>NW_026652282.1:31594444-31606837 GCF_009828535.3 Hylobates moloch | reverse complement strand
CTGGATATTAGCCCTTTGTCAGATGAGTAGGTTGCAAAAATTTTCTCTCATTCTGTAGGTTGCCTTTGACTCCGATGGTAGTTTCTTTTGCTGTGCAGAAGCTCTTTCCTGTTTTTAAAACCATCAGATCTTGTGAGACTTATTCACTATCATGAGAACAGCACAAAAAAGACCCGCCCACCCCCATGATTCAATTATCCCCCACCAGGTTCCTCCCATGACATGTGGGAATTGTGGGAGTTACAACTCAAGGTGAGATTTGGGTGGGGACATAGCCAAACCATATCAGTACCTATGGAAGAAAGATCTAGACTCAATATTATTCACTACTTTAGAGATGAAATAAAAATGAACTCAAAGAAAGGTTTTCTGAGAACCCACAATTTATCCAATTTTCCCTCAAAATTGTTCCTTGTTTTTGTTTTGTTTTGTCTGTTGACTATGTGGTGAGACAATATTCTGAATTAGTCTCTCTCATCATGTTACATGATGTCACCCAGTAGCAGGTCTGCATTATTTAGTTGTACTTCCCTTTGGATATATCAAACCTGTGACTTTAATTTCTTCTTTTGTCCATCACGATTTCAAGAGTGAATGGACCTATGTGCCGAAGGCACCTGTATATGCTACCCTCATACACCCACACACAAATACATATGTAGAGAATCAAAGGCGGTAAGTTATTACAGGCATTTAACACAATATTTTTATAAATTGGCCTTTCTAACATGTTTGATGCATTCCAATGTTTTACCCTTCTTGAAACCAAACCATATAATAAATAGTGACTAGGAGACAGCACTTGCTAACTGTAAAATTCTTATTAATAAATTAGGATGAAATTATGGAAACAGAAAATATCTATTAAGTAAAACCCAGAAAATCATCATTGGATGCTAAATTTAATAGAAGAGAGTGTGACAAAAAAGGTATATTTGCCCAAGCTCAAAGTATCTCCCCACAAAATACAGATTAACATAATGTGAAAAATGGTAACTTTACAGTAGAGGAATGTGGCAGACAGCAACTTACCCACCTGATTAAAGTTCACATTGTCAGTAATGAGACA
Organism: Hylobates moloch; assembly: GCF_009828535.3. Classification (NCBI taxonomy): domain Eukaryota; kingdom Metazoa; phylum Chordata; class Mammalia; order Primates; family Hylobatidae; genus Hylobates; species Hylobates moloch. Next base: position 31,605,768 of record NW_026652282.1, on the reverse strand, counting down.
GTCTTTCTGCACCTCTTCCTGACAGGATGCAGAGAAGGGCACAGCATCACCTGACATCCTGATGCAGGCTCTCCTCAGAATACTGGGCTCCTTCACATCCTCTTCTGTAAAGTTGATCTCCAAGCTCATATTTTATTAACCTCACAGATATATCTTGTCTCAAGGCCATTTTTCCAGGAAATTTCTGTGAATATTTTATATACATAAGGCTGAGTTCATGTAATAAGGGATACAAACAGAATAAAACACACTGTTCAGCTTCCACAAGTTTAGAGATTAGCCAAAGATGCACAATTCTAAGTATGTAAATATAAGAAAAATGTAACCAAGTTCTGTGATGCAGGTAGAAGCAGTATCACCAGCGCTGCTGAGCTAGACCTAGACATAATGAGCACTGGCTACTATCTTTAAAATCTTCTGTGGCTCAGACTCCTGGGGAAGACAAGCATTCTCACTTAAGAACCACAAAAACACAAGACAGCATGTACAAAGAAAGGAAAAGTAGAAAATTCAGGGTGTGCCTGTTCACATCACTGCTAGACTCTCACTGTGATATGAAACCAAATGTTCTTCCCTTTGTTTCCCTTCATTCATTTTCAATTGTATTTCTGTGATCTCTTTCCTCTTTTCAAAAGCACCCTTTCTATTCTTCCACTTTCAACATATTCATTAAAATAAAGTAATATATATGGCCTTGTGATTTTCCTATAATTTAGGCTTGAAAATTATAATTTTCCGATCTTTAGAATTATTATGACTGAAAAGTTTTTATACTCATATGTGTGTGCGCATAATCTCTTTCTCTGTGGGTCCATAAAAATTAAATTACCATTGGTGTTAGGGATTGATTTAAATATTTTCTTGACTGAAGTCCAAAGCATCAGCAGGAAAGATCCTTGAAGTGTTGCCCAACCCTGTATCTTTTTCTCTTTCAAGGGATTTTGGCAAAGCATCACCTTCCCTTACACAATGGCAGTGACTATTTATATGACTTATCATTGATTAGTAGACTGTTTCTCAAACCCTGTGTATCAATTACATTGTACTGATAGTATTAGAAAATCAAGGATGAAAGAAGGTCATTCAGTTGTCTAGCAATGAGTTATAGAGGTTAGGTAACTGTTGCCTTAGGAGAATGTAAATTAAAGATTAGCAAACAGAATAAGTATAATCCACAAAGAAAGTCATCTGTTTGCCCTTGAAGAGAAGAAATAATAATACAAAAATTACAAGATAAGAACCATTGCTATCTAAATTAAATTTCCTCATTTTTGTTCTAGGATAATTAAGTCTGTGTCCTTGTCAGATCTTTGTCTTGTTGTATACCAAAATGTAAAATCTATTTAATGGGTATTTGTGTGGTGCTTTACCTTGTACAAATAGATTGCTCTCGCATCATCTCATGTTTTTCTCATAATAGTTTTGTGAGATTAGCATGGGAAATATTTTCACTTTATAGATGAGAGAGCTGTGTCTTAGTAAGGGTTGAGACTTTGTCCAAGTTAAATTTGTCTAACACGTAGCAAACTGAGTTCTCAACACCAAACCTTCTGCTCCAAGGACGATGCTCTTTCCACACCACTCAACTCCTCAGAAACCTGCCAGAGAAATAAGCTGCCAATAGTTGTTGTCTTATGAGTTATTTATCTAGACACTCTTTAAATTATTTGACTTTTAAACAACTCAAAAAGAAATGATAGAAAATTTCTAGTACAACTTAAGAAAATACAGCTTTGAAGGTGTTCCAATGGAATAAATTAAGAATCAATTATTCTTCCATACACTCCCCTCCACTCCCTGCTTAGCACCAATTATGGATGTCATTGCTATCCTAGAGAATCATGAAGAGGTTGACAAATGTGTCATTCTTCCCCCAAGCTGCTCATTACTTTATCAAACTTTTAATTTCTATATTAAGTGTGTGTTGCAGAATGGTTTTTAGATATATTCTTTCTCTGATATTCTCCAGGGAAGACAGAATAAAATTCAGTCAGTTCAATAGATTGTTTTTATGAAGCTGTCATATCTTCAAAGGATGACTAAAATGTGCTGCACTCCTAAGACACAGCAGAGAACAATGGAAAGCAGTGACAAAAGAAACCATGCAGATGCCCTTTTGATGGCAGTGGCAAACCACCTGGGGTGGCTGCTGCCATCACACTGGCTACTGCAGAGAGGGCACAGGAAGGAGTCGGCCAAATCCCTGCAGTCATCCACCCTGGGGGCTGCCGTGATGGGAAGGAGCCAGGTTGCCCACTGACAGGGGAGAAGTGAGGTCAGGCAGAGTGGGGCCCTGAAGCAAAGCTGGGCCCAGGGCGGTGCTGCACTTGCACACTGAATGCAGGGGCCAGGCCCCAGGCACAGAGCTGGGGCCCTGCTTTGGGGGCCCGTGGCAGAAAGTGGGAGTGGTGCCCACTTTGGGTGCCCACAGCCACACTGCCCACCCTGCCAAGGGTGCCAGGTTCCTGTTCCTTGGGAGGAGACTCTCCATGGGACCTCCTGGGGCCACATCCCTGAGGTCCACCCTGTGTCAGGGTGACTGCTGAGCTAACACTCCTGACTGCTGGGCTTGGGGTCTCGATTTGCTCTTCCCTGGGCCACCCCGAGCACCACGGCAATGGGGGAAGCTTGTGTAGATATTGCACCTGCCCTGGATGCCAGACTAAGCCCAGTGAGAACCTTGAGCTCCAACCCCAGGCTGCAAGTAGGTGCAGCTGGGGCTGTGTGCTCCACAGAGCCTGTGGAAACAGAGCAGGCAGAAGCCCCACCATCCCAGGCACAGGTGCAGCTGCCCAAATCTGGATTGGGGGACCAGGAAAGCCATCTCCTGCCCTTGCAGACTTGGAAGTGCCTCCTCCCACTGCCTGACTTCTCTCCACTGTCAATGCCTGCTCTGATCTCAGGGCAACATAGGGCCAATCCCAGGCACCATCACAGACCAAACGGGGGTGCACACACTGGAAGAAGTTCTGACATGCCAGCCCCTGGCCACCTCAGTTCCCTCCAGACTTTGGGCACCGTTGGAGGGAGCCAAGGGGGGGACTGAGGGCATCTTGATGCTGGCCTGCAGGTGCCCCTTGAGGCAAGAAGCCTTGGCACCATGGACTGCAGCAGGAAGCATATGGGCTCCTGGGCAGAAGGGGCCAGGTCCCCATTGAGGTCCTACCTTCAGGCCAGGGAGGACCTGAAGACTGGGGGCCAGGCTGCTAGTCACCCAGAGCAGAGTGGGAACTTGTGGTGCCTTTTCTGGGCCCGCCCATGGTCACCCATGGACCAATCAGTGTGCACTTTCTCCTGTCCAAGGCCCATAAAAGCCTCAGGCTCAAGCAGAGCAGAGCAGATGTCAGGACAACCAGCTGCAGAGAGGAGCTACCCACTCCAAGGCCTCCTCTCTGCTGAGAGCTGGAAAGATGACAAGACAACCTGCCTGCAGAGAGGAACAACCAACTCCAGGGCCTTTTCTCTGCTGAGAGCTGCAGAGATGACAGGATGACCTGCCTGCAGTGAGGAGCTTCCCATTCCAGGGTCTCCCCTCTGAGAGGAGCTTCCCACTCCAGGGTCTCCTCTCTGCTAAGAGCTGAACACTTATCAGGAAACCCTGGCTGTGGAAAGGAACTACCCACTGCAGGTCTCCTCTGAGCTCTTCTATCACTCAATAAAGCACCTCTTCCTCTTGTTCACCCTCTACTTGTCTGTGTACCTCATTTTTCCTGGTCACAGGACAAGAACTTGGAACCCACCGAATGGCAAGGCTAAAAGAGCTATAATGCAAACAGGGTTGAGACAGGCCCCTTGCTTGCCACATTGTGGGTGAAGAGGAGAAAAGAGCTGCAGCCCTTCAGGTAGCCCAGACCTGGGGGCTCCCTGAGCCAGATCTATGACTCCCTCCTTTGGACTCTGCAGTTCCTGGCATCTCCAAGCTTCCAAGTGCCACCATGTTCCCCAGTGCCAGCTGTGGAAGCTGCATGGGGTGTGCCTGGTCCAGCCATAGAGTCACATAGAGCTGGCACCTGTGCCCGCACCTGGAGCTGCCTACCCTACTGCAGCAGCTGCACAGAGGTTTCCAGCCAGGAAATTGACACCCCAGAGATCCCATAACACTTTCAGAGCCTTTCACTCATCAGTCAATACCCACCTCCAGATTCAATTCTATTCATATCACTAAAATATATAATTATCCTATACAATGTATTGTTGGTAAAAACATTTTCAAAGTTATTTGGTATTATTTAGTTTCAGTACCATATTTTCATACCCTCTTCCTTTAAGGAAAGCGTTGATGTCAGATTTTTATTTTAAACCAGCACACTGGTGTTAAGTGGAGTCTCATTCATACATAGGTCTTACCTTTAACCAACTGAAAATTTCATCTTCTAACTGATACATCCTATAGACTCCTGGAGTTTTCCTGAGCCAATCACTACTTGTATTAGTCAGTTCTCACATGGCTATAAAGAACTATCTTAGACCAGGTAATTTATAAAGAAAAGAGGTTTAATGAGCTCATAGTTCTGCAGGCTGCACAGGCTTCTGCTTCTGGGGAGGCCTCATGAAACTTATGATCATGGTGGAAGGTGACGGGGAAGCAAGCATGTTTTCATATGGCCAACAGGAGAAAGAGAGTGAAGTGGGAGGTGCTACACACTTTCTTTTTTTCTTTTTCGAGATTAAGTCTTGCTCTGTCACCCAGGCTGGAGTGCAGTGGCATGACCTCAGCTCACTGCAAGCTCTGCCTCCTGGGTTCACGCCATTCTCCTGCTTCAGCCTCCTGAGTAGCTGGGACTACAGGTGCCCACCACCATGCCCAGCTAATTTTTTTTGTATTTTTAGTATAGACGGGGTTTCACCATGTTAGCGAAGATGGTCTCGATCTCCTGACCTCGTGATCCACTCACCTCGGCCTCCCAAAGTGCTGGGATTACAGGCGTGAGCCACCGCACCCGGCCAGTGCTACACACTTTCAAACAAGCATATCTCATGAGAATTCTATGCCCCCATGATTCAGTCACCTCCCACCAGCACTGGGGATTACAATTCAACAAGAGATTTGGGTGGGGACACAGAGCCAAAGCATATCACTACTCTTAGAGAACTTTCAACAAACTATTTATAAACTGTAGCCACATGAGCCAGGAAGTCAAGCAGAATGATTAAGCATGGAAATATATGAAGGTTGTGTGACTACAGCAAACATGATAAAAGCAAGGAGAAAATTAATAGATGACATTGTATCAGCCCATGTTCTAAATCCTCAGTAATACGTTTCTGGTTCATACTTTCTAAAATGTTGGGGTAATAAAACTATTTTGCATGATATTACAAAGGAGATTATGCATTTATCCAAATCCGTGGAATGTACAAGAGTAAGAGTGAACCCTAATGTAAACTATGAAATTTAGGTGACGATGAATCAATGTAAGTTCATTGATTGTAACAAATGTATCACTCTGGTGTGGGATATTGTCAGTGAAGAGAAGCTGTGCATTGGTGGGGAGGGAGCATATGGGAATTCTCTGTATTTTCTATTCAAATTTTTTATGAATCAAAAACTTACTTGAAAAATAAAGTATATATATGTATATATATGTGTGTATATATGTATATATATGTGTATATATGTATATATATGTGTATATATGTATATATATGTGTGTATATATGTATATATGTGTGTGTGTATATATGTGTGTGTGTGTGTGTGTGTATATATATATATGGTTGGAAGACAAACTGTCCTAACATCTGATGGCAACACAATTCTCTCATTCTCACCACTCACGGAAACTGGTCTCTTAAGGCTATTAGTTCTGCTCACATCATTAAATCCAGTGGCCATTATTCAGTCCCCATCTTTACCTTCACAGCATTTGACACTATTGATCACTTGCTTCCTGAAACACTGTTTGGCAACCAGGTCACTGCATAGTCTTATTTTGTCCTACTACCTCGTTTGCTGTTGCTTCAGTCAACTTTGCTGTGACTTCTTTACCTCTAAGTGATGAGATGTTTTAGAGCTCAGGTCCCAGATCTAATCTTTTCTGTTTCTGTGTTTATAAGTAATCTCATTCTCAGGCCACTAACTTTAAATGTTCCTCTGTATCTCGGGACTCTCAAAAGTGCATATGATTTGATCTTCATCATGCAAAAAGTCAGGAATAAAGCAAGAAATAAGAATTAAGGAATCTAAAGCTTTCTATTACAAAATTGTGTGTTACATATTGCTTTAAAATAGATGTTGCACATTGTATTTTCTATTACATACCATCTGTGATGGTTAATTTTGTGTCAACTTGGAGGGTGTTTTTGAATGAGATTAACATTTAAATAAGTGAACTTTGAGTTAGCAGATTGCTCTCCATAATGTGGGTGGGCCTCATCCAATTTGTTGAAGGCCTGAATAGAACAGAAAGACCAGCGTCCTGGAGCAATATAATTCTCCAGCAGATGGCCTTCAGACTTCATCTGCACCATTGGCTTTCCTGAGTCTCCAAACTTTGGCCCACACTTCAGATTCGGATTTGCTAGGCACCAAATTGACATGAGCCAATTCCTTATCATAAATCTTTTTCTTCACATATACACATCCTATTGATTCTATTTCTGGAGAACTCTGACTCTGATGCTATCCAAATATTTAAAACAAAGCAAACAAATAAGACTAGGTGACAACTCTGTTGAACATTTTTTACTTAATTATCAAAGCTCTGATAATGTGCTTTGACATAGTCAGCATTTTATACAGCTGTGAGACTGAAGGCAGACATCAAGGACATAATATGAGCTCTTTTGTTTAACTGAAAACAAGGCCCACTTGGTGGTACAAATGTGCCTTTATCATTGGAAGAGAAAAAATAGACACAAAACACCAAAAATAAGGGTCTTTATGATAAAGATCAAAGTTCTGTATTGTAATATATAGGTGGGGAGAGAGTAGTTTTAATCTGTTTTGAGAGTTTTGAACTTGATGAGAAAGTTTATTATTGTCTTGAAAGCTCTAACTTTTGGCCTTGTCTGACAAAAAGCACGGAAACAAAAACAGGCAGGTATATCTAAGTTGAAAAACAAAACTTAGTTACCACTTCTAAGATAACTTCCTGGTTTTAGTATGTAATTGTCACTCCTGGGCCAACTTAAAGTACCAAATATCTTTTGCTGAACTATAGCATAAATAAGAGACAAAAATAATACACAACAATTATTAGACTCTTACTATGTAATAAGATTTTAAGAAAAACACTGTTATCCATTATGTAACTTGGAACTTAAAGCATGTTGAGACAATTACTTTTATTTCTCCCATTTTACAAATGATTACAGTTAGAAAATGTATTCATGACCATTTGTTAATTTCACTGATATTTCAGAAGGCAAGATAAGTTGAAAGTGGTTTGGTGACTTTCCCATGGATATATGTCTGCTTAATAATAAAGCCAAAATCAAAATGCTGGTTAGTAACTTTAATATTGTTACTGTTTGGATAATTCATTAAAAATCATTACTATGTCATATATTTTGCATTATAGTACCCTTTCTCAATGAGTATTTCTCAAAATAACTAAGCCCTGTGGCCCCGAGATAGTAATTATATATAAAGGATAAAGTTTTCTCCTATGTATCTAGAATGGTGCCGGCATCCTTGGGAGAATTGAGAAAATAGTTTTTTTATAGAATTAAATTATCTTAAACAAGATGATGCCTCCGAGACTTTGATAAGAACAAGTAACACCTGAGAGTCTTGCTAAAAATAGGGATCTTATGTCCCACTTCTGAGATTTGAATTTATTAGATTTGGCACGAGGCCTAGGAATCTGTATTTTTAAAATTGTCCCAAATCATTAGATGAATCTCTACCCATGTTTGTTTTGCTTTTTTGTTTGTTTGTTTAAACAACAGAAATTTATTTATTTTTTGAAGTTGTGGAGGCTAGAAGTCCAAGATCAATCAAGCTGGTAGGTTTAGCTTCTCCTGAAGCCTCTCTCCTTGGCTTGTAGTTAACACCTTCTCTCTATCCCTGGATTGCTTTTCCTCTGCACACATTCCTGGTGCTTCATTGTGTGTCCAAGTTTCCTCTTCATGTAAGGACACCAGGCAGATTGGGTCAGGGTCCAACCAAATGGCCTTATTTTAACTTAATCACCCACTTAAAGGCCTATCTCCAAATACTTCCACATTTTGAGGTACAAAGGCTTAGGCCTTTGACATATAAATTTGGGAGAGGGATGCACAAGTCTTACATCACAGAGGTTACACTGCAACCTCTGTGAGGGTAGTGGCCAAGTCTGTTTGATCATCATTTAGTCCCAGCACATAGCCCCTTGCCTGCACACAGTAGACATTCAAGTGGAGAGAATTTGGATGAATGAATGAATGAATTAATTAATGGACAAACAGAGGCCAAGAGCACTGAAGACCCTTCTGATTTTGCTTGACTAGTTTTCCTTATTGGACACAAATACTTGGGTATGCTGAAAGACTGACATTCCCTTTGTGATGCTGGGCAGAAAAAGCCAGTGTTTCCCAAAGATTCATGCTGTCATGTTCCAGCTTCATAATAAATAACAGTCATTCTTCATCCTCAGGGATGAAGTCACCTCTCTGGAATCGATAAAAAACCCATAAGAAAGGAAACTAACAATTATTTTGTTACCTGCTATGTGCCAAGCATTTGGTATCTTACTTGATTCTCATATCAGTTCTGCTAAGCAAATATAATTTCTATCTTTATAGATAGTGCAAACTGAGTCTCAGAGAGGTTAAATGTGTTGCCATATTTATAAAAAAAAAGTTGGAGCTAAAATTTGGATCTGTGTGTGTGGATTTAAAACCCAAACTTATATACCAAGCCTTGGTGGTGGAGGGTGCCGTAGTGAACCATCCTGAGTCCTGATAGGCACTGGATGATTACCTACCTTCTTGTCTCTCAGAGATCAAAAGAATAGGTAGGGAGTACCTCCCAAAAAAGGAGAAAAGAGGGAGAAGAGTGTGAATAAATAAATAAAATAAAATATACTTCAATTTATTCCATAAACATTTATTTATTGAATATTTATGTCAGGCACAGGGGCTGGGAACAAAATCAGAATGTGCTTTTTTTTTCTAAAAAGACTTTTTATTTTGAAATACTTTTGAAAAATATTTAACTTTAATTATGTTTAGGGATACGTACTCAGTTGTTTTTTGTTTTTTATTTTGAGACGGCGTCTCACTCTGTTGCCCAGGCTGGAGGGCAGTGGTGCGATCTCAGCTCACTGCAACCTCTGCCCCCCTGAGTTTAAGCAATTCTCCTGCCTCAGTCTCCCGAGTAGCTGGGATTACTGTTGCAGGCCACTATGCCCGGCTAATTTTTGTATTTTTAGTAGAGACAGGGTTTCACCATGTTGGCCATGCTGGTCATGTACTGACCTCAACTGATCCACCCGCCTTGGCCTCCCAAAGTGCTGGGATTACAGGGGTGAGCCACCGCACCCAGCCCATGCTCAGGTTTTTATATAGGTAAACTCATGACTCAGGGGTTTGGTGTACGGATTGTTTCATCACCTGGTACTAAACATACTATTGACAATATTTTTTTCTGAACCTCTCCGTCTGCCCAATCTTTTCCCTCAAGTAGACCCCATTGTCTGTAGTTCCCCTCTTTTTGTCTATGCATTTCCACTATTTAGCTCCTACTTATATGTGAGGACATGTGATATTTGGTTTTCTGTTTCTGTGTTAGTAGGCTAAGGATACTGGCCTCTAGTTCCATCCGTATTCCAACAAATGACATGATCTCATTCCTATTAAAGGCTGCATAGTACTCTATGGTATATACGTACCATATTTTCTTTATCCAGTCTACCATAGATGGGCATTTAGGTTGATTCCATATTTTTGCGATTGTGAATAGTTTTGCAATGAACATACCCATGCATGTGTCTTTATGGTAGAATGATTTATATTCCTTGGGGTATATATACCCAGTGGCGGGATTGCTGGGTTGAATGGTAGTTCTGTTTTTAGCTCTTTGAGGAATCGCCATACTGCTTTCCACAATGGTTGAACTCATTTACACACCCATTAACTATGTAGAAAAAGTGCTCCTTTTTCTCCACAATCTCACCAACATCTGTAATTTTTTGACGTTCTAATAATGGCCATTCTGACTGGTGTGAGATGGTACCTCATTGTGGTTTTGATTTGCATTGACGTTAAGCATTTTTTCCTGTGTATTTTGGCCACATATATTTCCTCTAGGAAATACCATTTTGGACATAGGAACTGGCAAAGATTTCATGACAAAAATATCCAAAGCAATTGCAACAAAAGCAAAAATTGACAAATGAAACCTAATTAAAGAGTGTCTTCACAGCAAAACAAAAAACAAAAAACAAAACAAAACAAAAAACCTATCGCAGAGTAAACAGGCAACCACACAGAATGGAAGAAAATATTTGCAAACTATACATCTGACAAAGGTCTAATATCCGTACTTTACAAGGAAAGTAAACAAATGTACAAACAAAAAACAACTCCATTAAAAAGTGGGCAAAAGACATGAAATACTTTTAGATTTACAGAAAATCTGTGAAGATAGTCCAGAATTGCCGTATACTCTTCACCCAGTTTCTTCTAATGGTTAACACACTACATAACTATAATACATTTATCAAAAACTAATAAATTAACATTGGTACAGCACTACTAACTAAAAACTTCACTTGTTTTAGTAATTCTGAGTGAATTTTAAGGAATTAATTTCTAAAATGCTGACAATTGTAGAAAATTTTGTTTCAGATAGACCTTAGTCATATTTAAAGGAAAAGGCCTTTGATTCTCAATTAAACAAATGGAAATGTGTTAAGTTTAGTTTAGTGAGAGCTATGTTACATGTAATTGTAGTAATATGTGCATGTACCATGAGGATATGGCCCTAGATGAACTGTAAAATCGATGACACATAATATCATTGATTTAAATAATATATTTAAACATTATGATGAGGTTCATAAGCTACACCTTCTATCTTATTCCTCTCAGGCAGATATTCCCAAATGATACGCTTACAAGGACAACATTAATAACAACAAAAACAACATCTGGCATTTATTGAGAACACAGAATATGTTAACTATTATCTGTTTTAAATGTCTTTGTTTACTTAATTCTCAGGACTTGACCTATTAGCAACACAGAAAGGATAAATATTCAAGGTGATGGATACCCCGAACACCCTGACTTGACCATTATACATTCTATGGATGTAAAAAGTAACCACATGTTACCTCATAAATATGTAAAATATTATGTATAAATTTTAAAAATATTCACAGGACACTTTCCAGGGT
>NW_026652282.1:31588239-31594434 GCF_009828535.3 Hylobates moloch | reverse complement strand
TTTTTGTACCCATTAACCATCCCTACTTCTCCCCAAGCCCAGGCCCCTACTACCCTGCCCAGCCTTTGGTAACCATCCTTCTATTCTCTATGTTCATATTTTCAATTGTTTTGATTTTTAGATCCCACAGATAAGTGAGAACATGTGATGTTTGTCTGTCTGTGCCGACCTTATTTCACTTAACATAATGATCTACAGTTCTATCCATGTTGTTGCAAATGACTGGATCTCATTCTGTTTTATGGCTGAATAGTACTCCATTGTGTATATGTACCATATTTTCTTTATTCATTCATCTGTTGATGGACACTTAGATTGCTTCCAAATCTTAGCTATTGTAAACAGTGCTAAAACAAACATAGAAGTGCAGGTGTCTCTTTGATGTCCTGACTTCCCTTCTTTTGGGTATATACCCAGCAGTGGGATTGCTGGATCATATGGTAGCTCAATTTTTAGTTTTTTTGGGGAAACTTCAAACTGTTCTCTGTAGTGGTTCTACCAATTAACATTTCCAGCAACAGTATACAAGGATTCCCCTTTCTCTACATCCTCATCAGCATTTGTTATTGCCTGTCTTTTGGATGTAATCCATTTTAACTGGGGTGAGATTATATCTCAATGTAGTTTTGATTTGCATTTCTCTGATGATCAGTGATGTTGAGCACATTTTCATATCCTGTTTGCCATCTGTGTGTTTTCTTTAGAGAAATGTCTATTCAAATCTTTTGCCCATCTTTGGATCAGATTATTACTTTTTTCTCTATAATGTTATTTGAGCTCCTTATATATTCTGGTTATTAATCCCTTGGCAAATGGGTAGTTTGCCAATATTTTTATTCCATTCTGTGGGTTGTCTTTTCAGTTTGTGGATTGTATCTTTTGCTGTTCAGAAGCTTTTTAACTTGATGTGATTCCATTTGTCCATTTTTGCTTTGGTTGCCTGTGCTTATGGGGTATTGCTCAAGAAATTTTTGCCTAGACCAATGTTCTGGAGATTTTTCCTAACGTATTCTTGTAGTAGTTTCATAATGTGAGATCTTACATTTAAGTCTTTAATCTATTTCGATTTCACACTTTTGAAAGACAGGGATCCAGTTTCATTCTTCTGCATATAAATATCCAGTTTTCCCAGCACCATTTATTGAAGAGAATGTGTTTTCCCCAGTTGATATTCTTGGACCTTTGTCAAAAATGAGTTTATTGTAGGTGTGTGGATTTGTTTCTGGCTTCTCTATTCTGTTCCATTGGTCGATGTGTCTGTTGTTATGCCAGTACCATGCTGTTTTGATGACTACAGCTCTATAGTATAATTTGAAGTTAGGTAATGTGATTCCTCCAGTTTTGTTTTTTTGCTCAGGATTGCTTTGGCTACAGGATTGCTTTGGTCATTTGTGGTTCCATATAAATTTTAGGATTGTTTTTCCTATTTCTGTGATGAATATCGTTGGTATGTTGAGAGGGATTGTACTGAATCTGTAGATTGCTTTGGGTAGTATGGACATTCTAACAATATTGATTCTTCCTATCTGTGCACATGGAATATGTTTTCATTTTTTGTGTCCTCTTCGATTTCTTTCATCAGTGATTTATAGCATCCATTATACAGGTCATTCACTTCATTTGTTATGTTAATTCCTAGGTATTTAATTTAATGTGTGGCTATTGGAAATGTGATTACTTTTTTTTTTTTCTGAGATTGAGTCTCGCTCTGTCGCCAGGCTGGAGTGCAGTGGTGGAATCTCAGCTTACTGCAATCTTCACCTCCTGGGTTCAAGTGATTCCCCTGCCTCAGCCTCCTGAGTAGCTGGGACTACAGGCATGCACCACCAAGCCCGGCTAATTTTTTTTTTTTTATTTTAATAGAGATGGGGTTTCACCATGTTGGCCAGGATGGTTCCAATCTCCTGACCTCATCATCCACCTGACTTGGCCTCCCAAAGTTCTGGGATTACAGGCTTGAGCCACTGTGCCCAGCCATGATTACTTTTTATTTCTCTTTCAGGTTGTTCACTGTTGGCATATAGAAATACTACTAATTCTTGTATGATGATTTTGTAGCTTGGAACTTTAATGAATTTGTTTATAAGTTCCAATAGTTTTCTCATGGAGTCTTTAGGTTTTTCCAAATATAAGATCATATCATCTGTAAACAAAGATAATTTGATTTCTTCCTTTCCAATTTGTATGCCCTTTTTTTTTTTCTCGTCTAATTGCTCTAGCTAGGACTTCCAGTACTATGTTGAATAACTGGTGACAGTGGAAATTCTTACTGTGTTCCAGATCTTAGAGGAAAGGCTTTCAATTTTTCCCCATTCAGTATGATACTAGCTGTGTGTCTGTCATATATGGCTTTTATTATGTTGAGGTATATTTCTTGTATCCTCAGTTTTTTTAGGATTTTTATCATGAAGGATGTTGAATTTTATCAAACGCTTTTCCAGCATGAATTGAAATGATCATGTGGTTTTTATCCTTCATTCTGTTGATATCATATATCACACTGATATATTTGCATATGTTGAACCATCCTTGCATCCCAGGGATAAATTCCACTTGGTCATGATTGATGATCTTTCTAAAGCATTGTTGAATCAGATTTGCTAGTATTCTGTTGAAGATTTTTGCATCAATATTCATCAGAGATATTGTTTTGTAGTTTTCTTGTATTCATTTGTCTTTGTCTGGTTTAGGTATCAGGATAATATTGACCTTGTAGAAGGAGATTGGAAGTATTTCTTCGTCCTCTATTTTTCAGAATAGTTTGAGTAGGTTTTCTGTTAGTTCTTCTTTAAATGTTTGGTAGAATTCAGCAGTGAAGTCCTCACATCCTGGCCTTTTCTTTACTGGGAGACTTTTTATTACAGCTTCTATCTTGTTGCTTGTTATTGGTCTTTTCAGGTCTTAGATTTCTTATTGGTTTGATCCTGGTACATTTTATGTATCTAGGAATTTGCCCATTTATTCTAGATTTTTCAATTTATTGGCATATAGTTCCTCATAGTAGCTTTTGGAAAGTGATCTATCTGTAAGTGTTCACATTTCGCTTTATCATGAAACATGTTATATAAGCAAAGGAATATTTGCAATCAATCACATGAAGGAAATTAGAATGGATGCTGCATGTAACATTCTATAAAATGTTTTTATCATTCCTGTCGGGAATAGGTTAACAAAATTGACTTGAATAGATACATACATGGAAAACATCATAATCAGTATTCAATTGTATTGGAAGAAAGATAGGAGGAAGAAAATCCTGCAGGATCCAAGCAGTAATTTTAACCAAGGACTTACAGGGGATTGGTCTTCAAAGAAAAGTTATTATGTCCAAATATAAAACTACATATTTAACTGTAAACAAAGTTGTTTTAAAATTTTGCCTTGAAGTGAAACAATATCTGGTTAAAACCCATCTTGAAAAATGACCAATTTGATAATAGTAAAATCTATCCACACCTTTTTTGCCTCAACTATACATAGGCATGGAAAATGGGGAAATTCGCTTTCAAATATATTTTTTATCTCACAGAATACTTATTAACGTTCAGAGTATAAGCCATAATTCAGTCTTTTGCAATTGAAAAAGGAAACACCCTTTCACTTTAAATTATGCCTATGTTAAAGTCACACTGCCCTCATTAACAGCATCCCATGCTTCTGAGTATTCTAATAATTAAAAAAGCTGTGTGTGATCACATAGGATGAATTGTGCACAACACAAATGAACCTGATGGTCTTTTCAAGCCTAGAAATATCTAAAGCTCTTCTCAGCAGACATTTGTGAGCAACTTAAGTATTTAATCATTTGAGAAATATGAGTTTTAAAATATTATCTTACATTGGATGTGTGCAGTAGTAAAATCCTGCTGTCTCCTTCTCAGGCCACGGCCACCTCACTTCCAACAAGCTCAGAGAACTTCTCTGGAGAAGCCTTATGTTCTCTCAAACCTTTACCTAAACAGCTTCCCAAGAGAATCATTAGGAAAGTTCAGCATGAAAATGACCAAGAGCTCTCTAAAGTCCTCAGACCCTACCCTATCATTGGTGTAAGGGTCTGGGGTAAAGGCTTGAGAAGTCCGCAAGATTTTGCCAATCTGAATTCAACAAACTGTCTATATGGCTATACCTTCCAACAGAAACACAGAAATGCCCCTTTCCCTTGGAAGGTAACTTACTTCTTCGAAAACAAGACTGACTGTCTCCCACGCTACAAACAACTTTGATAATAACGATTATCATGACTATTTTTCAGCTCCTGTCATAAAGTTAGTAGATTTCAAAGACCCGCCCCCGTCAAAGAAATTTGATCCAGCCCTCTGTTTTCAAAATAAAAAAGTTATATTAATTTTCTTTAATAGAGATATTGAGATCACTTAGCCAACACAAAGGACATGATAATTAAAATAAGAAGTCTTACCTGCAGTGCCATTAATACATGATAGGCACTGTGCCTGAGGCACTGGATCCTATGTATTCCTATTTTTCATATAAGGGGACCAAGGCATATGAGTAGCACATCCCAGCCTGGGCAACATGGCAAAACCCTGTCTCTACTAAAAATACAAAAAATTAGCTGGGCACGGTGGCTTGTGCCTGTAGTCCCAGCTGCTCTGGAGGCTGAGGTGGAAGAATCACTTGAGCCCAGGAAAGGTCAAGGCTGCAGTGAGCCAAAATCATGCCACTGCACTTCAGCCTGGGCAATTGCAATTAGAGTGAACAGAGTGAGACCCTGTCTCAAAAACAAACAAACAAACAAAAAACGAGTAGCACATTACTTCTCCATGGGCACAGGGACTGAAAATTGGGAATTCTTAATGTAAGTTCAGTCAGATGGACACCAAAGCTACCTCCATACCTCCATGTGTATTGTTTAATCTCCTCAGCAGCTACCTCCCCCTCCCCCATTGTCTAGAAGCATCACCTCTAATCTTCTAGTAAACCATCTCCTTCTTCACTGTAACTGAGGGATTTTAATAGAGACTGACAATCACAGTTGTCCACCTTCCAAGACACAAAGACAGATATGGACTCTATACCAGGGTGTCAGAGTTATTCTCTGGGACGTGGGCTTTTTTTTAGCCCATCTCTGTTGGTGAATCTGTGAAGACAAGAGCTTCCAGGGCCAAGACGAAGAGCATGTAAAAGAAACTAGCTTACAGAAGATAATAAAGACCATTACAACAACATGGATGGAGCTGGAGGCCGTTATCCTAAGCAAACTATTGCGGCAACAGAAAACTAAATACAGCATATTCTCACTTATGAGTGAGAGCTGAACATTGAATACACATGGACACAAAGAAGAAAACAACAGACACTGGGGCCTAACTGAGGGTGGAGGGTGGGAGGAAGAATAGGACTGAATTACTACCTATGAGGTACCATGCTTATTACCTGGGTAATAAGATAATCTGTCACCAAATCACCATGACCTGCAATTTACCTATATAACAAATCTCCACGTGTGCACCTGAACCTAAAATGAAAGTTAGAAAAAAAGATCACCACAGAGAAACAGAGCCTGGCAAAGAGCATGCCACTGTTTCTGCTGTCTTTGAGGCCTGGCTGCACCACTGCCCACTTTTCACCTGGATACTGCAGTCAGTGATGTCCTCTTTGTGCCCATATGTTTTCAATATGGGTTTCTAGTATAGTCCCTAAAATCTTTAAGAAAAAAAATAGATTTTTTTTGTTGTTTTGTTTTATTTTGTTTTAGTCGGAGGATTAAGTACAGTATTCTAATACAGTGTTCAGCACAGAACAGAAAATCAAAATAAAAACACATAAAATAGTAAAATGAAAAGAGGACCTCCAGTACTGACCCCGGCTTTCTCTTTCTTTAACAAGTATTCATGGTAGAGTGATATGCTAAATACACTACTAATCTGAGCAAAACAATTACTTCTAAGTGGAAATGGGAAACTTGACTTTACAAAGTCAAGTCCAACTTATATCCTTTGTTTTTCAGTGAATTTTCACACCAGATAAGGAAGTTCACAAGATAGGTTTCAAAGACACAGGAGAGGCAATTGGTAAAACGGTAATCTATATAGGACACTAGTGTCAGGATATGGATATTTTATATTTTATGGCAAGAATCAAGTCACAGACAGAAATAATTTTTATAAACTGAATAATTACAATTAACACTTAAAAAATTCTCCCACAAGCTTGACACAATATATATATAATATA
>NW_026652282.1:31562148-31588229 GCF_009828535.3 Hylobates moloch | reverse complement strand
TCTCCAGTTTTAAACACACTATTAAATGAGTTATAACAAATGTAATACATTTATTTAACTACTACCACAATGAAGACATAGAAGCTTTCCAGCATCCTAAAAAGTTCTGGTGCCTCTTTGTAGTCAGTCTCCTTGCCTGGCTCCTGTTTCTTGGCAACCAATTATTTTCTGTTCTTTCACTATAGTTTTGCCTTTTCTAAAAATTGGAATCATAGAGAATGAAGCATTTTGTGTCTTAGTTCTTTCACTTAGCCTAATGCCTTTGCAATGCATCCAAATTTTTATGTGTATTAACATTTTATTCCTTTTATTTTTGAGCAGTATTTCATTATTTGAGTAAACCATACTGTGTTTATTCAGTTGATGGATGTTTGAATTGTTACAAGGATTTGGTTACTATGAATAAAGTTGCTATTAATATTTATCTATAAAGCTTTTTTAAATAGACATAGATTTTCTGTTCTCTTGGGTAAATAACTAGGAGTGACATTGCTAAGTAATGGGTGGTAGTGGTATCTCATTACGATTTTAATTTGCATTTCCAGAGTGCCTAATAATGCTTATTGAAATTTTATATAGCTTCTTTGCTTCAATATTTGTTCAAATCTTTCTCTATATTAATTGGTTTGATTGTGTTCTTATTAATGAGATATAAACGTTCTTTTAAATATTTTAGATCCAAGTCCTTTATGAGATACAGCTTTTCAAATATTTTCTCCTACTCTTAGGTTGCCTTTTTATTTCCTTACCAATGTTAACCATGTTTTTTAAACAGCTAAACTTGTAAATTTTTTCTTTTATGGTTAATTTGTTTGTCTGCTTAAGAAATTGCTGCCTAACCCAGCTCACAAGTATTTTCTCCTACTTTCTACTTGAAGTTTTAAAATTTTTCCTCTTACATTTGTGTATATGATCTATTTCATTTTGTTTGCTTATGGGAATTTTTAAGGGTTACAATGTAGACTTTTTCATACAATAATGAATAATTACAGCACAATTAAGTTTGTTGAGAAATGTTTCGTATCTCAGCATGTGTTCTATTTTGCTAAATGTTTTAAGTGCACTTGAAAATAATGTGTATTCTGCTGTGTTGGGTGGAGTGTTCTATAAATGTCAGATCATGGTACTTTATAGTATTGTTCAAACATTCCATACACTTATTGATTTTCTTTTCATGTATTCTGTCAAATAGTAAGTCGAAGTGTCCTTCTGTAACATTGGAATTACCATTTTTTAGTTCTTTCTTATTTTGCTTTGTATTTTTTAAACACTTGGTTTGTAGGCATACACATTTAAAATTGTATCCACTTGATAATTTAACCTCTTTTCATTATGAAATAGAACTAACCATTGAACAATGCAAGGATTAGCATGCTAACTCCTTGCACAGTAAAAATCAGGGTATAAATTTTGAATCTCCAAAAACAAATCTGTTAATGGCCTACTTTTGACTGGAAGCCTTACTGATAACATAAAGAGTTGATTAACTCCTATTTTGTATGTTAAATGTATTACATACTGTGTTCTTAAAGTAATTTAGAGAAAAGAAAATGTTATTAAGAAAACCATAAGCAAGAAAAAGTATATTTATTATTTATTAAGTGAAAATGAATCATCATAAAGGTCTTTACCCTCATAGTCTTCAGGTTGAGTAGGCTGAGGAGGAACAGTAAGAGGAGAGGTTGGTCCTGCTGTCTGAGGGCTGACAGAGACAGAAGAAAATTCTCATAATTGGACCTGCACAGTTCAAAACCATGTTATTCAAGGATCAACTGTATTCCTCTTTATCTATGAAAGTATTCTTTCTTCTAAGACTAATTATCCTAATAACATAAATACCCCTCCTTTCCTTTGATTATCATTTGCATATTTTTGATATCTTTTTACTTATGATCTGTGTCTTTATACTTAATGTGGTTTTCATAGAATATAGTCAGTCTTTTTAAGGGGATTATATTTTATCTCTACTATTGAGATAGATGACAAATAGGTAGATAACATTCATGTATAATATATTAATCTCTAGGAGTTTCATTTTTGTATTTATATATGTTCCATTTCTGTCTTCACCATGTCTGCTATTTCTTCTACACTCTTTAGCATATGGAACATATTTGTAATTGATCTTTTAAGGTGCGTGTCTGCTAATTCAGTCGTCTCATTTCTGGGCTTGTGTATTTATTGATAAATGGATCATAACTTTTTGCTTCTTTCCATGGCTTGCAATTTTTCACTGGAAGCCTGGAACTGTGATTATTACTGTATTGCATAATACATTCCGTTGCATTTCTTTAAAGAGCCTTTGACTCTCTTCTAGCACAGAGTTAATTACTTATAATGAAAACAGTCCTTTCAGAACTTAGTTTTAAACTTTGTTAAGGAAGGTCCAAAATAGTCTTTATTCTAAAATTAGTTAAATCTCACTAAAATGGTGATATTCTTCTGAGTTCCTGCCTGGTAGAAACACAGATTAGTCTCACCCTTGTATGAGTTCTAGGAACAAGATTACTATTTCTAGTGGTTCTTTTCTCAGCTTTTGGTAAACTTATCTTTGTATAGCTCCCTCCTCTTCAGTATTTGGTCCCTCAAATTCTAGCTGCCTAAATTTCCGTTAACATTAAAGTTTATCTTACCAACTCAGTAAGATCGCTGGGCTCCATTTGATTTGACACTTTCTACCCTATGGCTTGGAAACTCAATAAGCTGGAGTAATCATAAAGTCTCATTTGTTTATCTCATGGACCACAGTCTTGCACTGACTGTTGACCAATGCCTGAAAATAATAGTTAATAATATATTTTATCCAGTTTTATAGTAGTTTATTATAGGAAGGCTGTTCTCATAACTGTGAATCCTTTTACCAGGTCTTTTTTAGTTATAATATTTTACATGCTATTTCAGAATCTAAGTTTGTTTCTACCACTTAGCAGCTGTGTAATCTCAGCAAATTGCTGAACTTTATTACAATTACCTGGGACTAGCTATGTGAATAACAGGGAAGTGAGTCCTAACGTGGCTTAGAATTTTGGTTAAAAAGCCAAAGTCCTGATGAGTATTTGAGTATAAATTCTGGCTCTTCTGCATAGCTCTGACCCTTATTTCCATAATATTTAAAACTTGTCATAAAATTGTGCCTATTTTATAGAATCCTGGTGAAAAGTAAACGTGTGTTTTAGATAATGTGTGTTGAGAACATAGTGTAGTAGATATCTGCTACATTTTTGTGCCACATTTTACTGCACAAAGATATTACTATTTTCAAATTAAATCTCCATTAATGTAGTTTAGTGAAAAATATGCTTTAAAATATGGTATAAAATTCTCCAAATTTTTATGTTGCTTTTATTTTCACTTGAGGTCCCCTTGCTTTTCTTCTATTATTTTCCCAGGACTATCGTGGCCTCCAAAAAGAGGGCTCTATCCTTCCTGCTGATGCATCTTTGTTCTTACCCAGGCTTCCTCTGGCCTCATGACACTACATTTTTCCTCTCCCCAGAAGAAAGCCAATATATATTTTATAATTTTAAGCTATCTTTGTGTGCTTAATTCTAACCCCTAAACCAAACTTATTATGGTTTTTTTCTAAATATATTATAGAAAAATATATAAGGAACTCTTTGACAATCGAAATGAAATATGGTAGAGTGATCAAGCTTTTGGCAAAAACACACCCTTCTGGGTTGGTACCTGAAACCCATGATGGAGGCAGAAAAACTAACCAGGCAGCATATTTCTATAGAGTAGAAGAGCCACTCAACACTAAAGTTGAAGACAAAACACAGTAGTTTGAAAGTAAACATGATGAACACATTATGCTTCCAGGTAACCTAAAATCAATGTCCCAGAGAATTTTTTTACAAAAGATTGAGCATAGTTTGTCCATGTGCTGATTTGCTCTGTCATGCTTTCAAGTCCTGTCCACACTTACTCTCGATTCCCTGAGATTTGCAAGTTTTTACAGAGGAATTCCTGTAACTCTAGTGTCGGGGAAAAGTTAACACATAATAGCCTGAATGTTTTTGTGTGAAATACTTTATACATTTTTAGAAGTGGAAAAATGGGTTAACCTCAACATAACAAATTTTGTGAACTAATGTGGTGCTTCTAATCCTTAACTACATTTTCATTCTTTTATGACTATGTAGTATTCCATGTTGTATATGTACCAAAATTTTTCTATCAAACCAATAGCACTATGATGAACATTCGAGCACATGTGTAGTTTTGGTAGAATAATTAATTTTCCTTTGGGTATATACCCAGTAATGGGGTTACTAGGTCAAATAATAGTTCTCCTTGAAGTTCTTTGAGAAATCTTCAGACAGCTTTCCACAGTGGCTGAACTAATTTGCATTCCATTCAACAGTGTATGAGCCTTCCCTGTTCTCCACAGTCTCACCAGCATCAGTTATTTTTTAACTTTTTAATAATACACATTCTGACTTGTGTGAGATAGTATCTCATTGTGGTTTTGATTTGTATTTATTTTCTGCACAATAAAAGAAACTATCAACAGAGTAAACAGACAGCCTACAGAAGGTGAGAAAACATTTGCAAACTTTGAGTCTGACAAAAGTCTAATATCCGGAATCTGCAAAGAACTTAAATCACAAGCAAAAAACAAATAACCCATTAAAAAGCGGGCAAACAACATGAACAAACACTTCACAAAAGAAGACGTACAAGCAGGTTGTACATCTTCAAAAAACCTATATAAAACATGAAAAAATGTTCAATATCACTAATCATCAGAGAAAGGCAAATCAACTACACTTTGATTGTAATTATATATTTGCTGCTATTGTTTCACTGAACTTGGTCTTACTTTGTCTTGCTCTCCTATACATGGAGCCTGCTCACGAGTCATGGTTTGCCTCTTTTACTCCTTATAACCCAGTGTTTACATAATCCTGAAAACTTCACTCTCTGTGACTTCTCACAACGTATTCTGACTTCTATACAGCCTCTCTGGATGTCCTGCATTGTCTACACATCTGACTTTTATGAATTAAAACTTGCGCTGATGCTTTTCTTTTGGGAGCATCCCTCTTTCTGAGTTATTTTACCCCAGATCAAGCCTGTGTAGTCCTGGCTTGCAAGATCCTGCATGTCCCTTTCCCCTGATTGAACTATTCTGTCATTATCCATTGCCACAAAAAGATATGTATGCCATTGAATATTACCTGCCGCTTATTTAATAAAATCTAGACATCCAGGGTAATGTATAGCATAGTTTATTTGTAGCCTCAGGTTCTTGTCTTTTACTGTCACTGTAGTGCTATCACTATACCACTTCTATCAGTGTGCTCCACATTGGATGATTATTTCGAACATGTTCACATCCTGTCTTCTCTCTGATTTCCCTTTATCTCAAATGCCCAACCCAGACATCAGCCCGTTTACTATAATTAACCTCATTTATTTTAGTTTTTGCTATCTCTCCATTCTCCATAGCACACTGTTATCTTTAAAATCATATAGACATATGTTCTTCAGGAAATTGAAAGACAAAGACTGCAAAAAGAAAAGGTTTCACAGTGTCCTTTATTCCCTTTTTAGCATCAATGCCTAAAAACCACCCAGATATTTCCCACAGAATGTGCCAGCTCTTAGATATGAGAGGAGTTTTTTTGTTGTCCAGAACATTCCTGGAATTTGGGCCTGTCATTACTCAGTCATTTATCAATGACAAGGCATAGAAATACTCTCCCTTATGGCATGCACTGTTTCTACAGAGACATGATGAGGAAGGGAGATAATCACTGTATTACTTTGCCTGGGGCAGAAATTATGAACCAATGGTAAATCCAAATATAATTATCTATTGTTTTATATGTAAAACAATAGGACAGGAAAGAGTCTGTAATTTCCCTACTTTGCTAAAGATAAAGAACATGTTATCAATAAAAGAAAAAAGGACATAGGCTAGATGATCTCTGGCCATAGAACTCTGACCTGCACATTTTGAAGCAACCTGTGTGGGAAGCTAGAGTACAGCTTCTGAGCAATTAGTCCAGAATGATCAGAAGTTTGTCAGTCACTGCT
This sequence comes from Hylobates moloch, assembly GCF_009828535.3. Classification (NCBI taxonomy): domain Eukaryota; kingdom Metazoa; phylum Chordata; class Mammalia; order Primates; family Hylobatidae; genus Hylobates; species Hylobates moloch. Next base: position 31,582,184 of record NW_026652282.1, on the reverse strand, counting down.
AGCTTCCCTGTATTTTTCATCTGCTTGCAATTCAGGGCCAACCACAGAAAGTTAAAGTTAAATAAGATGCCCACTTCTAGTTAGCCCACCTCCAATTTCCCCATGCCAGCCACCTCCAATCAGTTAAGTTTCATGCCTGAAGCCTTTTTGTCTGTACAACACAAAGCTTTCCAAATCTTCTGTTTGCCTTTGAATCTCTGCGAAATGCGTGTGATGGTGGCTGACTCCTTTGCCATAGCAATCTCTGAAGAAATAGCCTTTGGTTATTCTCATGGGATTGGTCTTCACTTATTTCTACAAGATGACATTGTCAACAGGTTTCAGGATTCATCTGGGATTTTTTGAAGGATTCCTTATTACATCATTCATTTGGATCATGCCTAAAAACTGCATTTTCTCTGAAGCTGCTCTTATTTCCAAAGTAAGTGATTGCATCCCATTTCAAATTGTATAAAGTAGAATCTTGTAACATTAGCCATTTCAGAATGTAAACTCCTCTAGGGCAGGATATGCAACATTTCTATGAGACTCAAATGCCATTATCAAAATTGATTTAAACATATAAAATGCTCAAAGCTGGGACTGGACCCTGGGAGCATAAAATTTAGAGGATGAAAACAGATTTTACACGGGCTATTGCAACAGGTGAAAGGTTTTTTAACACTGGAGTGAAGTACTGGAAAATTACTGGAGGATGTTGGGGGAGGGTTGATCAATGTGGATCACATTGTGGAGCACACTGAGCTATTCTTGAGTTTGCAAATATTTTCCACTGTGATTAGGCCATCTGTGTTTCTTAATTGGCACCTTTCTAAGTTAGGCTTCTACCCTCACACAGAGGCTGGGAGATAGAAGTACTATTACTCTATCACCTTTAATGTTTACATTTCAAAAAGATGGATCCCAGGTCCTTGAGAAAGATATTGTCTGGATTGGGAAACTAGCAAGATGCTGGGATAAGGTTTATATACGTTTCAAAGGGGCAAAGAAATGATCTGCAGTTGTAAGTTTTCTAAAGTAAATACCCCAAGAAAGGCAGCCCAGAGGACTACAGTCAGGAAATCTTTCTACTAAAGTTGAGTCAAGCTGAAAGCAATGTTGAGACAGTCTTGTTCAGTAAGTTGTATCATTTCCTTTCTTCAGAATGATTGCCCTTATTTTCTATTCCTTTGAAGAAATGTCCCAAATACTGTTGTAGAAATCCAGAATTTAGGTTTGAGTACCCAGTGCTCAGTAAGCCAAACACTGACACATTAGCACTTAGGAGCAGAGAATGTTTATTTGATTTGGCCAAAGTGAAGGGGCAGGAGGTAAACTCTCAAATTGAACCTGCATTTGAACATAACTGGGGATTTTATGAGTAAGATAGGAATTCGGGACATCAGATTTCTGGATGATCAAAGCTGCTTGCATCGCTCAGCTGATCAAACTTCTGGATGCCATCAAGGAGGTCTGCATGACCTAAGGATCATTGTTGTTTAAGAGAAAAACATGTTCATTAGTCTTGCAAGTAGCTCCTGGGGGTTAGAATATGAAGTTAATCAATTATTAATGTCTACCCTCTACCTAAATGACTACATGATAGCAATCATGAATGAAAGAAGAAAAGGACAAAAAGAAAGGAAAATAAGTAAAACAAACATCTTATAATTTGTATAATATAGGCTCAGTTGCAATGCCCTTTATTCCCTTTTCTTTTGTCTTGCTAAATGTGGAACAGGCTTTCAGCTGCAGCCAACATTTACATAAGTGAATTGTGACATTTTATACTCCAAAAGGAGTCTCTTAAGAGTTTAGTAAGTATAAGACAATGAAGACAAAATACTTAAGAACATCTACTCTTGCACACTGAAAATTATAAAATATTGCTGAAAAAATTGAGTATGTAAATAAATGCAAATAAACCCAATGTTCATAGATTAGAAGACTTAATATTATTAAGATGTCTGTTGCACACAGAACAATCTATAGATTCAATGCAATCTCTACCCAAATTCCAGAAATGTTTTTGCAGAAAATAGAAAAATCCATCCTAAAATTCATATGGAATCTCATGGGATGCAGAATAGCCAAAACAATGGTAAAAAATAAAAATAGGCTGGGTGTGGTGGCTCATGCCTATAAGCCCAGCACTTTTGGAGGCTGAAGCGGGTGGATCATGAGGTCAGGAGTTCAGGATCAGCCTGGCCAAGATGGTGAAACCCTGTCTGTACTAAAAATACAAAATTAGCCTGGTATGGTGGCAGGCACCTGTAATTCCAGCTACTTGAGAGGCTGAGGCAGGAGAATCGCTTGAACTCGGAGGACGCAGGTTACAGTGAGGTGAGATCACACCACTGCACTCCAGCCTGGGAGACAGAGTGAGACTCTGTCTCAAAATAATAATAATAAAATAATAATACTAATAAAAATAAAGATTAAAAAGTTAGAGATGTCACATTTCCTGATTTCAAATCTACATAGCTATAGTAATCAAAGCAGTGTGATGCTGTCATAAAGACAGATATATAGATACATGGAATATAATAGAGAACTCAGAAATAAACTTTTATATATACATTCAAATTGCATTTGACCAAAGTGGCAAATGAATCAATGCCAAAAAGACAAACAGTGTTGGGGAAACTGGATAGCCACATGCAAATGAATAAAGTTAGAAACATACTTTATTTCATATACAAAACATTAACAAACTGGATCAAAGAGCTAAACTATAAGATCTAAAGCAATAAAACTCAGGAGAAAACAGAGGAAAAGCTTCATAATATTGTATTTGGCAATAATTTCTTGAATATAATACCAAAAGCACAGGAAACAAAAGAAAAAATAAATTGGACTTCATCCAAATTAAAATGATTTCTGTGTCAAAATATACTATGAACAGAGTGAAAAAAATACATAAAATGAGTGAAAATATTTGCAAATTACATATATGGTAAGAGATTAATATCCACCATATATTAAAAACTGCCAAATCTCAAGAACCAAATATGCCCAATTCAAAATGGGCAAAGGGCTTAAATACACATTTCTTCAAAGGTTTACAAATGTCCAATAAGCACAAGAAAGGATGTTCAACATCATCAATTATTACAGGATGAAAATCAAAATTCACACCCATTAGGATGGCTATTAACAACAACCACAACAACAAATACAACCAGGAAATGATGAGTGTTGGTATAAATGTGGAGAAGTTGGAACCCTTGTACATTGCTGATGAGAAGGTCAAATGGTGCAGCCACTGTGTAAAACAGTCTGGTGGTTTCTCAAAAAATTAAAGATAGAATTACCTTACTATCCAGGAATTCCATTTCTGGACATATACACAAAAGAATTGAAAACAGGGACTGGAACAGACGATCTGTACGTCTGTGCTAATAGCAGCATTATTAACAACAGCTGACAGGTGGAAATAACTCAAGTATCCCTTAATGTATAAACTAATAAACAAATGCAGTATATACATACAGTGACATACTCAGCCTTAAAAAGTAGGATAATTCTGACACATGTTACAACATGAATAATCCTTAAAGACGTCATATAAATTGCAATAAGCCATTCACTAATGGACATAGATTATATAATTCTACTTATTATATGGGACACCTAAAATAATCAAATTCATAGAGACAGAAAGTAGGATGGTGGTTGCCAGGGGCTGGAAGCTTGGGGAGGGAGAATGGAGAATTGTTGTTTAATGAGTATGAAGTTTCAGTTTGGGAAGATGAAAAAGCTCTGTAGATGCATGCTAGGAAAGGGTGTACAACAATGTGAATGCACTTAATGCCACTGATGTGTGTACTTAAAATGGTTAAAATAGTAAATTTTGTGTTATGTATATTTTAGTACAATGAAAAATAGTTAATGTCATTTGAAGGAGAAAATAACCAAGACTACAGAGAATTAGTCTCGATATTTATATGGTGGATCGCAACTACTTGGTTAGCATTAAGTCAATTCCATTCATAAACATTTGATAAAGGGTAAAATATTTGAAAAAAAAAAGACAGTAAATTGTACTTCTGCTTTGCAATATTTATTCTGGAGATTTTAGATCTTTTTTATTGATTAATTCATTTGTTTTAGAGTTACAGGCATAATTTTTGTTATTGTGTTTCATTTTACTGTGCTTCACAGATATGATACTTTTTACAACTTAATGGTTTGTGGTAACCTTGCATTGGGCAAGTCTATCAGCACACTTTTTTCAATAGCATGTGTTTACTTTGTGTCTTTGTGTCACATTTTGGTAATTTTTTAAATATTTCAAACCTTTTCATTATTATATATCTGTTATGGTGATCTGTGATCTGTAGTCTTTGATGTTACTATTGTAATTATTGTGGAGTACCACAAAATACACCCATATAGGAAGACAAATTTCATCAACAAATGTTGTGTGTGTTCTGACTGTTCAACCAACTTTCCGTTCTCCCATTTCTCTCCCTCTTCAGGCCTCCCTATTCCCTGGGATATGACATATTAAAATCAGTCCAATTAATAACCCTACGGTGGCCTCTAATTGTTCAAATGAAAGGAAGAATCACACATCTCTTGCTTTAAATGTAAAGCTAGAAATGATTGAGCTTGGTGAGGAAGGCATGCTAAAAGCTAAGATAGGTTAAAAGCTAGGCCTCTTTCACCAGTTAGCCAAGTTGTGAACACAAAGGAAAAGTTATTGAAGCAAAAGTGCTACCCCAGTAAACACACAAATCATAAGACAGTGAAACAGCCTCATTGCTGATAGGAAGAAAGTTCCAGAAGTCTGGATAGAAAATCAAACCAGGCACAAAATTCCCTTAAACCGAAGCCTGGTTAAGAGAAAGGTTCTAAGTCTCTCCAATTCTGTGAAGACTGAGCGAGGTGAGGAAGCTACAGAAGGAAAGTTTGAAATAGCAGAGGTTGGTTCATGAGGTTTAGGGAAAGAAGCCATCTCCGTAACATAAAAGTGCAAGGTGAGGTAACAAGTGCTGATGTAGAAGTTGCCGCAAGTTATCCTGATTATCTAGCTAAGATTATTGATGAAGATGGCTACACTAAACAATGTATTTTCAATGGATGCAAAACATCCTTCTGTTGGAAGAAGATGCCATCTAGGACTTTCATAGCTAAAAAGGAGAAGTTGATGCCTGGCCTCAAATCTTCAAAGGATAGGCTGACTGTTTTGTTAGGGGTTAATGTAGCTGGCGACTTTAACTTGAAGCCAGTGTTCATTTACCAGCCTGAAAATGTTAGAGCTCTTAAGAACGATGCTAAATCTCCTCTGCCCATGCTCTATAAGTAGAACAACAAAGCCTGGACAACAGCACTTCTGTTTAAGCATGGCTTACTGAATATTTTAAGCCCACTGTTGATACCTGCTGCGCAGAACCAAAAAATACTATTTTCAAAATATTACTGCTTATTGACAATGCACCCAAGCACTCTGATGGAGATGCACGAGGAGATGAATGTCGTTTTCCTGCCTGCTAACACAACATCAATTCTGCAGTCCATGAATCAAGTAGTAATTTTGACTTTCAAAAGTCTTATTGAAAGTCTAATAAGACTTTCAAAAGTCTTATTACTTAAGAAATACATTTCATAAGGCTATAGCTGCTATAGTCATTCCTCTGAGAAATCTGGGCAAAATAAATTGAACACCTTCTGAAAATGATTCACCATTCTAGATGCCATTAAGAACATTTATGATGCATGAAACTGTCAAAAATAAACTTTAGCAGAAATCTGGAAGTTTATTTCAACCTTCATGAATTACTTCAAGGGGGTTCAATATTTCAGTGGAGAAAGTGACTACAGATATGGTAGAAATAGCAAGAGAACTAGAATTAGAAGGGGAGCCTGAAGGTGTGACTGAATTGCTGCAGTGACATGGGAAAACTTGAATAGATAAGTTGCTTCTTATGGATGAGCAAATAAAATGTTTGTTTGTTTGTTTGAGATGGAATCTACTGGCTGTGAGCATTTTTGTAACGACAACAAGTAATTTAGTATATTTATAAACTTAGTTGATACAGCAGAGGCAGAGTTTGAGAAGAACAACTCAAATTTTGAAAGAACCTCTACTGAGGGTAAAAATGCTATCAAATAGCATCGCATGCTACAGAGAAATCTTTCATCAAAGAAGAGTCAATCAGTGTTGCCAACTTCATTGTTGTCTTATTTTAAGAAATTGCCACGGGCACTCCAGCCTATGGCGACCACCACATCCTGATCAGTCAGCAGCCATTAATATTGAGGTAAGACTCTCTACCAGCATAAAGATTACAATTAGCTGAAGGCTCAGATGATCTTTAGCATTTTGTAGCAATAAAGTATTTTTAAATTCAGATGCGTAAATTTTTTTAAAGTCAATGCCTTTGCACACTCAATAGACTACAGTATAATGTAAATATAATTTTTTTATACACTAAGAAACAAATAAGCTGCGTAACTCCCTTTATTGAGATATTCACTTTATTTCAGTGGTCTGGAACTGAACCTGCAATATCTCCAAAGTACGCCTGTACTTAGAATCAGTCTTGGCATTTCAGGGCATTGTGAATCTTCATTTAGGTGAGTTAATGTGCTACTTGCTACTGTGTAATCTTGGGCTAGTCACTTAACCTTCTTGAAAAGAAAAATAAAAATTTATAGTTAGCTTGAGAGTATAATTATATCTAATGGCTAAAATATGCTTAGCATATGCAGTAATTTATTAATAAATATTAGGATTTTTGTTGTATTAAACCTAAATGGATTCTATATGCATTTCAGACTATTAAAACATTTTCTATAATTGCCTTTAATGAAGCATAACATACATGAAACCAAATCAATGATGAAAACAATTCTGTGAAAGCAGAGGTCAAAAGAGTTGCTTTCACTGACTATGTAATTCCATTCAATTAGTTTGAGTTGTACCCATCACTTTTCATAGACCAAATCAAGTTTAGACATCTTAGGTATACAGACATCTATATTCTCATAATGCTGCAATGGAGAAGATTTCACATCCATTTATTCTAATTTAAACTAGAAATCTTACGCTTTTGTATAAAAGATCGATATTCAAATATTCTACTGGCAATATTCACTATAATGTAATAAAATATCTGAGCCCTACTGACCACATCGAAAATGAATACCATAGTTACTGGCAGCAGAAAATTAGCATGTGATTATAAACATCAGTAGTTATTATGCCTCCTTCCCAATTATCTGGGCATATAATAAAATACTTGTGATATTTATACAAAACCCCCCAAACTAACCATTAAGGTATTATTGTAATACAATATAGTTGGTAGTTTCATGATAATGAATATTATGATTATACAGTGGTATTTTTGGTCTAAACTCATAATGATGGTGTGCCTTTCTTATAAACTGTTACAAATTAAAATAGAAAAATGGGGTTTTAAATTTTATAAGCAACATGGGCAAAATAATACATAATGGAGGCCTTGGGTTGTATAAATTACAGCATGAGATGATCTTACTAGTTTTAGTAAATTGAGAGATATATTGACTTTCTGAAAAAAAATACAGAACCACAGTTTTTCATCTATTTCTTTATACTTTCAGTAAACACTCATGCTATGACTGAGTTCATATATCAAATAAATAAAATATAAATAAAACTATACAGAATGCTTCAATTTGTTCTCCCACAGGATTTTTTTTTTTTTTTTGGTAACATCCTTTCTATGTCGAGGGAATCATTTTATTTATTTCCAGAAAGATTATTACCTTCTCTGTTATCTTTACTTTTGTAAGGATGCCAGAGTTTGTGGACCCCAGGAGGTCTTGTTTCTCTGCATTTTTGGGGGCGTTGAGAGAAGAGTGCTTAGAAGGAGAGCCTCTCTGTGCATACAATAGCAAAAGAGATTCTGCTATTTGCTGATACAGTAAGAATCTCCAAGATTCAGGTGGTAATTTCACTGTGAATTATAATCATGGTCTGTGCTGCATGTGGAAAAGGCCTTGATTTCATTTATAGAAAAAATAGTTTACCACTTTTCTCCAAATAGGTTCCAAACTTTTCCATTATTTATACACAGGAGGCCATTAAATTTGTGTTAGAATAACTTCAGCAAGGCTTCAGAATACAAAATCAACATATAAAAATCAGTAGGATTCCTGTACACCAACAATATCCAATCCGAGAGCCAAATCATAAACACAATCCCGTTCACAGTTGCCAAAAAAAAAAGAATAAAATACGTAGGAATACAGCTAATCGGGGAGATGAAAGATGTATACAGTGAGAATTACAAAACACTACTCAAAGAAATCAGAGATAACATAAACAAGAGGGAAAATATTCCATGCTCAAGCATAGGAAGGATCAATATCATTAAAATATCCATACTGCCCAAAGCAAATTACAGATTCAATGCTATTCCTATAAAACTACAAATGACATTCTTCACAGAACTAGAAAAAATGACTTTAAAATTCATATGGAACCAAAATAGAGCCCAAACAGCCATGGCAATCCTAAGCAAAAAGAACAAAGCAGGAGGCATCACCTTATATGACTTCAAACAATACTACAGGGCTACAGTAAACAAAACAACATGGTACTGGTACAAAAACAAACACATAGAACTATTCAACAGGTGAGAGAGCCCAGAAATAAGGCCACACACCTACAAGGATCTGAGCTTCAACAACGCTGACAAAAACAAGCAATGGGGAAAGAATTCCTTAATAAATGGTGCTGGGATAACCGGATAGCCATATGCAAAAAATTAAAACTGAACTCCTTCTTTACACTATATACAAAAATCAACTCAAGATGGATTAAAGACTTAAATGTAAAACCCCAAACTATAAAAACCCTGGAAGACAACCTAGGCAATACCATTCTGGACACAGGAACTGGATTTCATGGCGAAGATGCCAAAAGCAATTGCAATCAAGCGAATATTGACAAGTGGGATGTAATTAAACTAAAGCTTCCACATAGCAAAAGAAACTGTCAAAGGAGTAAACAGACGACCTACAGAACGGGAGAAAATATTTACAAACTATTTTTTTTTTAATTTTTTGAGACGGAGTCATACTCTATCACCCAAGCTGGAGTACAGTGGCCTGATCTCAGCTCACTGCAACCTGCACCTCCTGGGTTCAAGTGATTCTCCTGCCTCAGCCTCGTGAGTAGCTGGGATTACAGGTGTCTGCCACTATGCCTGGCTGATTTTGTATTTTTAGTGGAGACGGGGTTTCTCCATGTTGGTCAGGCTGGTCTCGAACCCCTGACCTCAGGTGATCTGCCTGCCTTGGCCTCTACAAACTGTGTTTCTGATGAAGGTCTAATATCCAGATTTTATAAGAAGCTTTAAAAAAATTACAAGCAAAAAAAAACATTAAAAAATGGGCAAAGGACCTGAAGAGACACTTCTCAAAAGATGGCATACATGCAGCCAACAAGCTTATGAAAAATGCTCAGTATCACTAATCATTAAAGAAATACAAATCAAAACCACAGTGAAATATCTCACAGCAGTCAGAATAGCTATAATTAAAAAATAACAGATCTGGTGAGGTTGTGGAGAAAAACAAAGCTTATACACTTCCTGTGAGTGTGTAAATTAGTTCAGCCATTGTGGAAAGCAGTGCAGTAATTCCTCAAAGAACTAAAAATAGAATTACCATTCAACCCAGCAATCCCATTATTGGGTATATACCCAGAGGAAAATAAATCATTCTATCATAAAGACACATGCATGCGTATGTTCATTGCAACATTGTTGTCAATAGAAAAGGCATGGAATCAACCTAAATGCCCATAGATGGTAGACTGGATAAAGAAATTGTGGCACACCCCGTCTCTACTAAAAATACAAAAAATTAGCGGGGTGTGGTGGCAGGCGCCTGTAGTCCAGCTACTTGGGAGGCTGAGGCAGGAGAATGGTGTGAACCTGGGAGGTGGAGCTTGCAGCGAGTGGAGATCGCGCTACTGCACTCCAGCCTGGGCGACAGAGCGAGACTCCGTCTCAAAGAAAAAAAAAAAAAAAATTGTGGTACATATATACTATGGAATACTATGCAGCCATAAAAACAATGAGATCATGTCCTTTGCAGCAACATGGTTAGAGCTGGAGGTCATTATCTTTAGCGACTAATACAGGAACAGAAACCAAATGCCACATGTTCTCACTTATAAGTGGGAGCTAAATAATGAGAACACATGGAAACAAAGAGGGGAACAACAGACCCTAGAGCCTACTTGAGGGTGGAGCATGAGAGGAGGGAGAGGATCAGAAAAAATACCTATTGGGTACTATGCTTACTACCTGGGTTATGATATAATCTGTACACCAAACCCCTATGACACAAGTTTACCTATATAACAAACCTGAACATGTACCCCTGAAGCTAAAATAAAAGTTAAAAGAAAAAAATTGTGTTGGAAAATTGGATATCATACATTTTCTAAGGGAGCACACACATAAATTATGCATATATACACAAAAGAACATTTCAAAAGAGATTCTAAGGGGAATCCTTTGTAAGCCAATGACTATTTCTGTGGATAAACACTGTGTTTCCTTTTACTCAGTTCAATTGTATTGAGTTATTTAAAAGACGGCAGCACTGGGCTCCCTGTCTCCCCACATCAGCTTCTGAAATACCCATCCTCCTTTAACGATAGATTTACAGAGTAGCTACAAATCATGATCACAGGAAAAGTAAAATGTTTATAAAAATAGAGGTGGAAAGCGCCAGACTAAATTCAGAGAACAGTGAAGACCACAGGAACACATTTAGAGAATTACGAGAGAATTACTAGTATGACTAGGGGCTCACTTCTTCAATTACTATGTGCTAGACCTGAACGCTATGTGTTAAAACTGAAAAGCATCCACCGAACTTCCCTTGTTTCACATTCTTACTTTAGTTTTTTTACATAAAGAGAAAACGTATTACCATAAATGAAAGAACATTTGAAAGATAGAGCATATCACTATAGGAGAGAATATTTTTCTTTTCAAATCTATAGAAGTACGCGCAAGCTGTAGAGTAGTGTGCAAGAAAGAGACATTGAAAAGGTATTTGTTAGAATTTGGGGACATAATATTACATAGTGGAATTATGTATGGCATGAATTTGAACAACAGCAATTCAAATGGACATGGAAATAGAATAGAAAATAAAATAACAGCTGCTGAATTTTGTGGAATGTGGACGGAATATGTGGATTATTTGGATTAAGAATTCCACAATCAACATGCTGATTCTGATAGCTGTAAGATAACAATATTCCATGGAATTCTATTGGGTGTAGAATTAGACAACTACTGTTACAGGAAAGGCAATGCAAAAGCAGGGCAATGAAGAAAAAAAATCCAGAACAAATATAGGATGAAAACTATACTGCGGCTTTTCCCATATGTGAGTAATAAATTGTTAGCAGTTGTCACCCCAGTCACAATGTGGTTAGACTTCCATTAATTTTTAGCACATATGTAAATTCCTAAATTAATTATGGGTTAACAATCTATAGATTCATTTTTGCTTATTGCTAAAGCAACAACAGTATGCAAAGGACATAAAATTTCCACTTAGGGTCATAATATTCCATGCTTAAAGTAAAGTTAGAAAAATTTGAAAAGTAATCAATAGTAGAAACTCAGCTACTTAAAAAATAAAAAGATAAAAAGATTTAACTCTCCATCTCTGCAAATTTTGAAAACTGTAATTCAGTGCAGTACATGGGCACTGTCAGTATTTAACTGAGCCAATTAATGTTCTAGGTAATTTTAAACTTAGTTGTTCCTAGAAAGTGATGTACTGTTCTGTTTTGTTCACAGAGTGGGTAGCTTAAAAATACAAATTATTTTCCCACAGTTCTGGAGCCTGGAATTTCAAGACTACAGTTTCTTAGTTTCTTCTAAGGTCTCTCTTCTTGGCTAGCAGATACCCTTTTTGTCTTCACATGGTCTTTGCTGTGTGTCAGCATGCCCCTGTTGTCTCTTTGTATGTGTAAATTTCCTCTTCTGATAAGGCTATCACACAGATTGAACTGGAGCGCACACCAACAGCCTCATGTTGCTTTATTCAATTCTTTAGTGGGCCTTTCTCCAAATACAGTGACATTCTGAGGTACTGAGAGTTAAGGATGCAACATACGAATTTTGGAGGGGGACCTAATTCAGCTCCTAACAGTCATGACTATTGAAAATAATTCAAAGAGTACAGAAAGTTATAGGGTAAAAATTAAGAATCTCTCTCTGCTGTCCCCTGCCTCACTTACTAGAGGTAAGTTCAGTTACTATATTCTTAAATATTTGTGAAAGAGATTACCTAGCGATTCAATAAACATATTATTTATTATTCCTGGACAAAAAGCTAGACTGTATTTCTATCTCCCTTACAGTTAGGTATGGCCATAGGACTGCATTTGGACCAATGAAATGTGACCCTAAGTGTTGTGCTACACTTTTAGGCCAGGCCCATAAAAACCTGCCATGTGCATGCCTCTGTGTTCTTCCCTGTCAAGTTTAATACAGATCAGGATGTTGAAGATGGCAGAGCCCCATTTTGAAGGCACCCAAATCACGACTTAGAAGTTTGAAACTCACTTAGAAAAGAAAGACACATTTTAAATGCTACGTAGGCAACAAATTAACTTCAATTTCCTTAAGCCTCTGAGATATGGGGACTTATCTGTTACAAGAGCTAGTATTATTATAACTAAAATTATAGAAGCATTCTAAATTTACACACATGCATGCATGTTTTCAATTATGCTACATAACTATTTCTGCAATGTGCCTTTTAAAATATTGTGCATCAAAGATCACTATCAAGAAAGTGAAAAGACAACCCAAAGAATGGGAAAAATATTTATAAGTCATGTATCTGAGAAGGATCAAGCACAGAATATATAAAAAACTCCTACAACTCAAAAAAAACCCCAAATAACCCAATTATAAAATGAGCAAAGGATTGAACATATATTTATCCAAAAAATATACAAATTGTCAATAAGCGCATAAAAAGATTGCCAACATCATTAGTCATTTAAGAAAATACGAATGAAAAATGAGAGATTATTTTATTTCCACTACGATGGCTACAATAATTTAAAAAATAATAATAACAAATATTGGCATGAATGTGGATAAATTATAACACTCATACATTGTGGGAACATAACATGGTTTGGCCACTGTGTAAAATAAGTTGCAGTTTCTTCAATAAGTTAAAGGTAGAATTACTATAAGACCTAGCAATTCCCCTCCTAGGTATATACTAAAAAAATTGAAAACAGATGTTCAAAGACTTGCGCATAAATGTTTATAGCAGCACTCTTCACACTAGCCAAAATGTGGAAATAACTAAATGTTCACCAATGGATGAAGGAATAAAAAAATTACAGTAGATTACTTTTTAATGGTTTTTTTCATGTAAATTTCTTTACGTTCCTTGTAGTCTCTGGATATTAGACCATTGTTGGATGGATAGATTGCAAAAATTTTATCCCATTCTGTAGGTTGTCTGTTCACTCTGACAATAGCTTCTTTTGCTGTGCGGAAGCTTTTTAGTTTAGTTTGTCAGTTTCTGCTTTTGCTGAAATTGCTTGTGGCATTTTCATTATGAAATCTTTTTCCTTGCCTATATCCTGAATGGTATTGCCTAGATTTTCTTCTAGGGTTTTTATAGTTTTGGGTTTGACATTTAAGTCTTTAATCCCTCTTGAGTTAATTTTTGTATATGGTGTAAGGAAGGGGTCCAGTTTCAATTTTCTGCATATGGCTAGCCAGTTATCCCAGCACCATTGATTAAATAAGGAATCTTTTCCCCATTGCTTGTTTTTGTCAGGTTTGTCAAAGATCAAATGGTTGTAGGTGTGCAGTCTTATTTCTGGGTTCTCTATTCTGTTGGATAGTTCAATGTGTCTGTTCTTGTACCAGTACCGTGCTATTTTGCTTACTGTAGCCTTGTAGAACAGACACTTCTCACAAAGAGACATACATGCAGTCAACAAACATATGAAAAAAAGTTCAACAACACTGATCATTAGAGAAATGCAAATCAAAACCACAATGAGATACCATCTCATACCAGTCAGAATGGTTATTATTAAAAAATCAAAAAACAGATGCTGGCAAGGTTGTGGAGAAATAGGAACACTTTTACACTGTTGGTGAGAGTGTAAATTAGTTCAACCATTGTGGAAGACAGTGTGGCAATTCCTCAAAGACCTAGAGGCAGGAATACAATTTAACCCAGCAATCCCATTACTGGGTATATACTCAAAGGAATATAAATCATTGTATTATAAAGATACATGAACATGTATGTTCATTGTAGTACTATTCACAATAGCAAAGACATGGAATCAACCTAAATGTCCATCAATGACAGACTGGATAAAGAAAATGTGGTACACATACACCATGGAATACTATACAGCCATAAAAAGGAATGAGATCATGTCCTTTGGAGGGATATGGATGGAGTTGAAAGCCAGTGTCCTCTGCAAACTAATGCAGGAATAGAAAACCAAACACTGCATGTTCTCACTTATAAGCAGGAGCTGAATGATGAGTACACATGGATACAAGTGGGGGACAACACACACTGGAACCTGTCACAGGGCGAGTGGAGGACGGAGAATATCAGGAAGAATAGCTAATGGATGCTGAGCTTAATACCTAGGTGATGGGATGATTTGTGCAGCAAACCATCATGGCACAAGTTTACCTATGTAACAAACCTACACATCACACACATGTACCCCTGAACTTAAAGTAAAAGTTGAAGGAAAAGAAATTGTGGTAGATGCATAATCAGATATTATTCAGCTATAAAAAGGAATGAAGTACTAATACATGTGGCAGCATGTTTGGAACTTAAAAGCATTTTGTTATGTGAAAAAATCCAGACATAAAAGGTAACACATTAGGTATTCAAATTTATATAAAATATTCATAATGAGAAGATCCATAGAGACAGAAAGCATACTGGTAGTTGCCATTAGCTGGGGGGGAGAGGATAATGCAGTATGAATGCTTAGTGGGTTTGTTTGTCACCACTAAATCTCATGTTGAAATTTATCTTCAGTGTGGTGGTGTTGGGAGTTGGGGCCTGGTGGGAGATATTAGTGTCATGGAGGAAGATCTCTTATGAATGGCTTGGTGCAATTCTATTGATAGTGAGTGAGGTCTCTCAGAATACTCGATTGTTTATCAGAGGAATGTATCCGTTTCTGTCAGAATGAGAGTGGGTCCTTATAAAGCCAGAATATTTCTCGGGTTTGGTCCCTCTTCTCACATGCCCACTTCACCTTTGACTTTGTTATGTTTCGATGTAGCACAAAAGACCTTGCCAAAAGCTGAGCAGATGCCAGCACCATGCTTCTTGTACAGTGTGCAGAACCATGAGCTTATAAATTCCTTTCTAAATTACTCAGCCTCAGGTATTCATTTATAGTAACACAAAATGGACTAAGACAGCAGGTGCAGTTTCTTTGGAGTGATAAAAATATTCTGGAACAAAGGACAAAACATTGTGAATGTACTAAATGTTACTGAATTATACACTTTAAAATGTTTAAAATGGTAAATCTTAACTGTATTTTACTACAAAGAAGCTATACCCTTCTGTAACTACCTGGTGTAAAGTATGGGTTCCCCTTCATTATTTTATATATGAATATCCACTTTCCTCAGTGCCAGTTGCTGAAGACACAGGTCTTTTCATTCTCTATTAAATCACCTTGGCACCCTTGATGAATATCAATTGATAATAGATGTATGGAGTTCTTTGTAGACTCTCAATTCTATCCCATTTATCTGTATGTCTATCGTTATAGTGATACTATTCTTCTTTGATTATTATAGTTTGTAGTGAGTTTTGAGGACAGGAAGTGTAAGAGTTTCAACTTTGTTCTTCATTTTCAAGATTTATTTTTCTATTTGGCTATTTGCGGTCCCTGCAATTACATTTCAATTTTATAATCAGCTTTTCTATTTCTGCAATAAAAGCAGTTAAAATGTTGACAACGTTTTTCATAGATATTGCATCTGTGGATTATTTGAGCAGTATTGCGCTCTTAAAAATATTAAGCATTCTAATCCATGAACATATGTCCTTCCATTTATTTATGCATTCTTTAATTTCTTCCACCAATGTTTTATAGTTTACTTGTTTTTTGAATTCTTTTTTACATGTTGCTTTTGTTTTATAAAATCTGAATACATTACTTTTTTGGGACTTTTAGAGACAAATACATGAAATAAGTGTATCTAACCAAAATTATATTATATGAATTTCCCAATTTCAGATACCAGGCAACTATATGTTATGTAATTAGTGTCCTAAGGCAAAGAAGCTCCATTTGTGTGATAACTTCAATTTGAATGGCCTTTGAAATGGGAAAACTGGGGTCAAGGTGGCTATGGGTCAAATCTTTCTTTTCATGTATTATATTCTGTAAAACTGAAACATCTTTTCCCCAAAGCTTTACCTAGCACTCTTTTTCTAGACTCAGAGTTCTCCTAGATATTTACATGAAGCACAAAGATTCCTCCTTACTTTACTAATACCATGTTAAATAATGAATTGCCCTCACTATAGTGGTTTACCTTACCCTCTGAAAAACAGGAATATTGAACACTAAACTCCATTGATGAAATTTATTTATTGATGAGTGTACGTAATCATACTTTTATAGTTTGTTATTCTGTTCTCTATGTCATCATAATTAGCAAATTGCACCTACATTTTATTAAATATTTTTCCACATCTATATTCAGCTGACTAATACAGTATACATTGCTTGTGGAAATCTTTGTAATATTGGAGAAATACTATTTTATGGGAATGTTGATTTAAGCCGAAATAGTAATTCTATCCTTAAAGGATATGAAACCTCTCTCCTCTCCACACAAGACTGAGGTGAGATGAACAGAGATGGGACAGTTTGCTACAGGCTCAGCAGAATCTTAAAGACATTCCAACTGGAAACAGTACTGAGAAGAAGTAAGGCTCAAGTACAGGGGGCTGGAAAGATAATTATAGAATTGTAACTAAGGGACCTTAAATGACCACCAACATGAATTTGGATTTAATGTCTTAGTTGGTAATAGAATAATTGAAATCTTCCTGAGAAGGGAAATGACATAATTTGAGTTAAGCAACCAGAAAATAATTATTCAAGTGCTGCTTAAAGGAAGATCTACCAGAAGCAAAAAGAATACGTTGCAAGCTGTCAAAAGAGTTAATAAAATATTTTCTATCATGAGCCAAGGTTTCATATGTGATCAAGGACCAGATAATCTACACAAATAGAAAAGAGAAGTGATTGTCATGAGTCTTGATTCAGTACAGGAGGAGGGAGTTTCAATGGGAAAGTGGTTAACAGCGGATATTTAAGAATTGTAGTTTCAGGCAGGCAAAAGAGGATTTGATGGGCTTATAGTAAAAAGAAATATTGGCCGGGCGCGGTGGCTCACGCTTGTAATCCCAGCACTTTGGGAGGCCGAGGCGGGCGGATCACGAGGTCAGGAGATCGAGACCACGGTGAAACCCCGTCTCTACTAAAAAATATAAAAAATTAGCCGGGCGTGGTGGCGGGCGCCTGTAGTCCCAGCTACTCGGAGAGGCTGAGGCAGGAGAATGGCGTGAACCCGGGAGGCGGAGCTTGCAGTGAGCCGAGATTGCGCCACTGCACTCCAGCCTGGGTGACAGAGCGAGACTCTGTCTCAAAAAAAAAAAAAAAAAAAAAAAAGAAATATCTACATTACAGTAGACCTAGTTAGAAATCCATGTTCAAGGTTTTATTTCATTATATACTGAGACTCAGGATAGCATTTCATAGACAAATGGCAGCAAATAAATGTTTATTTAGAAACATTTAGAGAAAGACTAAATTAAACTTGGAAAAGTACTATTTTTTACTTGGGTGTACCAAATTTCAGGAAAAGATAAGAAAGAAAAAACTTCATGTGATATAAAAAATGATTATCTGAGAATAAATAACTACTATGATTCATTATATCTAAAGTGTGGCAAAAATTGTCTCAAAGATGTTATTTCTTTATTTTCAAATCATCTTGGTTGAGCAATTTGCCCTGCTGGGAAAACAATAAGTATTCTTAGGAAATAATAGCCAAAGAGAGAGGAGGTAGGGTATAATGGAAATATGAGGGGTTTTAGAAAGTAAAAGAAAAAGCTGCCAAACTGAGTCTTCGTAAGAAAACGTGAACTTATGGTCATGGAAAGGAAAACATAAATGTTCTTAGAGTTCTGCTAATAATTTTACAAAAGCTCTATCCAGTATGAACAGTGATTCTTACTGCTCTATAATCCTCTTACCTTAAACTTTTAGTAAAAGTCTGCTATAAACAACAGTTGTTTATCATTAGTCTGAGATAATAAAATGAAATAGATTAAGTCCAGCATGGAATAAAGTAGAGTAAAAAGAAAACAGCACTTGGAGAAAGCAGTTGAAAATGCTGCAGAAACAAGAAATAGGAGCAAGGGAGATCAAGGAAAGTGCAGCTCTCCTACCTCATCCTTATAAGAAAACCCTTGCAGACAGCAGGGACGCACAGGATGGCTCCATGAAAGTAGAAACATTTGATCTGTGCTTTGATACTCAAAAATGTATAAGGAAGGCCTTCAGGTGGAGGGAAGAGCATAAGAAAATGCCTACAGGCAGGACTGGCACTCAATTTGGCTCCAACATTGGGCATACACATTATAATATGGAGGCTAAGCAGCGGATAAAGATGGTGTATAGTAAAAGGCCTTTACATAGAAGAATAAAGAACTGGAAACCAGTCTTGGAAATTAGTTAAGAACTATTTAGAACTTTTGATCAAGGGAATGAAATGGTCAGAGCTGTAACTTCAGCACGTTAACTCTACAGTGTTGTGGAGAAATGAAAGGCTAAAGTCAGCTGCTTATGAGGTTCTGAATCATGGTTTTAATCATGGGAATGGAAAGAAGGGCATCATGTGAGATTTGGAGGTAGAATTTCTAATATTTGGAAGCTTATTATATGGTGATAATGAGTGTGTGTAACAAATTACTTCAAAAGCTTGGTGGCTTAAAACAACAAAATAAACGTATTATCTCATAGAGTTCCTGAGGATCAGAAATTTTGGAATTATTTGGCTGGAAGGTAGGGTTCTGGCATGAAGTATCTCATGACATTGTAGGCAGATGCTGGGCAAGGATGTAATTATCTGAAGGCTTGACTGGGGCTGGACTATTCACCTTCAGGGTAACTTATTCATGTGCCTACAAGTTGGTGCTGGCTATTGGCAGGAGGCTCCCATCACATAGGCTTCTCCATAAGCTTGCTTATATGTCCTCACACCATAGTGACTGCTTTCCCCCAGGGTGAGTAATCAAAAATCTGAAGGCAGAAGCTGCATTGTCTTCTAAAACTTAGCTTCAGAAGACTCACACTGTCACATTTCTGGTACCCTATTGGTCAAATAGGTCAGCCATAATGCAAAGTGGGAGGGGAATATACAAGTGTATGAATACCAGGAGAAGAGGATCTTTGGGCTACATCTTGGTGGCCGGCTGCCAAAGTGTGTTCTATGTTTTTGTGTGGAAAAGAATTTTTTACTTTTTATTCCCAGATCCTAGCCCCGTGCATAACCAATATGAAAACTGAAAAATGACTTTAAGTTTTTGAGCTTGTATAATTGAGAAAATTTTAGCTCTATACTGTATAGAAATAGAAATAGAGAAGCTTATTTGGAAGGAAATATTATAAGGTTGATTCCCTTTTAGGTATTTTCTTTGATGAGTGAAATATATATAACGAAGCATTTATTTGATTTTAAACCCTCAAATCTCAAAGGCTAATTGAAAGAGACAAAGTTCAACACCAGCGTCTATATTCAGTCCCTTTTAAGTACATGAACTGTATCATGAATAAGAAGTGTCATGAACCATTGTTTCCTTTTAGATGGAACTTTATGTTTCTTGGCAGATGCTGTAATATTGAACGAACTTGAGAAATTTTCAGGAAATCTTTATTATTATTATTATTATTATTATTATTATTATTA
>NW_026652282.1:31508267-31562138 GCF_009828535.3 Hylobates moloch | reverse complement strand
ATGGTTTTAGGTCTAACATGTAAGTCTTTAATCCATCTAGAATTAATTTTTGTATAAGGTGTAAGGAAGGGATCCAGTTTCAGCTTTCTACATATGGCTAGCCAGTTTTCCCAGCACCATTTATTAAATAGGGAATCCTTTTCCCATTGCTCGTTTTTGTCAGGTTTGTCAAAGATCAAATAGTTGTAGATATGCAGCATTATTTCTGAGGGCTCTGTTCTGGTCCATTGATCTATGTCTCTGTTGTGGTACCAGTACCATGCTGTTTTGGTTACTGTAGCCTTGTAGTATAGTTTGAAGTCAGGTAGCGTGATGCCTCCAGCTTTGTTCTTTTGGCTTAGGATTGACTTGGCAATGCGGGCTCTTTTTTGCTTCCATATGAACTTTAAAGTAGTTTTTCCAATTCTGTGAAGAAAGTCATTGGTAGCTTGATGGGGATGGCATTGAATATATAAATTACCTTGGGCAGTGTGGCCATTTTCACGAATCAGGAGATCTTTTTAACAGTGCGGTATTCATAGAGATGTGATGAGAGTTGGGAGACTTTTAAAGGGGCAAGACAGAGCTGCTTTAACTTTCTGTGCTATATAATACAGGCAATTTCAAAATAAATCATAATAGAATTGCAGTTATACAGATGCAGTTTTCTTTTTCGTAAACCTAAATTGATCATCACTGCTGTCATTTTATAATGACAACATGTAATATGACTTCATGCATCTACTTTAATCACACAGAGTCAGTTTCATTTAATAACTCACAGCCTCAGAGCTATCCCTTGTCTTGCTTAACCCTGATGAGTGCTATTCTTATACTGTGGATTTGAAGCTTCATTATTCATTTAATTACTTGTTAAAACTGCAGATACTACCCAGACACTTGTAGATGCAAGTTAAAGAATGTACATGTAAGCGATAATCTAATAGCTTGCTTATATCTATATCTTATTTCATTGAAAAGCATCACTTTGTGTTGTTACAGCAATCATATAACTTGTTCATTTTACCTAAGTTTTGAGTGTTGCAAGATAGTTTGCCCTAAACATCTGACCATCAACAGTAAAATAGAATAGACTTAGAGTCTAATTTCCTACCACTCTCCATCCTAGATTAAGTGACAAAAATGAGTAATCATACTTTAATGTCAGGGAGATTCTTTTATTCATATTAAAACTAACTGTATTGTTTATAAGCTAGCCAAAGAGTTGTCTAGTTTCCCCTTTTCATAATTTAAGTAGAAAAAATATTTCTTGGAGTATTTATTTTAGCACAGGAGAGATTTTGTGCATTTATTCCAGCAATTAGAGCAACACTGCATGCTACCTGTCCAGTCTGTCACAGTTTTCCATGGAGGACGTTTTAGGTTACACTAATGAATTTGCTAAGTACGTAGGAGCTGAATAGGCATATACCCAATTGATGAAGCATCTGGGAAATTGTTAATAGAGGGGGCATTCTGTCTTAAAGGAAAGGCACAAAAGCTGCTACTAGCATCACATATAAAGCTTTTGTTTCTCTTTATTTATATTTTTAATTTTCTTTTGTTTTGCTTGCAGTGCTTCCACTCACTTCACTTAAATACCTAACTTAACAAGTGTCAATTTTAAGTAGAAAAATAAAGAATGCTCTTAACAGTAGTAATTTTGAGACCATAAAATTGAGAAAGAATGACTGCTATAAACATACAGTGATTATTATTGCTAAGAAATAGTCCAGAGTGTGTGGATATTTCCCAGGAGAAGTTTTGGGGTTTTCCAATAGTAATTGGTAAACAGAAGAAAGTGTTTTAGGATAACATTTACTTTCAATGTACTTCTCCATCAGTCAAATTGGTCTGAGGATTCATACTGAGGTCCTTGCCTACCTTTTGCATCTCCCCTAAAATGATAACCAGATGCATTTAGTCACGTTGTCTTATGAATAAAAATTGTGTGTGATTCAGAATGGGAAAATGACCCAGGAGGTACTCTTATTCAGCACTTTCAATGACGTTTTGCGTAACGTGATCTATGGGACTGTAGAGGATCTGGAATTATATTTCTCTTATTTGTGGGGAGATGGGAAAGGAATTTCAATATTGATTTTGTTGAACCAAAAGCTTTGCAGCACATATTTATGTGTGTGTTAATTGCTGTAACCCCAGTCTCCAAAGTATGAATTGCTTCTGTCAATTTCAGCGTCTGAGTCTTCATAAAAATGCAAAAGAATTTCCAAGTGGAATTGGATATTTTTACATCCGGAAAGATTTTTGCAGAATAGATTGAGATACTCACCTTGGAGTGACTTAATCTACTCTTGGAGTTAACAAAAGGGATCTCTGTCCTTGGAATGATAATGTTAACGTTTCCCTACTGGGAAATAAATGATGCTTTGAAAAATGTTTTCTCTTCTGCTGTTTCATGTTATCTGATCCAGTTCTTCCCATGACCAATGATGCTAAAAGTGGAATAGCTGGCTGGGGTAAGTGGTATACTCTGCAGTAACAGGGACAGAACAAATTAGCTGGCCCCATTGGAAATAAGATTGATTTCTTCATTAGTGGACTGAAGAGGCAGTCACAGACAATGCCACAAAAAATTAGTGCATGAAGTCTTCACTGTTAATTTCCTAACATGAGATCAAGCCAGATAAAGGAGGGTAAAAAAGATTCCAGAAATAAGGAATTAACTATATGTGTTTTACTTATAGCTAGAGCTATCATTTGACATCATTTCACCTTCTAGGAAACACATTGAATATCACATGTAGTGAAAACTTCCAGAGGTACTACTATTTATTTGCTACATTAACTAAAAACTCATGTTTTTGGAAACAAATTTTTATTGCTTTTTAATTGTATAAGAATTTTAAAATTATTTTTCTTCTAGCTGATAATATAGAAAATAATCCTATTATACTCAAAGAAAAGCATTCATAGAAATAATGCTAGCTAAGGCTGTTGAGTTACTAGTTCATGCTTTCTTCTTTTTTCTTTATATTTTACCTCCTCTCTACTGTAAAACAAATCAGTTTCTGATGCTTCCATGAGATAGGTTTGTATAGACAGGAAACAACAATCTCCTTGAATTTTGTTTTTCTGAAGTCCATGTTCCTTGAAAGGATAGTGTTACACTAGAAGAAAGAAGATCATAATTTTGAAAGTAGCAAAAGGGGATGCTGGAGGGAAATTGAGATTGGTAAATTGTCTGAGTACTGGGAATTGCTACCCGCTCTCTTGCTTCTCTTGAAGGAAAATGACTACCTCCTGTAAATGGGGAGGCTGACCAAGTTTCATGCATTCTCAGTGCTAGACACAGTGACGCTATAAATCACCACGAGGCCATATTGAATTGGACTGTGGTCATCTCAGCATATTGTCAAATAAACAGAGAAATATTCCTAAATACCCTTCTGGAAACTTGATACAAAGCTGTGATGGGAGCAGCCAGGGAAGAGTAAGGTTTTAGGCAATTGGCAATATTGACTGACGCTGAATTTTATAGGCAACTCTGTAGGATGAGGACTATAAGGACATTGTCCAGAAAAGATTGTAGAATAAGAATCACATGCATTATAAGTTTATCTTAATATATACAAATAAGTGTATGGGTATTTGTTTTATGCTTTTTTTCTAAATGTAAAATATTTTATTTTTGCAGAAAAATAATTTAGAGTAAATTGCATTGTCTTATTCATATAAAGCATCAGTGTATTGATATAACCCATAAAATGAATAGAATTTATATTTACTTCATTCTGCCCACAAAGTATTAATCCAGCTATCCAGCTAGCCATTTAGGCTGATATTAAGAAGTTGTTGAATAAATCTTTCTCCACCCTTCGTAATTTTTTGATATTGATTTCCAAAAAGGTATCACAAACTATTGGAAAGCTAACCAATCTCTTTTGCACTTTCTTAAATTATACTTGAATGCCGTCTATAAAACTTATTAAAACTAGTTAAATTCTTTAAAAAATATAATAATTCAATGCTCGCCACTCAGACATTATATAACTAGCAATTATAACATTTTTAATAATTGGTAATACACATACTAAAAATGCAATTTGGATGAAAGTTGTAACAGAGTCCTTTTGTTTATTTTTTCTAAAATGTAAAATTTGCAAAAGGCTGAACAACTGATTTGTGAATCTGAAGAGTTTCCATTGAGACATTTCCAACTTATTACTACTATAAATACTGCTCTGTCCATGTCTAGCTGGGTTTTTTGTTTGTTTGTTTGTTTGTTTGTTTGTTTTTTATAAAAGAGCTTCTTGAAAGTCAAATAACTTGATCACTTGTCAGGATATATTTAATACACTTGATATATATTAGCAAATTTCTTTTTTCATTCTCGTATATTCCTACTATAATGCATAAAAATGCCTTTCACTAATATCAGCATTAGCATTCGCATTTTACAGATTCTTTACTAATTTAATAGAAAAAATAAAATCTTATTTCTCTTTCTCTTTTAAATATGTCTTTAATCAATAATAACATGAAATATTTGTTCTTTTTTATTAGCTATTGTATTTCCTTCCAGTAACTTTCTTGTTTTTATTCTTTTTTTTAAATTGAAAGAGTGTTTCTTACAGCTTTATATAAACTCTAAATATATTTATTTTTATATTATAAAGATATCAAATGTCTCCTATACTTGCTGCAAAAGTATCTTTGTTAGATCATTACCACTTAGTATTCTTCATGATATTTGACCATTCATTATGTTCTTTTCTCATACTAAAAATGCATAACACAGGTTTAGGAGCAAGATAATGGAATAGAAGCCTACAACATGTGCTCTCCGACCCCACTGGAAAACCAAACGGCTCTTGGGTTTCCTGACACCAGGCCTAGGTGGTGGGACAGCATTTCTGGACCCGCCCTGGGAAAGAAGGGAGCCTAACGGTCCTGAAAGTTGAGTCCGAGGCCTGACAGTATTCACCACGAACTAACAGAACCACTCTTGGGCTTTAAGTGAACATTAGCAGTGGCCTGGCAGAACTTCCCATGAACCAGTGGTGGTGGTAGCCACAGGGAGCAGCTCTTCTGCTTGTGAAAAGGGGAGGGAAGTTAGGGAGATGCTTTGTATTGTGATTTTAGTGCCAGGTTAGCCACAGTACAGTAGAACACTAGGAAAATTGCTAAGGTTTTTGACTCCAGTCTCTGGCTCCCAGACAGCATCTCTGGAAATACTCGGGGCCTTGGAGAACTCACTGCCCTAAAGGGAAGGTCCTTGGGCAGGACCCAAGGATGTGCTGGCTTCAGGTCTGACCCAGTGCAGTCCCAGTGGTGGTACCACAGGTGTGCTTGCATCACCACATCCCCAGTTCCAAGTGGCTCAGCAAAGAGAGACTCTATATATTTGGGAGAAAGTAAGGAAAAAAAACAAAAGTCGCTGCCTGGAAATTCAGAGAATTCATCCCAATCATTTCCAAGACCACCAAGTTGGTGCCTCTATGAGTCTGCAAAAACCATAGTGTTATTGGTCTTGGGTCCCAAGTCCTTTTAAATATGTGGAAATCTTCCCAAGAAGGACTGGCATGAACAAGCCCAAACTGTGAAGATTATAATAAATACCTAACTCTTCAATGCCGAGACACTGATGAATGTCTACAAGCATCATTATCATCCAGGAAAACATGACCTCACCAAATGAACAAAATAAGGCACCAGAGACCAATCCCGAAGAAACAGAGATATATAACCTTTCAGACAGAGAAATCAAAATAGCTACTTTGAGGGAATCTCAAAGAAATTAAAGATAACACAGAGAATGAATTCAGAATTACATTAGATAAATTTAACAAATAATTGAAATAATTAAAAAGAAGCAGAAATTATAGAGTTGAAAAATATAACTGACATTCTGAGGAATGCATTGGAGTCTCTTAATAACAGAATTAATCAAGCAGAAGAAAGAATTAGTGAGCCTGAAGACAGGCTATTTGAAAATACACAGTCAGAGGAGACAAAAGAAAAAAGAATAAAAACAATTAAGCACACCTACAAAGATAGTAAAAATAGCCTCAAAAGGACAAATCTAAGAGTTATTGGCCTTAAAGAGGAGGTAAAGAGATAAACCTATAAAGTTTATTTAAAGAGATAATAAGAGAGAATTAGAAAAAAAAATCAGCATTCAAGTATAAAAAAGTTATAGAAAACTAAGCAGATTTAACCCAAAAATGACAACCTCAAGCCATCTAATAATGAAACTCCCAAAGGTCAAGGATTAAAACCTGATCCTAAAGTCAGCAAAAGAAAGAAATAAGTAACATACAATGGATCTCCAATACATCTGGCTGCAGACTTTTCAATGGAAACCTTACAGGGCAGGGGAGAGTGGCTTAATATATTTAAAGTTCTTGAGGAAAGAAATCTTTTATCCTAGAATATTATATTTGGCAAAAATCTTTTAAGCATGAAGGAGAAATAAAGACAGTCTCAGACGAACAAAAGCTGAGGATTTCATTAACACCAGACCTGTCCTACAAGAAATGCTAGAGAGTTTTTCGACCAGGTGCAGTGGCTCATGCCTGTAATCCCAGCACTTTGGGAAGCCAAGGTGGGTGGATCACCTGAGGTCAGGAGTTCAAGACCAGCCTGGTCAACATGGTGAAACCCAGTCTCTACTAAAAATATAAAAATTAGCTGGACATGGTGGTGGGCACCTGTAATCCCAGCTACTTGGGAGGCTGAGGCAGGAGAATCGCTTGAACCCAGGAGGTGGAGGTTGCAGTCAGCCGAGATCATGTCATTGCACTCCAGCCTGGGTGACAAGAGTGAAACTCCATCTCAAAAAAAAAAAAAAAATGCTAGAGAGTTTTTCAATCTGAAAGAAAAGGATGTCAATGAGCAAAAATAATTATCTCAAGGTACAAAACTCATCAGTAATAGTAAGTACACAGAAAAACACAGAATAGTTTAACACTGTAATTTTGGTGTGTAAGCTACACTTGTCTTAAGGAGAAAGACTAAATGATGAACCAAAGAGAAACAACAAAATCTTAAAAAGCAGGGGGACAAAGTTAAAGTGTAAACTTTTATTAATTTTCTTTCTGTGTGTTGTTTGTTCATATGTTTATGTAGTCAGTGTTCATTTGTCATTGGTTTAAAGTAGTGGGCTGTAATAGTATTTCCAAGCCTCACAGTAACCTCAAATCAAAAATCACGCAATGGATACAGAAAAGATATAAAGCAAGAAATTTAAACATACTACTAGAGAAAATCCTTTACCAAAAGGATGAATAGAAGGAAGAGAAGACCAAAAACAACTAGAAAACACATAGTAAAATGGCAGGAGTAAGTCCCCATTAACAATAACGTTGAATGTACATGGATTAAACTATCTAATTAAAAGATATTGAGTGGCTGAATGAATGAAAATAAAAGACCCACTGACCTGTTGCCTACAAATAAAACATACTTTATCTATAAAGATACACATAGACTGAAAATAAAGGGATGGAAAAAGATAACAATGCCAATAAAAATGAAAAAAAGAACAGGAGTAGCTATATATATAGATAGATAAAAATAGATGTCAAGACAAAAACTGTAAGAGGCAAAGAAGGTCATTATCTAATAACAAAGGGGTCAACTCAGCAAGAGGATATGACAATTGTAAGTATATATGCATCCAACACTGGAGCATCCAGATATATAACCCAAATATCATTAGGGCTGAAGAGAGAGATAGACTCCAATACAGTAATAACTGAAGACTTTAACACTCCCTTTTCACCATTGGACAGATCTCTCAGACAGAAAATCAACAATCATTAGACTTAAATTACACTATGGAACAAATGGACCTAATATTTACAGAAGATTTAATCTAACAGCTGCAGAATACACATTTTTCTCCTCAGCACATGGATAATTCTCAAGAATAAACCATATGTTAGGTCACAAAAGAAGTCTTAAAACATAAAAAAGAATCAAACATCTTCTCTGATCACAATGGAATAAAACTAGAAATCAGTAACAAGAGGAATTTTGAAAACTATATAGACACATGAAAATTAAACAACATGCTTCTGAATGACCAGTGGGTTAATGAAGAAATTAAGAAGGAAATTGATAAATTTCTTAAAACAGTTGAAAATGGAAACACAACATATCAAAACATATGGGATATAGTGAACACAGTACTAAGAGGGAAACTTATAGTTGTAAGTGCCTACACAAAAAAATCCAATAAATAATGACCTAATAATGCATCTTAAAGAACTTGAAAAGCAAGAGCAATCCAAACCCAAAATTGGTAGAAGAAAACAAATAATAAATAGAGCACCAATAAATAAAATTGAAATCAAGAAAACACTACAAAACATCAATGGAACAAAAAGTTGTTATTTTGTAAAGTGAAACAAAATTGACAAACCTTTAGCAAGCTTGTTCAAGAAAACAAGAAAGAAGACCCAAATAAATACAATTGGAGATGACAAAGTAGACAGTATAACTAATACTGTAGAAATTCAAAGGAGGTTACTCTGAGCAAATATATGCCAACAGATTGAAAAGTCTAAAGGAAATTGATAAATTCCTTGACATATACAACCTACCAAGATTGCCCCATGTAGAAATACAAAACCTGAACAGACCAATAACAAGTAACAATATCGAAGTTGTAATAAAAAGTCTTCCAGTAAAGAAAAGCCTGGGTCATGATGACTTCACTGCTGAATTCTACCAAACATTTAAAGAAGAATTAATACCAATGCTACACAAAATACTTCCAAAAATAGAGTAAAAGGAAATACTTCCAAACTCATTCTGTGAAGCCAGTATTATACTGATACCAAAACCAGACAGACATATCAAAAAAAGGAAACTACAGGACAATATATCTGATAAATATTAATGCAAAAGTCCTCAATAAAATATTAGCAAACTGAATTCAACAGTACATTGAAAAGATCATTCATTATGACCAAGTGTTATCTATCCCAGGGATGCAAACAAGGTTTGTCACATGCAAATCAATCAATGTGATACATTATATCAACAAAATGAAGCACAAAAACATAATCATTTCAATTGATAACTGAAAAAGAATTTGATAAAATTCAACCTTTCTTCGTGATAAAAACCCTCAAAAACTGGGTATATAAAGAACATACCTCAACATAATAAAAGCCATATATGAGAGAATCACAGCTAGTATCATACTGAATGGGGAAAGCAGAAAGCCTTTCCTCTTTGATCTGGAAAACAAAAACGATGCTCACTTTCACCACTGTTATTCAACATAGTAGTGGAAGTTTTAGCCAGAGCAATAATAAAAGAAAAAGAAAAAAAGGGCATCCAAATTGGAATGGAAGAAGTCAAACTATACTTGTTTTCGGATGATATAATATTATATTTGGAAAAACCTAAAGATTCCACATAGAAACTATTAGAACTTATAAAGAAATTCAGTAAAGTTGCAGGACACAAAATCTACATACAAAACTCAGTAGCATTTCTATATGCCAAAAGTGAACAATCTGAAAAAAAATTTAAATAATCCTGTTAACAATAGCCACAAAATAAAATGTCTATAACCAAAGAAATGAAAGAAATTAAATTAAAACTATAAAAGACAGATGGAATAAATTGAAGAGAACACCAAAAAAATGAAAAGATATTTCATGGTCATGAATTGAAAGACTCAATATTGTAAAAATGTCCACACCACCCAAAGCAATCTATAGATTTTATGCCACCCTACTGAAATACCAATGACATTCTTCACAGAAATAGAACAAACAGTTCTAAAATTTATATGGAATCACGAAAGACCCAAAATAGCCACAGCTTTCCTGAGCAGAAAGAACAAAACTGGTGAAATCACATTGCCCGACTTTAAGTTAACTTACAGAACTATAGTAACCAAATCAGCATGGTACTGGCATAAAAACAGACAGATAGACCAATAAAACATAATAGAGAACCTAGAAACACATCCACGCACCTACAGTGAACTCATTTTTGACAGAGATGTGAATAACATACATTGGGGACAAGATTGTCTCCTCAATAAATGGTACTGATAAAACTTGATATCCATATGCAGGAAGAATGAAAATTGATCCTTGTCTCTCACTTTATACAAAAATCCAATTTAAATGAATTAAAGACTTAGGTCTAAGACCTTAACCTATGAAACTACTACAAGAAAATATTGAGGAAAATTTCCAGGACATTGATCTGGTCAAAAATTTCTTGAGTAACACCCCACAAGCACAGGCAACCAAAGCAATAATAGGCAAACTGGATCACATCAAATAAAAACATCTTCTTTACAGCAAAGGAAGCAATCAGCCAAATGAAGAGACAATTCACAGAATGGGAGAAAATTTGACTTTTTGCCTGTCTCTCAACTAGTTTCTAACTTGGTTTCAGGCCATAGGGTTGCTATTCAATGATCACGTAATACCCCAATCTCTTGCATCATTCCATGGAAACCTTGAGCTGATATTTGGAGAATAAAAGATTATGTTTCTGGCACAGCCTGGGCAAGAGACATCATATATCAGTGCTTTTATGTCATGTGGCTTTTTGACCTTGGTGGATTGCAGCAGTTTATATTTTGGTAGGTTTTTAACTGTTTCAGGCAAGGCAGGCCTCAGTAAGCATAAACAATAGGAACTTCTGGCTGACCTTACCCTGACCCACAGTAGCTTAGCTTTTAACCACGCAGAATCTGCTGACACAAGGATTACATGATCAAAGAAGAAAGCCATTTAGTCCTAGTTAAGGCCTATATCAAAACAAGTTGCATTTCTAAGTGTTTGAGCTTTCCAAGCATTTGTGCATCAGGTAAAAGTAAAAACAAAACAAAACCAAAAAACCTCTGTTGTTTTCTCAGCCAAATATATTTGCTGAATTTTAGACTTGCAATAGCAGACAGAATCATGAGAGATAAAGGCCAACAGTTTATTTGTTGCCTGCCAGATATAAGTGGGTAATCCTGGTTCAGAAGCCCCCAGTTCAGCTTCTCTTAATGTCATTTTACTATAGGGCTAAGGGAACAGATTGTCCAATCTTATGAAATTAAATGGGTTTTCCATGTAAAACCTCATCATATGATCTCTACCTCAACCAGAATTTACTAATTACAAAAATTTGGACCAAGTTTTCAGCATTCATTAACCCAAATGGTGTTGTTGCCTAAAGTCGGAAGGTAGATTTTATTCATAAACAAGTGGAAAGAGATATTTAAAATAAGTGTAATGTGTTATTGTTGTTAAGAAAGAGCAACATTTGAATGAAATTGAAATACTAAGAGTTTAAAGGACAGAAATACTTGTGCCTAAAATACTCTGTCTTAGAGAATAAAATTGATTAAGTCAGAGAAGATTCAGAGTAGTTTGAAATATATAGTTCAGGCTTACTGTCTGCATAGAAGCAGTGGAAAAATGAATATAAAATAAAAAAAGGATCTATAAACTAATAAGGAGAGATTTATTTTAGAGCTTAGAACCCGGCTAAGCAGATCTAAAAGAAAAATAAACGTATCCATTTCTAATTTTTCTTTAAAGAGGAAAAGCCCAGGCACTGAGCCTTAATGATAAAATAGAAGGCACTGAGTACATATTTTTGCAAAATGCCAAATGAGCAAAAGCTGAAAACAAGATTTCATCAATGCCATAAATCAACTTCTGGCATACAAAAATAAATATAAAATGTTGTTTTATAACAATTATAATATTATAATTAAAGTTTAGCAGCCATTTTAAACTTCAGGATTGCCCCAGGAATCACTTCACTGCTCATTTTTTATGCTCTACATATTGACTTTCAACTAGCATTTCTGGTGGAGGATCTCACTTTGTCTTCTTTTTGACTTCTCTGTTTTTTCTTCATTATGTGTGGTATATAATTTTGGGGTTTTCCTGAGGAAATATTGGGGTGGCAAAGTTAATATTCTGCTTTTACTTCATCTTCACAAGATGTGAAGGATTTTGAAACCGGACTTGAAAGATTCAAGACTTAAATGGAATTAAATAAATAAAACTAAGTATAAAGCTTTCATAAAGCTGTTTGAAGCAAATATGTCAAACACTGTAGTCTCTTCTGCCTGGAATTGACACTTAAATTTATACACACATTTGTTGGCTCAAAAAGAATGTTGTGTCATCCATCAATTTTCTAGGTAATAGTCCTTTAATAGTCATCTTAGCAATTTATTTCATTTTTAACTATTTGAAAATTCTTGACAACTATTTTGTGTATACTTTATGATCATCCCAAAATATACTCTTGTAAAAGTAAATATAAACTTACATATAAACTGAATGATAGAATTTCAACACATACAACACAAGATTTTTTCAAGTTATACTTATAATGGAAACTTATCTTTAAAAGCAAGTATTCCCGTTATTCCAGTGTTCAAATGAATTCAGATATTTTTTTTTTTTTTTTTTTTTTTTTTTGAGACGGACTCTTGCTCTTCCACCCAGGCTGCAGTGCAGTGGCACAATCTCGGCACATTGAAACCTTTGCTTCCTAGGTTCAAGCGATTCTCCTGCCTCAGCCTCCCGAGTAGCTGGGACTACAGGCGCATGCCACCACGCCTGGCTAATTTTTGGTATTTTTAGTAGAGATGGGGTTTCACCGTGTTAGCCAGGATGGTCTAGATCTCCTGACCTCGTGATCCACCCACCTTGGCCTCCCAAAATGCTGGGATTACAGGCGTGAGCCACAGCGCCCAGCCCAGATATGTCTTATATGTATTATTAATTGTTGCACTGATTAAAGTTAGGTTACCACATGATGAAATCCAGTTCAAAACTGCCAGAGACAACAATGAAGTAGATATTTAGCTCTTGAGCTTTCCAAATTCTGAAGCCAAAAACTGAAACCAAATAACAGTTTTTAGCCAAATTGTAGGGTTCATGTGAACCCACTTGAGAGACAGGATCTTAGAGTTAAAGATACATCATGCGTAGTATAGTAATTGTGGAATAAAATAACTACTGAAAGATTGTGTGATTGTATAACATACATTTTTGCTCAATATTATATTTCTAAATTGTTGCTGCCCTTTACAGTATTTCATTGAATATGGAACATTTTATCCATTCTTTGAATAATGAACAGTTATGAATTTTTTTTTGCTTATTTTTTAAACAAATGCTGCTTTGAACATTCTTGTCCATATCTCCTTGTAAATATGTGTGTCTCTGGGATATAGCCTTAATATTTTAGCTGTTGGCTTGTCAGGTTTATGCTTCTCTAACTTGTCAAATAATATCAAATTGTTTTCTGAAACAACCACAATTTTTCCTGTTTGTAGGACAGACTAGTTCTCCATCCCTTGCAGCCCATTGGCTGAGTTCTGACCAATGGGATATAGACAAAGATGATGGGCAATCTTGAAAGGGAGAAGAGTACCATTCTTCTTATTTTTAGTTTCTGCTTGCTGGAATGAAGATAGTACAGATGATAATGAATCTCAATAATAGTGATGGATATTTAATACCATGTGAGGGCGAAATAAGCCACTATGTAGGTTAATTCACTGATAATTTAGGTTTTCTGACACTCCCATCAGAACCTAATGAGAACTAACTTATGCTCTCAATTTGCAACCAGTAAGCATTTTCATAAGTTCTCATTCTTGTCAACAATTATTATCATATTTTCTCTATTTTTGTCAATTTGGTGAGTATGAAATAATCTCTAATTGCGGAATTAATTTATATTTATTATTGATGGAACGAAACATCTCTTTATATGTATATTACGTGTTTCCATTTATAAAATAACTTTTCTTGACTTTTGACTATTTCTTCCAAAAATAGTTTCTATTTTTATTGATGATTACAGTTTTCAAATATAAATATTCTAGAAACCAATTTTTATTAGTTTTATAATTTGGAACTATCCAAACTCAGTGTGTGACTTTTATTTTTTGATGATGAACAGAACATCTTAAGATAATGTTGTTCTATTTATTAATCCTCTCCTTTATGATTTATGCTTTTTATGTCTTACTATATTGAGATGTCCTAAATAATATTTTTCACATTTATCTTTTAAGTACTTTAATCTTTGCTTTTCACATGGATATCTTTACTACACAAGGAATTGACATTTTGTGTGCATGGTATTAGATAGGGATTAAATATATTTTTGTCTCATTTAAATTTCTTATTATCTCAATACCACTTGTTGAATAGTCATTTCCGTCCCCACTGATACATAGTGCTATCTCCGTCATAAATCAACTGAGTCATATGAGTCAGTTTTTTCATTTCTGATCCTTAGATCTAGATATCTATAACAACACTACATAATTGCATTTACTGTAACTTTAGAATAAGTCTTGATTGAAGGTAAGATAAATATCTCAATTTCTTTTTTTTTTTTCTTTCTTTCTTTCTTTCTTTTTTTTTTTTTTTTTTTTTGAGAAGAAATTTCCCTCTTGTTGTCCAGGCTGGAGTGCAGTGTCTCCATCTCAGCTCACTGCAGCCTCTGCCTCCAGGTTCAAGCCATTCTCCTACCTCAGCCTCCCGAGTAGCTGGGATTACAGGCGCCCACCACCATGCCCGGCTAATTTTTTGTATTTTTAGTAGAGGCAGGGTTTCACCATGTTGGCCAGGCTGGTCTTGAACTCCTGGCCTCACGTGATCTGCCTTCCTTGGCCTCCCAAAATGCTGGGATTACAGGCGTGAGCCACCGTGCCCAGCTAGTATCTTAATTTCTTCATAAGCATGTTTCCCTTGAATTCAATCACATTTCTAAAAATCTACATAAGATTATATGCTTGCAACTATAAAACAATATGAAAAAGATTTTTCTTACATACTAACCAATTTACCTCTATAACTCTTACACCATTTACACTCCCAGCAACAATATGTGAGAGTGACTTTTGACCCACTCATTTGCCTTTCCTTCGACTGTAACTGAGAGTTTCTTAGAGTAAAACAAAACAAAATGTTTGGTATCTTAGGGAAGCTATATATATATATATATAATATATATATAAAATATATATATATAGCAGCAAAAATATGTACACAAGGATGTTCATAACAGCTTTAATCATTTTAGACAAAACTTGTAAACAATCCAAATGTTTATCAATATTGTCCTATGATTCTTGAATTCACTGCTAAGTATGTATAAAATGATTTGAACTTCTGATGTTCACAACAATGTAAAAAAATCTCAAAACACGATGTTGATCAGCCTAGTGTGGTGGCTCACACCTGTAATCCCAGGATTTTGGGAGGCCGAGGCAGGCAGATCACAAAGTCAGGAGTTTCAGACCAGCCTGGACAATATGGTGAAACCCCGTCTCTACTAAAAATACAAAAAGTAGCCAGGCAAGGTGTCATGCGCCTATAGTCCCAGCTACTTGGGAGGCTGAGGCAGAAGAATCGATTGAACCTGGGGAGGTGGAGGTTGCAGTGAGCTGAGATCACTCCTGGGCGACAGAGCAAGACTCCGTCTTAAAATACAACAACAACAACAACAAACAACATTGATCAAAAGAAACCAGACACAAAAGTGTACATACTATGTGCTTCCTTTGACATAAAATTGTAGACTAGGAAAAAAATAAGTGATAAATAACAGTCTTTGCCTCTGCCTAGATTGATAGATTTCTTAGAAAAGAGGAGGAAAATTTCTGAAATGATAGAAATGTTCATTATCTTAACTGGGATGGTGGTTGAAGTGGGTATGTGTATCTGTCAAAGCTCACTAAACTGTGTAATTTTAAAATGTTAAAGATTTTGCATGTAAATTATGCCATAATTTTTAAAATTATAAAAGATTTTTAAATACAATAACAATTAAACAA
Organism: Hylobates moloch; assembly: GCF_009828535.3. Lineage (NCBI taxonomy): Eukaryota > Metazoa > Chordata > Mammalia > Primates > Hylobatidae > Hylobates > Hylobates moloch. The sequence goes on along the minus strand of NW_026652282.1, from coordinate 31,546,351 downwards.
TTGTGTGTGTGTATATATATTATATATATATTATGTGTATATATATTATATATATTATATATATATATATACATATATATATAAGTTTGTAGTAGAGTAAAATAACTTTTGCAAACTGTTATAGGGCAAGATTGTGATTTTGGCTCGTAATGGGAAACAATTCTCCACAGGTCTCTCTCATTGTATGTGTCTTTTGACTTAGGTACTAACTGCCCTTTGTTCCAGACTGTATTTTCCCTAAGACTTCTAATATTAATACTTTTGACCTCACATAGCTTAGATACATTTATGTTCAACCTGGCTCATTACTTTAAATAGAATAGTGCTTATAAGGATAGAAAAATGTTACTTTAATGTTTTTATAACTATAAATGCTTAATGGAGATATCAGCTTAATTTACGGTTGTTATCATGCAGTTGAAGGGTGATGGTGTGTGGTTGTCTGGTTCAAGGTTTGGAAGGCAAGAAGGAAATAATACATTTAAAATTCACAACGACTTTCAATTATTGCCACAATTTTAAAAAGTGCAAAATCGTTTTGGAAAAATACTTTGGACATAGAAATTAAAGTGAAAGTATGTAAATAATGTGCTTATTGTCCTGCCCTAAATATGGATCATTGTACACCTTTAATCTTTAATCCTCATTTAATGCCAATTACATTCATTAATGTGTATGCTACATACATATTATATATATATGTATATAGGTATATAGCTTATTAATGAAAATCAAATAACTTTGATTTATTTAACATTATTTATGTACACTCACATATACCATAACAGAACTCTAAACAACCTGATCATTCTTTTCTCCAATTCATATTTGATACAACAAAACCTCAGAGGTGTTATAATCTCACAGAGAGTGTCAGACTCAACTTTTTATTGAGGTCAATTTAATTTCAAAGTCTGCAGTTTTTCTGTCACTTTATACTGCTTCTCTAGCAGTAGGAGTAGGAGTATTAAAGATCAACTCATTATAAATAAATAGGCTGATATATCTTTTAACTCGCTCTTTGCAACTTTTTCCAAAATTCCTTTTGTATTTATGTACTAATTTTCACCATAAGAAATACAAAACTGGTTTCAATATGTAACTCTTTTTATCCATGCCTCTTTATCTTCAGCTTATTCTCTTTCAAAGTGAAAGTTGCATGGCTAAACAATTGATCTGATTTAGATTCAGTTTAGTTCATTGACAGATATACATTGGTATGAATTTAATCTCTAAGGATTTCTACCAAGTCCACAGTTGCTTCTTTACACAACTAGCTACCTCAGTTAGTGAAAATAGGGCACTGAATAACAACAGTAGAAGCCTTGTTATATTTTGTCCTCTAATAAATGTATGATGAGAAATAAATGGAAAGAAAGAGCAGGAAAGGCGTGGATTAACCATAATGCACAGACCTATCATGAAGCTAGTGCAGCTCAAACTCCAGGGCCCTTCACTTTCACAGATTCCTTACAAAGTTCTGTCTGGTTATAACAAATTTATGTCCTTTTTCTTAGAGTCTCCTCAAGATTATATAAGCTTCGTGTTATACAAATCTAAATTGTCACCTGAGAAACCTGAAAGTCATAAGAATATTTCTAGCTCAAATACAAGATCAATATCAAGGAAAGGAAAGATAATGGGAAGGAGGCTAATACAGAAGACAGAAACAATAAAGAGCAAAATGTTAAATTTATTTTAAAAATAGAAAGTTTAGGGGTACTTGGGAAATCTCTTCAAAGGAAAGACTGAGGAAAAATAAACACTGAACATTTGGATTAGAGACTCAAGAAATATGTCTCCTCTTTCACTTGGGAGCATTCCTTGGCAATAAAATTTCTACACCAGTCCCTCAAAAGATTGACCTAAAATATATATATATATATATATCAGTTTGTTGTAGTAAATATTGTGCAAAACTTTAACTGAGAGTTCCCTACTTTTCCATAATTTTTTTTCACACATATGCACAAGCTAAAACTCAGTGTACACATAAGGAATTCACCATAGGTAAATAACAAAATAGAACAAATCAGGTAATGGTATAAAAATTGTGTTCATCAGAAAGTTCCACTATTCTGATCTCCATTGATTCGTGAACATAGTCTTGACTTGTATTTGTGTGTGTGTGTGTGTGTGTGTGTGTGTGTGTGTGTGTGTGCGCGCGCGCACGCAGTAGCACCATCTCAGCTCACTGCAGCCTCCGCCTCCTGGGTTCAAATGATTCTTATGCCTCAGCCTCTCGAGTAGCTAGGATTGTAGGCATATGCCACCATGCCCAGATATGTTTTGTATTTTTTTGTATTTTTAGTAGAGATGGGGGTTTCACCATGTTGGCCAGGCTGGTCTTGAACTCCTGACCTCACGTGATCCACCCGCTTTGGCTTCCCAAAGTGCTGGGATTACAGGCGGCGTGAGCCACCATGCCTGGCCACAGTCTTGACTCATTTCATTTCTGAAGTGAATTGTTTCCCTGCTGCATACACTCAAAGGGATTCTTTTCTTATTTTCCTTTTTACTGAAATTGAAGTAACTGAAAATAAAAGAACAGAATGATTACGTTTTGCCTAAATGTACTTTTTTTGTTTTGTTCTAATTCGTGCTAATATTTTGGCTCTGTATTGCTTTTACATGATATTTGTTTATTCCATGCATATTTTATCTTTGCTTTTGCTCTGCTATATCCTAATGTGCCAAATACTGAAGGTCTTTGAAAAACAAAAAAAACAAATAAAATGCACAAAATTGTAATCAATAATATTTAACTCAATTATAAATGCCCTTAGTAGCAAAATAAGAGGATGTAACATTTTTCTCAGGTAAAAATTTGCATAAGATTCAAAATTCTTAAATGCTAAAATAAAAGATCTCATTTCAAAACAAACGAGAAAAAGATTGGGTTAGAGAGAAGTCCCTAAACTAGTAAAGGACTTATCAGAAGAGAAAATTAAACGTCACAAATTACCTCTGTCTCTTGATGAGAGATAAAGGATTTGGCTGAGTAAGGAGAATTTATGAACACAACAGAAGGAAGATTAATTTCATTCAGAAAACCACAGAAAGTAATTTGAACAAATGAATACAGAGAAGAAATTTCTTATGAATAACTCGAAATCACCTCATGGAATAGTTTGTCAAAAACTTATTTTTCATTTCAAGGACACATAGTCAGGATGGCCTTTCCTGGCTTTTCATAGTCCGGGGCTTTTATCCATGGTGTCTGTGGTGGTCTCTTTGTGTTGGGGTTGGGGGAGAATAAGAGGAGGGTGGATATGGGTTTGTGTAGAAGAGTGGAGTGAAGGGAATGTCTAGGGTAGAAAATCAGAATGTATAAAAATGTAATTACGATGAAACCTCATTTATGATCATGCAAACTATTTCAGATATTTTGTATCAGTTAATTACTTAATTCACATAACAAGCCTATCCTAATGTGACACTATAGGAAAATGAGATTCCCACTCATAACTTGTCCAACATCACACAGTGACATACTTTCAAAACACTGTCATTAATCCAAATTGTTCTGACGCTAATTTCTGTGTTTTTTCTTCCTACTAGTTCTCGCTCACTGTGAGTGTACTTCTGTGCTCTAACCGAAGGAAAATAGAAGTAGCATTTTATAATAGGCAGATATCTGCCAGTAACATCCAAATCATGCATTCATCTATCCATTCATTCACCTATTCATTTATTTATTCAATACATATTTTGTTACCATTCATTACATACCAGACTCTGGGAAAATCATGTTTAGGCCAAGAAGAAAACGTCCATCATGGTTTTAACACTGTTTAGAAGACACAAGCTTGTTTACTATTCCGCATGATTATTCCCTCATATAGAAACCACAACTTAAATGCTTATTGTGTAATACAATATATTTAGGAATTTTAAAGTGCTCAAAATGATCCATCTTCACTTTCATATACTTTTTTTCTCCCTTAGTAGCATATGCTAAAGGCATAAAATTCATCAAATGGAGAATTGTGGAGAGATTTTATTGCTCTGTATTCATGAAATTGCATAGTTATCACTTTATAAGCTTGATGAAACCATCTGAGTATTTATAGCATCCCTGGTTATTTATTTTATTTCAGAATCTTCATAATTAAATCACACAACTAAGCATATCAGGCCTGGGCCTAAGTGTACATGAAACCATCTCACATATTTCCTGGGTCCGCAGGATGATTACATTTTACCTTTTTGTATTTGGGAGAAGGTGAAAGAGAGGTGGGAGTATGACTAGTCATGCTCAATGGATTATAGGTGGAAGTTATAAAGATGAGTTCCAGACCTATACCATAAACTAATGCAGTGTACGAACCTCCACTCTCTTATCCTTTCCCAGCAATTTTGGAGGTCACATGTAGAAGAAAGCTTTAATAGAGTTGGATTCAGTTTTTGATATTTGACTTCTGGTAGTATTCAAGCTTCACTCTCCCCTTTCCCCCGTCTGCTCATATTGGGGCAAGCTGATAAGATCTGCCTGATCCCTTTCTTGATTTCAATGGGAAGTTTAAACCATGCATGGCTCTGCCCATATGACGGAACCCTCTGTGTAGCCTAATTCTCTAACCTCTTGAAAACCCTGTGCCAGTCATAACTCTCTGCTCTCTCAACACATTTATAACCTACTGGGAGCCTGTCCTGCTCTCCCCAAAAAGCCTTGTTATGTGAGAAAAAAGAAAAGTATGTGTGTGTATAGCATCAAGAGTCTTGATATCAAAACCAAATTTTGAGTGAGAATCAATCTCATCTCTAAAGGATAATCATAACAAGAGCAAAGTCCCAGCATTAAAGAATCCTGTTTCCCTGGGTGACTTAAAAGAGTAGATACCTCCATTATTGACCTCATTGAACTCTGATGTGAATGAGCAATAATTTTTTGGGGGGTTAATCCACTGAGATTTTAGCCAATCTAACATGAATAATACAAAATTTAGTACCTTGAAGTAAAGTGCTTTTATAACAAAAGTTACAATTTTCAGTACAATAATGAAAATAGGAATGAGATGACAAAGAACCTAACATGAGAGTCCAGAGAGATGGCATGTTATGAATGAGCAAGACATTTGGTAACATTGTTGCCTGCAACAATTAGGAGCAGACTAGAGTCCACTGGGTTTTAATTTGAGGGAAAGATGTATAGAAAGCAAAAATTCAAAAGTTTAGGTGATCAGTAGCTATATTTGATTTATATAGTTATCTGGAAAGAATATGTCTATTTCAAATATAAATGAAGTGGAATACTGAGTCTAGAAATTCAGTTTTACATTGTTTTCATATGAATATGCTTACAGTTCTTCATATTCTTACAATTCTTTCAGTTTTTCGTATTTATATTCTTACAGTTCTGGAAAGAAACAAGAGCTTCTGGACTTCAGTTGTATTTGAAATCAGAAAAGACTTTGAACAACAAAGATGTAATAAGATTTCTCAGTTGAAGATAGTGACTCAACCTTACAACAAAAGTCTGACTAAGGGTATAGCCTCTCCACTCAAACTGATAGTCTCATGAAAATAGCTTCCATTATATTGAGAGAACAATGTAAAGGGTGAATGGGCACAGAAATAAAGCAGATTTTAAAACAATGACTAGGAAAGGATTGTGAGAGAGGTCACTGGCATATGGAAAAATGCAGATAAGATGCCTACTAGGTTTTTGAGGGAACCGTATTACAAAATCAACCAAAAATCTTTTTCTGAAAAAATGTAACTTTTCAAAGAGTCTTGAACAATCATTGCATAACTTGGTAGCTACAACAGCTGCACAGCAAACTAGGAAGGTATAATCTTCAAAACTTATTTTTATGTCATTAAAAAGAATCACGGACAGAGAAGAATCTCTTATAGGGTAGTCGGGAGCCATGGAGAACAATGGAGATGCGAGTTCTATACAGAGATCGGTATCTGTACTTTCTCACTGTCTGTTTATTGGGATTTCACAATTGAGCATATTGAAAACTATTCTATGTTCCCATTTGTTTCTTTCTAATTTCGGATGGTTATTGTTGTGAATATGCCTCCGATCCAACATTTTTTAATTAGATGTGCTATGAAAAGAAGATGACCTATCTTTTTAGCTTGTAGGTTGCCAGAGCGTTGGGAATCTCATCTGTGTTGAATATATAGGAACCAGGAATCCTACACTTTGAGCTGGATAGAGTAACCAGTGGAAAGTTGAGATCTCTTTCTGAGGAAGGGGAGAGTGTTTTCTACGTGTAGTGAAGGAAGGAATAATATATATGATAAGCAAAGGGAAGACTCTTGTAGAAACTGATCAGATACTCACCAAACCCATTTCCTCTTCCAAGGCAAAGGGAACTATATCCTAGCTGCTAAACTATATTCCCCAGCCTCCTGGAATCTATATGGGGCCATGTGACTAGTTCTCATCAATGAAAGCAGTTGTCAGTAGTATGTTATTTCTGAACTGAGACATTTAAATGTCAGTGTGACATGTTTAAGCTCCAAACCCATTCCTTTTGATGACTAAATACTGTAATAGCAATCTTAAAACCATATGCTGAAGATAGAGTTACACAACATGAAACGAGCTTAGAGATCACCATCATCTTCAGAGAAAAGTCACATAACCAAGCTTTGTATTAGAATTAAACGTTATTATGTTAGGTCCCTCAGCTTTGCTTGTGATGAAAAATAATGTTAACTCCCCAGACTGTGCAACTACAAATAGAGTGTTATACTCACAACACATTAAGTGTTCTTCCTTAGCTGGTTCTCTATCTGCAAGTTTAACTTGAGGACTTATCTGAAGATTCTAGTAGAGTAGAGGCACTTACCTAGTCGTATATTCAGGATCCAAAATATGGTTCTTCCCTTGCCCGGAAGGAGGTCCTGCTTCAATAGGTTAGCTGATTCAGTAAAAGAAACACCTGAAGAAAAAGGTACTTTCTTGATCCACACTGTTTATGTATCCTCAGAAATTAGTTTTAAATGTTGAAGAGAAATAGACTCAAAATGTCACTTGAATGGACATCGCCTCAGGGAAGCATAAATCCAGGGTTGGTTCATCTGATGGCACAATTTTGCCAACTTCCATTAACTTTTCAATCCACTGTAATCTTGCTACTTTCTACAGCATTTCAACAACTCCATTCTCACTACTGTACTCACTGATTTCTAATTGGCAGATCATAATGGCACTTTTTAGTTTTAACTTACTTTTTCTGCTGTGTTTGATTGTCGTTGCTGAAAATCTCTTCTCCTTCAAACCCTCCCATCTTCTCATTTTTAAATTTGTTAGAGATTTTTGCTCAAATCTCAGATCTCTACTTCTCAAGGTCAATCAAAACATCATTTTTCTTTTTTAGCCACTCAAGTAAGTTTACTCGGAGCCCGTTCTCAGCCTCTGTCTTTAACCAAAAGCCCATATGTTAAGTTTCCACTTAAAAGCCAATAATAACCCCCAAGCATTTCCCTCCAGTCAGCCCTACTATATTTAGCCCCATACCTTAACACTGACTGCTTCACATAAGTCTACACTTTTCACTTCTATAAATTTCAGAAATAACTCAAAGTAGTTGTAGTGCAACCTTCAGAAAATAAAGTGTGTTGAATAAATAAAGTTTTCTGAAGCGACACTTCAGAAAACAAGTGTGTTGATGAAGAAATGCTGGTCACAAGCAACCTAGGTTTCTCTCCTCCCCAGGCCATGATCTTAGACATTACTTACACTTAGGACATTACATTTGAAGTCTTTGTTGACAGTATGTCTCCTCTTAAATATTATAAGTTCTTTCGGAAGAAAAGTAATCTGCGTCATTTTTACCTCCAATTCCTGTGATGTTTAACAGATTATAAAAACATCTAATAAATGTTTACTCAACGAGTGAGTGAACACATATTTTCTAATATTTTTAACTAGTAAAACAATTTTGCTAGTCTTTTCATTGTCCTTTTTTTCCTCCATAAGTATCACAGATATATTGGGAGTTGCAGAGTCTAAGCAGTTTAAGTTTTGTCACAAACAACTTTGAAATTTTAGAGCATTGCAAGGCACCAGAAAGCAGCAATTTGAAAATAGCTAGTCTACAAGCTCTGAGATTATTTTCTCAACTTGATCTATTCTGCTATTAATATTTGTGACTGCATTATGAAATTCTTGTAGTGTGTTTTTCAGCTCTACCAGGTCAGTTATGTTCTTTTCTATTCTGGCTATTTTGTCTGTCAGCTCCTGTATCATTTTATTCTGATTCTTTGCTTACTTGGATTAGGTTTCAATGTACTCCTGCATCTCAATGATCTTCATTACTATTAATATTCTGAACTACATTTCTGCCATTTCAGCCTTCTCAGTCTCGTTAAGAACCCTTGCTGGAAAGGTAGTGTGGTCATTTGGAGGAATTAAGGCACTCTGGCTTTTTTGTCTGTCAGTGTTCTTGCACTGTTTTTTTCTCATCTTTGTGGGCTGATATTCCTTCATTCTTTGAAGTTGTTGTCCCTTTGAAGTTGCTTTTTTCCTTTATCCCATCTGATGTCCTTGAGAGTTTGATTGTGGTACTAGGTGGGTTCATTAGACTGATTTTATTTATGGAAGATTTAGGGGGCCAAGTCTCAGCTCCCAACTCCTGGACTGCTTGCTCTAAGTCTGGGGGACTTGTATCAGGCCCCGACTTAGTTCTCTCATTCTTTAAGTTTAGGAACTCACCGCAATTGGAGGAACCAAGGTGCTCCCAGACCACTTGTCTCTACACTTTGATGGGTGGTGCAAGCCAAAGCTTTTCATAGGGCAGTGGCGGTAGAATGCATCCTAGTTTGCTGATGCCAGCGACAGTGGCAGCGGTAGCATGGTAGGACGCACATTCCTCAGGTGCAGCAGGGTGCTAGTGTGTGCTGGGGTGCTTGCTTCCATGTGGGCATTCACAGAAGCAGTTTAGGCAGCATGGCTGAGGGATGTGGAGGGCTCCTGCTAGCAACTGTGCATGTGTTTGTGCCAGTAGGGGTGTTGGCACAGGGGCAGGGCACAGGCAGGCACAGGTCTGAATGCACTGTCTGTACAGATTCATATAGGTGGGGTTGCTCAGGGAATAAGAGGATCTGCTATTTTCTGTGCCTTGTTTCATTCTTGCAGCAGTGTTGGTGCAGGGGCAGGGTGCTGGCCAGGGTGGGGATGGTGGGCTTGTTGCCCGCCAAGGCTCCGACTGCAATGGTGGTAAAAGCGGGGGGGGGGAGGGCAGTGTGCACTCCCGTTGGCAGCAGTGGCAGGGCAGGGTGCACACACACAGGCATGCTGGTGGGGCTGAGAAGTCAAAATTCACCTGCACACATGAACTGGCAAAGTAATGTGGGGGGGGTGGTGGTGGCTGTGGGTCCAGAGAAGCTGTGGTTAGGAAGGGTGTAGATAGGTTGGTGCATGGTCATGAGGGATGCGCCACTGGAACTCTCTGGTAATCAGGCATGGTCCATTAGTGCGGGAGGTATGACATAGGACTCCAGGACACCCAAGGTTGCACTACAAGCAGGTGCAGCCAAGGTGGCTCCCCGGGAATGACCAGCAGACCAAGGGGTGATCAGGTGGAAGTGGCCCCTTCTGGTGGGCAAGGCCTTCCTGCAGAGTTCAGGTCCAACATTTCCCCTAGGGCTAAAGTTTTCTATGGGATCAAGTTGAGCCTGGGGGGATGGGCATTCCTGGCCGTGCTCTGCTACAGATGCTCCCACACCAAACCCTCTGGGCTCCACATTGGCTGGTGTGCTTTTCCTACCATTTTTCTAAGAAGCTCTCCCTGCCAACTCAAGTTTCCATGGTGGTCAAAGCGTCTCTTCCTGCTGGAATTCCAGAGGCCTGTGGCAAGAGCAAGTTGCCCCTTTCCAGTTCAACTCACCTGCTCCCCCAGAGTTGTCAGGGGCCAGGAAAAATTCTCTGTGTGTGGTAGCCTCATGCAAGGTTCCCAGTTTTCCTTTCTCTTCAGCCCAGCTTCTGTATCTTTCTTCCATCCACTCTCAGTGGCTTCCCTCTGAAGATCTGTTGGGAGTGTGCCAGTTGTCCTGGTTCCTCGGTGGCAGCTGTTCCACCCGGCTGCATCTAGTTGGCCATCTTAGTCATTTGATTTTTCAGCACAAGCTGGAAATCTTTGGCTTATCCTTAAAGTTGAAACGGAAAAAAAAGTATGTATATATGTTTATGTATACATAAATGAACATATTTTACAACATATGTAAGCACTGAAAGCAGAAGCCACTACTGGCAAACTGTATATCCAGCTAATCGGTTTATTAGAAATTATTAGGGTCTACCAAGCTAGGAGATGAGGAGGAGATACCAAGAAGCCTTTATAGCTTGCCATTTCTATATGATTTGGACAAAATATTTCTGGGAATTTCCCAGGTAAGAAAATAAAAGGATTTAAAAAGAGAAGAAAGTAAAGAAAAAACGAAACGAATAATCCAGCATGAAACACATTTTGGCCTTGATGATATTCTTGCCCACGCATTTCAGTCTAATGACTGTTGCTTTTATGTTTTCTCAGAGTCCTCTCCCTGATTAAGGCTTATTGTCTGGAATTGATGATAATTATGTAATGTCTCTGACAGTCTCTAAGAGGTATCTTTTGGCAGGGATGACAAGGAACAGCAGGGAGACTTATCCAGGATGGAGTGGAGGGAATACAAAAGCTGGATTTGGCCACAAAATAGGAAAAGGGGGAGAACAATAAGAAAAAGGACACTCAGAGTGTTAATGCTCCTTAGATTTTAGAGGTAACTGAGTCCTATCCTTTTGTTTTTCCATCAGGGAAAATTGAAACCCAAAGTCATTAAAGGGATTCCTGAAGGACACAACAATTTCCATACTTGATATCTTTTCATTAGTTTTAGTTACCCATTAAAAATCTACGGGTATAGAACTAATTCCATAGTAGCTTCCTCATAGCTAAAAATGTTAACACGGAGGAAAATTTTCACTCTTGTAACAATTACAGTAGTCCCTCCTTATCCACGGGGAATATATTCCAAGATTCCCAGTGGTTGCCTGAAACTACAGATAGTACCAAACCCTGCATAAGCTGTTTTTTTCGTTAACATACATACCTACAATAAAGTTTTATTTATAAATTAAGCACAGCAAAAGATTAGCAACAATAACTGATATTAAAATAGAACAATTATAATAATATATAATGCAGTTGTGGTAATTTTTGTTGTCTTTTATGGTTCTCTAAACAACACCAAAAATTGATCTATTTCAAGATGTAAGACCCCCTACTGGTGAAAAACTCTACTGGTGTGAATTAGTATTAGGTTCTGAACTCTGGAATCTGTACTACAATGATCATTTTCTGTACTGAGGAACACTAACCTGGACAGGAATAAAATGGAAACTTCCTAAGAAAATCCCATTGTGTATGGTTTCCTTATCTACATCTGGTTAGTTAGATGAGAGCAATCAAATCTGTTTCTATCTTTTCCCTTATACTGAGATACAGTCTTTACAGTATCTGCTATTTGAACACTTTGATCATTCCTAATGATCTTAATCAAGGAATTTTTCTTGTGCTCACTACCTATAAAATTTTAATAACACTCCCAGATATTGTGCAGATTCTCGTTCTAATGATGTTTTAAGAAATCTTTCTTGATTTGATTCTGACCCTCATATCCTTTGCCCTTGATATTGGCCCTTCTTGTGTTTTATTTCTCTTGGTGACAAAACTCTTTTGTCAAGATCCTTTAGAGTAAACAAATAAAACTTCTCAAACTATACTGATCCCATAATTTTTCACTTCAAAATTTGGCCCCACTGAATTTGGCTCCATTTATATGTCTAACTGGAAAACACCACGCTCTCATAATTGAACCATATTTCTAGATCTCAAGGTCTTGACAGAATTGCTAAATCATTTTGTTTAATTGAAATAAGTAGTTCTTGGATTTATAATCAGGAGTCAGTCAAAGTGCTCCAAGACAACACATTTACTAACTGTAGAATAAACAGAGAGGCATGCCTGGATTATTATGCTGCATAAAAATGCTCCTTCAAATCAAATGAGGCTAAAATATTCACTTTTCTTATTCTATTCTTTATCTCATTGAATGATAGTTTTTAATGTAATCAAAAATGGAAATTACTAGAGCACAAAGCATCTTAGATATTTTCTTCTGACAAATGGATTACCTAAGAATAAGTAACACTATTGTGTATATAGAGTAACACATATACGAAATAATTGTAATGATTATGTAGTAAAAGAGGAGAGCAAATAATTATTTATTTTATATATAGCTTCTTTGAGGATTAAAAGAGACAATCTTTTTTGAAAATGTTTTTTGTCCTCATAAACTCCTATCTGATTTTAATGAATATTCAATTATTCTTTTTTTGGAAGATTTAAGCTTTCAGATTACCTTCAAACAAGAAGTTAAACTTTTAATTTTACATTGTAACTTTCAGTATTGCAATCTCCCAGTGTCCCATGAGAGAATTGCAATGTCCATGACTCAATTTTTTCAAATATTCATGAAACTATGATGACACCACAAAGAATGACATTTTTATTCTCAAGAATGAATCTTGATGCCTCTTAAAGATAGCTACATTTTTCTAAACAAAAATGTCATTACAGGAGTTTACTTTTTAAAAATTATTAAACAAAATATGACTGACTATGAAAAGTATTGGGGTCAGGATGGACAGATCCAAAAGGAAAGCACTCTAGTATCCTTACAGTAGTGAAAAGCTTGTAACAGACAGTTGCTTATTTTTTATTATGGGCCAGACCATTTTCCTAGTTCCTCAAGATCAATCATTTTCAAAACTCTGTCTTTGATAATCATGTATTATTTTTATTATCTATTAATTTTTTAAATTCTGTATACCTATTACAGGTTAGGTTTCATGATACATAACATCGATATTTTTTTAAAAGTCCTAATCTATGTCTATGAGGAGTTAGTCTAATGGAAGAGGCAGTTATGTAAACAAACAAATCAAAATACAACATGGTAAGTGGCATGGAATGCTTCTGTGGCAAATACTATGGCTACCTGTCCCACGATATTTTGTTCTCTTCTTCCTTGTGAATAAACTTTTACTTAATTAAATATAGCATGAAGATGCCTTGATATCAAGTAAGAGTTAAATCTTTTAGGTTGGTGCAAAATCATTGCAGATTTGCCATTACTTTCAATGGCAAAAACAGTGACTACTTTCACATCAACCTAATATGATCTAGGAATAGCATGTTACCAAGTCATGTCCGATAAAATATTGGAGAAAATCTACTAGGGGTATTCCAGGGAAAAGTTTCCTAACAAAATTTAAGAATGGGCTGAGGAGTGACTTTCTCTCCTCTTTCTCCTTTTCGTCATCCTCCTTCTTTCTCTCTCTCTCTCTCTCTCGCTCTCTCCCTCCAACCTCTCTTTTTGTTGTAGATAGATCCCTGTTTCTGATTTTGAATAAGATCATAGGACTTGAGGTTATGACAGTGATTGTCGAAAATTAGACAGTAAACCATGACATGAGTACACCAAGAGAATGTCAGAGCAGAGAGATAGAAGATGAAAAGTTGACATGATTTAGCATTTGAATCAAGCACCCACCTCTGTATGTTTTGTTATGTGAGAATAAAAAGGACCCTATTTGTTTAAGCCAATATTGCACTTCCTGTTGTTTCAGACAAAAGTATCTTCACTGCTGCAACTTCTCATGGGAATAAATATTTGAATTTGATTTTGAACTATGAATAGGTAATTTTCAGGCAGAGAAAAGAAGTCAGGGAGATTTAGGCAGAAATATCAGGCCGATATTTCAAAAATACTAATGTATATAGAAAATTAGAATTTATGTGTGCAATGGTTGAAAAGAAGATCAAAGAGAGTAGTAGAGGCAAGATTGTGTATGTTAAGCTCTGGTGATCATGTGGTCTTGTGACAACTAGGAACACAGTTGGGATGGAGAGTTACATGATAAAATTTATTTCTTTGATGTTGCTGACTGTCTTGGAGGCTTTGAGGATGGACATAAGCAGGAAGAGACTGATGTCAGAGATAACCAGTTTCTTAAGAGTTCCTAAGAGGTTCACAGATAACTGATTCTTCACATAACCTGCAATGTATGTTGTGGTACGCCTCCTATTCCCATCCTTCAGGACTCAGGTATTCATACCCATGGCTGTGAGGAGTGACTATAGCTGCAAATACACATCTGGCTCTCTCCATAGAAATTTCCCTCAGCCAAAAAGAAACCTCTCAGCCAAGTTTATGCCCCCTCCTTAGGGAAACCTACATCCGGTGTCTGGTCAATGCAGAGATATGAAGGTAAGTATCCCTCCCACTATTTGAGATATTCTGGAAGGCCATGCCAGCTTTCAAACTCTGTGTGAGATCAGTTGAAGCCTCTGTTGCACGGGCATCCCCGTTCAGCTTTGCTTTTTTCTGCTTCAGTTCCTGCTTCTTTCACTTTTTACAGGTGTTATTCTTGAGAATATTCCCTGCATGAAAATATCCACCTCAAAGTCTGTTTCCGGTGAACCAAACCTAGATAGTTGGTGCCAGGAGTGGTACAAAAAAGATTTGAAAGTGGGACTGAGTGCTGGATCACCTGCTGGCTAGCCGGCAATGAGGACAACTTCACTAATGGTACATAGAAAAATATCTCCTAGCATGTTTTAACAGTGTGACTTAAAATTTCACCAATGGTAAAATGGGATAAGATGGTGGAAGAGAATGTACTGGCAGATGTAATATCTTAGATTTAGAGAGGTTCTACAAAAGTCATAATTATATAAGCACTATGTAATTAGATGGCTATTGACCAATGCATTGGTGAAAATCATTGAAAGACTGAGAGTAAGTATTCAGGTAGAAAGTGAGAGTTTCTTTCTTTTTATTTTTCATTTATTTATTTATTTATTTTTTGAGATGGAGTTTCACTCTTGTTGCCCAGGCTGGAGTGCAATGGTGCTATCTCGGCTCACTGCAACCTCCACTTCCCGGGTTCAAGCGGTTTTCCTGCCTCAGCCTCATGAGTAGCTGGGATTACAGGCGCCCACTACCACGCCTGGCTAATTTTTGTATTTTTATTAAAGACGAGGTTTCACCATGTTGGACAGGCTGGTCTCAAACTCCCGACCTCAAGTCATCTGCCCGCCGCAGCCTCCCAAAGTGCTGGGATTACAGGCATGAGCCACTGCGCCCGGCCGAGAGTTTCTTTAGCAACAAAAAATATACTCTCATCCTTACAAAAAGCTAAGAATCAGAAGAGAACTTAATTAAGAGTAGCAGAACTCAAGAAAAGGCTAAATTCTCAAGCAGCAAATCTGCTATACTTTTATAGAACCTAGATTGGAAGGAGTAGGAGCCTATGGCTTGAGATAGGAACAATCTAGGTTGATTTACTTGCAAATCTTGAGCTTTCAGATTCCCCTGAACATTCTTGACTTTCAGAAGTTACTCCCTGCAAATTCTCATTGCCCTCTCTTTCTACCTTGCTTTCAACATAAGCCTATTTCAGGATCTATTTCAACTCCTTTTCTAGTCTCCAGCGAACAACTAGGTTTCAGTCACAACATAACCTAGCAGGGAGAGTGCTGAATGTGCTCAGAGAAGAAAGGAACTATAATATTAGAAAACTACAGGACCTAGAAAATATTTTCCAGAGGAAACTTGGAGAGTAACATGAGTGTACAGTGAATACACTACATAAGGCTGAGAGATCCACCAGCAGGCTACATTCCATAAGAAAACCCAGAGGATCTTCAGTTTAGAGAAGTGATAAAAGACATATGTTGGTGCATGGGCATATCAAGGGATCATGCATGCATAACTAGTTAAATTGTGTGAGTTGTGTCAGATCCACCAAGTCATACAGCTAAGCAGGCCCAAGTAGCATTCCACTATAAGATGGATGTGATATTTGCAGGATCTGGCATGAGTAGAGATGAACACACAAGTGAACTGCCCCACAAGGTGATCTATCTTCCACTGTTTTATGAGCACCCCTGCCTCACTTCACACTGATGGCAGCACAGGGGAGGTCCCTTATGCCTAGCTATTACAAGATAAATCAAGAAAAGTATACAGTTTGTACATGGGTTAATTCAGTAGGAAAGGCAAACTGACAAAAAAACTATGGTAGCACTGCAGCTTCACTCAATGGTGTCCCTAAATGTCATTAATTAGGAGAAATCCTCCACATAGGTAGTTCTTCAAAAGATGCAGCTGGTCATCTATTTTCCTTGGAAAAAGAAGTGGCCTGAGGTAAGAATGTAGCATCTCATGGGCAGTGGCAAATGGATTTACAGTTGATCAGTGTCGGGTCCAGTCACTAAGATCAGTCACTGTCCAGTTAGAAGATCAGTAACAATGAATCCTGGGGAAGAAGCATGTGGATGGACCTATTGGAATGGGAATAAAAGTTAAACATTTTTGTATCATAAATCAATATTGATCTGAGACTATGTACCATGGAAGATACTAAACAGCCATGTATTCAGAATGATTTTGCTAGTTAGCAACAGCCAGTCTCTAACATCTTCTATCTGTAGCTGGCACAGTGAGCACACAAAGCAGCCAGCGTGGAGGAATAGAGGCTATGCATCGAACCAACAGCATGCAATCCAACACATCAGGCTGGCTTTGCCACTGCTTCTGCCAAATGACCAACCTTCCAGCAACAAAGACCAACACTAAGACCTAGTATGGCACCATCCCTCGAAGAAACCAACCAACTCCGTGGTGGCAAGGTGGTTAGCAATTCACTGTTACTGGGTTCAACACATACTCCAAGTATGGGCTTTTCCTTCATACCTAAACAGCATCAGCTAAGAACACTAGGGAATACACAAAGATACAGGATATCATATAGCTTCACATGTACCAAGGGACTAACCTTATAAAAAAGATAAAGCAATGAGCAAGTAACCATGAATTTTCCATAATATTGTATCACAAAGAATTTTCCCATAGTGTGTTAACTATGAATTTCCCACACTATATCACCCAGAAGTTGCTGGTTTGATGTAAAAATGGAACAAGCTTTTTAAATTTCAACTGAACTATTGGCTTGAAAATAATAGAGTGCCATTGCCACTGTATACAACCAAAATCAATAAACAAAGTGTGGTGCTGTGTACAAACAGGTAAAATGCATGGGTATAGAAACCACAGGGTAGAAGTAGGAATAGTCCTAATCATCACATCCAAATACACACTTGGAGTATCTGTGCTTCCCTTCACAATAATTGTGAAATCTTCAGGCTTAGATGTGTAGATTCCAGAGTGGAATGTTTCCAACAAGGAACATAGCAAGAGGTCTATTAAACTTTAAACTATGGCTGTTGCCCAGATATTTCAGGCTCTCTGTGCCAGGAAAGCAGCAGGTGAGGAAGAAGTCACTATCCTGGCAAGGAAAATTGACCCTGATCATCATGAGGAAGTAAGGCTATGGTTGTACAAATGAAGTAAAGAGCAATTAATTTGGCTCCATGATGATCCAGTGGTGTCTCTTCATATTCTACACTTCAGTTCTGATGGTAAACGAGCAAGTGTAGTAGCCATGTCCTGTGGAATATACTGAATGTCGCACAGCAAAGTTAAGGGTACTATCAAGCCATTTAGACTACTGATGCATTTATTATTTTCTAGAATCAGTCATTCATTCTGCATGTTCAAACAGGTGGTTATGTAAGCAAATTGAGTGTCTGTATCCACCATGAGGGGTCAACTCACAGTAACCTTCTGCTATCAATCTGAGGATCAACAAGAAAAAGTTACCACCCTCAAGTGGAGTAATTGAAAATAATTTTTTGAAGAAACAGTTTCCAAAATTGTGAGCAGGGTTATGATAATCCAACAAGGAGTGGTGGAGTACCTCTAGGCTATTTACAAATAGAAACCATTTCTGCATCTAAGCCTAAAGAACAAGGAAGTGGAGTGGTTGTCAGAACCTCAACAGACCTGTGGATAAAGAACAGGATTCTTCTACTTCGAGCCTTGGCTTTAGAAAGAAAATGCAACACATGCCAACCTGGAACCTAGCAGAAAGATGTTGCAGAAATAAATTTGCACCCTCTTTCTCTTCTTGCTCTCTGATCACCTGCTGGTACCACATATTGACCAAATTTAAGCAAAATCCAAAGGGCAAAGAATTCAGGTAACACAGACCATAAAAGTCAGTCTCTCCAAAAAACTAGGGAGTATTTAGCACATCGTGCCTGCAGAAATTACTACAAAGACCAGTATACAAACTTCTTACTTCACAATCCAAAATAATTCTCCCAAAGGCTAGACTATTTAAAATTGAAATGACTAGGACACCCTCTCTCAGTACATAGGAAAAACATTATATCAGTTTACTTGGGGGCTATGAGGCCTTAATTATGAGAACATATCTTCTTTGCTTAAAATTTCCTTTCTTGCCATAGGAATATGATTGGAATTGGATCCAGGAACTGGAACAATTTTCATCTGCAAAATGCTTGTGTGGGTGACACCAATGCATTTTTGCAGTTGCAATCTTCCATTTCTATATTTTCTCCACTAAGTATACTTCTTTGCAATTGATTCAGTTTTTCACTCATGTTGAGTGAAGTCTTAACAAACTGGAGACATTCATCTCTCCAAGACCAAATTGAAGACATTTTTCTCTCCAACAATAAATTTCTCTTACTTTTTATAACTTTAATTCATTCGTGGTCATTAACTTCATGGTTGGATTCTCAGAGAATCATTTTATTACCATAGTTTTAACATCACTAAATTAAAAGTTTCATGTTTGCCTTCTTTTTTTCTTAAGCAGAACAGATTTTATTTATTATTTATTGCTATCGTGTACAATGGAGTGTTAAATTAAAACACCACCCACATGACACACACGTCCTAATGACATAAGGACTGCCACAGTACAACTTCTCTCAAAGACAGTACGCACTCTGGGCCTCTGGGAAAGCATCTCTACCCCATTCAACTGAGGCTCTGAAACTAAGAACACGGGGGTTAATCCTGGGAACCTGGCAACTAGAGGGCCAAGAAAAATCCTCACCTCCCAAAGACTTTGCTTATTCATTCCATGCTACATTTTGTTCAGGGCACCTCCACATTTCTAGGTTCACCATAAGCCTAGGTAGCAAGTCTATGCAAAAGATCTTATGTCCAGGCAAGTCCTAAGGAGCAGTCTCCCATTTTATATCTTAAATCATAATATGCTATATAATTTTCAGAAAACAGTAGGAACTGTTATCAAATGTATGACTGTGCTCTTGTCCGTAAGAAAGTCTTTGAACTAAAGAACAAATTGATTCTTCTTTTTTTTTTAGTTTTTTTTTATTATTATACTTTAAGTTCTAGGGTACATGTGCACAACGTGCAGGTTTGTTACATATGTATACATGTGCCATGTTGGTGTGCTGCACCCATTAACTCGTCATTTACATTAGGTATATCTCCTAATGCTGTCCCTCCCCCCTCCCCCCACCCCACAACAGGCCCCGGTGTGTGATGTTCCCCTTCCTGTGTCCACGTGTTCTCATTGTTTAATTCCCATCTATGAGTGAGAACATGCGGTGTTTAGTTTTTTGTCCTTGCGATAGTTTGCTGAGAATGATGGTTTCCAGATTCATCCATGTCCCTACAAAGGACATGAACTCATCCGTTTTTATGGCTGCATAGTATTCCATGGTGTATATGTGCCACATTTTCTTAATCCAGTCTGTCGTTGATGAACATTTGGGTTGGTTCCAAGTCTTTGCTATTGTGAATCGTGCCACAATAAACATACGTGTCCATGTGTCTTTATAGCAGCATGATTTATAGTCCTTTGGGTATATACCCAGTCATGGGATGGCTGAGTCAAATGGTATTTCTAGTTCTAGATCCTTGTGGAATCCCCACACTGTCTTCCACAATGGTTGAACTAGTTTACAGTCCCACCAACAGTGTAAAAGTCTTCCTATTTCTCCACATCCTCTCCAGCACCTGTTGTTTCCTGAATTTTTAATGATCGCCATTCAAACTGGTGTGAGATGGTATTTCATTGTGGTTTTGATTTGCATTTCTCTGATGGCCAGTGATGAGGAGCATTTTTTCATGTGTAGGTTGCCTGTTCACTCTGGATGGTAGTTTCTTTTTCTGTCAGAAGCTCTTAGTTTAATTAGATCCCATTTGTCAATTTTGGCTTTTGTTGCCATTGAAGTCCTTGCCCATGCCTATGTCCTGAGTGGTATTACCTAGGTTTTCTTCTAGGGTTTTTATGGTTTTAGGTCTAACATGTAAGTCGTTAATCCATCTTGAATTAATTTTTGTATAAGGTATAAGGAAGGGATCAACTTTCTATATATGGCTAGGCAGTTTTCCCAGCACCGTTTATTAAATAGGGAATCCTTTCCCCATTTCTTGTTTTTGTCAGATTTGTCAAAGATCAGATAGTTGTAGATGTGTGGTATTATTTCTGAGGGCTCTGTTCTGTTCCATTGGTCTATCTCTCTGTTTTGGTACCAGTACCATGCTGTTTTGGTTACTGTAGCCTTGTAGTATAGTTTGAAGTCAGGTAGCGTGATGCCTCCAGCTTTGTTCTTTTGGCTTAGGATTGACTTGGCAATGCAAGCTCTTTTTTGGTTCCATGTGAACTTTAAAGTAGTTTTTTCCAATTCTGTGAAGAAAGTCATTGGTAGCTTGATGGGGATGGCATTAAATCTATAAATTACCTTGGGCAGTATGGCCATTTTCATGATATTGGTTCTTCCTATCCATTAGCATGGAATGCTCTTCCATTTGTTTGTATCCTCTTTTATTTCGTTGAGCAGTGGTTTGTAGTTCTCCTTGAAGAGGTCCTTCACATCCCTTGTAAGTTGGATTTCTGTGTATTTTATTCTCTTTGAAGCAATTGTGAATGGGAGTTCACTCATGATTTGGCTCTCTGTTTGTCTGTTATTGGTGTGTAGGAATGCTTGTGATTTTTGTACATTGATTTTGTATCCTGAGACTTTGTTGAAGTTGCTTTTCAGCTTAAGGAGATTTGGGGATGAGATGATGGGGTTTTCTAAATATACAATCATGTCATCTGCAAACAGGGACAATTTGACTTCCTCTTTTCCTAATTGAATACATTTTATTTCTTTCTCCTGCCTGATTGCCCTTTCCAGAACTTCTGACACTATGTTGAATAGGAGTGGTGAGAGAAGGCATCCCTGTCTTGTGCCAGTTTTCAAAGAGAATACTTCCAGTTTTTGCCCATTCAGTGTGATATTGGCTGTGGGTTTGTCATAAATAGCTCTTATTATTTTGAGATACATCCCATCAATACCTAATTTATTGAGAGTTTTTAGCAAGAAGGGCTGTTTAATTTTGTCAAAAGCCTTTTCTGCATCTATTGAGATAATCATGTGGTTTTTGTCTTTGGTTCTGTTTATATGCTGGATTATGTTTATTGATTTGCGTATGTTGAACCAGCCTTGCATCCCAGGGATGAAGCCCACTTGATCATGGTGGATAAGCTTTTTGATGTGCTGCTGGATTCGGTTTGCCACTGTTTTATTGAGGATTTTTGCATAGATGTTCATCAGGGATATTGGTCTAAAATTCTCTTTTTTTGTTTTGTCTCTGTCAGGCTTTGGCATCAGGATGATGCTGGCCTCATAAAATGAGTTAGGGAGGATTCCCTCTTTTTCTATTGATTGGAATAGTTTCATAAGGAATGGTACCAGCTCCTCCTTGTACCTCTGGTAGATCTAAAATAGACACCTTAACATTACAATTAAAAGAACTAGAGAAGCGAGAGCAAACACATTCAAAAGCTAGCAGAAGGCAAGAAATAACTAAGATCAGAGCTGAGCTGAAGGAGATAGAGAAACAAAATCCCTTCAAAAAATCAATGAATCCAGAAGCTGGTTTTTTGAAAAAATCAACAAAATTGATAGACCACTAGCAAGACTAATAAAGAAGAAAAGAGAGAATAATCAAGTAGATGCAATAAAAAATGATAAAGGGGATATCACCACTGATCCCACAGAAATACAAACTACCATCAGAGAATACTATAAACACCTCTACGCAAATAAACTAGAAAATCTAGAGGAAATGGATAAATTCCTGGACACATACACCCTCCCAAGACATGTTTGCCTTCTATACTGTATACACTTTCCTGGTGATGTGAGACCTGACTAAAATATTATATTGGTTTTCCAAGTTCTGTCACAAACTCAGTGTGGAACTATGTTATTGCAGAACACTTTGTGTCAGACTCTAAATTTCTACATTTTTAAAGTCAGGCATCTAAAAACCCGAATGTCTCAAATGAAAGGCCATATTTCCCCATGATCATGTCTGTTCTCTTCTAAACTCCATTATGGTGAAAGACCCTGCAGTCCAGTCACCAGTGTAAGTCCCTGGGTTGGACAGATATTTTCTTTCATTTTTATTTTCCCCCATATAATTGGGTTCAAGTTCTGTTCTTATGCAATATTTCTCCACACTACCTTTTCTCACACAAAATGTGGGTCTTAAAGTCCACTCTGCCTTAAGAATTCTAGTTTTCCAATACAGGAAATGACAGCCAAAATCACCAGTTTAGAGAAGAACATAACCAACTTGTTAGAGCTGAAATACACACAAGAGCTTCACAATGCAATCACAAGTATTAATTGCAGAATAGACCAAGCAGAGGAACGAATCTCAGAGCTTGAAGACTATCTTTCTGAAATAAGACAGGCAGACAAGAATAGAGAAAAAATGAAAAAGAATGAATGAAACCTCCAAAAATATGGAATTATGTAAAAAGAACGAGCCTATGAGTGATTGGGGTACCTGAAAGAGATGGGGAGAATGGAACCAAATTGGAAAACATACTTCAGGATATCATCCAGGAGAACTTCCCCAACCTAGCAAGACAGGCCATATCACCTGATTTTAATTAGGTCTTACATCTCCAGGCCAGTGTATACAGTATAGAAGGCAAACATGAAACTTTTCTTAGCCCAGTAATGTTAAAATTATGGTAATGAAATGATTCCCTGAGAATCCAACCATGAAGTAAAATTCGGGAAATGCAGAGAACCCCAGTAAGATACTCCATGAGAAGAACAACTCCAAGATACATAATCATCAGGTTCTCCAAGGTCAAAATGAAAGAAAAAATGTTGAGGGCAGCCAAAGAGAAAGGCCAGGTAACCTACAAAGGGAAGCCCATCAGACTAAGAGTGAACCTCTCAGCAGAAACCCTATAAGCCAGAAGAGATTGGGGGCCAATATTCAACATTCTTAAAGAAAAAAAAGTATTTCCAATCTGGAATTTTATATCTGGTCAAACTAAGCTTCAAAAGCGAAGGAGAAATAAGATCCTTTTCAGACAAGCAAATGTTGAGGGAATTTGTCACCATCGGTCTTGCCTTGCAAGGGCTCCTGAAGAAAGCACTAACTATGGAAAGGAATAACCATTATCAGCCACTAAAAATACACCTGAAGTACACAGACCAGTGACACTATGAAGCAACCACATAAACATCTCTGCAAAATAACCAGCTAGCAACATGATGACAGAATCAAATTCACACATAACCATACTAACCTTAAATGTGAATGGGCCAAATGCCCCAATTAAAAGTCACAGAATGGCAAGCTGGTTTAAGAATCAAGACCCATGGGTATGCTGTCATTAAGAGACTCATTGTACAGGCAAAGGCATACACAGGCTCAAAATAAAGGGATGGAGGAAAATTTACCAAGCAAATGGAAAAAAGAAAGAAGTAGGGTTGCAATCCTAGTTTCTGATAAAACAGAGTTTAAACCAACAAAAATAAAAAAAAAGACAATGAAGGGCATTACATAATAGTAAATGGTTCTCTTCAACAAGAAGAGCTAATCATCCTAAATACATATGCACCCAATACAGGAGCACCCAGATTCATAAAGCAAGTTCTTAGAGACCTTCAAAAGGACTTATACTCCCATACAACAATAGTGGGAAACTTTAACAATCTACTGACACTATTGGACAGGTCGTCAAGACAGAATATTAAAAAAGACATCAGGACCTGAACTCAACTCTGGATCAGGTGGAACTGATAGATATCAACAGAATTCTCCACTCAAAAACAACATAATTACAATCTTCTCATTGCCACATGGCACTTACTCTAAAATTAATTACATAATCGGAAGTAAAACACTCCTCAGCAAATGCAAAGGAACTGAAATAATAACAGTCTCTCAGATGACAGCACAATCAAATTAGAACTCAAGATTAAGAAATTCACTGAAAACCACACAACTACATGGAAATTGAACAACCTGCTCCTGAATGACTCTTGGGTAAATAATGAGATTAAGGCAGAAATCAAGAAGTTCTTTGAAACTAATGAGAACAAAAATATAACATATGAGAATCTTTGGGATGCAGCTGAAGCAGTGTTAAAAAGGGAATTTATAGCACTAAATGCCCACATCAAAAAGTTAGAAAAATCTCAAGTTAACAACCTAACATGGCAACTAAAAGAACAAGAGAACCAAGTGCAAACAAACCCAAAAACTAGCAGAGGACAAGAAATAACCAAGATCAAAGCTGATCTGAAGGAGATAGAGACATTCAAAACCCTTCAAAAAATCAACAAATCCAGGAGCTATTGTTTTGAAAAAATTAATAAAATAGACTGCTAGATAGACTAATAAAAAAGAAAAGAGAGAAGATTCAAATAAACACAATCAGAAATGATGAGGGGGATAGCACCAATGACCCCACAGAAATAGAAATAACAATCAGAGAATACGATAAACACCTCTATGCGCATAAACTAGAAAATCTAGAAAAAATGGATAAATTCCTGGACACATACACCTTCCCAAGACTGAACAAAGAAGAAATTGAATCCCCAAATAGACCAATAATGAGTTCTAAAATAGAGGCAGTAATAAATAGCCTACCAACCAAAAAAAAAAAAAAAAAAAAAAAAAAAAAAAAAAAAACTGAATTCTACCAGGGGTACAAAGAAGAGCTGGTACCGTTTCTACTGAAACTGTTCAAAACAAATGAAATGGAGAGCCTCTTCCGTAACTCATTCTGTAAGGCTAGCATTATCCTGATACCAAAACCTGGCAGAGATACAACAAAAAACAAACAAACAAAAAACAAAACAAAACACTTCAGGCCAATATCCATGATGAACATCAGTGCAAAAATTCTGAACAAAATACCGGCAAACTGAATCCAGCAGGACCCTAAAAGCTTGTTTACAATGATCAAGCACACTTCATACCCAGAATACAAAGTTGGTTCAACATATGCAAATCAATAAATGTGACTTATCACATAAACAGAGCTAAAGACAAAACCCATATGATTTTCTCAATAGATGCAGAAAAGGCCATCAATAAAATTCAACATCCTTTCGTGTTTAAAACTATCAATAATCTAGGTATTGAAGGAACATACCTCAAAATAATAAGAACCATATATGAAAAACCCAGAGCCAATATTATACTGAATGGGCAAAAGCTGGAAGCATTCCCCTTGAAAATCGGCTCAAAGCAAGGATGCCCTCTCTCACCACTTCTATTCAACGTAGTATTGGAAGTTCTTTCCAGGGCAATAAGGCAAGAGAAAGAAATATAGAGTATTCAACAGGAAAAGAGGAAGTCAAACTATCTTTGTTTTCAGATAACATGAGGCTATAGCTAGAAAAACCCATTGACTCAGCCCAAAAGCTTCTTAAGCTAATAAGCAACTTCATCAACAACATCTCAGGATACAAATTTGATGTGTGAAAATCACTAGTTTTCCTATACACCAACAAAAGGCAAGCAGAGAACCAATCATGAATGAGCTCCCATTCACAATTGCTGCAAAAAGAATAGAATACCTAGCAACACAGCTAACAAGGGAATAACTACAAACCACTGTGCTCGAAGAAATCAGAGATGACACAAACAAATGGAGAAACATTCCATGCATATGTGTAGGAAGAATCAATATCATCAAAATGACTATACTACCAAAAGCAATTTATAGATTCAATGCTATTCCCATTAAATTACCATTGATATTCTTTACTGAATTAGGAAAAACTATGTTAAAATTCATATGGAACCAAAAATGTACCCAAATAGTCAAGACAGTCCTAAGCAAAAAGAAAAAAGCTGGACACATCACACTACCTAACTGCAAACTATACTACAAGGCTATTTGAGTCAAAACAGCATAGTACTGGCACAAAATCAGACACATAGACCATTAGAATAGAATAGAGAACTCAGAAATGAGGCTGCACATCCACAACTATCTGATCTTTGACAAACCTGACAAAAACATGCAAAGGAGAAAGGATTCCCTGTTTAATAAATGTTGCTGG
The DNA here is from genome assembly GCF_009828535.3 of Hylobates moloch. Taxonomy (NCBI): domain Eukaryota; kingdom Metazoa; phylum Chordata; class Mammalia; order Primates; family Hylobatidae; genus Hylobates; species Hylobates moloch. Next base: position 31,520,051 of record NW_026652282.1, on the reverse strand, counting down.
GAGAACTGGCTAGCCATATGCAGAAAATTGAAACTGGACCCCTTCCCTACACCTATATAAAAGTCAACTCAAGATAGATTAAAAACTTAAATGTAAAACCCAAAACTATAAAAACCCTAGAAGGAAATCTAGGCAATACCATTTAGTACATAGGCACAGGCAAAGATTTCATGACAAAGTCGCCAAAAGCAACTGCAACAAAAGCAAAAGCTGACAAATGAAATCTACTTAAAACTAAAGAGCTTCTGCACAGCAAAAGAAACTATCATCAGTAAACAGACAACATACAGAACGGGAGAAAATTTTTGCAATCTATCCGTCTAATAAAGGTCTAACATCCAGAGTCTATGAGGAACTTAAACAAATTTACAAGAAAACAACAACCCCATTAAAAAGTGGGGAAAAGACATGAACAGATACTTCTCAAGAGAAGACATATATCTGGCCAACAAACATGAAAAAAAGCTCAACATCACTGACCATTAGAGAAATGCAAATCAAAACCACAATGAGATACCATCTCACACCAGTCAGAATAACAGTTATTGAAAAGTCAAAAATCAACAGACACTGGCGAGGTTGTGAAGAAAAATGAATGCTTTTACACCATTGGTGGTAGTGTAAATTAGTTCAACCATTGTGGAAGACAGTGTGGCAATTCCTCGAAGACCTAGAAAAAGAAATAACATTTGACCCAACAATCCCATTACTGGGTATATACCCAAAGGAATATAAATCGTTGTATAATAAAGATACATGCACATGTATGTTCATTGCAGCACTATTCACAATAGCAAAGACATGGAATCAACCTAAATGCTCACCAATGGTAGACCAGATAAAGAAAATGTAGTATGTATGCTCCATGGAATACTATGCAGCCATAAAAAGAAATGAGCTCTTGTTCTTTTCAGGGATATGGATGGAGCTAGAAGTCGGTAGCCTCAGCAAACTAACGCTGAAACAGAAAACCAAATACCACATGTTCTCACTTATTAGTGGGAGCTGAATGATGAGAACACACAGACACACACACTGGGGCCTGTTATAGCGTAGGGGATGGGAGGAGGGAGATCATCAGGAAGAATACCTAATGGATGCTGGGCTTAATACCTAGGTGATGAGACGATCCATGCAGCAAAGCACCATGGCACACGTTTACCTATGTAACAAACCTGCGCATCTTACACATGTATCCTTGAACTTAAAAGTTGTAAAAAAGAGAATTCTGGTTTTCTCTCTCTCACATGGCATGAGAATGAAGAAAAATAATGTGTCAAAAAGACTGTCCTCAGAAATAAATATAATTATCTATAGCTGGGCTTTATCCTGTCAGAAGAAACTATTCTTAAAGAGTGAAATAGCCTTTCCACCATTCTCTTTCTCTCTCCAAGACTTTCATTTTCTTTTCTCTTAAGCTTTTACTATTAGAAATCCCTAGCTAGATATACTTGGAATCCAATATCCTCTTAAGAGCACTTAGAGTAATCTTACCTTTTTCTTGAACTATCTCTTTCCTCTAGGTTTCAGGCTCTTTCTGCTTGTCATTTTCCCCCAGTGTTCCTGGAAATAGAGATCATTGTTTAAAATTCTTTATTTGAAAATTGTACATTTTAAATATAATGAAGTAACTCGACCTCACTTGGGGTTATAATTGCTGGGATTTTTTTGTCTTGTTTTGTTTCATTTTGTTTTTTATTTTATTTTCTGTGTCTGTTCAGTACCTTTCCTGCACTGATTTTGTAATATCTGTATTCCATGTAAAATACAGCTACTGAAATATCTGCTAATGATTGCTTAGAGATTTCTTTAAATATCCAAAACACTAAATCTTCCATCCTTTGTAAAGGGGCTCTGTGTGTATCAGTGCAAAGCTTCAACACTGACAATTTACAACACTGACAATTTACAACCCTTCATGTGGTTCCTAGATCTTCAAAAATAGAACTTTTCAAAGCTTCCTATGAACATGTAATTCCTCAGATCTTCCTTTTAAGATTTTTGTTAAGCCTCTTTTTTACCCCAACTGGTATCAACCTCTTAGGGAGCAATAGTGTTAACCAATGGCCATTGATTGTTTTTGATACACGCTTTTTCCACTAAGTGAATCCTGAGATGGGTCAAATTGCAAGAAACTCTGTAAATGAAGCTTTCCCGGGAAGCTGCCAGATGGATAAAATAGTTACAATTCTTTGAGAAATAGGCTTCCAAACCTTCTTTTTTTTTTTTTTTTTTTTTGAGACGGAGTTTCGCTCTTGTTGCAATGGCGTGATCTCGGCTCACCACAACCTCAGCCTCCTGGGTTCCAGTGATTCTCCTGCCTCAGCCTCCCGAGTAGCTGAGGTTACAGGCATGCACCACCACATCCCGCTAATTTTGTGTTTTTAGTAGAGATGGGGTTTCTCCATGTTGGTTAGGCTGGTCTCGAACTCCTGACCTCAGATGATCCGCCTGCCTCGGCCTCCCAAAGTGCTGGGATTACAGGCATGAGCCACTGTGCCCGGCCTCCAAACGTTTTTGATTCCTTCAAGTGGCTGCCAAGCTGCTGTATTTCACAGCTACCAAGCTTGTGAGTCTGCTGATAATGCTGCCTCGGATATGTGGAAAGAAGACTGGGGATGGGCAAAGTTCAATTACCACAAAGCCCACTGTTCTTTCCAAGTTTCAGTTGTTTCACCTAAATTAGTGTTCCTCTAATTGTTGTAAGACATTGTTTAATTGCCAAGGTTGTAAAAAGGTGTATTTTGATAATTTTGTCCAGTATTCTTTTTTAATGGGTTTTTTGGTCTTGGTTCATCATTTTAGAATTCCTACTCCTCATCTTCCCTTTGGATCTCCAGCTGAACCAAAGTTACATGACTTTTCAAAGCATCTATAGTACCTTCTGTATTCTTCTCATCAGAACTCATCAGCATGTATTATTAATATAGTGAGTTAATGTAACATTCTATAAATGTTTTGAGAAAATTAAAGTTGCTGTTGATTAGCTTAGAGAATAAGAGTTAACATAAGCTTGAAGTGAGTTGATGTGGTACTGCTGCTCATACCAAGCAAAACCATGCCATTCTTCTGTGCTCTTCCTTTTGACAAAGAGAAAACAAGATTTTTTTGCTATGTTAATGCTGTACACTCAGCCTGTGTTGACTTGCTCAAGCAAAGAAAGCCTATTTCCAACAGTAATTTGTTTTGCCATAATTTATCATTATTCTTTATAAAAGTGTTTATCTTATGTTTAGTCAAAACAGGTCATGATAATGAAGATGTGACAGAAATAACCACCCTCTACAAAATGAATTAGCTCTTGCCAACTTAAGTGAAAATGGCTCATTAAAGGATATGCATAGCTTAGAGAGCCTTGTGAAGCCTAGAGAACGTGTCTAGAGGCTAGAACATTAAACTAGGAAAGACAATGATCTTAATTGAGAAAGTTCCAATGCAGCTACAAGAGCACCTGCCACCGGCAGTAAAGACTACGAACTTAATTTTATGGCTACTACTACATTTTACAGCGCCAATGTTATTTCTGTGACAGAAGTCATCTCTGCTTCCACTGAAAGCTCTTCTGCAAACAAAGTGAGATAGAATGGACGCTCCATACTGGTCCTATTTCCTCACCCTGCTCAGTTTTGAATCAAATTCATCCACATAGTGCTTCTATCCACGGAAGTAACTGACTAAATGTACAAAAGAAAACTGAAAGCTAAACCTGCAAGAGGGAAGCTACTATGAAACAAAATGATTCAACCAACAAAACTCTGGAAAGCCTCAGTAGTAGGAGACAAAATTTGAAATATTTTCTCACCAGGTGAATTTAAAATAATTGGTTCTGTGTTTTTAAAAGGAGCAATTTCACCTTAAATATTTAAAATAGAAAACAAATTCAAACTCATTAAAAATATTTTATTCAGAAGGATTATTGCAGAGGGACTATAGCAATAGAAGAACTTGCAAACACAAAGACAGAATAAAGGGATTTTAGAATGTTAATGGTCACTCTAAAGGATAAGAAATTTTGGGAGAAAGTGTTCCACCAAAAGATAGAAAGTGAATCGATGAAAGAGGAAAACATGAATGTAAAAAATACTACAACACAGGTGAGTTGTTAATGAAATTCTGAGGTTGACGCTGAAGGGAAATTCCAAAAGGCAGCTGTGAGTAATCAGAGAGAATAATTAGTCCTGATTGGAGAAGATTAATGGAATATTTAAGGAGAGAAAGATTTAAGGAAAAGGTGAATGGAATGCTACACAGCCATTAAAAAAGAACAAAATTATGTCCTTTGCAGCAACATGGATGCAGCTGGAGGCCATTATCCTGAGCGAATTAGCACAGAAACAGAAAACCAAATACTGCATGTTCTCACTTATAAGTGGGAGCTAAACATTGAGTACACGTGGATCCAAAGAAAGGAACAAGAGATACCAAGGCCTACTAGAGGATGGAGGGTGGGAGGTGGGTTAAATTTGAAAAACTACCTCTCAGCACTATACTAATTACCTGGGTGACGAAACAATCTGTACAGCAAACCGCTTTAACATCCAATTTACTGATTTAACAAATCTGCACATGTACCCCTTGAACCTAAAATAAAAGTTGAAAGGAAAAAAAAAGAAAACTCTGACAAGTAGTCAGGGAATACCATAAGGATAGAGTTTTCATGCTTGTATGTCTGATAACAAAAACTGCCACAAAAGACCACAAAAAAACGCAACCTTTCACAAAGATCATTGCAATCTTAGACATAACAAATTTCTGCAGGATGTCTGCCAAGCAATTGGCTGTCCAACCTCAGACTCATATCATTCTTGTTATTGATCTTTGTAGCCAAATATAACTATTTCAAAACAATTATGTAATCTTTTTTATTATTTAATAAACTTTTCCTTTAAAAAAAAGAAAAAGATGAAACTGATAGGATACCTGATGCGTTTTATCAGTGGTCTTGAGTTCTATTGAAAAGACTGGAAATGAGTTAGTGGAGAAACATTTAAGTAAACTTGCTGCTATGTTTTAATGAAGTGGATCTTATAATCAAGTTCTACACTAAGTGCTTTGGGATTTATAGGGGAAACCAATTCTTCCCAGGTAATCCTTTGCAAAGAAGAAATAGCTATTAATTAATTCACTTATTCAACAAATGCTAGTTACAGCCTACTATGTATCAGGCATTGATTTAGGTGCTAGGGACACAGCAAGGAATAAAACAGACAAAAATCCATGTCCTTATAGAGCTGTCAGTCTAGTGAGGAAGAAGAGAGAAAATTAACAAAATGAATTGACAAAGTCACAATAGATGATGGTAAATGATAAGAAGGAAAATAAAACATCCTTTAGGGTTAGGGAGTGCCAAAAGGGTGTAGTAGAGGAAAAAAGGGTGAGCTTTTTTGTTTTTGTTTTTGTTTTGAGACGAAGTCTTGCTCTTGTTGCCCAGGCTGGAGTGCAATGGCGTGATCTTGGCTCACTGCAACCTCCCCTTCCCGGGTCCAAGCATTTCTCCTGCCTCAGCCTCCTGAGTAGCTGAGATTATAGGCACCTGCCACCACACCCGGCTGACTTTTGTATTTTTAGTAGAGATGGGGGTTTCACTATGTTGGCCGGGCTGGTCTTGAACTCCTTACCTCAGGCTGGGATTATAGGCACCTGCCACCACACCCGGCTGATTTTTGTATTTTTAGTAGAGATGGGGGTTTCACTATGTTGGCCGGGCTGGTCTTGAACTCCTTACCTCAGGCGATCTGTCCACCTTGGCCTCCCAAAGTGCTGGGATTACAGGCATGAGCCACCGTGCCTGGCCAGGGTGAGTCTTAATAGGACTGCTGTCAATGGATAAGGGGTTCTGTAAGGCTGAGAGGGGACTCATTGTTTCAGATGAAGAGCTGGCCCATTGCAAAAATATCAATTATGTTGTCCCATGGATGACTCAAACCACTTCTTCTGAGAAAGTCTGTGTGATTGTGTGGCGGTCTTTTCATCACCACAGCTGATTGGTAAACATCAACTGCAGACATTTATTTGATTGTTTCTTAGGAACAAGTCTTTGGGGCAGTTCTCAAACCATGGAATTAGCTGGAATAATTTTGGTTGATGCATTATTTTGAATTACATCATAGTTTGGTATCAAGATTTTCCAAATGGACATTGTAGTCCACAGCTATGAATTTAAAATTCTAACTCTGTCACTTATTCTCAATGATTTCAGGCAAGTGTACTAGACTTGGTTCCCCAGGTTGCAAAATCTGACATAGGGTTTAGCAGGCTGGATATTTAGTGAAGAGTTCCCTGGGGATAAACACCAGGGGAAGGAAAAGGAAAAAAGGATTGGATAGAATGAAAAGTCAAGCTTCAGTACAGCCTCAGAGGAAATCCCAACCATTCCCACGGGGAGTTCAGAAGCAGGCACTACCCTTCACAGTTGTCCTACTTGGGCCAAGACACATTTTTGTTCTATTTCTTTCATGTATTTCAATGGATATTTATCCAGCACAGAAAAATCCAATTTTGGTGACATATATGTACAACTTATTGGCATGGATAGAATTATTGTGATGCATTCGGAAGAACCCAAACATAGCAAAAATAAGGAAATAACCTTTTACAGGAGAGGTTTCCCAACTGGGAATTTTATAGCAGGATGAAATACGTCACCATGGCTAGAATTTAAAGGCTTCCCTGAGTGCATTTAGATATTTTAAACTATTTTTAGACTTCATTGTCTCCCTGACAATGGTTTTCTATTTCGAGGTCATCAGGATATTGAAAACCATCCTGTACAACAGTTGAATTCTTAACGACAGCTTGTAAGATACCTATTTCCAAACAAGGCTTTGCAATCAACATTCAGTTTAAAAATCTGGGTTTTTTTTTTTTTAAAAACGGAAGACATGTTGTAACTACTGTTAATCATTCAATACATCAAATTTTTTAAACCAAATAATGTTTTTTTATTTTTCTTCCATGATTCTTGAAATCAAATAAGACCAATATTTGAAAGAAAATATATCTAACCTGCAATTACTGTTCTTGCAGATATACAGAAACTTCACACTTCATGCATATGAATTGACATAAGTTAATCCATATACTGACAAATATTAACTGCTTAACTTCCATATATTCTACTTCTGAGCATTATAATAAGATTCATGTTAAATATAAGATATGGCCTCTGTCCTTACATTGCTTAATTATTCAAGACCCAAAGATCCTGAAAAAGCATAAAGTCCTAAAACGGTATATAATGTATGTCAGTTAAGGTTTTTTGTTCCAAACTAAAACTAACTGTGGCTTACTTAAGCAGGCGGGAAAATATAGCTCGCAGAAGTGAAAGGATGCCTAGAGAACCACTCTAAGAAAATGAAAACACAAGGATGCTTGTATAAAAACAAAATGATACAAGCTTTCTTCACTTCTGCTAAACCCAGCCCCTTGTGCCAGATGCTTACATAGTTGCACATGTAACTCTTCCTTTCCTTCACCTTTGTCACACTCTCTCAAATTCAGATTCCTCAAGTGAAGCATTAGACTGTTGTGAATTGGTTTCCAGGGACAAGGAGAGGGAGATTCTCCTTCTATCATCTTTTTAGTGGAAGATTGGGCCCTGTCTTTCACAAAGATTCCCGTTCGGGACGATTCCTTCAAACTAAAGAGGGGAATTGGGTGCTGGAAAGTCAAATGTGACAAATGTTCATTACAATCTGAGTGTTTTGGAGTTTGCTGGAGTCCAGTGGACAAAGATTAATGAGCATGGAGTAGTCAGGAAAGGACTTACTAGAGAAGGAATGAAATCAGTTGCATTGACCCAGTGCTAGATAGACACTGGGGTCAATGAAATAAGGCAAGGCAGGGGAGAAATAAACCTTGACCGTCCTGTATGTATCAGAAGCGATGATTCCTGCATTTTAAGGACAAACGAGCTTCTACAACTCTCTCAGATTCTTTAATCCTTCTGCTTTTACCACTCTGAGTAGATGTATGCCCTAAAATCTTCAGGGGTTGTTCCTCTGCAGTCTGATCATAAAATCCATGGTGTTTGAGAAATAGAGGGGACCGTGGAAATCACCTGGTCTGAAAGATGCTCCTTGTTCTACAAAGGACAGATCTGAGGCTTAGAGAAGGGAGAGTTGCTTACACAAGACTGATGGGTCAGTAGCAGAGTCAGAATCAGGGTCTAGAAACCTAGCTCCAAGGCTGGTGCTTGGTCCACTAAATTTATTAGTTTGGTCATAACCTTACTAAGTCGATAGCCACTGCTTTGTTCACATCCTCACTTGGACTGTTACCTTGGCCTCCTGTACTGTCTATCCCCACCCCTGCCCCCACTCCAGCTTTCCAATGATGTCAGATTTATCTTTCAAAGTGAAAGAACTGACCATCCTTTAACCAGCCACAATTTCCCAAACAAATGGAGTTCAGACTCTTTAGCCTGAATTTTTAGGCTCTGGCTGCCCTTTGGCCACATCACCTGCAATCCCTCACCTTTAACTCAGAGTCAAGTGCCTGGCAAACTTCCTGCATTTGTAGTTGCATGTGCTTTATTCTCTGACTGGAATTCCTTTTATCCCTTTCTTTCCTGTGAACTCCTTCATATTTCAAAAATCCGGTCAAATATAATTTTACCAAAAAAGATGCTGCTGAGTATCTCAGAAAAGTGTTGGCATGGCCCTAGCTGTGGTTTCATAGTGTCCACATACACACAACCATTACAGCTCCTATTGAGTGTATTTGTTTAAATGTTTTTCTCCTTGTCTATTTGGAAATGTCCTGACAGCACATATTGTATCCTCATGCCCTGGTCAGCTTTGGAAAATACCAGGCATTCAGTGAATAAGTCTGAATAAGTAATGAGATAAATTCACCTTGTATAACTTCCAAGAACTTCTACTATGGGTCCAGGGAACAAGGGCTTGGGAAACACCTTATGTGCTTTGACCTAAATTTCCCCTGCATTGATTTAAGAACATTTACACTTTGGAGTTCTAATCCAACTGTAACATCTTTAGCTTTCTACAATTAAATAATAAGCATTTCCACAAATATAACATTATTATCATTATCATTTTTGTTTTTAGCATGGACTCAGTTGTGTACATTCTTATTAAAAGATGAGTCCTGAAATTAAATTAATACAGTAACCCATTAAGATTCTGAGTCATGCCATGAGAAGGGTGTCTAATACAAAACCTGTACTCCTTGAAACTAACCAGTATAATACTTTTTAAAATAAATTCTAGAGGCTTGTGCCTCAGACAAAATTCTATCTTACTGTTTTATGTTTTAAGCCAAGGTTTGTATGATGCATCTTCATTAGAGCCCCCAATAAGAACCATAGTATTCCATCTTCTCTCTCTTTCTCTACTCCATGATCCTTACTTAAAGAAGTAGCAAATAAGATATAATGAAAAAATTGAGAGAAAGAGCAAAAAGTAATGGGAAATTACACTGGCAAAGTGAGCACTGTGGAAAATTCAGTGCCTTATCTAGTTATGAAGATTTCAGATGTCCACGGATTTGGCTAATAGAGATTTTATAGAAGGAGTACCCGGGTTCGTGAAGAGTAAAAATAAATTCTTGTTGTTTAATTCCAATAATAAATGGCACAGGTATGTCTCCTCATCAGAATATGGGAGTATAAAATAACTGAGACCAGTTACAACAGAAAATACCACAATGGCATGAAAACCACATCAGCAGGTTTGTGAGAGCTCTTTTTTAACTTTTATTTTAAATTAAGGGGTACATGTGCAGGTTTGTTACACAGGCAAACTTGTATCATGGGAGCTTGTTGTATAGATTATTTCACCACACAGGTATTAACCAAGATATGATTAATACCACATGGATGTGAGTGTGAGTGAGCCAAGGCATACAGAAACACAATCAGGTTTTAAGTCTAGTACCCATTAGTTATTTTTGTGGATTCTCTCCCTCCTTCCCCCTCCACCCTCCAATAGGCCCCAGTGTGTGTTTTTCCCCTGTATATGTCCATGTGTTCTCATCATTTAGCTCCCACTTATAAATGACAAGATGTGGTGTTTGGTTTTCTGTTCTGGCATCAGTCTGCTAAGGATGATGGCCTCCAGCTCCATCCATGTCCCTGAAAAGGACATGATCTCGTTCTTTTTGTGGGACACTGTGCCTCCCTGCCACCTTTCCATGGAATGCATATGATTAGAAAATGGCATTTCAGCACTGTTCTCCAACAAATATTAAGCATCAAATGCTTCCCAATGCTGGCAGTAAGTGGGCAGCACTGATTTTTTCCCCTGACTCCACTGGCATCCTGCTAATAAAGCCTCCCTCTATGGACTTTTATGTATATGCTAATGTGCATCATGGAAATAATGTATCATATCAGAGGCCCTAGAACCACAAGAGTAGTTTGTGGATAAAGAACATATGCTCTTAGAATGACAGGCCACATTAAAACATCTGACATGAAAGTATTATGCCTGTCACAGATTTCTATCTTTTGAAAGTGAGTTTGCATTTTTGAAGGGTCTGCATAATGTCAGACATATGTCCATTGTAGTAATATAAAATACTGCAACAAAAGAACCTTAAAAGTATAGTCCACAACAAGGTTTTTCCATTGTAAACTATTATTTAAAGCACTGATTATCCAACTTGTCTTTATATTGGAACTACTTGAGGAGCTTATAAAACTACGTCTGACTGGACCCCTTCACCAGAGATTGTGATTTAATGGTGGTCTGTGGCCTTAGCATTGAGATTTTTACCCACTTTCCAAGTGAATCTAATGGACAGCCAAGGTTGATTGCTACTGGTATAAAGGATGTGTGCTATATATAGTTCAAGTTCAGAAAAGGCATTTTATTCTTTCCATTAGTCACTGATGATGGTTTTGTTTGTGTATGCCTTGGCTCACTCACAGCACTCACGACCCTGTGGTCAATAGGCTTGCCCAGCTTCTAGTAGTGACTGTGTGTGTGTTGTGGAGGTACACTACCAGAATTTGTGAAGGAGATGATAATGTATTTTGCTTTTCTCATACTTGTTGATAGTTTTCTGGAAACTGAAAATGAACATAAGATTTTTCAAAATATGTTGATCATCTTTTCAGAATATGAATTGGTATAAAAGCTGAAATTGATTGTCAAATTGAACACTGAGGAGGATCGATATTTAAAATAAGTAATTATTTAAAAAATAATTTGAAGTAGCATCAAGTTTTTAGTTTCAGGTGGCTTACTCCCTGGAATCCATATTTTGGGTGTTGAGCAGACCACAGGGTAAAAGCTGGCCTAGAAGGGTAAAGGGAACTTCCTACTTATTTACAATGCTGGCTGGCTTGCTTTTTCCAGAATTGAAATACGGGCCCATCCAAACAAAGCCATAAGTGGGTCACTACTGAATATGATTATTGTTCTAAAACCAAATAGACTGGAGTAAGATGGGTGTGGTGAAGAAATGCAGCAGTCTTACAACATACCTTATAGAGTACTACACACAGAGACATCCCATACTGCCTATATGAAAGATGAGAGAGGAGGGATAAGGTCCTCCAGGGATACTCCTTAGACATCCTTAAGCCTATACCGTAGGCCCTCCGTATCTGTGGGCTCCATATCTGTGGATTCAAGAAACCACAGATTAAAATACTAAAAAAAAAAATAAATTTACTGAACATGTACAGACTTATTTCCTTGTCATCATTCCCTAAACAATGCAGTATAACAGCTATTTACATAGCATTTATATTGTATTAGATAACATAAGTAGAGTTACATGCCACATAATGATGTTTTGGTCAACAACAGTCTATAG
>NW_026652282.1:31454568-31493435 GCF_009828535.3 Hylobates moloch | reverse complement strand
CACATGCTTCACAAGGTAATAAGATATCACAAGGTAAATGGAGGCAGGGCGAGATCACAGGACCACAGAACCAGAGCAAAATTAAAATTGCTAATGAAGTTTCGGGCACGCATTGTCATTGATAACATCTTATTAGGAGACAGGTTTTGAGAGCAGACAACTGGTCTGATCAAAATTTATTAGGCGGGAATTTCCTAATAAGCCTGGGAGTGCCACGGGAGACCGGGGCTTATTTCATCCCACAGCTACGACAGTAAAAGAGAGCCACCTCCAAAGCGGCCATTTTAGAGGCCTACCCTCGGGGATGCATTCTCTTTCTCAGGGATGTTCCTTGCTGAGAAAAAGAATTCAGTGATATTTCTCCATTTGCTTTTGAAAGAAGAGAAATATGGCTCTGTTCTGCCCAGCTCACTGGCAGTCAGAGTTTAAGGTTATCTCCCTTGTTCCCTGAACATTGCTGTTATCCTGTTCTTTTTTCAAGGTGCCCAGATTTCATATTGTTCAAACACACATGCTCTACAAATAATTTGTGCAGTTAACACAAGCATCACAGGGTCCTGAGGCGACATACATCCCCCTCAGCTTACGAAGATGACGGAATTAAGAGATTAAAGTAAAGACAGGCATAGGAAATCACAAGGGTATTGATTGGGGAGGTGATAAGTGTCCATGAAATCTTCACAATTTATGTTCAGAGATTACAGTAAAGACAGGCATAAGAAATTGTAAAAGTACTAATTTGGAGAACTAATAAATGTCCATGAAATCTTCACAAATTATGTTCTTCCACCATGGCTTCAGCCGGTCCCTCTGTTCGGGGTCCCTGACTTCCTACAGCATTGAGCCATCATCATTCTATTCATTTTGTGCTCCTTAAGTTAATAGAAACTGTCTATCCTGATCTTGCCAGAACTTTACTCAGCCGCAGACGCTAAGATTGCTCAAATTGTAGACTCAGTCACAAGATCTACCTTCTCATCTTAATAAGATCTTGACCAATACTGGTAACATCTTGGCCTCATACAAAGATCTGACAAATATTTTACTTCTGCAAGTTTTACATCTGATATTCTATTTGTGTCTTAAGTTGAAGACTACCTAGATTTGGGTTTCACACACAAGAGGTGGCTTCTACTCTGATTTCTTATTTTGTGTGCCAGTTTTCCTTTCTTCTGTTAAGCCCTGATGCGTCATAACTCTAATCTCTCACAGATAACTGTTCAACCCCACTCCTCTTCACAGCTTACTAATTTCAGTCATTGGGAAAGGAATGCTGAGGCACAGTGTGTGGTTCAGGCTATTCTGGACTTGTAAGATCTTCTGCAACACCTGTGGGGTGACAGCCTATAGCCCCTCTCCAGTAACTTTTTGATGGACAGATCTGAAGAAGCAGTGACTTAGAAGCACCTCACAGAGTGCCAGATGATAGAATAGACTCCTCAACAGCCCCACCTTTAGTAGATAAATCACTGTAGACAGGACTGAAAAAATGTCCATTGCACATACTATTATACTTCATTTCCTGTCTTGCCTTTCTCTTTGTTCCTACCTCTGCTTAACTCTTTCAGAATGCATTCTTGATTTTTTATCCCTTGATTTATAATCTCTATTCTCCTGATTCCCCAGTGTTGTCTCATTTCTTCTGGCACAGCATTTCTGGAATTAGAATTACTAATAGTGACACCCCTTTTGGCATGCAGGAAGCCCTGGTTATTTCCTCCTTTGTTTTCTCTACTCAGAGGCAATCTCCTTCACAGGTAGCTCTAGTCAGAAAGCTATGCGTAAAGAGGCAATTCTACTGGTTGAAAAAAATGAGGTTAATTAGGGCAAGCTAAATGAGAAAACAGTAAAAAGTGAATGGTCTACTGCAAACCTATTACAATGGCTAAAATCTGGAACACTGACAACTTCAAATGTTGATGAGGTTAGGGAGCAACAAGAACTCTCATTTATTGCTGGTGGGAATGCAAAATGAAACAGCCACTTTGGAAGACAGTTTGGTAGTTTCTTACAAAAGTAAACTAAACATACTCATATAATACAATCCAATAATCATGCTCTTTGATAGTTTACCATGGAGTTGAAAACTTATGTCTACTGAAAACCTGGACATGGAGGTTTATGGCAGTTTTGTTTATAATTGCCCAGATTTGGAAACAACTAAGATGTACTTCAGTGGGTGAATGGATAAGTAAATTGTAATACATCCAGACAATGAAATAATATTCAGTGCCTAAAAGAAATAAACTATCAAGCCATGAGAAGATATGGAGGAAACTTACATGTATATTACCAAGTGAAAGAAGCTAATCTGAATACATACTGATTCTAACTCTATGACATTCTGGAAAAGAAAAAACTGTGTAGAGAGCAAAAAGATCAGTGGTTGCCAAGATATGAATGTTGGAGAGGTGATTAACAGGTGAAGAATAGGGGACTTTTTAGGGCAATGAAAATACATTGTATAATACCATAATAATGGATACATGTATAAATACATACATGTATTTATACATTTGTCTAAACCCATAAAATGTACAACACCAAGAGTAAACCTTAAGAAAACTATGGGCTTTGGAAGTTTACAATGTGTCAACATAGTTTTATGAATTGTAAAAAGTGTTGCAGTCTGATGAGGGATGATGATAATTGGGGAGTCTGTGCATATGTGAGGGCAGGGAGTAAATGGGAAATCTGTATCTTCCTCTCAATTTTGCTGTGAACCTAAAACTACCCTAAAATATAGTCTTTTAATAATTAGAAATATATTAATGGTTGTACTAAACTACCATTAGTTAATCCAAAATGTTCTAGACTGTATGATTGTAAGTGCAAAAGTATCTTCTCTTTTTTGTAATTTCAATATTTATATTAGATTCAGGAGGTACCTGTGCAGGTTTGTTACATGGATATGTTGAGTAGTATGCATAGTACCTAATAGGTAGTTTTGAAATATTTGCACCCCTTCTCCCTATATTGTTCCCATTTTTATGACCATGTGTACCAAATATTTCATGCAGTATTTTGTTTCCTGTTTCTGTGTTGATTCGCTGAGGATAATGGCCTCCAGCTGCATTCATATTGTTGCAAAGGACACTACATCATTCTTTTGTATGGCTGCATAGTATTCCCATGATATATATGTACTACATTTTCTTTATCCAATCCACCATTGATGGGCACCTAGGTTGATTTCATGGCATTGCTATTATGAATAGTGCTATGATTAATATATGATATGGTTTGGATAAATTCCCCCTCCAAATGTCATGTTGAAATGTAATCTCCAGTGTTGGTGGTGGAGCCTGGTGGAAGGTGTTTGAATAATGGAGGTAGATTCCTTGTGAATGGCTTGGTACTCTCCCTCCTCCCTCCCTTGCTCACTCTCTTGCAATGTGACACACCTGCTCCCCCTTCCCTTTCTGTCATGAGTAAAACCTTCCTGAGGCCTCAGCATAAGCTGAGCAGATTCTCGTGCTATGCTTATACAGCCTGAAGAACTGTGAGCCAAATAAACCTATTTTCTTTATAAATTACCCAGCCATGAGTATTCCTTGTTAGCAACACAATATAGACTAATACATAAAATTGGCATGAAGGAGTGAGGTTGTGCTAAAAAGATAACTAGAAGATGTATAAGTGACTTTGGAGCTAGAAAGTAGGCAGAGGTTAGAAGAGTTTGGAGGGTTTGGAAGAAGACAGGAAGATGAGGGAAAGTTTGGAATTTCATAGAGACTGGTAAATGGTTGTGACCAAAATGCTGATAGAAATATGGACAGTGAAGGTAATGCTGATGAGGTCCCAGATGGAAATGAGGAAGCTATTGGAGTAAAGGTAACCTGTGTTGTTCTCAGGGCAAAGAACTTGGCTGTATTGTGTCCATGCCCTAGGAATTCACAGAAGGTTGAAGTTAAGAATAATGACCTAGGTTATCTGGAGAAGAAATTTCTAAGCAGCAAAGCATTAAAAAATGACATGCCTGCATCTAACAATCTGATTTGGGAGCAAAGAAATGACTTAAAGTTGGAACTTGAATTTAAAAGGGAAGCAGAGCATTAAAGTTTGGAAAATTAGCAGCCTGGCCATGTCACCAACAAGGAAAAAGTATTTTCAGGAGAGAAATCCAAGAAGCCTGTTAAGCAACCACTTGATAGATTACCGTGACTAAAACAAAGCCAAGTGCTAATATCTAAGACAATGGGAAAAAGGCCTAGAAGTCATTTCAGAAGTCCTCGGGAAAGTCCATCTTATCACAGACCAGAGGCCTGGGAGAAAATAATGGTTTTAAGGCCAGGGTCAGGGTGCCACTGTGTTGAACCATCTCGGGAGTCTGATCCCTGCATTCCAGCTTCTCTATCTCTAGGCTTCACTCAGAGGGCCCCAGGTACGTCTCAGAATGCTGCTTTGAATAGTGCAAGCCACTGCGAGCCTTAGCAGTTTCCACGTGGTATTAAGCCTGCAGGAACAAATATTACAAGAGTGAGGGAGGCTTGGCAGGTTCCACCTAGATTTCAGAAGATGTATTAGAAAGCTTGGGTGCACAGGAAGTAGCCTGCCACAGGGATGCAGCCCCCACAGAGTACTTCTGCCAGGGCAGTGCCAAGGGAAAATATGGGGCTGAAGGCACCATGCAGAATCCCCATCTAGTGGAACCATGGAAACAGCATTGTTGACCTCCAGATTCCAGAATGGTAGAATCAGCAGCAGCGTTCAACCTCAGCATGGAAAACCTGTAGGCATCAGAGTCCAACCCATGAGAGCAGCCATGTGGGCTATGTCCAGCAAATCCATGAGAGTAAGGCTGTCCAGGGCCTTGAGAGCCCACCCCTTACACCAGTGTGTCCAGAAGGCAGGATATGGAGTCAAGGGACATTACTTGGAGCTTTAATATTTAATGTCTGCCTTGCTGGGTTTCAGACTTGTGTGAGGCTTGTTGCCCCTTTCTTTTGCCTGATTTCTCCCTTTCGGAATGAGTATGTTTACCCAGTGCCACCTGTGCCATCATTGTATCTTGGGAGCAAATAACTTGTTTTTTTATTTGACAGGATCATACCTGTAAGGAACTTGCCTTGAGTTTCAGATGAGACTTTGGATTTTGAGTTTTTGGGTTGATGCTGCAATGAGTTTAGGTGCTATTAGAAAGGTATATCATATATTGAAATGTTAGAAAGAAATGAGGTTTGGGGGATGAGGGGCAAAAAAATATGGTTTGGATATTTGTTCCCTTCAAATCTCATATTGAAATGTAATCCCCAATGTTGGAGGTGGGGCCTGGTGGGGGTGTTTGGGTAATGAGGTGATTCCCTCATGAATAGCTTGGTACCCTCCCTCATCTCTCTCTTGCTTGCTTGCTTTCTTTCCATGTGACATGCTTGCTCCCTCTTCCTTTCCTCCGTGAGTAAAACGTTTCTGAGTCCTCACTAGAAGCCAAGCAGATGCTGGTGACATGTGTATACAGCATGCAGAGTCATGAGTAAAATAAATCTCTTTTCTTTATAAGTTACTCAGCCCCAGGTACTCCTTTATAGCAACTCAAAGTGGACTAATAGAACATATGAGTGCATGTGTTTTTCTGGCAGAACAATTTATTTTCTTTTGGCTATACCACAGTAATGGGATTGCTATGTCAAATAATAGTTGTATTTTTAATTCTGTAAGAAGTCTCTAAACTACTTTCTACAGTGGCTGAAATAACTTTCATTTCCAGAACAATGTATAAGCATTCTTTTCTCTACGGCCTCTCCAACATGTGTTATTTTCTGACTTGTCACTAATAGCCATTCTGACTGGAGTGGGATGGTAACCCATTGTGGTTTTGATTTGTATTTATCTGATGATTAGTGATGTTGAGTATTTTTAATATAGTTGTTGGCCACCTGTATGTCTTCCTTTGAGAAGCGTCTGTTTATGTACTTTGCCCACATATTAATGGGGTTATGTGCTTTTTACTTGTTGATTTGTTTACATTTTTCATAGATTCTGGATATTAGTTCTTTGTCACATGCATAGTTGGTGAACATTTTCTCCCATTCTGTAGATAATCTAGTTGATCAACTGATAGCTTCTTTGGCTGTGCAGAAGCTCTTTAGTTTCATTGAGTCCAACTTGTCAATTTTTGCTTTTGTTGCAACTACTTTTGAAAACTTACTCATAAATTCTTTGCAAAGGCCAATGTCCAGAGGGTAAGTCCTAGGTTTTCTTCTTGGATTTTTAGCATTGTAGGTCTTACCATTAAGTATTTAACCCATCTTGACTTAATTTTTGTATATGATGATAAGAAGGGGTCCAGTTTAATTCCTTTACCTAGTTATCCCAGTACCATTTATTGAATAAGGAGTCCTTGATCCATTGCATATTTTTGTCAACTTTGTCACAGATCAGCTTATTGTCAGTGTATGGCTTTATTTCTAGGTTCTCAATTCTGTTACTTTTGTCTATGTGTCTCTTTTTGTAGCAGTGCCATGTTGTTTTGGTTACTGTAGCCTCATAATAGAGTTTGAGGTCAGGTAATGTGATACCTCCAGCTTTGTTTTTTTTTTTTTTTTTTTGTGGTTGGGATTACTTTGGCTATTCAGGCTCTTTTTCAGTTCCATATAAATTTTAGAATTGTTTTTTTCTAATTCTGTGAAAAATGATGTTGATAGTTTGGTGGGAATAGTGTTGAAGCTTGAGGTTGCTTTTTGCAATATGGATGTTTTCGTGACATTGATTTTTCTAATCCCTGAGCATAGAATGTTTTTCCATTTGTTTGTGTCATCTATGATTTCATTCAGCAATGTTTTGTATAGTTCTTTTTGTAGAGGTTTTTCACCTCCTTGGTTAGATATATTTCTAGGCATTTAATTTTTTGTGGCTATTGTAAATGTAGTTGCTTTCTTGATTTGGCTATAAACTTGAATGTTGTTGGTGTATAGAAATGCTACTGATTTTTATACATTGATTTTATATCCAGAAATTTTACTGAAGTCAGTTATTAGATCTAGGAGCCTCTTGTCAGAGTCTTTAGGGTTTTCTAAGTGTAGGATCATATCATCAGTGAAGAGAGATAATTTGACTTCTTTTTCTATGGGTATGTCTTTTATTTTATGCTCCTGCCTGATTGCCCTGGCTGGGACATCCAGCACTATGTTGAATAGGAGTGGTGAGAGTGGGCATCATTTGCTTGTTCCTGTTCCCTAACAGAGAATACTTCTAGCTTCTGTCCTTTCAGCTTGATGTTGGCTGTGTGTAGATGACTCTTATTATCTTGAGGAATTTTCCTTTAATGAATAGTTTGTAGAGAGTCTTTATCAAGAAAAAATATTGTATTCTATCAGAAGATTTTCTGTGTCTATTGAGATGATCATATAATTTTTTAAAATTTTATTTTACTTTAAGTTCTGGGAGACATGTGCAGAATGTGCAGGTTTTTTACATAGGTAAACCTGTGCCATGGTGTTTGCTGCACCTATCAACCTGTCACCTAGGTATTAAGCCCTGCATGCATAAGCTATTTGTTCTGATGCTCTCCCTGCCCTTGCCCCCCTAACAGGCTCTAGTGTGTGTTGTTCCCCTCCCTGTGTCCATGTGTTTTCATTGTTCAGCTCCCACATATGAGTGAGAACATGTGGTGTTTGGTTTTCTGTTCCTGCATTAGTTTGCTGAGAATGATGACTTCCAGCTTCATCCATGTCCCTGCAAATGACATGATCTCATTCCTTTTTATGGCTACATAGTATTCCATGGTATATATGTACCACATTTTCTTTATCTAATCTATCATCGATAGTCATTTGGGTTGGTTCCATGTCTTTGCTATTGTGAATGGTGAATAGTGCAGCAATAAACATATGTGTGCATGTGTCATTATAATAAAATAATTTATATTCCTTTGGGTATATACCCAGTAATGGGATTGCTGGATCAAACGGTATTTCTGGTTCTAGATCCTTGAGGAATTGCCACACTGTCTTCCACAGTAGTTGAACTAATTTACATTCCCATCAACAGTGTAAAAGCATTCCCATTTCTCCACAGCCTCACCAGCATCTGTTGTTTCTTGACTGTTTAATAGTCGCCATTCTGACTGGCGTGAGATGGTATCTTGTGGTTTTTATTTGCATTTCTCTAATGATCAGTGATGTTGAGCTTTTTTTCATGTTCGTTGGCCACATTAATGTCTTCTCTTGAGAACTGTCTGCTCATGTCCTTTGCCCACTTTCTGATGGAGATGATTTGTGTGTGTGTGTGTGTGTGTGTGTGTTCTGTTTTATTTTTCACAGGGGTTTGGTGTACAGATTATTTGGTCACCCAGGTAATAAGCATATTATCTGATAGATAATTTCTCAACTCTTCCTCCTCCTACCCTCCACCCTCAAGTAAGTCCTAGTGTCTATTGTTCCTTTCTTTGTGTCCATGTGTACTCAACATTTAGTTCCCACTTATCAGTAAGAACATGTGGTATTTGATTTCCTGCTTCTGCATTAGTTTGCTCAGAATAAGGGCCTCTAGCCCCTTCCATGTTGCTGCAAAGGACATGATCTCATTCTTTGTTATGGCTGTGTAGTATTCTATGGTGTATATGTACACATTTTCTTCATCCAGTCTACTGTCAATGGGCATTTATGTTGATTCCAAGGAAGACATGTGGTGTGATTTATATTCTAAGACTACTAGCAGCATGATTTTAGGCTATATTAGTGCTAAAGGCCTTGGTTTCCTTATCCGTTAAATTTCCACACATTTTTAACATTCAGTGATTCCTTATGGCTCAGCGGCTAAATAGATACTAATAATTTGATTTGAATGAATTCAATGTTTTTATTTATTTTTTTTTTCAGTTTGGTCATACGGTTTTTTTTTTCTTGTAAATTTATTTAAGTTTCATGTAAATTCTGGATATTAGACCTTTGTCAGATGAGTAGATTGCAAAAATTTTCTCCCGTTCTGTAGATTGCCTGTTCACTCTGACGATAATATCTTTTGCTATGCAGAAGCTCTTTAGTTTAATTAGATCTCATTTGACAATTTTAGCTTTTGTTGCAATTGCTTTTGGATATTTTATTATAAAATCTTTGCCCATGCCTATGTCCTGAATGGTATTGCTTAGATTTTTTTCTAGGGTTTTTATGGTTTGGGGTTTTACGTTTAAGTCTTTAATCTGTCGTTAGTTAATTTTTGTATAAGGTGTAAGGAAGGGGTCCAGTTTCAGTTTCCTACATAAGGCTATCCAGTTTTCCCAGCACCATTTATTAAATAGGGAATCCTTTCCCCATTCTGTTTATGTGGTGAATCATGTTTATTGATTTTCATATGTTGAACCAAACTTGAATCACAGGAATTATGCCTTCCTGATCATGGTTAATTAACTTTTTGATGTCCTGCTGTATTCAGTTTACTAGTGTTTTGTCGAGGATATTTGCATCTATGTTCATCTGATGTATTGGCCATTAGTTTTCTTGTTTTCTTGTGCCTTTGCCAGATGTTTGTATCAGGATAATGCTGGCTTCATAGAATGAATTAAAGAGGAAACACTCCTCCTCGATTTTTTGGAATCGTTTCAGTGTGATTGGTAACAGCTCCTCTTTGCATGTCTGGTAGAATTCAGTTGTGAATCTATCTGGTAGAGGGCTTTTTTTGCTCGGTAGGTTTTTATTACTGTTTCAATTTAATAATGCATTATTGGTCTGCTCGAAGTTTCAATTTCTTCCTGATTTGATCTGGGGAGGTTGTATGTTTAGAGGAATTTATCCTTTTCCTGTAGATTCTGTTGTCTGTATGCATAGGGGTGTTCATAACAGTCTCTGAGGATCTTTTGTATTTCTGCAGCATCAGTTGTAATGTTATCTTTGTCATTTCTGTTTGTAGTTATTTGGATTTTCTCTCTTTTTTTGTTAATTTAGCTAGTGATTATCTGTGTTGTTTATTCTTTCAAAAAACCAACTTATCTTTTTTTGATTCTTTGTGTGAATTATCACATCTCAATTTTGTTTAGCTTGTCTCTGATTTTAGTTATTCCTTTTCTTCTGCTAGCTTTGGGGTTGGTTTGCTCTTACTTTCCTCGTTCCTCTGGGTGTAATATTAGAATGTTCATTTGAGATCATTCTGACTTCATCGTGTGGGCATTTAGTGTTATAAACTTTCCTCTTAACACTGCTTTTGTTACATTCCAGAGATTTTGATATATGTTGTCTTGGTTTTCATTGGTTCCAAAGATATTCCTCAGTCCAGCAGCAATAGCAGCCCTTCTCTCTTCCCACCTGGCAGTGAGCAGGGGTTTCAGATACTTAGAGCAAGATAAAGAGCCTTGGGGGATGGGCACATACCATCATGTGAAATTATATTTTTAAAAGGAATCGATAATTATGGTTTCTGTACAAAAATTAGGAATCATACCCATAAATTTGGGTTGGTTTATTTAGAGGTCGTTATATTTAAAAAGGGAAGCTCATTCTAAGAGAGTAACAAAAATAGAGTTTTCAGGGTGTATTAGTCAGGGTTCTCTGGAGGGATAGGACTAATAGGGTGGATGTATATATGAAGGGAAGTTTATTAGGGAGTATTGACTCATACAATCACAAGGTGAAGTCCCACAATAGGCCGTCTGCAAGCTGAGGAGCAAGGAAGCCAGTCCAAATCCCCAAACCTCAAAACTAGGGAAGCCTACAGTGCAGCCTTCAGTCTGTGGCTAAAGGCCTGAGAGTCCCTGACAAACCACTGCTGTAAATCCAAGAGTCCAAAAGCTGAAGAACTTGGAGTCTGACGTTCGAAGGCAGGAAGCATCCAGTATGGGAGAAAGATGAAGGCCGGAAGACTCAGCCAGTCTAGTTCTTCCACATTCTTCTGCCTGCTTTATTCTAGCCTTACTGGCAGCTGATTAGATTGTGCATTCCCAGATTGAGGATGGGTCTACCTCTCCCAGTGCACTGATTCAAATGTTAATCTCCTTTGGCAATACCCTCACAGACATACCCAGAAACAATATTTTGCATCCTTCAATCTAATCAAGTTAACAGTATTAACGATCACACAGGGTAAAAAGAGGGAGAAATAAAGTCAAATACATTATTAACACTGAAATATAGATGAAAATTTGAAAGTTAGTCACAAATTTGTATCTAACTCCAGGATGCTCCTGGACGTCTGTGAGTAACAATACAACATACCTGAAACAACAGGTAAAAAACAATTTCAAGTTCAGGACATGCTATGGTGTGGTTTAGAGAGAATCAGAATTCAGACTTGAATAAGGGGCTTGGCATAAAATTTAGCATTGCTGTAGAGAAAGATGACTAGTCTTGTCAATTGGCTATTCATGGGGATGGAAAGAAATTAAATGTAAAGATGATCTCAGAGCTTCAGAACTTTTTTTTTTTTTTTTTTGAGACGGAGTCTCAATCTATCGCCCAGACTGGAGTGCAGTGGTACCATCTCAGCTCACTGCAACCTCTACCGCCCGGGTTCAAGCAATTCTCCTGCCTCAGACTACAGAGTAGCTGGGATCACAGGCACCTGCCACTGCGCCTGGCTAATTTTTGTATTTTTAGTAGAGATGGGGTTCGCCATCTTGGCCAGGCTGGCCCTGAACTCCTGACCTCAAGATCCACCCAACTCGGCCTCCCAAAGTGCTGCAATTACAGGCATGAGCCACCCGTGCCTGGCCAGAGCTTCAGAATTTAAGATGCTTGGTTGTAGGGTGGTCCATTAAGATAGAGGGCAAGGAATGTATAGTTAGGGAACTCAGAATCTGCTCAGTTTGTTCACAAACAAATAACAGTGTGTTATCTTTGTGGCAATTATTAGTAAATAATTAAAAACCTAAATTCTACTAATGATAGCTCCATTTCCGTAGCTGGTATTGTCTATTTCCTTAAAAGTACCTTTGGATTTATTAGAGTAATAAACAGGCTCCCAGAGGGAGAGATAAAGCCTCCCTCAAATGGTCAAATTGAACATAGTTTAATGAAGGGACAGTTTCCACAGTTTTGGAAAGGTTTATAGAATCAACTAAGAACCATAAGGTCCCCAAGGACTAGCTTCAGTTGGTAGACATTATCTTCCATGCTTGAGGCAGCATGGTGTTAGCAGAGTCTGATGATCCCTCGGTATATGGACTAGGGGCTTCTGAAAATAAGCTGTGGCCTTGGCAGGATGCTGCTGCTGCCAAAACCCCAGTGAGATGAAGAAGGTGCTAGGGTGGGAAAGAAGTAAATACTTCACCTTCCTCCTTTGGGTCTCCTGCTGGTACCCCGCCCCCCCAGTTAGTCAAAGCCAATAAGGGATAAGGGAAATCCAGAGACACTTTCCATTGAGATCAGCCCCACAGAGCACAGAACAAGGTCAAAATGTAGAAACTTTGGAGACTAAGCATTATTTACCAACCAATACTATAAGAATTTCTTCATAGTATTCACATTAGTGTTTTCAGAGTTCAATAAATATTTGTTAATTGTTAAAATCCATCTATATCTCTCTGTTTTTATTGCTAGTGCTCTAGTTCCTGCCTTTATTACTTCTTCTTTGGAACTATCATCTAATGTGTTCACCCCATTAACTGCCTCTGCTACAGTTCTAATCATGCCACTCCCTTGATGTGAGTGTGTCCCCATTGCCTACTGCCTAGTGACCCAGTCCTTGTAGACTTCCTAAAATCCACATATTATATCCTTGTTTCTAGAGTCCGTGTATCTACAGACTATATTTTATTTAATCTAGCTATCTGTGCATATAGTAATCTTTTAGTGAGAGAGCCTTATTTTCCACAGTAAAGAAGTTTCTCTTAGAGAATGTTCAAGAAATTTCCAGCAGAGTAAAATCATCTGGACAACTTGTCCTTTCAAGTCCATGGCTCCGTGGTTCAGCTGGAACAATATTCCAGTTAAACTACTCACTCACTCATTCACCCATTTGTTTATTTGGTAAAGATTCATCCAGTGCCTACTATTTGTTAGGCATTGCTAGTACTATGGAGTTAAAAGTACATTATGTCAAATAGCTTATCCTTTTGCTACATGTGAGTGAAAATGATTATAGCTCAGGTACTGGATGCTAAGGAAGGCTTATGCCCAGGGAGAATGCTAGTTCATGAATGGAACAGTTGTTCCACTTGAGGAGGGGAAAGCATAAAGATGTGAAGATGGCCATACAGACCAGTGAAAAATATGTGCACCAAAGTTCAAGTGCAGGAGAAAGATTAGGATATTGTGTGCAAAATTCAGGATGAGAACACATATGATCTTAAGGAATCATTGGTGGTTCAATATAGAGAGAAAGAGCAAAGTCAAGGATGGAATTGGAGCAAATGACAGACAAGAATGCGTGGAGAAGGCCTTTTTCTCATCACTATGATGTAAGATCCAAATCTTCAAGAGGAAAAAGATGTATCTGACAATTTGGCTTCTTTCTGCTGCTTGAGCTTCACTTCTTGCTACTCCCTTCTGTTACTTCTCTTTTCACTCCACTGTCAGTCATATTTTAAACCCTATGAAAATATTCTCTGTAACTATCAACCCCCTAGTAATAATGTAACAATTTGAATGTAACAATTTCTCTCTTTGATTCCATAGCACTTTGCTCTGTGCTTGTCACACTGTGCTGTGATCATTCTTCATCTCTGGTCCTTCCACTGGATTACAAGCTCCACAGGGGTCCATATCTTACTTCAATAAATGTTTACTGAAGGCAAAAACTTCTCAATATTTGAAGACAGATGCAGAAGCTACTAAAAAAGTGATTGTTAGTAACAGTCTATATAGAAGAAAA
This sequence comes from Hylobates moloch, assembly GCF_009828535.3. Lineage (NCBI taxonomy): Eukaryota > Metazoa > Chordata > Mammalia > Primates > Hylobatidae > Hylobates > Hylobates moloch. The sequence continues at coordinate 31,479,695 of NW_026652282.1, read as the reverse complement.
TATCCAAGTGTAAATCACAAAACAAATTAAAAAACCCAGGAAAATATTTGCACCATACATGAAAGAAGATGAACATCCTTACTATGGAAAGTTATCTTATACACCATTCTCAGCAAACTATCCCAAGGACAAAAAACCAAACACCGCATGTTCTCACTCATAGGTGAGAATTGAACAATGGGAACACATGGACACAGGAAGGGGAACATCACACACCAGGGCCTGTCGTGGGATGGGGGGAGGGGGAGGGATAGCATTAGGAGATATACCTAATGTAAATGACGAGTTAATGGGTGCAGCACACCAACATGGCACATGGATACATATGTAACAAATCTGCACATTGTGCACATGTACCCTAAAACTTAAAGTATAATGAAAATTAAGAAAAGCATATGACAAGATGCTTTAAACTTAAACACAAAGAAAAAAAACAAAATGAAAATACAAATTTCTCGTTTCAGATGGATAAAACTATTGGATGTTTGATAAAATTCAGGATGAATTAGATATAGACGGGAAGATTTTGATTGCAGCAGTGGGTAAGTGTAAGGGCTTTATATTGAGAGATTTCGTTGGAGAGAAGATGCAGAAAAATAATAGAATCTGCCAAAATGTCCATCTAGTGTCAAGGGAAGAATACTACACTGATCCTTTCGATAGGATTTTAAAGCAGCTTTGGGCTACAAACTTTAAGTTATATATTGCTCGCACCCACTAGTCATGTGCCCAACACACACACATACACACACACACACACACACACATCCACACACACACACACATCCACACACGCATATTTAAGACAAATTAAAGTGGTTAAACGCACAAGCTCTGGAGCCCTGCTCATTAGGCCCAAATCCTGGCTGTATATCTATCCATTTTACCTCAGCCATGTCACCTAGTTGTTCAAGGCCTCTATTTTCTCACTTATAAAATGGAGATAATGATATACCTACATATGTGATTGAGTGAAAGGTAAATTAGTTAATGCATGTATTTTATTTATTTATTTATTTATTTATTTATTTATTTATTTATTTATTTTTTGAGATGGAGTTTCACCCTTATTGTCCAGGCTGGAAGGCAATGGTGCAATCTCGGCTCACCACAACCTCTGCCTCCTGGGTTCAAGTGATTCTCCTGCCTCAGCCTCCTGAGTAGCTGGGATTACAGGCATGCACCACCGCACCTGGCTAATTTTGTATTTTTAGTAGACACAGGGTTTCTCCATGTTGGTCAGGCTGGTCTCAAACTCCCGACCTCAGGTGATCCACCCACCTGGGCCTCCCAAAATGCCGGGATTACAGATGTGAGCCACTGTGCCCGGTGTTAGTTAATGCATTTAATACTTAAAACTGGTCAAGCACAAATAAAGCACTTAGCCATTATTATTAGTATCTGTTTTTGCCCTTCTACATTATTTAATTTCCCTAATAATACTCTTCATATAATCGTGATAAATCAGTAAATGTCATTCTGTTAAAGTGTTAACAATTTTGAGGAGGAACTCACTAAAAAGTGACAGTAAATTGGATCTATATTAACAACTCAAAGAGTCTGAATGATAGTTTTAAAGGTGTTTAATATTTGAATCATTTGCACATCACAGAAAATGTAAAACAATAAAACAAAAATGGTAGTAATCACAAAATCCAAGGGGAAATACTGACGAACACTTTGTTGTAACATAATGCTAGCAGTCTTCTGTGAGTCATAATATGCTGGGTGAATGTGGTGGTGACTCGGTGGATGCGGTGCTGCCATCTGAGAACTTTTCCAGCCCCATCTTCCCAGAATCTCTTGTGCAAGATTTACTAGCAGCTCTGTTGGTATGCTCTTCAAGCCAGAGGGGGAGATTTCCTCATGACATCCTTCGCCTAGGCTTGTTTTTTCAAGTTAACTTGTCCTAATCCCTCTCTTTTTTTCCTTTTTCTCCCTTACGCTAAAGAAATAATAACCAATTATTAATTTAATGAATCTTCTCAACATTATTTAAATTTGAAAAATGTTAACACAACATATACATAGGTGTGTGTTCGTGTATATGCATATACATGATGATGTGTTCATTCCTCTCAGGCAATTTTAGGGAAACTACTATTTATTGGTTGGAGAAACTGGGAAAAAATTTAGTAAATTGATGCTGCTCAAGTGCGGATTTCCCAGTTTAGGTACTTTGACAAAACCATTTTCCACTGTAGTGAATTAAAACCCTATGCTAGAAGTGTTGGGTGTTAAACCTTAATATGTTGGGGGAGGTGGCTAAATTGTTGCATATAAGGTCAGAGAAGTGACAAGACACTGCTTTATTTATAGTAAACCCCTGGAGAGTGTCATGTTCATTCAAAAGCCAGGGTTATAGTTTCTGTCTACCAACAATAAAATGTGTGTAATAAGAATTCACATTCATAAAGAGGAAGAATGGAAAATGCATTTGCACTGCAGTTTTTCAAAAGGCAGAAAAGACATTTGATGAGATGAATGATTCTCATCTGTCATGAAAGCCTTCCTTATAAAGAAAAAAGGAATATCACTGTTTCTAATAGTAAAATGGCTGATTCTCATTTCCTGCCTAATGAATTATTTACACACTCCACTGAAGGCCATTTATACTCAATCTACACTTACACAATGCTCCAGAAGGTGGTGCACTCATTTATTAGATAATCTCTTCTGAATTCAATGTATTCTCTTCATTTACTCTGCAAAAATGTTGGTGTTCTCTACCTTAGAGAGAAATGAAGTCCCATGTTACAATACTCCAGCTCTACTATAATCACAGAGCAATGGGTAAAGTGAATTTTTGTAGGGTTGCCATTATTTGATCAATGAAAACAGACAACATAGATACTTCAGAACCAGGAGAGAAAGAACAGTAAGAAAGAACAGCTTACAGTATGATCCATACCCTTATCCACTGTACCTTGAGATCCTGTTGCCATTTCCTGACTCTTCTCTCACATTTCTCCTCTGTGATCTAGCTCTTCCAGGTACCAACACTCCCTGACCTAGTGGAGGTTCTTAAGTTGGACAAAGTGGACCCCTTTAAACTGAACATGGTGCTTTTAATATCTTGATATAGCTTCTTCTAAGTGACAAATTGATTGCTAGCTTTACAATTTTATTTGCAAACCATGAATTTACCATACCTATCTCATTCATATAAGAGTAGTAGTTTTTCAGGTTCTTGCTCCACAGGAGCTGTACAGGAGGAAAGAAAAATGTATTTGGAAAGCCTTGCAGACTCCTCCAATCATCTGCCCCTCATTAAAGACACAGGCTAGAAGTCTCACAATAACAGTAGTAGCAACAGGCTGGTCCCCAGCCAGAGGTCCTAGTGCAACAAGGGTAAATTCAAGTGAAATGAAGATCAGTTGACTTTTAGGTTGCTCAAAATTCATTTTTTTAAATGCATTTCATGTTGCTGGCAGAATTAATTTCCTCATTAATACATCAGCTGGACAACTGTGGTGACTTTCTTGATTTTAGAGCAATATATCACTTGCAGTTATTAATTTGATATTAGCTTTGAAATAAAATGTGTTTCTATGTAGAAGTGTGATGGTGTTGCTAACAGAAATGTGGCAACAGCATGAATGAATAGCTGGATTAACACACTGTAACATTTTCTAGGTGTAGTTCGTGAAAATTTATTAAAAGTCAGGACTCCTTTTTTGGATGGTGAATTTGGCCACGTTTTAATATGGATTGGAATGGCAGCCATTACCTGAGGATTTTGCTTGAAAACTTAGCATTTTGTTGTAATAAAAAAGAAGTTTAAATTCTTAATCCCATAGTTTTTTATCACTAAATATTTTCTGAATTTTAATTTTAATAATTTCAATGTCAAATCTGTGGCTTTAAAGTTTGTTCTTTATTCTCAGTAAATTAAAACGTTAACAATAGTCTTACTTTGGAGCTTCATGAAATTTATCAGGTATCCTTAGAGGCAAATTATTTTTAAATTTTTATTCTAAAGTTACTATAGAGTAAAATTGACTTTTTCTACACTTCTATGAGTTTTAACACATGTATAAATTTGTGTAACTACATCACAATCAGGATAAAAAACAGTCCTATCAAAACAGTGAACTCCTTCCTATTTCTTATGTGAAGTCAAATACTCCTATCCAACCCCTGACCACCACTGATCAGTTATCTAACCTTATAGCTTTGCCTTTTTTCTGAATGCCACATGCTATATAGAGAGAATAACATAGTATATAACCTTTTGAGACTGGCTTCTTTCACTCGGCACTTCTCTAAGTGCTGTGTGTGATAGTAGTTCTTCCATTTTATTGTTCAATTTTATCGTGTTGTATGGATGCACCACAGTTTGTTTATTCATTCTCCTGTTGATGGACATTTGAATTGTTTCCATTTTCTTTTCTATTACAAATGAGGACATTGCAACAGACAAATCAAATGACCCCTATTTATCCATACCCTTGTACAATCTCCAGGCCTTGAGAGTAAGAGAAACTTGTGAATATGATGGGATATCCTGTGATTAGGTTGTATTAAATAGCACAATTAAAGAAAGGTAGATTATTCTTAGTGGGTATACTAGTCTGCTCAGGCTGCCATAATAGAACATGAGGCTGGGTAACTTAAACAACAGAATTTTCTTTCCTTCTTTTTTTTTTTCTCACAGCTCTGGAGGCAGGAATTCTAAGATCAAGGTGCTGTCAGGGTTAGTTTCTGGTAAGGCCTCTCTTCCTGACCAGCAATCTTCTCAGTCCTCATACTGCCTTTTCCTCTGTGTGCAAATATCTGTGGTGTCTCTTCCTCTTTTTATAAGGACACCATCCCTGTTGGATTAGGACTCCACCTTTATGATCTCATGTAACTTTTATTATCTTCTTAAAGGCCTTATCTATAAATATAGTCATATTGGGGGCTGAGGACTTCAACATATAAATTTGGGGGTGGAAGAACACAATTCAGTTCAAAATAGTGGGTCAGACTTAGTTAGTTGAGCCCTTAAAAGAGTATATGATCCTTCCTGATAAAGAAAGATTTAAAAAGTAAAAAGGATTTGATGCAAGAGAGAGTCCATCACTGGCTCTGAAGTTGGAGAGACCATATGGAAAGGAATGTAGGCAGCCTCTAGGAGCTGAGAGTGACCACCAGCTGACAGTTGGCAAAGAACCAGGGACCCAGTCCTAAACCGCAAGAAACTAAATTCCACCACAACCACATGGACTTATAAGAGAATCCTGAGCTCCAGATGAGAACACAGCCTGACTGACACCTGGATTTTAGCCTTGTGTGATCCTGAGCAGAGAACCCATCCATGCTGTGCCTGGGCTCCTGACCTGACCTATAGACAGTGAGCTAATAAGTAGACTATTTTAAGCTGTGAAGTGTGTGGTATCCTGTTGTAAAGCAACATTTCTTTCTCTTTTGATACAGGATATTACTCTATCACCCAGGCTGAAGTGCAGTGGCATGACCATAGTTCACTGCAGCCTCAACCTCCTGGGTTCAAGTCATCCCCCTGCCTCAGCCTCCCAAGTAGCTGGGACTGCAGGTGTGTGTCACCACTCCCAGCTAATCTTTTATTTTTTGTAGAGGTGGAGTCTCACTGTATTTTCCAGGTTGATCTCGAATTCCTGGGCTCAAGCAATCCTCCCACCTAGGCCTCCCCAATTCTGGGATTACAGGTGTGAGCCACCATTCCCAGCGTTAGTAGTTTTGTCTTTATATATAAATTTTCCTACCAGTTTGTGGATATCTTTGTATATTAAAAAAGGTTACTGAGGTTTTTAGTGGGATTGCATTAAATCTTTAGATCACATTGGAAAGAATAGACATTTTAGCTATACTGAGTCTTCTAATACATAAACACAAATTATGTTTATCTTCTTTGGTTTCTTTCATTAGTGTTTTTTCAGGTTTTTGTGTAAGTCTTAAACATATTTTATCAGATTTATACCAAAGTACTTTGATGTTTTGGAGCTATTATAAATATTTCAGATTTCCTAACTTGAAATTCAAATTCTTGATTGCTATTATATAGCAAAGCCTTTTACTATCATACATTGACCTTGTTTCTGAGCCCTTGCTCAACTTGTTTATCATTCCAGGAGTTGTGTTATTCTGTTTTGTTTTTAAGATTCTTATATTTTCTGCATAGACAATCATGTCATCTACAAATAGAGATAATTATATTTTTCTTTCCAAACTGTACATTAAAATTTTTTTTTCTTATTGAACTAGCTAGGACATAGAGAGCAATGTTGAATAGGAGTGGTGACTGAGGATATTCTTGTCTTGTTTCAAGTTTGTATTCTTTATCCTTGGATTCCAAATTAAGCCAACATCATTTCTTGAAGAGTCCATTCTTCTCTGTTGATCAACAAATGTCCCTTTTTAAATCATACACCGAATGTCCGTATATGAGTTGGTCTGTTTCTATGTTCTCTCTTCTATTCTGTTTGGTTTATTTTTTACGCAACCACCAATCCACATATTCTTGATTACCATGGTTTTAATAGCAACTCTCATTATCTATTAGGCAATTTCCACATCTTGTTCTTCTCTAGGGGAATCTTGACTGTCCTTAACACTTCTTTTCCCCATAAAAATTCTAGAATCAGCTTTCCATCTTTTATAAAAATAACTGTTGGGCGTTCCACAGGGATTCCATCGACTCTATAAAACAATTTGGGTAGAATTGATATATGGACAATATTGAGTTTTTAATTCACAAAAATATATGTCTTGTCATTCAATGATTTTCTTAATTTTCTTGACTTAATTCCATAAATTTTCTCTGTAAAGTTCACATAAATATTTGTTAAATTTATTTCCAGATACTTGCTATTTTTAATCTTATTGTAAATGGTATTAAAAGTTATATTTAAATTCTTGTTCTTCGTAAATAGATATGCAATTAACTTTGTTATAAGGAATAAATATCAAAAAAATTAACTTTCTTATTATTTCTTATACATTTTACTGCAGATTGTTTTGTATTATCTATATACACAATCATATCATTTGTAAAAATGACAATTGTTGTTTATAATTTCAACATATTTTGTTTTTACTCTTTGTCTTATGGTGGAGGTGAAGACCTGCAAGATAATGTTGAATAGTTGTGTACAGCATCCTTGCCTCAAATGGAGATCTTTCAAAGTGTCACTCTTTATCAGGTTAAAACATTTCCTTTCTATTCTTAAGTCATGAAGAAGATTTTTTTCCTTTTTAAATCCTGCCTGTGTGTTCAATTTTATTAAGTGTTTTATTATAAATATTATATGAATTTTCTCTTAGAATAATGCAATAATTTACAGTAGCTGCCTTTCTAATGGTAAATTAGCCTACCCCAAGAGTATCATTCTTTTTGTATCACCGATTTGGTTTGCTATTAATATATCTAAAATTTTTGCATCAATGTTCATGAGTGAGATTGGCCTATAATTTACTATTCTTGTACATTTTCCCCCGGGTCTCTCTATCAGGCATCTGGTAGCATAAAACCAAGTCTGGCATGCTCCTTTTCCCTCTCCTCTGGAAAAGTGTGTGAGAGATTAGAATTACTTGTTTTTAACCTTTGAGACCACTTATTATGAAGCCATCTTTTGTTCATTCTCCAGGTAGCATTCCTTGCAGTTCCTGAGAGTATGTAGGGTGTGAGAGAGCTTTACCCCTAGTTTTCCCTCATCCTGAGAAGGTAGCCCATGTGGTAAAACGAGTTATGAGGGAAGAATTCCTATTAGTCTTCAGGCTTGGGCAGGCCTGCACTTGGCCCTTTGTACCCTAAACCAGGATTTTGAAAACTTAACGTCAAATTTAGTAAATGCTCTCAGAGTAAAATAGGCTTCCATGCTCAAATTAATTATCCAGTTCCAGTTTACATTTAGATGTAGCCTTATCATTTTTTCCTGTTTTATCAGCTTGTCAATGTTTTAAGAAAATTACTTTTTATATTTCATCTGGCACTTTTGGTTGTTTTCAGAAAGTTGCTCAGTCCAAACACCCTGGGAGCCCTGGCACTAAAATCAAAGTTAGATTTGCACTAAATTTCTATGAATTTTAGTTAATGTTTCCTTTCTAGACAAGAATTCATTTTGGCTTGAGAACAATTTCGATTTACTTCAGTCCCACTTATATGCCAGCCATGATGTTGGAATATGGATGATACAGTGATGAATAAGGTCTTCAGAACTTTACATTTGAACAGATGCAACCAACATCTAGGACTAGCAAGAACCTCCATTCTTTTACATTAATTTTTTAAAAAGTAGACCTTCTTTCTGTTTCCATTTATCACATTTATCATTTAATTCTTCATAATTGATTTTCTTTCTTTTTTTTTTTTTTTTTTTTTTTTTGAGAAGGAGTCTCACTGTGTCTCCTTGGCTAGAGCGCAGTGGCGCGATCTCCACTCCCTGCAACCTCCGCCTCCTGGGTTCAAGCCATTCTTCTGACTCAGCCTCCCGAGTAGTTGGGACTACAGGCGTGTGCCACTACTCCTGGCTAATTTTTGTATTTTCGGTAGAGACGGGGTTTCACCATATTGGCCAGGCTGGTCTTGAACTCCTGACCTCGTGATCTGCCTGTCTCAGCTTCCCAAAGTGCTAGGATTACAGGCACACCTGGCCCCTAATTGATTTTCTATAGGTAGTTCTAGTATTACCCACTGCTGCTGCGTGCAAGACTAAGATCCAAATTTCTCAGTCATAGTAATTAGTCTGCATTGGGTTATTACCACATAAATAAACAGAAGGGTGCATTATAACCACCGAGAAGGCAGGAAGATATGAGAAGAATATTCAAGCATTGTGCAGAACTGTCAGGACTATTACAGTGTTTGGGCTAGTTTGGATTTTGGGTAATGAAGGTTTAGGTGGTATAAATGTTTCAGGATGAACTCCATGGTAACATGTACTTTGAACACTGGTTTGTAGGAAGAAAAAGAAATGGACCCATTGTAATGTACCTTTTTCAAGTTCTGAAACTGCAGGGCAAGTCTACAGAGTTGGGATTTGGGGAAAACCAAAAATCACTACTCGCGACAGGGTCTTTCCATACAGAATAACCAAAGGATTTAAAACATAAACTAGTATGTAACTGAGTGGAGTCCCCATTGGTTGGTGAATTCCCACTGATAGAACTGAAAGAGTGCAAATCTCTTTCATGGTTCTCAAATTTTGCATCTTCAAACAGGCTAGACTTTATAAAGTATCCTAGTGCTAAAATAAACTTGTCTCTACTGACTTTAATCAGTCTTTTATAAATTTTAAGGGTAGTGGGATATTTATCTTTCTATATCCTCACAGTTTATGATTGAGCACATTTAAGTAATAAAATTATTAGTCCATAAAGATCTATCAACATATCATTTATTCTTTGGAAGCTATTTATACAAAAGGATTTTAAAAACTGATTAAGAACTAGTTATAATTTTTATGGGGTATTTTTCTGATTGTATATAAAATCTTATATCTATAAAATGTAAAATAATGTTTCTTGTCTATCAACTTTTTGTATTGCCAGGATTGAAAGCATGAATATATTTATCCATTTTTTATCAAGCTATCTAAAATGAATATCTTAGAATTTTAAATGGGAACTCATTTTGAATGTATTGCTCACATTTGAGCAAATAAACATCTAAGATTTTCAGTCTACTAACCAGATACATAGGTGAGGTAAGCCTGCTTGACATCTGGAAACTTCACACAAAGGAAGCTCTTGCTTGGTATCTAAGGAAATATATTTCTGAAAGCACATTCAGGCTTTTGCACTTATTGAGTGTAGGTAAATTGACAGATGGGGAGGGAAGTTGCAAGTACTGTCCATCTAAGAACTGAGTAGCTAAGAAGGGATAGGGGAACATCTTTCTAGCTAAAGAGCATATTTGCCGTAACTAAATAAATAAATGTACAGTAAGACTGATTAAAGCTCACTTCCTTTAGGAACTTGGGGCATCTCAGTAATGGAGATTTCACTGGAGTTGTTTATATGTTTGTGCTTGTGCTTGATATTCCCAAGGCAGATATGGAATGAATCCTGGCTTGTTTTGGTTCTTGTCAACAAGGAGGAGCAGGTTAGCAATCAGATTCTCGGTATTCATTGTTCAGGTGGTGCTATAGTCTGTATGTCCCCTCCAAAAGCATGTTGAAATTTAATTGCCAATATAATTGTATTGTGAGGTAGGACCTTTAAGAGAGGTTAGGCTCATTGAAGCTCCACCCTCATGAATAGATTAATGTCATTATCGTGGGAGTGGGATAGTTATCATGGGAATGGGCTCCTGATAAAAGAGTGGTTTCTGCCTGATCTCCTCTTTCTCTCTCTCACATGCTCACTTGCCTTTCCACCATATTATGATGTAGCAGGAAGGCCCTCACCAGATTCTGATAACATTTTTTTAACTTCTCAACCCCCAAAACTGTGAAGAATAATTTCTTTCTTTTATACATCACCTTGTCTGTGCTATTCTGTTATAGCAGAAGACAATAAACTAAGACAGACATCGGGAAAACAACACTGGCTTGGGGATATCATTTATAAGAGAGTGATAATCACTCAGAGAAAAAAATGATTAGTCATATTTTCAGCTATAGTGTGGCCTTTTGTATAAGCACTGTATACAAAAATGCTATATCCCATTGGAAACTTTTTTTTTTTTTTTTTTTTGAGACGGAGTCTCACTCTGTAACTCAGGCTAGAGTACAGTGGCACAATCTCGGCTCACTGCAACCTCCTCCTCCTGGGGTCAAGTGATTCTCCTGCCTCAGCCTCCTGAGTAGCTGGGACTACAGGTGTACACCACCAGGCCCAGGTAATTTTTTTGTATTTTTGGTAGAGACAGGATTTTACCATGTTGGCCAGGCTGGTCTTGAACTCCTGACCTTTTGACTTTCTCAAAAAGAATATTGTGACACAACCATGAAGTGAAGAGTTCTAAGATCCAACATAGTCTCACTGAGTTGATGCATGTTTTTACCTGACTTCTGATCATTTTATAAACAATTAAAATAGTAAAGCGGGACAGGACCTTAGAAATTGTCATTATATGTATGGAGAGCCTGGAGCACATTCCCAGGGTCTGCCAAGCAATTTGTGCCAAAAGAAGGATTAGAACCCAGATCTCTTCCAATTAGACAAGGATCCTTCACAGGACGTCATCTATTTTCATCCCGGTACACATACACACACCTGTACCAATTTCAGGGGTAAGGTATTTTGCAAGTGATTTACTACTGCTAAGAGCGAAAATACTGAAGTGATTCTCTATTACTGTCTTCTCACTGTAAAAATTTCAAGCATACAGTCATAATAAAGTTATCTCTTTACTTCAATCTCCTTTCTCATCTCCATATGGATAAATATGTGTATCTGACTATTATATAAAAGTAATGATATAGTAGTACATATTGTTTTGCTGTTGGCTTTTCCCAATTAATAACACACCTTGGATATTGTTCTGTATCAGTGTCAATAAACTCTGTAAATACAGATAACATTATTTTATTATTTTACAAGGTGAAGATGTCCTTAATGATATTCAATATACTTTTCTACATTTACAGACTATGTACATTTTGTAGATAGAACTTTTTTGTTAAAAATAACATTATTAACCATTTATTTAAAATACAAATATTTTTATTCAAAAATTATCTTGAGTAGTAAGGTTATTGAGATGCACAATAAATGAGCTATGTACTGCTTATGAGAGTAGTAGGCCATTCTTTCTGTGGATCATAAATATTTTAAATAAACAAATAGTTTGAATACTGCTATACTGTATCTTTCTATAATATATAAACATATCTCTGCATTTTCAGTTTTTGATCTTCAAGGTACAATTCACAAAGTCCTGCTGATCATAAATGTAATGATGAAATAGCAAGTAGCAGATTGGGAAAGACACAAAACATGATAATCTTATCCTGATTTCCAACGGCCTGAATGCTCCAATATTAAACACAAGGCCAGTGAGACACTTTTCATTTGCCCCTTGAGAGCCTATTATATCATCATTATGTTGTTTTTGGATAAAGCAGTTTCTTAAACTAATCCATTTGTCATGGAATCATTTTATAGACCTTTAGGCTTATGCATTCTTTTTTGAACTTGGAAACAAGAGTAAAGCCAGCCTGTAGAACCAAGCTTCTACCTGTGAAATTCAGCTTCTATGTCTTCATTTCATTTTCTTTATTCACCTTCATATACATTTTTTATTAATCCCAAATAATTTGTCCTTCCTTATGCTTCCCTATTTTTTATAAAATGAGGGTTTTGTAGAAATAGATTATTTATACAGTATGTAGAATTAATTCCATTATGGGATGTCAATAATTTTTCTTTATTTCCTCCCATATTTGGCTCTAAATTATGCTTCGTTATAAAGAAAATGAGTTTTAAAATGGGTAAAATACAGAGCTAGACAGGATAGCATTTCATCATTTAATTTAGGGTGTTTTAATGGCACATTAAACACATGTGATTCATGATGATTATGATATACGATAAGTAACAAAATGCATTAGGAACTTTTTTGGTAAATATAGCAAATGGACTCCTAACAAGAATGACTTTTAATGTGTTCACTGTTCCATAAAACTGTTACATGGCAACTGTCACTGGAAACCTCCTCTATTAAGAACAGTAAATTAGAATATTAAATTAGTTTCTCTGAGTTACTGAGATTAAGATAAGAAGTCAAAAAGTGCACACTCTCCATATGGCTTTTTAATTAAACTGCCTATGATTATTGTGTGTTATAAGATGGTAATGTGCTGTGGTTTGAATATTTTCCTGAAAAAGTGTGTGTTGGAAACTTAATTTCCAATGCAACAGTGTTAGGAGGTAGAATTTAATGGGAAGTGTTTAGGTTATGACAGTTCTACCCTCATAAATGAATTAATGCTGATTACAAACAGGCTTGAGGCTGTGAGTTTAGTCTCTTGATCTCTGTCCCTCTCTTGACCTGTTGCCTTCTGACACAGCAAGAAGACCCTCACCAGATGGAGGCTCCTCAATCTTAGGCATTCTAGTCTGCAGAATTGTGAAAAATAAATTTCTCTTCACTACAAATTATGTAGTTTGTGTTATTCTGTTATAGCAGTGCAAAGTGGACTAAGACAGCACATTACATGTGGTATTTAATTTGCCCATGCCACTTCATGTTACAAAATAACATTTTATTTACTTTTATTATGTAATCTCTGTCTTCTGTTCCACATTTTTTTCTTTCTTTTATTTTTATTTTTAGTTTTTGAGACAGAGTGTCACTCTGTCACCCAGGCTGGAGTGCAGTGGAGTGATCTCGGCTCACTGCAAGCTCTACCTCCTGGGTTCACGCCATTCTCCTGCCTCAGCCTCCCGAGTAGCTGGGACTGCAGGCGCCCGCCACCACACCCAGCTAATTTTTTGTATTTTTTTTTTTTTAGTAGAGACAGGGTTTCACCATCCTTGTTGGCCAGGATGGTCTCGATTTCTTGACCTCATGATCTGCCCACCTAGGCCTCCCAAAGTGCTGGGATTACAGGTGTGAGCCACCACTCCCTGCCTGTTCCACATTTTCTAAAAAGTATTTTCTAGAGCAGCAAGCAGGTCATTGAATGTTAAGTTACGAAATTTGCAAGTCCATTCAAAGATACTCTACCTTAACTGATCATTACCTGCTTATAAACAAACCAATAAGTAACTGGTTAGTACGAAGTTATCTCACTAAGCTGACTGGTTTCTCATGGAATTAAAATAAGTTAATTGACATAATTGTAGACTGAACTAGAATTAATAGTTCATTGAATCTTAGAGGAAGATAAAATCTTCTATCAGGTATTCTCAGCTTCAACACTACTGATATTTTGGGGTTGGATTTTTTGTTGTGGTTGTGACGGGCTGTCTTGGGCACTGTAGGCTGATTAGAAGCCTCCCTGGCTTTTACCCACTAGAAGTACCAGTAGCACTGCTCCTCAGTTGTGACAACCTGAAATGTCTTCAGCTGTTACCAAATGTCTTCTGGGGGACAAAATACCCTCAGTTAAAACCTACTGCCTTAGAGAATATCTGACTCAATACATTCATTTATCAAAGGAGAAAACTGAAAGCCAGGTAGATAAAATTACCAGGTAAAAATCACTATAATAATTATATAACATTATCTGAATTGAATAATCACTTTATTATGTCGAATTCCACATTCATAATAAATTTAATAAAGCTCATATAATGAGCACATCCACATAATTTGGGAGTGTATATCTAGATTGTGAATTTGAAGTAAATATATCTTACAGCTTAGTAAGTGATGTTTTCCCAGATAAGCCAAGGTTTCAGATGCAAGTGTTTTAGTAAGAATTTGCTCCCTAGAGAAATTATCAAGGGATTGAAGGATTCGTGATAGAAAAGGGGAAGAAACTAGATAACTGTATAATTTCAGGTGAGGTCTCAGACTCAACACGATCCCACAAGGAACTCAGGAGCATAAAGTACTCATCAGGCTGGGCGCGGTGGCTTATGCCTGTAATCCTAGCACTTTGGGAGGCTGAGGCGGGTGGATCACTTGAAGTCAGGAGTTTGAGACCAGCCTGGCCAACATGGTGAAACCCTGTCTCTACTTAAAATACAAAATTAGCCAGGGGTGGTGGTGTGCACCTGTAATTCCAGTTACTCCAGAGGCTGAGGCAGGAGAATTGCTTGAACCAAGGAGGCAGAGGCTGCAGTGAGCCAAGATCGTGCCACTGCACTCCAGCCTGGGTGACAGAGCGAGACTCCATTTCAAAAAAAAAAAAAATAAGTACTCATTAAAAGTATTTTGGCTTTCAGGCTTCTGTAATGTCAAATCATTCAATCATTGGCTATGGACTACTATGGGATTGGATGTGGTAATAGAAAATTCCTGGGCACTTCCAGTTTTCTATACTGAAAGGAGACAATGGATTACCTGGAGACTTGGAGGGAAGGTATAAAATTCCTAAACATTTCTATCTCTGTGGGCAAGAAGATTCCAATGCCCAAAAGAAATCCTCTGAGGGTTAAATGTATGACGCCTCAGCAGCAAAGCATGCAGAAACTTGGAAAGGGACACACAAAGCTGGTAGGAGGTATATGAGGGTAATTGGGCAGGTAACTGACAGTGTCTACTTCACTGGCCTTGTGAAAAAAGCAGGGACTTTTGAGACAGACATATATATTCAAGTTCTGGCCTTGCTACTTAACGATACGCTCTTAGGCAAGTTACTTGAATTTTTGACCCATAGTTTCTATATCTTCAAACTTAAGGCAAAAATACCTAACCAATTTCATCCAACTTTGTAAGAATTAAGTTATTTAACAAACACAATATGGAGACCATATAACGAGGTATTGTTATTGTACATTTCAATTCATGAAAACTTCTATCTTCCTATTTGTTTAGGTTTTCTAAAATGTCCCTCATAAAGGATACAAAATTTCTCTGTAAAAGTTTTGTACATTTTGCATTAGATATTTTCCAAGTACTTGACATTTTTATTCCCATGGCAGATGATACTTCTTAATTTTATATTTAAGCTTCTTTCCTGATATGTAGACATAATTAATTTTGTTTTATTAATTAGTGTCTGGAGAACTAATTGTTTTTCATCTGTTTTCTCAGATTATTTTAGATTATCCATGTGTACAATCATATCATTTGTGAATAATAACAATTTCTTTCATCCTGTACAAGTTCAATATATTTTGTTTATGGTATTTGCCTTACTGTGGCAGTAAGGACCTGCAGGACAATGTTGAATGACCATAACAAACATCATTGGTTCAATGGATATCTTTTAAAATTTTAACATTGACTAATAATCTCTAGCAGGTTGAAGAACTTTCTATTACTAGATTGTTAAAAAGTTTGTCTTTTTTTTTCAATGCTTAATATATGTTCAATTTTACAAAGGCTTTCTTTCATATAATTAGGTGAATTTTTTCTCTTACAGTAATGCAATAATTTATATTAGCTGACTTTCTAATGATAAATTAGCTTGTTCTAAGTGTGTTTGTGTATCTGCAATATATATAAATATATTGAAGATTTTCTTTACTATTATTATATGTCCAGGGTTTTTACATCTATGTTCATGAGTGATGTATTGGCTTATGAATTGCTCTTTTTGAGCTTTTATCCTCGAGTTTCTTTATTAGGATGCTGGTAGCATAAAACTGAATCAGGAAGTTTTTTTAAAATTTTATCCTCTGGAAAAGTGTGTGTGAGATTATAATCACTTTTTCTTGTACATTTGAGACCACTTTTTATGAAGCCACCTTTTGTTCATCATCCAGGCTGCATTTCCTGAGAAGAGTGTGAGGCAGCTTTGCCTTTCATTCTCCCTCAGCTAGGGCTACAAGAATTAGCAAATAAAAATGCAAGGTGTCTAGTTAAATTTGAATTATTTCTCATTGTCTCTATTAGTTTGCTAGGGCTCCCATAACAAAGTATCACAGACTGGGTGTCTTAAATATCGTAAAGTAATTTTCTTACAATTCTGGAGGCTAGAAGTCCAAGATCAAGGAGTCAACAAGGTTGATTACTTCTGAGGCCTCTCTCCTTGGCTGGTAGATGCCATCTTCTCCCTGTGTCTTTACTCTGTGTGTAGGTGTCTTAATCTCCTTTTATTAGTAGTATTCTGGTCATAAAAGATCGGGGCCCAACCTAATGACCTTATTTTAATTTAATTACCTCTTTAGGAAATTAAGACCGTATCTCCAAATAAGTAACAATATGACGTACTGGGGGGTAAGAACTTTAACATGAATTTTTGAGAAAGATAATTCAGCCCATAACATTGTCTATGCATATTTACATCAAGATAAAGGAAAAATGTGTGTGATATTCTTATACTAAAACATTATTTGATGTTTATCTAAAATAAATTATAAATTTCTAAACTATCTACCTTTCTCTTTAATTATATTTTCTTCAGGATTTACCTCTCTTTAACACTTTTTTGTTTTGCAGAATTTGCTTATAACATTTCTTGCAGTTAGTCTTTGTTCCATTTACATTGTATACTAGCTTCTACAGAGGTCCCTTCCAACTTATTTCATTATTTTGCCCTTTGAAGATTCATTAATGAGAAAATATGCTCAACATTAGCATTATGAGCTGGTATACTGAATATGTACTGGCCCAAAGTTAACAATTCTAAGAACTGTTCTTCAAATTTGCTTTGATGAAGCAAATAATTCTTTCATGGCACAGCTTACTTTTTCATTCTTCAGAATTGTGTTGCATCTCTTAACTTTTTTAAAAAAATGTTGTCTATCAAAAGAAAGCATGGTTATCAATTGCTATCCCCGTCTTCTTGGTCCCATGCTGAAAGAATACTTAGTGACATACATGTTACTAAATGAAATTCTTAAAGTAGTGAAATCCAATTAAAATGATAGGCTTGACAAATGCCATAATAATTATCAACTTCAGGTCAAAATTTCTTTTTTTTATTCACAAGTAATGTTGTCCATTTGAAAAAACAGCCTTGATACTTAAAGCAATTCATTTTTCATCAATTCTTTAACACATTCAACAAGTTCCCTTAATCAATGGAGTACATCAATAATACTGTTTTTTTATTGCATATAATGTTATTGCTAGAGAGATATTGAAAATGATGAAGAATAAATAAGTAGGCTTTGCTCAGCAGCTTATCTTAAAAGCCGACACGAATTTTGAGGGCCTTTTCTTTAGAATCAAAATATGGTTAATATGGCATCAGAGCTTCATATAAATTAAAGATTCTCTCAAATGCATTTGTACAAGAAAGCCAATGGATTTTTTAATAGGAATTGAAAAAATTTGCATTCTAACAAAATCACAAAAATCCTATAATCTCTCAGGTTAAAAAATGTAAGGACTGAAGTAAGAGCTGTTTTATGACTATTACTTCAATACTATTACTGATATAGGACATCAGATGCTCTTTGAGAGGCATTAAGCAGAATATGGGCAACACAGCCAACATTCATCAAAGAATCATGCATGCTTTGCTTCAACTTTAACCATGTTATCATTAACACTTAGCTTTTTAGATAGGGCTGGAAATTAGCTATTGTTTCTAAAATAGCATCTGTCAAAAACTTTACTCACAACAGCCTGACGAGAAAGTATTTTTTATGAAAAAACAATTTCACAGAGGAAAAATGTATTCTGTAATGTCATTACATGCATCTGTGGCCATGGCATAAAAAGGCGAGGCATTTAGATATTTGATAATTTTTGTAACAGTAAATAAAACTATCATTTTTTGTCATTATTATTATTGCAGTAGATTTGGTCTTGGCACTTGAAAATTTGCTTCCAGTTTGAGTTGAAAGACTAATGATTATATACAGTGTGAAAAGTCATTACAACTTTTATTGTGATAGTCTTCTTAATTTAAATGTGTTATTTTATCATTGTATTATTTAAAAATTTGCTATTTTATCATTGTTTTTGGAACTAGCTGAGGAATTCATGCACAGCTAATAATATATGATTGTTTGTATCTGAATTTCCACAATTTTCTGTATTGAATGAACAATTGGGTATTGCACAAAAAGCTTTGAAAGGACTTTTTCCTTATTTAATAGATGTCTACTTTTCATAAATTTCATCATTTTTGCACTTGTGTTTGGGCATTGCAAGGTTCAAATAGACATGAATAAAGAGAGATGATAGCAAAAATTGCAAGAATGAAAGACTGAATTTGAAAACCTCACAGCCAGGCCAGGTGCAGTGGCTCACACCTGTAATCCCAAACACTTTGGGAGGCCGAGACAGGCAGATCACTTGAGGCCAGGAGTTCGAGACCAGCCTGGTCAACATGGTGAAACACCTTGTCTCTACTAAAAATACAAAAATTAGCTGGACGCGGTGGTGCACGTCTGTAATCCCAGCTACTTGGGAGGCTGAGGCACGAGAATCGCTTGAACCTAGGAGGTGGAGGTTGCAGTGAGCTGAGATGGTGCCACTGCACTCCAGCTTGGGCGACAGAGCATGACTCTGTCTCAAAATAAATAAATAAATAAATATCTCATAGCTGGCCAGTGTGTCTGTCACTCACAAGTCTGAACAAGTTTGTAAATAGGGATTGAATGGTGGAAAGTTTGTAAGCTTAACTAACAAATTGAATTGAATATCTGATGCAAAAAAAGGTGAACTACCCTTTTTCCTGTAGAGAGAACTGAACTTGTTAGGCACGGACTTCAAAAACAAAGCCAGAGCTAATCCTATATAAGGTTTTGGTTAGTCTGGGATGTCAGGGATTGGCAGACGTACAGAAGTGGTAGTGTTTAAGGACTGACGGACTTTCGGCTGTGTTTCCATGGTCACTAGACTAACGCTGCTATGTTCCAGTGGACTTTCAGAAGCAAAGCCAGTGAATAGATAGACTTTCTGACTGCTTCTGTGAAGAAGTGAGCAGCTGTCACTGATTGGCTACCTTTTGGGATCAGAATTTTGTCAGTGATTGGCTGCTTTTCAGAAGTCTTGGGGCAGTCACTGATCTGCTCACTTTCAGAAGCTTAGTTACTGGAGTGAGGCTGTCATTGACAGGCTTATGATACTGATTAGCAATTTCATTTAATGGTGGTTACTTGTTCGTGACTTGGGACTTTGGCAAAGAACAGATGTTTCCTTCCATCAATATTTCCTCTAATTCTAAGTCACTGATTCTGATTTTCCTTCAACCAAACCTGAATGAGAGCCCAGATCTTTATTTGTCGAGGTATAATTTCAGCTAATGTTGTCTTAAGTAATTTAATTGCTGATTACTGTGGTGAAAAAGTAACTCTAAGTGTTGAATGTTTGCAACTTGTTAAATTAAAAAAGCCAAATACAGGACATTTGGGGTTTCCTGATAAAGTCAACACAAGATGCATGACAAAATCATACAGAGTACATATCCTGTGTATTCAGGATATCTAGCAACTCTAGATGAAGTCCGTGTCTGAGGAAGTGTCTTTTAGCACTGAACTTTCTCAGTAGTGCTCAGGATACACCCTAGATTTCTGTGAGTAACAGGGCCCACTGCCCTGAGGGGGAAGAAGGGGAATTGAGTGGAAAGGACTCTGGGCTTGCAGTTCCTGCTTCACTCAGAGTGCTCAGACTTCTTCATGCTTATAAATTAGATTTCTAAGGAAGGCTTCAATTGGGATAAACAGTCTTATGTCTACATATTTGGCAATCATTGTCTCTTAGTTAGACACAAAATGCATCGTGGAGGTCCAGCCTCCAGGGCCCACAATTTCTTCCAGTCCCTTGCTCTGTATATCATGAGAAACTTGAGTTACTGTGGAGTTACCAGCTTCCTAGAACAAACATAGTAGTTAGAACAGATAAGTGTCTGGGTACTGGGGTGAACTCAAGTTTACACAAAAGTGATGAAGAGTAGAATCCTAAAAGAGATGTATGATAACAGATGTGAGATTGAAAAGTTAGGATATATAACTTTATATATGTCACAAATACACAAGTATAGATAATACATAAGCAAAGGTATAAATATATGCTTTAAAAAGAGAGTTTAAGGGAACACAGAAAATTTTTTTCTGATTGGAGAATTTCTGGGTGATTACTTCATTTATTCCTTTAATCTCTTCTCTGCATTTATTAGACTTTGTGTAATTTGAGTTTCCAGTGGTATTTGCAGGAGAGTAGACAAATTATATGCCAGCATATGCATAACACTTGATTTCACCTAACCTATGGCCTCACAGGACCTTCCTTGACATAGCAAATCCTCATCTCCAGCCCAGGCCCCTTTCCCGACAGCAAAATTCACATTTTCTATTTCCCACTGAACATCTTCACCTAGACAGCCAGTACAATGTTGCCATCTGTGTGGCCCACACTGATCTCATCTGCCACACACTTCCTTATCTCTGGAGATTTGAATTAATTGCCACCAACACTTCCTTTTCTTTTATCCTCAATCTCAGCTAAGAGGAATGGCTTCTACCTAGCCATCCAACCTCAGGACTTAGTTATTATAGACTCTCCCTTACCCTCTCACATAGTCAATAACTTTCAAAAACTCAAACCTGTCTCCCCCTCCTCATCATCACACCCACAGCCTAAATCAAGTGGCTTGGTACTTCCTTTTATTTTGTTTACTTAGGGTTTCTCTTAGTATATGTTCAATAAATTTTGAAAGAATGAATGAATGAGCCAACATATGAAATGTGACAGGGGAGCAAGATGGTGGAAAAGAAGGCTCCACCGATCTTCCCCCACACAAAGACATAAATTTAACAACTATCTATACAAGAAAAACATGTTCATAAGAACTAAAAATCAAGTGATTTTAATTTAATATCACTGAATGAAGCACTAAAAAGGTAAGAAAAACAGCCTTGAATCACCAGTGCTACCCCTTTCCCATCTCCCAGCAGTGGCAGTGTGGTGCAGACAGCATCTCTGGGTGTTAGGGGAGAAAGATCACAGCAATTGTGAAGCATTGATCACAGTGCTGTCTAGTTATAAAAGGCATGAAAACTGGACCAAACTCAGTTGATGCTTGTCCATGAAAGAAGCATTTAAGTCAGTCCTAGCAAGAGGGGAATCGTGATTTTAGTGGTCCAAACTTGAGTTCCCACAAACCTCATCACCACAGTCTAAAGTGCCCTGAGGCCCTAATAAACTGTAAAGACTACAAGTACTCCAACTTTTAGGTGAATCCTAGTGCTGAACTGGGCCCGGAACCAAGGACTCAGATGGTTGGGTCAGGGGGCACATGGCCTACTGAGACATCAGCCAGGGTGGCTAAGGGAGTTCTGACATCACTCCTCCCCTAACTCCAGGCTGAAAAGCTTGTGACTCCAAAAGAGACCCCTTCTTTCCATTTGAGGAGTGGAGGGGAGAGACTAGGGAAGACTTTGTCTTGCCTCTTGGATAGCAGCTCAGCTGCAGCAGAATAGGAGACAAGTCAGAGTCACGAGGCCCTCTTAGTAAGCCCTAGCTCCTGGATGACATTCCTAGATATGCTCTGAGCCAGAAGGTAACCTGCTGCCTTGAAGGGAAGAACCCATTCCTGGCAAGATTTGTCAATTGCTAACTGAAGAGACCTTGTGCCTTGAATAACCAGCAGTGATACCAAGGTACTACACAGAGGGCCTTGGGTGAGACCCTGAGACTTGCTGGCTTCAGGTGAGACTAAGCACATTCCCAGCTGTGGTGACTATTTGGCAAGGCTCCTTCTGCTTGAGAAAAACAGAGGAAAAAGTAAAGGTGACTTTGTCTTGTACTTTAGGTACCAGCTTGGCCTATAACAGGATAGAGTAACAAGTGGGGTCTTGAGGTCCCCGATTCCAGAACTTGGCTCTTGGGTGGCATTTCTGGACCTGCCTTGAGCCAGAGGGGAGCCCACTGCCCTGACGGGTGAATCCCAGGCTAGGCAGCATTCACTGCAAGTTGACTCAAGAGCCCTTGGACCTTAAGGGAACATTGGCAGTAGTCTGGTAGTACTTCTTGTGGCCAGTGGTGGCAGTTGACATAGGGTGAGGCTCCTCTGCCTTTTGAAAAGGGAGGGAAGAGTGGGAAGGACTGTGTCTTGTGGTCTGAATGTCAGTTCAGCTGCAGTACAATAGAACAGCAAGTAGATTACTCAGATTTTTGACTCTAGTTCCTGGCTCCTGGATGGAACCTTTAGACCCACCTGGTTATGAGGGGAACTTGCCACCCTGAAGGGAAGAACACAGGCCTGCCTGGCTTTTCCACCTGCTGATTGTAGTTCTCCAGGGCCCTAAGTGAACATAGGCAGTAGCCATGGAATGGTTACACCAGGCCTTGGGCGACCCAGTGCTGTGCTGTTTTCAGGGCTGACACAGCATAGTCATAGTGGCGGTTGACACAGGAGTGCTTATGTTACACAACCCAGAGCTTCAGGTAGCTCTGAACAGAGAGAGAGACTCTGTTTGGGAGAAAATAAGGGAACAGAACAAGACCACCCCCAGCTTCAGGTGGCTCTCAATGGAGAGAGACTCGGTTTGGGAGAAAGTAAGGGAAAAGAACAAAACTTGTTCCCCGGTAATAGAGAGAATTCTCCTGGATCATGTCCAAGGCCGTCAAGGTGATGTCTATACAAGTCTGCAAAAACCACTGCATTACTGGACTTGAGGTGCCCCCTAAAACAGATACAGCTTAGATTACAACACCCAAGTCCTTTTAAATATGTAGAAAGTCTTCTCAGGGAGTACACGTACAAACCAGCCTGTACAGTGATGACTACAGTAAATACCTAACCTTTCAGTGCCAAGATACTGATGAACATTTACAAGTATCAAGACATTCCAGGAAAACATGACCTCATCAAAAGAACTAAATAATGCACCAAGGACCAGTTTTGGAGAAATAGAGATGTATGACTTTTCAGACAGAAAATTCAAAATAGCTGTGCTGAGAAAACTCAAAGAAATTCAAGATAAAACCGAAGGAATTCAGAATTATATTAGATACATTTAACAGAGACTGAAATAATTAAAAAGAATCAAGCAGAAATTCTAGAACTGAAAAATGCAATTGGCATACTGAAGAATGCATCAGAGACTTTGAATAGCAGAATTGATCAAGCAGAAGAAATAATTAGTGAGCTTGAACACAGGCTATTTGAAAATATACACTCGGAGGAGACAAAAGAAAAAAAATTAAGCAGACATACAAAATCTAGGCCTCAAAACCTCAAATAACCTCAAAATGGCAAATCTAAGATTTATTGGCCTTAAACAGAAGATAGAAAAAGAGGTGGGGGTAGAAAGTTTATTAAAAGGGATGGTAACAGAGAACTTACCAAAGCTAGAGAAAAATATCAATATTGAAGTACAAGAAAGTTATATGACACGCAGCAGATTTAACCCAAAGAAGACTACCTCAAGGCATTTAATAATCAAACTCCCCAAAATGAAGATTAAGAGAGGATCCTAAAAGTAACAAGATAAAAGAAATAACACACAATGAAACTCCAATATGTCTGGCTGCTGACTTTTCAGTAGAAACCTTACAGACCAGGAGAGAGTGACATGACATGTTGAAAGTGCTGAAGGAGAATAACTTTAACCCTAGAAGAGTATATCCAGGAAAATGGTCCTTCAAAAATGAAGGAGAAATAAAGACTTTCCCAGACAAACAAAAGCTGAGGGATTTCATCAACAGTAGACCTGTCCTACAAGAAATGCTGAAGAGAGTATGTGAATCAGAAAGAAAATGATGTTAATGAGTAAAAAGTAATCATCTGAAGGTACAAAACTCACCGGTAATAGTACACAGAAAAACACAGATTACTATAACACTTTACTTTGATGTATAAACTACTCTTATCCTAAGTAGAAAGACTAAATAATGAACTAATCAAAAATAATAACTACAACAACTTTTCAAGACATAGACAGTATAATAAAATATAAATAAAGACAGCAAAAAGGTAAAAAAAAAACAGGGGGAAAAGTTAAGGTATAGCATTGTTATTAGTTTTTTTATCATTGTATGCTTTTTTGTTTATGCAAACAGAATTAAGTTGTTATCAATGTAAAATACTGGGTTGTAAGATAGTATTTGCAAGCCTCATGGTAACCTAAAACCAAAAAACATACAACATATGCACAAAATAAAAAAGCAAAAAAACTATATCAAATCAGCAGAGAAAATCACCTTCACTAAAGGAAGAGAGAAAAGAAAGAATGAACAAAACAACCAGTCAACAAACAAAAAAAAAAATGACAGGAGTAAGTTCTTACTTACCAATAATAATGTTGAATGCAAGTGGACTAAACTGTCCAATCAAAAGACATACAGTGGCTGAATGGATAAAGAATCCAGACCCTTTCATCTGTTGCCTACAAGAAAGACACTTGATGTATAAAGACACACATGGACTAAAAATAAAGGGGTGGAAAAATACACTCCATGCCAATGGAAACTAAAAATTAGCAGGAGTAGATACCTACATAAGACAAAACAGATTTTATGGAAAATCTATAAGAGACCAAGAAAGTCACTATATAATGAAAAAGGGGTCAGTTCAGCAAGAGGATATAACAATTTTAAAAATATATGCACCCAACACTGAAGCATTCAGATATATAAAGCAAATATTATTAGAACTAAAGAGAGAGATAGGCCTTAATACAATAATAGCTGGGGACTCTTAACACCT
>NW_026652282.1:31431391-31444802 GCF_009828535.3 Hylobates moloch | reverse complement strand
CAGCCATCAACATTGAGGGAAAATCTTCCACCAGCAAAAAGATTCTCACCCGAAGGCTGAGATAATCATTAGCATTTTTTCTCAATAAAGTATTTTTAATTAATGTATGTACATTTTTTTTCTTAGACATAATGCTATTGCACACTTAACAGAGCACAGTATAGTGCAAACATAGCTTGCATATCCACTGGGAAAACAAAAATTTTTGGAAATTTTTAACTTCGATGTTCACTTTATTGCAGGCTCTGTAACTAACCCATAATACCTTTGTGGTATGACAGTAGAGATCTACCTTTTTAAAAAAGTAAAATAGATGGTACTTTAGTTCATTTGCATTGCTAAAAAGGAATACCCAAGGCTGGGTAATTTATAAAAACAAAAGTTTATTTGGCTCATGATTCTGCTGACTGGAAGACTGGGCATCTGGTGAAAGCCTTAAGCTGCTTCCACTTATGGCAGAAGGCAAAGGAAGTCAGTGTGTACAGAGAGCATGAGGAAAGAGGAAGCATAAAAAAGGGCAGATGCTAAGCTCTTGCTGACAACCAGCTCTTGTGGAAACTAATAGAACAATGAAATATACTCTTCCCTCTTCCATCAGGAACAAAGGGTATTGACTTCTCTCTAGCTATGAAAGTCCTAGATGATATGTTCCTCCAATAGACGGCTGTTTGGTCTACACTGAAAATGTGTTATTTAGTGTAGCCACCTCCATCAATTATCTTCGCTAGAGCTTCTGGATAACTTGCTGCAGCTTCTACATCATCATTTTCTGCCTCACCTTCTGCCCGCACCCCCTGGAAGCATTAATCTGTTCATGAGGGCTTCACCCCCATGACCCACGCACTTCCCATTAGAACCTGCCTCCAGGCCGGGCGCGGTGGCTCACGCCTGTAATCCTAGCACTTTGGGAGGCCGAGGCGGGTGGATCACAAGGTCAGGAGATCAAGACCATCCTGGCTAACACGGTGAAACCCCGTCTCTTCTAAAAAAATACAAAAAATTAGCCAGGCGTGGTGGCGGGCACCTGTAGTCCCAGCTACTTGGGAGGCTGAGGCAGGAGAATGGCATGAACCCGGGAGGTGGAGTTTGCAGTGAGCCGAGATCAGGAGCCACTGCACTCCAGCCTGGCCGACAGAGCAAGACTCTGTCTCAAAAAAAAAAAAAAAAAAAAAAAAAAACCTGCCTCCGATATTTGGGATCACATTTCAACATGAGTTTTAGAGCAGTTAAATATCCAACCATAGCATATAGTTACTTCTGTAGTTAAAACTCTCATGCATATTTGTCTTCAGACATTTTCATGAATACCAAGAGTGTTGAGATATCTGATTAGTTTGCTAAGTATTGTTTGTGAGAGTCAGTGGACCGTTCTTTCCATGGGTCATAAGAAATGTGAGAAGCACATAAATAAAATGGTTGAGTACTGCTATACTATATCTTTCTATTATAGACTTGCCTCTACATTGCATTTCTTGCTCTTCAAGGATGGTCCACAAGTCATTACTGATCATAGTGATGAAATATGCTCCTCCCTCTGCCAGTAGGAACAAAGGGCATAATGGTAGCTTCTGCTGATTGAGTGACAGGAACCTGGGATATTGGGCACATCTGTGGCGACTTCCTGGAAACTGAGCTGTGTGTAAAGAAGTCTGCTTTGGTCCTAAGAACATCTTCCTGACCCAAACTCACAAGGCTGCTGTCAAGTTCTACATTTCCTTCAGAATAAGCAACAGCAACTGCTGCAGACCTCCTTGCTAACTAGGAGCAGAGGTCCCGAGTAAGGTGGTACAGGCTGTAATTGGAAGGAGGATGGGGTGTCTCTCAAGTTTTCATGGTTAACCCTATCACCTTATTACGACTGGAATAAAAAGCTGGACAACCTGCTGGCTAACAGTGGTCAGTCCTCAGGGTCATCCAGCTGAATGGAGAAATCCAGCAGTGAGTTGAAAAGTCTGTTCTGGGAACAGCTTATTGCTGAGCAGAGTTCATGTGATTTCTAGTTGTGGTGACCTAAAAAATTGCCTTAAAAATTGCCTAATTGTGTGTTGTGAAGCATACACAAAATATGATAACCTGGTCTTGATGTCCAGTAGTCAAAGCCTCCAAAAAAAGGCCAGTGAGGGATTTTCCATTTGTCCTTTGAGAACTTTTTAAATTTTATTCCTATGCTGCCTTCAGATAAAACAAGCTCATCACCTAATCAATTTTTTCATGGAATTATTTTACAGCCTTTTAGATTTATTTTATTTATATTATTTTTCTGAGAGTGGAATATGAGAGTAAGGTAGAGTACATCTTTTATGCATTCATTTCATTCCCTTTATCCTCTCTCATGGACTATATTATTAATGTAAAATATATTTTGTTGCTTTATTTCTTAAGTATTTGCGGATTAAAGAAATAGATTATTCAAGGAATAGGTGAAATTAATGTCAGCCAGAATTTTAATGTTTTATTATCCACTGTTTCCACTATTCAATTCTGCACTATGTCTCATTTTGAAGCAAAGGTACTTTAAAATGGGTAAAATTGTGAATTATACTGTTTCATATGACATGTTCAATAACGTATTAAACACTTAAAATTGACAATGACCATGCTACATTAATTGAAAAAGCTGAAATAGAAACTTTTTTTTTTTTTGCAAATGCAGCACATGAATTTTACCAACAGTTCTTTTAATGTGTTTACTGTTCTATAAAAGTATAACTTGACGATTGTTACTGGAAATCTGCTCTATTAAAAAAGGTAAATTAAAGAATTAAATTACTTTTTCCTTGTTACTCAGATGGGAATAAAATGTCAAAATGTGAATACTGGGCCAGGAGCAGTGGCTCACACCTGTAATCCCAGCACTTTGGGAGGCTGAAGCGGGTGTATTACTTGAGGTCAGGAGTTTGAGACCAGCTTGGCTAGCATGGTGAAAGCCCATCTCTACTAAAAATACAAAAAATTAGCCAGGCGTGGTGGCAGGGGCCTGTAATCCCAGCTACTTGGGAGGCCGAGGCAGGAGAATCACTTGAACCCGGGAGGCAGAGGTTGCAGTGAGCCGAGATCATGCCATCGCACTCCAGCTTGGGCAACAAGAGCAAAACTCCGTCTCAAAAAACAAAACAAAACAAAACAAAATGACTACTATTCATATAGCCTGTTATTTAAATGATCATTTTTGTGTGTCATGAATGACATGGTCCATATTATATTTAATGTTCACATGCCACTTTATGTTAAAGAACTTAGTATTGTATTTACATTAACTAGGTTATTTATATCCTATGCCACACATGTGTATTTTTAAAAACCATAATATCTTCTAAAGCAGAAAGGTTATTAAATGTTACATTACACAGGTTGTATATTCACACAGAGGTAGTCTACCTTAACTATCAACTGCTAATAAACTGACTGTGACTGGGTAGCACCAAATTATCTGCCTCAAATATATAGGTTCCATCAAAATGGTGAATTGACATGATTATAGGTTAAGAAAGATTTAGTAGCTCACTGAATTTTAGAGGCTTATAGGACCTTGATGACTACTTGACTACATAACACTCATATTTACAAGGAAAATCTTGCCTTAGTCCAGCTAGGCTGCTATGACAAGAACAGCATAGACTGGGTGACTTACATTCAACAGAAATTTATTTCTTACAATTCTGGAGACTGTAAGTCTTTGATCAAGACGTTAGCAGATTCAATGTCTAGTGATGATCCACTTCGTGCTTCATAGATGTCCATCTTTTCACTGTGCCTTTACATTATTGAATGGGCAAGGCAGCTTTCTGGGCCCTCTTTTGTAAGGGTAAAGATGTTTTTCATGAGGGCTCCCCTTCATGACCTAAGCACTTCCTAAAGGCCCCACTCCCAGATACCATCTTATTGAGGGTAAGGATTTCGACATAAGAATTTTACGGGGATACAAACATTCAATCTATAGCAAGTTGATCCCTGAATAGATAAAATGACTTGGTCAAGGTCACTAGATAAAGTACACTCATATTTTATTAATTAAATTATCATGTCAATGATGAATTTTAATTTAATTTTCACAATGTGATCTAAAAATCTCATAAAAACTTATTTCCATGATCTTTCAGTTAAAACCTAGACAAACCCACAGTAAAACATCAAACAAACAAAAAGCTCAAAATATAGATGTCTTTAGTCAGAATCTCCCAGGAGCACTCCCTAAAAGAAAATTTGTGTGGTGAGAATATGCCCAGGAAGAAAACAGTAATAGAGTAGAGACAGCAAGATAGACAAGGAAAATAAACCAAGAAATTTCAGGTGAGGGCTCAACCTCATCCTATGGAGAGCTTTGGACCATGAGTTACACTTTAGAGTTTGCTTTACCTTGTGGCAAAGGAAATGGACTTCTTTAATACCACACCAATCATTGGCTATGTGCCACTCCGGGTTTTTTGGGTGTTAGGGAAATGTGAGGAAGGCCAGTCGTAGACATTTCTTACTCTGTTCAGGCAAGGAGACTCCAGTGTCCAAGAGCAATCTTTTCAGGTCAGAGGTGCAAACTTTTACTAGCACAACATGCAGAAGCTAGGAGATGAGCACATAGAGTTAGGAAAAGGGATCTGAGAGGATCAGTACAGGGCATCAACAGTGTCTGCTAAAATAAGCAACCTAGTATTGTGGGAAAAACATGGATTTTGGAGACAGAGAACTTATGTTCTGGCCTTATTCATCAGGCATAACCTTGGGCACATTACTTGGGAAGTCTCTTACACGGATGTTTGTGAATAGATCCTTTTCATTTTTTACTCCCAAATCCTAGCATAATACCTGGCACATAGATGGCATTCAGGAAAAAAATGTTGAATGAATGAAACCACTACACCTATTTTTAGCTCTAGTGAGATTCAGTTGTTGAGTTTTATTGTTATTGTTCTGTGCTACTTAAAAAAAATGTCTCCCCCTTTAACACACAACTTTGCTTCCATGGTTTTAATTCACATCTTGCTGAAACACTTACTATCTTTACCCCAAAACTGACTCTGGGATTAGTTTTCACATCATAAATGTGTGTGTGTACATATGAATATATATGTTTGTGTATGTGTATGTATATGTATATATGAATGCTTAGCAGCAAATTTGTATGTACTATATATAATGAGAAGATTAGCAGCAATCTGTTACTAGTCAAGAAAGAGCTTAAGATTGTTTTCCTGCTCTAATCAACCAGATCCTAGAAAGCAGATTTGAAGTATGGACCATAGATTTAAATTCCCCATAAGGTTATTAACAAAAAAATAGAAATAAATTTGCTCAACTATTTTTTAAATAATCACTGTTGACCTACCAAGTCAGACTTAAATGGAGAAGCCATGGAAAAGGGAAATTATGAACTTATTGTTCATTGTCAAAAAAGATGAGAGAAAATTTAAATTACATTCACTCTGGGAGGCCACAGCAAAACTTATTATAAAACACTGTTACTCGGTTGCTCTAAAATATCTTTGGTTATTTCTTTCACTTCATCATTCATTTGTCTCTCTTTATGCGTTGATGATTTTAAGACAGTCCTTTTCAAACTGATTCAGCTACCTGAGTGGTGAAATTCACCAACCCTTATGTGCAGAAATACACTATAACCACAAGTAACATTTATTGAGCACTTACTTGTTCCCTGTGTCGTGATAAAGATGATCTCATCTCATTTCTCATTTAATCCCCAGTACAGCCCTATGTGTTAGGAACTACAGTCATCTCCATTTCACAAATGAATAGATGGAGATTAAAAGAGGTGAAATAACTTGACCTCTTAAGGATTAAAAGAGATTAAGTAACGGGCATGTAGCTAGAACAAGAAAAAACCAGGATTCACACACAAGTGATCTGAAACCAAAGACTCAGCTCCAGGAGCCAAAATGAAGAAAAAGTTTGCAAGTCTATATTTGAATCTGGGGAGCCCAGTCTGCTTTAAAGCATGAGAAAATGAAACTACAGAGAGAAGACTCTCTTCCTCTAATTAATATAACTAGCATCCCCAGTGAGACAAATCAGATTATTTTTCATTCTCCATTACTTTGTCAAGGTATCCTGTTGACGTATTCTTCACTCCTAACTGCGGTGTACACAATTGCTGGGAAATAACGTCACAGGGGTTTGATTAATGAAAACATGTGAAAGTTCCACTTGGACTACTTAAACACAAAAAAACAGTTAACTTAATTTGAATGGATTGTTGAATTTGCTGTATTCTCTCATTTTAAAGCCAAAAGTTTTAAGAAAGTTTTTTGCTTACTTTTTAAAAGACAGATTATAACAACTCCATTTTAGCATATAGGTCTCTTTTCAATAAAAGTAGAGTGATAGACCAGTCCTAATCATGCCATTTTCACTAACAAAGAAAATTTAAAACAATTTTACTACCTGTGATATGAACATGCAATTATTGACCAAGAAGCTTCCTGAATTATTAAAGGAAGTGCCATCAAGTGAGGGGAGGGCAAAGAAGCCAGCAGAGCAGCAACCAACAATGAGAATTTGAAAGGTTCGCAGAAGAGGCACATCATCAAATCAGACTTATGTCTCTGTGGACTAAAGTAGAGACTAAAATGTCTGACAGCTCACATTACAGAAAGGCTTGCTAGTGAACTAGAAATCCTACACTTCATCCAAAATGCCAGGCTTACACTAGGAAGGATCATAAATCTTGCACGAAAACAGACCCTCACATTGGAAGTTTTAGTCCAAGTCAAGTAGGAAGTTTTGTTTTTCTATGTAAATACTAGTTGTGGTGATCCTGGGGACATGTGGATTTGGGGTACACACCACCTGCAGTGGCAGCTGAGAGAATGAGGAGAATTTTGTATCTAAACCCCATTATGGATGTTGCATTATTAGTGGAATCTGTGAATTACATCTATCCCAAGACTGGTTCTTTATTGCTAATAACCCATATTGATAGACAAACTTGAGATGGAAAAGACAGTCATTTACCTAAACTGGGGTCCATTCTTCCCTGTGCTGTATACCATGCTATAATTAAGTTAGTGAAGGCAATCTAATTCCTAATGCTCCAAGCACAATGCTCCATATTTATGGTGTTCCTAGGTCTGTCTACCATCTTTTATCTGGTCATGAAAACTAAATAAAAACAGGTGAGGTAGGAATGGTGATGAGAATTAGCATCAATTACCTTGTTCTCTAGTTCTCATACACACAAAATTGGGAAGTGGAAACATTATTTTCACAGCCATGGTAGGGCGATTGCACAGAAGAATTCTACTAGTTCAGGCAACAAGCTACAGGAATAGTAAAAGGAACAGAGCAGAAAGCCGTTATTTCCTACTCCATTATTTCCTACTGAGATTTATGTTGGAAAATTGTTGCTGCCAGGATCATGGGTTATTCTGAGACATTTTCTGAGCCTCTTCTGAGTTTATGAACAAGACCAGCTTTGCAGTGTCTGAGAGTCACAGGATTACTGTTCTATTTTTGGTGTTAGAAGCAATTAATCGTGGTTCTATGTCACCAACAAATAAAAAATATTTTTCTTTTAGACAGGCAGGGAAGTTGGAAAGGAAGGCAAGAAGAGTGAGTGTTCCATTCAAAATACATCTTTATTTATTTTAGCTTCAGTGCAGGATGTTTTTATTTTACAAGAACACTTCGAACACAAGAGCTGAAAACCCTGAGGCAAGGCAGGCCCATTACACTACAATTCTGTGGTCCCAGTCATATGCCTTGCTAACTCAGAGATGCCGTTAGTCAGTTTCTCTCGCAATAGTAATAGCACAAGCATTTTACTTCCAGTGGAAAGACACAGTGGTTCCCAAATCTGCAACCCAAAGCCGTGACTGGGTATTCCGGTTGCATTTATCTTTTCCCACCCTTAATATTTTATACAATCTAGCTCCAGTTCTGCTTATGAACTTTAACAAGAACCGATTTCACGAAAGCTTGTCCCAGTGTGCTTCAAATGCTTTCCAATAGAGGTTGTATGTGACATTTTTTTTTTCCCTAATGGAAAAAATGAAATTTCAAGGGCCCAGACTTCACTTATTTTTGCCCAACTTTGAGGTTTGGTTATGAACAGGATCTTTGGAAGAAAGCACACGGACGCTGTCAGCAATCTTAACTGCCTGGCTGTATCCTGTGTTGTTCACCAATGGAAATGGCTAGATTGAAAATTTTAGCTGAGCCAAAACATTTCCATTGTCTGCAACTTAACACATCAACAAAAATGAAAAAACAAGAAACTCTATCCAGGAAAGTGTATTTTCTTTAGCACAGTGTGTGAAGCAAAGAGCAACAATGAATATGTTTTATTTATCTTTTCTTTTTCTGAGGGAGAAATATTAAATTATGTCAATAATAAATCTGTTAGTTATACTATTACTATTTATTATCATTGCTTATTTTGTTTTATAGCCCAGGGATTTTACAAAAAGTCCTGTAAACTCAAACTGCTGTGTTTAATGTTGCTCTTGCTCTCCTATAGTTTACAGAAAATTTTCACTTACATTTGAGTTCATTTGTGCAGCATTTCGCTTTAATCAAGGCTGTCTGACTTATTGTCAAAAGTGAATGGAAATGCAGTTTTAAATCCATTTATTTCACAACTTAAATTGAAATAATCTTGGTATTCAGTAACCTTCAAGGATGTTCTCATCAAAGTATGTCCTATACATTTTTGCCCCCAATAGGCTGGTATCTGTGTTTCATAGAATCAGATCTCATTGCAGATAAAGTACATTCTCCTTTTGCTGTCTGTTCTTCTGTCACTCAACAAGTGTTTCTTAAATATCCATTTTGAGCAAGCCACTTAACGTCCTCATGCCTCACTCTATTTCTAAAGGAAGGTATTAGGCAAGATAATGTCTAAGATATTTTGAACTCTAATGTTACATTTATAATTTTGCTATAGGCTTAGGATAGTTCTAAAAACTGAAAACAATTATGTATATAGGAATACATACCATGACACAATGGAAAGATAATGGACTTCTGTGAGCCACAGTTTTCTCACTTAGTGCTATGGTCTGTATGTGTGTGTTCCTTCAATATTTATATATTAAAATACTATTAGGAGGTGGGGCCTTTACAAGGTGATTAGGTCACAAGGGCTCCAGCCTCACGAATGAGATTAGTACCCTTATAAAGAGGCCTGAGAGGTCGGGTGCGGTGGCTTACGCCTGTAATCCCAGCACTTTGGGAGGCCGAGATGGGCAGATCACGAGGTCAGGAGATGGAGACCATCCTGGCTAACACAGCGAAACCCCGTCTCTACTAAAAATACAAAAAAAAAAAAAAAAAAAATTTAGCCGGGCGTGGTGGCAGGCACCTGCAGTCCCAGCTACTCGGAGAGGCTGAGGCAGGAGAATGGCGTGAACCCGGCAGGCGGAGCTTGCAGTGAGCCGAGATCGCGCCACTGCACTCTAGCCTGGGCGATAGAGCAAGACTCCGTTTCAAAAATAATAATAATAATAAAAAGGCGTGAGAGAGCTTGTTTGTCCCTTTCACTATGTGAAGACACAGCATTAAGGCACCAGCTTTGAAGCAGAGAGTAAGCCCCCACCAGACACTAAATCTGTTGGCACTTTATTTTTATACTTTCCAGCCTCCAAAACTGTAAGCAATATATTTCTATTTTTTATAAATTACTCAGTCCAAGATATTTTGTTATAGCACTCTGAATGGTCTAAGAGATTTGGTGAATGAGTACAATACTCCTGTCCTCACAACATTGTCTAAAGATTTAAATCAGAATAAATAGAAAAGTATGTAATACATGGTAGTTCAATAAACAACAGTGGCTGATCTTTTTTGCCTTTGTTAAAATTACTTACACTCCAAGTATGAAGAGAGGATCTGTGCAAAAAAGAGAGAGACATATAAGAATGCAATGTAAAAAAAAAACACCGAATGAAATGAACAATTTATATATAATGGACATCTTAGATGTTTTGAAACAAATGGATTCATATGAAACTTAGCAGCCCTAGCCTTCCTTACTTCTAAACCATGATATTTACTGCTTCCTGATTATTGCCTTGACTTGACATTTGTTTTTAGTACTCCCGATTAACCCTTTGTATATTAATTAATCAAACAAGATCTGAATCTATTTCCTCATACCAGGATCTGAGGAGATATTTAGATCAAATGTAAGAACTGTGGATACCATGTGAAATTTAATTTCTGGATTGAAAGGTAGATGACCTGCCGAAAGGCTAGAGCTTGGGGCCTGAACACAGCTAGAAAGACCACTTCTTCAGCCTGATCTTAATTTGTCGTTTTTTAGATGGAGTCTCGCTCTGTTGCCCAGGCTGGAGTGCAGTGGCGCGATCTCGGCTCACTGCAACCTCTGCCTCCTGGTTTCAAGCAATTATCCTGCCTCAGCCTCCTGAGTAGCTGTGATTACAGGCACACACCACCATGCCTGGCTAATTTTTGTATTTTTAGTAGAGATGGGGTTTCACCATGTTGGTCAAGCTGATCTTGAACTCCTGATCTCGTGATCCGCCCACCTCGGCCTCCCACAGTGCTGGGATTACAGGCATGAGCCACCACACCCAGCCAACCTGATCTTAATTTGTAGATTCATCAATCTGTTCTGTTTCCTCACTGGGCCCTGACAATTCATTAAAGATAGAACAAAAAAAATAAAAATCAATAAAAAAGCAGGAGAGCAGAAATCCTTTATCAAATATTTTTGTTTTGACACAGGCTGGGGGACAGGCTATAGTGCAGTGGGGTGATCATTGCTCACTGCAGCCTAACTCCTGGGCTCAAGGGATCCTCTGCCACCTCAGTCTCCCGAATAGCTGGTACCACAGGCATGTACCACCACACCTGGTGGGGTTTTTTTTGTTTGTTTTTGTTTTCGTTTTTGTTTTGAGAGATGAGGATCTTGCTCCATTGTCCAGACTGATCTTGAACTTCTGGGCTCAAGCAGTTCTTCCTCGTTGGTCTCCCAAAGTCCTGGGAATACAGGCTTGAGGCACCATGCCTGACCTCAAATACCTGTAATGAGACTTTAACAACTAATTTATCAAGACCTTTAAGATGCTTAGAATGATGAAAATCTAGAGTTATCCATAACATCCCAGTTTTATGTAAGCCAAACTACTTTATGTAGATGGCTCTGCGTTATTTTGAAGGGTCTCTGAAAATCCCAGCATAATGACATTTTATAATACAAGGAAATCCAGTCCAACAACCTTATTTTTCAGATGAAGAAACTGAGTCCCAGAGAAGTGAAGAGCAAGGCTCTGCTCTGCCTTTCCCTGCCTGTGTCTTTGGCAAGTTACATACCATTTCCAACATTCAAGGTACTTATATGTTAAATGGGGCTAGAATAGTAAGTATCCCATAATGCTAGGTGAAACACATGTGAAATGTTTAGCAAAATGCCTGACATATTAAATATTATTATTATTATGAGAATGAGGAGTAAAATCTGTCTTTATAATACCATACTCTGGAATAGTGAATAGGAGAGCTCTACTTCATATATTAGTGAAGTTGAAGAAGAATTTAGATAAACCTTTAAACATGCTTGTATTAAAGACAGCAATACAGAATATTTTCCCTAATACTTACTTCAAAGAAAGAGATCTTTTTGCTAAAAGCCTTCTGTTATAGCAACATTCCTGGAAATCTCCCAGTAAATACAATAACTGAATATTTAGACGAAAAAGCAAAATTTGTTTTTCTGTAAGTTCAAAATTAATATTTATTTACACTGGAAAATCCAGGCATACTTAGTGATTTCAGTCACCTACCTAAAAAGCAATTAAAACCAAAAAAAAGAAAGAAGAAGAATTACTTCAAATATTATTGTTTCATGATTTAAAAGATATTTTGTTGTGATATTATTTGGCCCTGAAAAACTCAGACACATTTTTAGTTCTATATACAAAGAAGTCTACCCAATAAAAGGGGATATCATGGAGAACCAGTTTACTTAATAGTTTCTCCTTTCTAAAAGTTTTTTCTCAGTGATGAAACTATTCCAAAATCCAAATGAATGATTTTAAGGTAAAGAGGTATTATTTTATTTACTTTTAAAAAATTTTTATTTTAGGTTTGGGGGCACATGTGAAGGTTTGTTACATAGGTAAACACATTTAATGGGGGTTAGTTGTACATATTATTACTGACATCACCCAGGTATTAAGCCCAGTACCCAATAGTTATCTTTTCTGTTCTTCTCCCTCCTCTTTACCTTCCCACTCAAGTAGACCCCAGTGTCTCTTGTTTCCTTCTTTGTGTTCATAAGTTCTTACCATTTAGCTACCACTTATAAGTAAGACCATGCAATATTTGGTTTTCTGTTCCTGTGTTAATTTTGCTAAGGATAATAGCCTCCAGCTCCATCCATGTTCCCACAAAAGACATGATCTAGTTCTTGTTTATGGCTGCATAGTATTCCATGGTGTATATGTACCACATTTGCTTTATGTAATCTGTCATTGATGGGCATTTAGGTTGATTCCATGTCTTTATTATTGTGAATAGTGCTGCAATGAACATTTGTGGCATATGTCATTACGGTAGAATGATTTACATTCCTCTGGGTATATACCCAGTAATGAGATTGCTGGGTCAAATGATAGTTACACTTTCAGCTCTTTGAGGAATCTCCACACTGCTTTCAACAATAGTTGAACTAATTTACACTACCACCAACAGTGTATAAGCATTCCCTTTTCTCTGCAACCTCACCAGCATGTGTAATTTTTTGAGTTTTTGATAATAGCCACTCTGACTGGTGTGTAACTGTGTCTTATTGTGGTTTTGATTTATATTTCTCCAATGATCAATGATATTGAGGTTTTTTTCATATGCTTGTTGCCCACATGTATGCCTTCTTTTGAGAAATGTCTGTTTATGTCCTTTGCCCACTTTTTAATGGGGTTGTTTGCTTTTCTCTTGCAAACTTGTTTAAGTTTCTTATAAATGCTGGATATTAGACCATTTTCAGATGCATAGTTTGCAAATATTTTCTCCCATTCTATTGGTTGTCTGTTTACTCTGTTGATAGTTTCTTTTGCTATGCAGAAGCTCTTTAGTTTAATTAAATCCCACTTGTCAATTTTTGCTTTTGTTGCGATTGCTTTTGGTATCTTTGCCATGAAATCTTTGCCCATTTTTTATATCCAGTATGGTACTGCCTAGGTTATCTTCTGCAATTTTTATAGTTTTGGGTTTAACATTTAAGTCTTTAACCCATCTTGAGTTGATTTTTGTGTATGGTGTAAGGAAAGGGTCCAGCTTCAATCTTCTGCTTATGGGTAGGCAGTTATCCCATCATGATTTATAGAATAGGGAGTCTTTTCGCCATTGTTTGTGTTAGCTATGTCAAAGATCAGATGATCATAGATTTACGGCCTAATTTCTGGCCTCTCTATTCTGTTCCACTGGCCTATGTGCCTGTTTG
>NW_026652282.1:31406673-31431381 GCF_009828535.3 Hylobates moloch | reverse complement strand
AATCTTTGTCAGTCTGAGACAATGGACGGGGTGGCTGGAGGCCCCAGTTGGAAGGTCCCACCCAGTGAGGAGGAAGGCATCAGGTACCCACTTAAAGCAGCAGTCTGGCCACATTTTGGTAAAGCAGCTGTGCTATGCTGGAGGATCCCTTCTACCCCTGGTTGGCTTGAACTCTCCAAAACCTGAAGGCTGGAATGGGTAAGGTGCCCAAACAGCAAAGATGGCAACCCACCCCTCCTACTGGGATCTCCTTCCTAAGGAAGTGCAGTGCCACTACCAGTGGAATTCCAAGCCAGTGGGTCTTATCTTGTGAGGTGTTGTGGAAGTGGGGCTTAAAGGTTGTTGCTGCTCAGCCCCCTGCATTCAGCTTCTTTCCTAGGGGTATGTATGGGGGTCTAACCTCCCACTTTGCCAGAGCTGAGCTACTTTTACCGGAAAGCCCAAGCATCTAAGGCTTCAGGGTCTCCATGCATTCCTGAGTGGCTGCTCTACTGAGACTCCACATAGCTCTGTCTGTCAGACTGAAAGCCCTGGTAGACTGGGTTCAAAAGGAGATCTCCTGGACTGAGGGTAGCAAAGATCCATGGGACAAGAATGGTTTCCCGGGATCGCACATTCACTCATCACTTCCCTGGGCGAGGGAAGTTCTCCTGGTTCCATGTTTCTCCCAAGTGGGCCATTGTCCTGTTTCGCTTTATTTGTTCTCCATGGGTCAATTGCTTCCTTAATTAGTCCCAGTGTGAGTACCCATATGTTTCAGTCGAAGGTGTTGTATTTACTCGTGCCTCCCATTTGTCTTTCTGAAAGCCATGCACACTAGCTGCTTCTAGTTGGCCATCTTGGCCACTCCCTCCAAAGTACTATTTTAAACAACCAAGCCAAATTGCATTCACACTGATTCTAATTCTGAAAAGCACTGCTCCTGCTCCTCCTCTTCATAGAAGAAATGAGAAGACCCTGTGTTTCATTTCAGTTTCCAATACTCTCATGAAAATGGAGAAGTGGGGCTGTCTTGGATGAGGGCAAGCTTGGATTTAATTTCATTGGTTCTTAGTGGACAGGTCATTGATGAGTGGTCATAGGGCAACAGGGTGTTTTAATGGATCTGTGGCTGTCAGGGCACTCAAATGTTGCATGACTCTTAGTTAATCCACTCTGAAACTATAAATGGCCTTTTGGATTATGTGCCAGAATTGCAAGCAATATTATCTAATTCAGCCTTGCACTTGGGAAAGAAATCAATATTATTAGAACAATTATGTCATAATGGAATTTGAACTTTTTTTCTGATTAGAAGTAGAAGAATAAAAGACTTGATTATGCTCACTCTCAGATGCATCTACATGCCCTGTTAGTTTTTGCTAACTTAAAGTTAGATTTTCCCCCACTGAGTGATACCCTTCATTCCTGAAACACACAGAGACTAGCAGGAGTTGTTTATGGAAGATGCTACCTTAATTCTCATAGTTTATCTATAAAAGGATCAAGATTCCAAACCCTTTCCATTATGATTATTGCTCATTATACTAATAATGTATTTCTTGGCCTATGTCATGGTCTATAATATCTTGAAAAAATATTTAGATTAGATATCTTTATTGCCTCAAATAAAAATCACATGTTCAGTTTTCTGTATAATTAACCCCAAATGAATTATTTCCAATATCCAGTTATGAAAAATTACATACACCATATCCAACCTTCATATAGTGAATAGGACAATTTGCCTGAAAATGTAATTATATGCATCAAATAAACTAAGTCCCAAGAAAGGCACATTTGCTTTTCATTTAATTTCCCAATTGTAAGACCATACATTGGCTCATAAAGTTGTTATGCCCATTATCACTGATGGTATTATTCATGATGAAACAAATCCCTGAAGCATTTGTTTTTATACTAGTGTTTGTTTGA
Organism: Hylobates moloch; assembly: GCF_009828535.3. Classification (NCBI taxonomy): domain Eukaryota; kingdom Metazoa; phylum Chordata; class Mammalia; order Primates; family Hylobatidae; genus Hylobates; species Hylobates moloch. The sequence continues at coordinate 31,429,467 of NW_026652282.1, read as the reverse complement.
TCATGGCAGTGATTCTGGAGTAATAATTTGAAGTGAAACCCATAAATATGTTTGAGAAAAACTAAGTTGGTAAAAGAGAACATTATTGAATTTTAAAAGTTGATTTTTTTGTGTGTGAAGGAAGGGTTTTCTTAAGGGAAAATGTATTACATTATGGAACCAATCAAACTGGCATTTACTCTGTGGTCTATAGAGACTTTCCGTTTACATCAAATGGAGGACTGACTGGGTCCTCAGCCTTGAGGCTAAATTGTTCTACAGGTTGAACTCCAAGTTGTCTCATTACATGATTAATGATACCTGCAGTAAGAGTAATGTACTGTTAGACTGTGGTGCATCTACATAAATAACTTCAATGATAAAAGTTATAAATTAAGAGAAACAGAATGGTATTTTATGCAAACAGGAAATCACTTTTTAATACTTTTAATAACAGAATTTATTATGGATTGGCACTTCTACTGTTATTTCCTTTAGGCTATTAAAAAAAGAACTGTTTTTCCACAATAGCCAGGATCTATTTTTTTAAGAAGAAAAAAAAGTTGGGTGGTGGTGTGAATACCACCAGGTAGGTAGTTACCAGAATACATCACATTCCTTTACTGAATCATTTTCCATAAAGTATCAAGAATGAATGTATGGGCTTCAAATGCTGAGGTGATTCCTGTGATGATACTGTGCACTTGAAGATGGAAGACAAACTGAACGGTCATGGGCAATATCTGGGCCAGCTTTAGGAAGCTGATTTACATTTTTAGCTCAGGTCTTGGGAAGTAATGCTGGAAAGAAGATTTTGAGGGCTATTTTTCTAAGTAGGAGTTTTTCATATAGGAAACTTAATTGATTCTCAAAATTGATCACCTATTAAAATGTTTTCGGCCACTTCTTTTTATTATTATTATTATACTTCTTTTTAAACTACTAATGTACTTACGGACTTCAATAGATATTTTTAAGTATATAATTCAGTGGCTTTATGTACATGCACCACCTTGTGCAACCACCACCACCATCTGCTTCCAAAACCTTTTCATTATCCAAAACAAACTCTGTACATTCAGCAATAACTCCCCACTCCTCTCGCCAGCCCCTGGTAAACTTTAATCTACTTTCTGTGTCGTTGAATTTGCCTATTCTGGATATTTCATATAAGTGGAATCATATGATATCCTTTTGTGTATAGATTATTTTACTAAGCCTAATGTTTTGAAGGCTCAGCCATCCTGTAGCATGTTTCAGAAATTCATTTATTTTTATGACTGAATAATATCCATTGTACATATGTACACATTTAGTGTATTCATTCAGCTGTTGATGGACTTGGGTTTTGACAAGTTTTGTCATGGTGAAAGCAAAAGGTAGGAAATAGTTCAAAAAAATCAAACAGCTGCTTTATGAATCTTTTAATAATATAATGCTTAGCTTGTTATGGTTGAGTTTATTTTAATGAATTATATTTAACATATGAGATATAAAATGCAGATTACTTATGAGACTACTGAATATATTATAACCTTCAGAGTACATTAAAGAATGCCTAGATTTTCTGAAAACACACTCAACTTCCAAAATGAGTAGTTTCAGCCAAGTACCCCTTAAGTACATTTATCACATCACCATTCATTCATGAATTTTCTGGTCTACATAAAGGAGCCAGTCAATAAACTAATATATCAAAACAACCCCACTATTCGCCACTGCTCACCATATTACTAAATCCTATGGCAAATTATTAATCCGTATCTTATTTGAAATATCAGCACCTTTAAAATAGCTGATTATTTGCCTTTTGTGTAAATACTTTCTTCATTTTTTTTTGTATATGTTGTTTTATCTTCCTCTCTCTGAACTTTTTTTTTTTTTAACATTGAAGTACCCTTGGGATCAGTCCAGAGCCTTCTCATCACTTCATTCATCCCTTTGCTGATGTAATTTCAACATGAGTTTTTAATACCATCAGCATTATAATGAATCCTTAATCATAACTCCAATATGGGCAATTTCTCTGACCTGCAGACTCTCAATGTTAATTGCCTACTTGATGATTCCCTGTTTGGATAGCTAATAGACATTTTTAATGTAACATATCTGAAACTGAATTCTTAGTGTCCACCTATAAACCTGCTTTTTCATCATCTTAATTAATGCCAATTCCATCCTTCCAGTTTCTTTGACCACATTACTTGAGGTTATCCCTAATGCCTCTCATTCTGTTATTTTCATTTTCAATCTATTTAGAAAATTGTTTCTTCTACTTATGAAATATATCCAGAATCAGATAAATTATTACTTCTATCACAATTGCTTCATTTTTCATCACTGTTGTTTCTCGCTCACATTACTGTAGGAGACTTCCTGCTCTTCTCGTTTCCACTCTTGCTCCTCTGCTGTCTGGTCACAACACAGCAGCCAGAATAATCATACTGAAAGTCCATTGGATCATGTTATTTATTTGCATAAAACCTATTAATGGCTCCACATTTCTCTGAGAGTAAAAGCTCAAACATGTAAAATGTTTAACAAGGCCCTATATAATCTGGTCCCTCTCTAACTTCGTTTCCCAATTTTCCATTAACATCCTTTCTGTTCTCATTGGTCAAGCTATAATGTCTTCTTCAAACATCTCAGATAAGCTCTTGCATAAAGATTTGGCACTAGCTGTTCCTTCTGTCTGAAATGCTTTTCTTCTGTGTATCTGTGTGGCTAAATTTACCATCTTCTTCTTGGCAGAGATGCTGCCTTTCAGTGTGAAGGTGGTGCTTTGCAACAGAGCACCTGGCTGAGAGGTACATGGGTACAGTATCCATGGCCCCAGTACACGCCTTTGCATTTGTGGGCCAGCATGGATTCTGCTCCTTATTTATTTATTCTTTCATTCATTTTATTTTTCAAATAATTTTTTTTTTTTTTTTGAGACGGAGTCTCGCTCTGTCGCCCAGGCTGGAGTGCAATGGCGCAATCTCGGCTCACTGCAAGCTCCGCCTCCCGGGTTCATGCCAGTCTCCTGCCTCAGCCTCTCCGAGTAGCTGGGACTACAGGCGCCCGCCACCACGCCCGGCTAATTTTTTGTATTTTTAGTAGAGACGGGGTTTCACCGTGGTCTCGATCTCCTGACCTCGTGATCCGCCCACCTCGGCCTCCCAAAGTGCTGGGATTACAAGCGTGAGCCACTGTGCCCGGCCTCAAATAAATTTTATTGTAGGTTTACAACATAATGTTATGGGATACATATAGATAGTACAATGATTACTATAGTAAGGCAAATTAATATATCTATCATCTCACATATAAGATGCATCCTGATCAGCCTTAGAAGTCCTAGTTTTTCTTACTGCATTAACCATGTTTCTTAAAATTTTCTCTATTCTGATGCTTTGATATATGGAACCTTGCTGACCCTAGAAAGACTGTTCCTCCCAGGGTTTGTCAATTCCTAGAAATAGTACACAACTCACCTATGAGGACACTTTTCAAATACAAGCCAAGTGATCCAGAACCCACAATCCTACCACCAACTTTTTCAGGCTATTACACTCTGGGCTACTTATCTTCTCTACTCACCCCAGGGACTGCTACCAGACATGTAGGGACAGCACCTACAACACCTAACTTACTAAAATTATTCAAACTAGCCAATCCTAAACCTGCTTACTGTGCTTTGCCCATTTCTTCTTGCAGAAGCCACAATAAAGACTCTTGCACATGTTTCTTTCTCTCTCTCTCCTCTGCCTCTTGACTGACCCTGTTGTTTCTTCCTCCCCACACCCATAGTATTTCATGCCTCTTTCTTTTGGGAACTGTAAGGGATAAACTATCTCTTTCAGTGATAAGCACCTGCCGATCTGTTGGCCTTACTATAGCTCAAATTTGCTATTAATATACTATATTTTCAAGTACACAATTCTAATTTTAAGCTTATATAATCCTCTAACATACATATCTTTCTCTTATTTGTTATCTATCTTCTTCATTTGATTAATAGAAATAGGAATATTTGTCTGTTTTCCTCACTGATGCATCTCCCACTGCCTAGAATGGTATGTAGCAGACAGTAGGTATCTAATAAATATTTATGAATGAACAAATAAACAAATAGTCGAATCTAAGAGTCAATTTACATATTTTTCAAAAACATACATAATGCTTTTAAATAATTTTAATGAACTGTAAAGTCACTAAAAAAAGCAAGGCATCTAAATGAGGAAAATCAAATTGGAAAAAATTAAAACACCTTTAAGTATGTGTATTTTCATAAGATATAAGTTTATGTAACATTCTTTCCATTGAGATACATTTGTTGATCTGCCTATAGTAAATGTCCAATAAACATTATATATACCTACACATGTTATGCATATTATTTATGGCTTATCCTTACCCTTATTACCTGTCAAATGAATCTCAAAATATTCAGGTAGTAGGTAAAAAATAGAACCCCAAGTTATTCAGGCAGCATTACAGCATGCAGAGATACCTTGATTTCAGGGAAATTGGATCCCTTTCTCTTCAGTGGATGGGCATAGATGGCAGTATGGGATGGACGAAGTGGGTAAGATGCAAACAGCCCCTGGCTAAAATACCACAAATTTTCATTGTCCTTACCGAGAATTAATACTTTTTTTTTTTTTTTTTTCAAACGGAGTCTCACTCTGATGCCCAGGCTGGGGTGCAGTGGCATGATCTTGACCCACTGCAACCTCTGCCTCCTGAGTTCAAGCGATTCTCCTGCCTCAGCCTCCCGAGTAGCTGGGACTACAGTCATGCACCACCACTTTTGGCTAATTTTTTTGTATTTTTAGTAGAGACAGGATTTCACCATGTTGGTCAGGCTAGTCTCAAACTCCTGACCTCAAATGATCCGCCCACCTCAGCCTCCCAAAATGCTGGGATTACAGGCGTGAGCCACTGTGCCCAGCCACCAAGGTTTAATAAGTTTTCATAATTGCTTCTCAATTTTTAATGTGTCTTTATCCATTTCCAATTTCTTTATATGGTGGTTTTTACAAATTTGTTTAATATTATATTTATTTCTGGGGGGAGAATTTTCTGAGTTCTTCACTCAGGCATTTCAGAAATCCCACTCCTCTCCTAATGTTGGAGTTTTACACGTCTATGACGTATAGTGTGAGTGAGCCAGCTCCATGTAAAGGGGAAGGGTTGGTATTAAAGATGGTATAGGTAATGCTCAACTAGGATTGTAGCAGGGTAACAACATGATACACTCTGTAGAAATGCCTTGGCTGGTAGAATTGGCAGGACATTATTGACTCTTGATTGAATTTGATACATGAAAAAAAGGGAAAGTTTCATCCTTGTCTCTGAGATTAAGAAATAGAAATAGGCATAGGAACAAGTTTGGAGAGGATAATTTGAAGGTTTCATGCCATACGTAGGTGGATACGACAAGCAGATAACTGAAAATGTGTGCATTTTCACATGAAGGGCAAAAAATAAAGTACATTATAATTTTAACATTAACTAGAGATATAGTCCAAGATCTAAAATGTTTACAAATCTCTAAACTTGTATATATCTTAGTAACAAGGAGTAATTAGGAGTTATTCAGTAAATAATGCTGAGTACAGGACAAAAGAAACATTCCCTTAAGATATAACTATGTGGCAGAATTCTGGGCTCCTTATGTGTGTCTAGCTCCTGTTTTGCTGTACTCAGTATTCATATTCCTACTTTAGTAAAATTATAATTATTTCTCATCATGGACATTTGTATAAATCTCAAATAGTTTAAGCATGAGTCTCAGCAGCCATGACACTTAGTCACTAGGGAGCCAAAGTGTTTCATACACTCTGGTCAATAATTAATTCAGTCCCCCTAGGTCCTCAGTCTCCCTGATCTTTGCATATTCTTCCCCTGACCCTTTTCCTCCCCTACCATCTCTTTAGTATCTACTACTTGACCATTAAACAATTAAATATAGAAATATAACTTGAAATATGACATTAAACAAATTGTAAAAGTTTTTTTTTTTTAACTCCATCTATATGTGAAGAAACCATCAATTCCACTTGATTTTGTGCCAGGTTCTTGTCTCCTCTTATTTCTTAGACAACAGAGCCTCTTAGTTATCATTATTATGTTTTTAAGCATAGAAAATTTAGGGACATATAGTTAATGAAAATTTTATTATGGTGATGAATATTGTCATCAATGTGTCTTGGAAAATGAATTGATAATGTCTAAAATATAAATGAATTTCTGTCTTTTGAAAATAAAGTTGACCTTTGAACAACACAGATTTGAACTGTGTGGGTCCACTTACACACGGATTTTTTTATGTCTCTGCCACTCCTGAGACAGCAAGATCCACCCCTTCTCTTCCTCCCCCTCAGTCTATTCAACGTAAAGACAATGGGGATGAAGACTTTCCACTTAATGGGGGTTGGATCCACTTCCACTTAATGAATAGTAAATACATTTTCTCTTCCTTATGATTTCCTTAATAACATTTTCTTTTCTCTAGCTTACTTTAAGAATGCAGTATATAATCATATCACACACAAAATATCTGTTGACTTCATGTTATTGATAAGGCATCTGGTCAACAGTAGGCTATAAGCAGCTAAAATTTTGGGGAGTCAAAAGTCATACTGAGATTTTTGACAGCACAGGGGGTCAGCACCGCTATCTCTGATTTGTTCATGATTCAACTGTATTTTATTTCTCTTTATTCTAAAGATATTTTTATAAGGCATGATATGGTTTGGCTCTGTGTCTCCACCTCAGTCTCATCTGGAATTGTAATCCCCCTGTGTCTGAGGGAGGTACCTGGTAGGAGGTGATTGTGTCATGGGGGCAATTTCCCCCATTTTGTTCTCATGATAGTGAGGGAGCTCTCATGGGATCTGATGCTAGTAAAAGTGGCAGTTTCCCCTGCATGCTCTCTCTCTCCTGCCGCCTTGTGAAGAAGGTGCCTGCTTCCCCTTTGCTTTCCACCATGATTGTAAGTTTCTTAAGGCCTCCCCAGACATGCAGAACTGAGTCAATTAAACCTATTTTGTTGATAAATTATCCAGTCTCAGATAATATCTTTATAGCAGTGTGAAAATGGACTAACGCAGGGCACCAACTAACAGTACCCATAGAAAGTTACCATTGTTTTTCCAGGATTTTTACTGGTTTTACTAGTTTACTATATTTGCCTTGGGTGCCATGAGGTATTCATAGATTATGAGCATTCCATTCTAATTCCTTTTATTACTGCAGTTATTTCAAAAGATGTGTGTATGTGTGTGTCTGTGTGTGATCTGTGTGTTTCTGAAATTTTGTATGTTATGTATTGTATGTGATTATATATAACCTTAGTGAGGCCTGGTTTCAAGCCAGAATTCTGTGTGTTGTTTTCAGAAACCAAATCCCATATTATGGCCTTGGACATGAGGATCTGCATGAGTGTATCATATCCTTCATAAAACAGTGCCTGATTTCTCATCAATATGATGCAGTGAGCTAAACTTTGACATATGTCTCTATTCCAAGGAGATAGTACCTGATAAATCGTAAAAATAGAAAAAAAAGTTGTATAGCCAGTCTAAAAGTAACAAGATAAAAATCATCAAGGATCATAAAGAGGAGAGTAAAACAGTTTTACTGCTTTTTTAGTTTTTTTTTCAGTTTCTATGAGGTAAATCAGGTAAGTCCTCTTTGTATTTGGGGGAATGGGAGCACTTTTCACATTGCATGCTTGAATTCTAAGGCTGAGAGGTGTTTTCTCCACTTTTGAAAGGAGACTGAAACATTCTTGTGGAGTCGTTGTCTGTCCAACAAAACCCCACGCTGATGAACTGCATAAAGTTTCCAGTTGACAGAGATAGTATTTACAATACCCCCAAGATCATAGCAGGAATGGAAACCAGAGATGACCATATCCAATATAGTTCTGGAGGAGGCAGTAGGGGAAGGGGCTTCTAGAAGCCTGTGGACCAGGTAGAAATAATTGTAAAAACTCTACATAGGAAAAGACTGCATAGAGAGGGGATGAATTACTTTGTACTGTGGGTATAACAAATTACCACAAATTTAGCAGCTTAAATTTATTTATTTTTAATGTATTATACTTCTGTAGATGAGAAGTCTGAACAGGCTCAAATGGCTTATTTGCTTAGGGTCTTATAAGTCAAAAATCAAAATCTCAAGCTGGGTTGGGATCTTATCTGGAGAGTCTGAGGGAGAATCTGCTTTCAACCTCATTCAGATTGTTGGAGAAATTAAGTTCTGTTTAGTTGTAGCACTGAAGTACCCTTTTGCTCTTTGGATATCAGCTAGGGGGTCATTCTCAGATTCTAGAAGCCCACTGCATTACATGGCTCTTGACCTGTACCATTTACAAGGCTAAGAATGGTGTGTTGAATTATCTTCATGCGTTAAATCTCTCTGAATTTTTCTCTTGCCTTCCTCTTTTGCCACCAGCTGAAGAAAATCCTCTGCTTTCAAAGGCTCATGTAATTACATTAGGCCAACCTAGATCATTTCTTTTTTAAAGGGGACCTATGCCATATAACATAACATAAGCATAGGAGTGATATCTCATAATATTCTCAGGTTTCAAGAAATATAGCCTGGAATCTTGGGGCTGTATTTGTTTCCTGTAGGTGCTATAACAAATTATCACAAGTATGGTGCCTGAAAACAAGAAAACTTTACTCTGTCACATGTCTAGAGGCTACAAGTCCGAAATCAAGGTATTTCTAGGCTAATACTCTCCCTAGAGGCTCAAGAAGAAAAAAACAGTCCTGGCTTCTTCCAGTTTGCAATGGCTGTTGGCCTTCCTTGGCATTCTAAAATTCTAATCATTGCATAGATGGAACTGGATGTGGGATGTGAGAAGGGCAAAAAGTCCTCCCTCAAAAGTTCAGTGGTGAAACTCTATACAGGATGTGAACAAAGAGAACAGGAGAATCTTTACACCACTAGTACTGAGGTATAACTGGACAGGACATAAGAATGAGGCAGAAAAGAAGTCCCAAACTCTCAGTTCAGTGCTGTATCTAAGCAGCATTATGTAGATGGGGCAAAGAGGAGGAACCCTGCACCGTCAGCACCGTGATTATATGGCAAGGTGGACAGAACGAGAAGTAGCATGCCCAGAGCACCAGCACAGTGTTGTAGCTGGTTTGTACTTGGGTTGGCAACATAAACAAGATCAAGGAAAGCAGCATTGGTGCCATGGTGTAAATGAAAAGTGGATCTGAATGAGCAAGGGAGGATCCTCCCACCATTAATACTGTGGTGAGCACAGACAGGGCATGTGAGAGGGGCAAAAGGGCAGGAGGGAGTCCCCATCTCTTCAGTGCTATTATATTACTGGGTTCAGAATCTGAACAGAGTGAAGAGGAGCATCCTGACCCTATCAGGGGACTCATTAAATGGAAGGGGAAATCGAAGCTGTGAGGATGGGAAAACCTACATCATCTAGGCCATTGTGTAAGTGAACAGAGAGGGTGAAAGGAGTAAATAGATCTTCACACTGTCAATGCATGCTGTGCTAGGCCAGAGGAGGAAAACAGAGCAGAGATGAGCATATCCATGCTATCATTGCAATAATGTAACCAGGGCAAAGACCTGACTCATGAATTCAATGATGTAACTGCACAGGGGAAGTAAAAGGCCTGAGGAGGTAGAACCTGCACAACCACTGCAGTCGAGTAACTGCACAGAAGCCAAGGACGAGGCAAACAGGAGAAGTGCAGAGCATCAGTGCTATGGTGTAACCTGGGAAAGGATGTGACAATGTAAAGAGGAGTAGCCCTCAGACATCATTGCAGGGGTCCAGTTTGACAGGGGACAATTACAGGGCAAATAAGAGGGCCCCCAACATTAGTGCAGTGGAGCAACCTGGCAGGGACCTAATGCACTGCTGTGCCTGACTCAGCATTCCTGCCTCTATACTATTTGGGGGCAGCCTGAGGTGACTTTTATACAGGCAGTGCAATCCCTTCCTGAGTCAACAAGAATCGGAGTGCCGCTCTACAATGCCCTAGCAGAATTACAAGTGTGCCTTCAAGATGCCATGATTTATAGTCACGGCGTCATAAAACACTTCATCTGAGAGCCTGGTCTGCTTTCCAGGGTGTGAGGTGACCTGCCGGACACTACTAAGATAGTGGAAAACCAATTCTCCTGCCATCCTGCTCAGAGCCTGTCTTGTGTTTCTCTGCTAATATATATCACTGAAAACTATGAAAGCAGAGGTCCTAAATCTTCAGACACTGTAGTTGTCTGAGATATATACTCTTGTATAAATATGCACAATGGTTACACTCCAGAATAGTAGATGACTAAAGTGGGAACCAAGTCAATGACCCAAATCCAGCCCAGATCATAGTGACTAAATGTCATCATGGACTGTCTGGCAGCCTTGACAAATTGAGTTGCAGCAGAAAAAAGAATGGGTCACAAAACAACCTTTGCAACAATTGGCACCATATTGACAGTTTCTATTGCTACAGCAAGGAAATCAATGGCCTGTGAACACTGAATGATCCTCTTACCCTTGGAAGTGATCCCTGCAGGCCAACCTGCAGGATGTTAGCGGAATGGCTTGCAGGAACACACACCAATCCTGGCTGCTTCTCCTTCTGCTCTGGGAGCAGAGGGTCTGCCCTGGATTCAAGGTTGTGGACCTGACATTGGAAAGAATTATCTTGTTTACCACAGAGCCATCTACATCACCAGTTGGGTTTCTCACTACATCACTGTGCTGTGTTAAATGTGTCCAACTTAAAATAAATTGAAAAAGATATGCTACATCAATGTTCATAGGTGTAAACTCTAAACTTTTTAATTTATTTATTTGGGGTGGGGGCATGGTGCTCATGAAGAAAGAAGAGGAACTAAGTTTAGGGGACAGAGTGGGGTAACCTTGAGACATATAGTCAGGGTTCAGCAAGGCCACCATACACAGTGAGGTTTGTTCATTGCAAAAAGTGCCCAGTCATGGGGGTGTGGGGTTGCTAAAAGCCAGCCCATATCCCCTTCTCCAACATCAACACCCCCTGCTGTGTCTGCAGGGTGGGGCACTTCTGTCTGAGTTCTCTTCTCACAAGGGGGAAACATTTTTTATAGAGTGGGGTGGTGGCTTTTTTAGTTCATTCTCCTAAAGACAGTACATTTTCATTCTGAGGAGCTGTCTTTTTCTCATTCGTTTCCCCAGAGAATCTTTTATTTCTTATAAACTCATCCTGCTGAGAGCCTTTCCTTCTCACAATGAATCCAGCAACATACTCACCCAGCCTGACAAGAGAGAATGCTTTCTTTAATTCACACAAAGATGCCATATAAGTTGCTGGTGACCTGGAGTCTGTGGCACCAAGGGGAACTCCTGATGCAGGGATGCTCATTCACTCTGGCCTGTACCAGACTAGTTAATAAACTGAGGCTGTTCTGGGATACCTACATGCTCTACAGGAGCCGTCCACTGCCCCTGTTACCCTCGTCCCTTCTCCAGGACCTAGTAACCACAGAGTTAGTGCCTCACACAGCTGGGACCCTGAATCAAGCTCTGCCTATTGGTCAGTGTTTGCACCACATTTGTTGTGAAGTACTTCTAATAACATTCTTGATAACAGGCTCCGGAACCCCCATCGATTTCTGAGCCCCATGAACCCCATTTCCATCTCCTAGGATATTTTGTTCACTGGTTTAGATTGGTTTAGTCCAGTCTTGGACTCCATGACTATTTGAATGTCTACAACTATTCTGCCTCTCTCTGGGTTCCTAAGCCACAGACATCCCTGAGAGGCAGCCATGGCAGTTGTCCAGGAGAGGCACTGCCAGGCTGCTAAAGAAACTTTGCTGAAGAAACCAGCCCCTCCCTGAAAGCCTGTGCTATCTCTCAGGAGCTATGAGAAAAAGTAAAAGTCTCAATGGAAGGGAATACAGTTAAGGTCTTAATGAACGAAGATGGTCACACTTTCTGAAAGCAGGCTCTCAGCAGCCCTTTTACCTGCCAATGTATCACTGCCCTGCTGAGTCTATCTGAGGTATTCCCTCTGCACCTGAGGACATGATTCTTACACTTTGCTGCTGAACACAAGGCAATTCTTGGATGAGGTCTTTGGTTTTAGAATAATTTACTATGATTTGGATATGTTAAAAATTTGGTGCACTGTGATCAGTCAGCCACTGGCTTCTGTGCACTCCTTTCCTCTCTTGTTGCAACACAGTTCTCTGTAAATCACACCTAATTTTAAATACTGAGCATATGGTCTGTTATGACAACAAGATAGCCCAAGAGCTGAAAAAAGAAACATTCCCAAAATGCCTTTTATATCCAACAACCACCTGTGGTAGGAAGAAAAGATAGACATTTCCAACTCTGGGTACAGAATCTCGACCACAAAGACAAAGGCTGTTGAAGACTAAGCTCTGATTTTTTTTTTTTTTTTTTTTTATCTTGTCCAAATTCCTATCTAGGGGGTCTGGGGAGTCATGCTCTACAAACCATAAATTCTCATCAGATGGGGTTTTTTTTTTAACCCTATATATCATGACTTACTTTCCAACCTGACTCCAGCATAACACTATCAGACAAGGAAGAAAATCAAAATGTTTTACCCCCAAACATGTTTCTTCGCCATATCTTGAAATGTCCATGCAAAAGGAGAAAATTTGCATCTGTAAAGAATCTCTATTCACATAGCTAGGTCTCTTTCTTCCAGGCCCTCTCAATCTTAAAGAGATTAACTACAAATCTTGCACCTTTTAAAGATCTGAATAGGAAAATTTGTCATCTATTGTCTCTAAAGGCAGTCACTATAAGACGTCCAAAGAACCTTGGTCTCCACAGTCTTTTATCTTAACCTGAACATTTCCTTTCTATTGATCCCAGGTCTTCAGACAATCTCAACCAATTGTCAGTCAGAAAACGTTTACATTTACCTATAGCCTGGAAGCCCCCGCTTTGAGCTGTCCCATCTTTCTGGACCAAACCAATGCATTTCTTAAATATATTTGATTGATGTCTCATTCATCCCTAAAATGCAAAAAACCTAACTGCACCCCAACCACCTTGGGCACATCTTCTCAGGACCTCCTGAGGGTTGTGTCACGGGCCATGGTCACTCATATTTGGCTCAGAATAAATCTCTTCAAATATTTTACAGAATTTGACTCTTTTCATTGACACTGGCATGGCTCTTCATCCTCCCATTATAAGTTGTCCTCACCAAGGTCCTCAGGCCTTGACTCTCTGTGCTGCTTTTGTGAGAATAGCTGTTAATCTGTCCACTCCCAGGCCCTCTGAAATACCAGCCACTAACATATGGACTCTTCTGCTGAAATCTGTCCTGGTTGCTTGTAGCAGGTCCTTTTGATGCTCCATCCACGTCTCCATCCCCTGGTGCTTTACCACTGCAGTGCAAGCTCTGGGACTTCCAACTGCCTGAGGACGTTTCTCGACAACCAAAATCCACCCTGCCCACACAGGGCAGCTGTGAGAGCCAGAGGATTAATGTCCTGGAAGGCAGCATTCAATCAATGGCTGATGGAAACTGGCGTCTAAATAGTCTTGTTCCCTTGCCCATGAGAAGAAAGAACTCTGAGGTGCATGTACTACACTGACATCCAGAGTTTCCCAGTGGGATCAAGCTCCAGTAATCAATCCACAGTGGGGACCTGCCTGATAGTATACCTTCTATCGGTGGTTTCCCTTTTTTTGCCTTGCTCCTGGCTCCTGTGTTTAGTTATAACTACTGTACTTCAGTCCTGTCTCAGGTCTGCTTCTAGGGCATCCAAATGCAGACACAGCTTCAGTGTCCTCATCCAGTGTTAGATAATTGGCCCTCCTAGTCATTACTTTAAATTATCTCTAAATTATTTATTATGCCTAATATAATGTAGATATTAAGTAGATAGTTGTTATATGGTAGTTTTTGTTTTATTTTTACTGTTGTATTATTAATTTTTATTTATTATTTAATATTTTTAATCTGGAGTTGGTTAAATCCATGGATGTGGGGCTCACATATATGGAGGGCTGACTGTACATGGTAAACCCTAGAGGATCCCATAAAAAAAAAGAAACCTTAAAAACAGCAAAAAGAATTATCAAATAAAAAATATGATAATTGGAAAGTATTTACTTAACGTGAAAGAAAACAGTAAAGGAGGAATGCAGGAATAAAAAGATATGAGACATATAGAAAATTAAAAACAATAAAATGGCAAGCAACTAGGTCAGCAATAACATTAAATGTAAATGAATTAAACAATCAAATAAAAAGGCAGAAATTATGTGACTAGATTTTAAAAACATGAGGTGACTATATGTTGTCTATAGGAGTCATACTTTAGATTCAAAAAACACAAATATTTTAAAAATAGGCCAAGCGTGGTGGCTCACGCCTGTAATCCCAGCACTTTGGGAGGCCGAGATGGGCAGATCACGAGGTCAGGAGATCGAGACCATCCTGGCTAACACGGTGAAACCCCGTCTCTACTAAAAATACATACAAAAAAAAAAAAATTAGCCAGCCGTGGTGGCAGGCACCTGTAGTCCCAGCTACTCAGGAGGCTGAGGCAGGAGAATGGTGTGAACCCGGGAGGTGGAGCTTGCAGTGAGCTGAGATCGTGCCACTGCACTCCAGCCTGGACAACAGAGCGAGACTCCGTCTCAAAAAAAAAAATAAAATGAAATAAAATAAAGGGATGGAGGTATGGAAAAGATATAGCATACAAATAGTAACCACATGAATGCAGGAATGGCTATACTAATATAAGGCAAAACAAACTTTAAAATAAAAAATTGTTATTAGAAGTAATGAAAGACATTTATAAAAACAAACATATCAATTCCTCAGGAAGATATAACAATTATAAATATGTATCCCTAACAAAATCTCAGATGACATCTTTGCAGAAATTGACAAGCTGATTTTAAAATTAATATGGAATTGCAAGAAACACAAAAGAGCCAAAATAATTCTGAAAAATAAAAATAAAGTAAGAGTAATCACTCTCCTCAATTTCAAAACATACTACAAAGCAATGGTAATCAAGACAGTGTGGTACTGGCACAAGGAAAATCATATAGATGAATGCAATAGAATGGGAGCTTCAAAAATAAACCTATACATCTGTGGTCAACTGATTTTCAACAAGGATGCCAAGACCATTTAATGATGAAAAGAAGAGTCTTTAAGCAAATGGTGCTGGGGCAAGCAGATATCCACAAGTAAAAATGAAGTTGAACCCTTACTTCATATTATATAAAAAAATTAACTCAAATTGATCTAATATCTAAGTCTAAGAGATCAAATTATAAAACTCTTAGAAAAAAACTTCATAACCTTTTATGTGGCAAAGAATTCTTAGATACAACACCAAAAGCATCAGCAATGAAAGAAAAAAAGAAATAGAAAAATTTTCTTATAAAAATTAAAACATCTATGCTTCAAAGGACACCATCAAGAAAGTGAAAAAATAACCCACAAAATGGGAAAAAATGTGTATATCATATATCTGATGTTATTATACATAGATTATCACATATTATACCTAGAAGATGTAAATAATTCTTAGAACACAGTACTGAGTACTGAATAGACTAATAACACAATGGCCCAAATGAGATTTTTCTTTTGAGAAAAACTCAACAGATATTTCTCCAAAGAAGACACACCAGTAGGCCAATAAGCACATGAAAATATGTTCAGCATAATTGTTCATCAAAGAGATGCAAATACAAACTATAATGACATACCACCTCACAACCACAAGGATGACTGAAACCAAAAGTCAGACATCGAGTATTGGTAAAGATGTAAAGAAACCAGAACACTTATCCACTGCTGGTAAGAAAATAGAATGGTGCAGACACTTTGGAAAACAGTATGGCAGTTCCTCAATTAAACATTAAGTTACCATAGGACCCAGCAATTCCATTGCTAGGCATGTACCCAAGAGAAATAAAAAATAAATATATATCCATACAAAAGTGTGTACAGAAATATTTATAGCAACATTATTCATAATAGCCAAGAGGTGAAAACGGCCCAAAGGTTCATCATCTAATCAATGGATAAATAAAATGTGGTATAGACATAAAATTGAATATTATTAAATCACAAAAATGAAGTATAGAGACATGATACAACATGGATAAATATTGAAAACGTTATACTAAGTGTAAAATGCCAGTCACGAAAAACTACTACATATTATATAAGTGCATTCGTAGGAAAGTCCAGAATAGGAAAGTATATAGAAACTGAAGTAGATTAGTGGTTCCTTAAGGCTGAAGAGGGTGGAGTGGCAGTAGCAGGAGAATGTGGGAGTGATTACTAACAAGTCGGTTTTTGAAGTGATGAGCATGTTCTAAAATTGTACTAATGGCTGTGCCTATTTGTGAGTTTATTAAATATTATTGAGTTAACACTTTAACTGAATGAAGTACATGGCGTGTGAATTATATCTCAATAAATCTGTTTGTAAAAAAATGGATGATTGGAATGTATTCTGAATGTAAAAATTATTGCTGGAAAATGAGGCACTATTAAGAATGGAAGAAAGAATTATCTTCAGGTATCAACATCACATATAGAATCAGAAAACTTGGTTTCAAATGTAAGCTCAGCCCCTTATTACTTTTGTGGCCTTGGATAAAACACGAACCTTCTTGTGGCCCATTATTTTCATCTATAAAACGGAAATGGTAATGCATGACATAGGCCAAGCAAGAGGTTGTTTCAACCACAGAATGCAGAGAACCAATCCAGTTCATCAACAGTAAATACATATATAAAAAGAACTGTGAAGAAATATATAAAAAGACTACTTTTTATACTACTTGCTTGATTCCTCAGATGTCCTCAGGACAAGGGAGGGACTGAGTGTCAGTGTTTTTTGAAGATATTTTTAAAATGCTTTCTATAATGCAAATGTGAACTCCTTCGTTTACATCTTAGGAGAAAAACATGGAGTATTTCCCTTTCTGAAGATGCCCTAGTGCAGGCTATCATCTAACTCCATTCTTCGCTCCAAAGCACAATATATGTGATCTTTGGGTATATACAACATGCCTTGTTCATCTTTTCACTCTCACAGTGTGTTTTTCAGGATCCACGGCAGAAAATTCTAGACCAGTTAAACCAAAGAGATGGATATGAGCATTGCATGAAAACAGTGGTGCTAGCTGTCTTCAGATATGGCTGAATCCCTTTCTGATTGGGGGGCTTGAATTGTATCATTAAGACTCATTTCTCTGTTCTCCATATCTCAGCTTTGCTTTTCTCTTTCTTGCATTTATTCCTAGACCAGTTTTTCCCACGTGGAAACAAAGATGCTGCTCTACAGCTAGCAATTCTGAACACGAAAAAGCCCCTTTTCCCTACTTGTTGTATCAAGAGTTGTGGAGAGGGATCTGATTAACTGGGCTGGGTCACTACCTGCCAAACTTTGACCCAGTCGTGTGTGTGTGTGTGTGTGTGTGTGTGTGTGTGTGAACACTCCTCCCTTGAGGAAAAAAACAGCAGAAGTTCAGGTGGTTAGAGCTCAGAATCTGGAGTCAGGTCGGCTAGGTTCGAATTCTGAACTTAGCTTAAAAGCTGGGTGGTCTTGAACAAATTACTCCAGCACTCCTAGGCCCCACTTCCTAAATATTAATATGAGCATAATAAAAGCACCTACTTTAGTGAATTTTTAAAATATAAATGAATTAATTCATGTGATGAATGTAGGACAATGCTAGACATACAGTAAGCAGCAGTTATTACTGTAATTTTAAAGACAAATGCTGTCATAAGAAAATGTTGGCATGTTCCTGAGAATTGACTGCAAAACTGCTCCTTTTTCTGAACCTCTTTGTTACCCCAAAATCATTATTACTATTATTATAAGCACTTGGTAGTAATTCTTTGGTAAGTATGAATGGCACCAAAAAGCTAAAGCAGAGTGAGAAAGCAAGAGCAATCGCAACAGCCAGAGCAAGAGAGATGGAAGATTTTCACCTAAATTCTGATAATCCCAGTGCAAGAGGGGAAAAAGCTAGAAACTGCAATCAGGGGACCTGGATGCACCAATCGTAGTGTCTGCAGCTCTGCCTCCAGCTGTTATATTCTGACCTCTGCATCTTTACATTCTTCGTGCTTCATTTTCTGATTTGTTCATGAGGCAGAGCCTCTGTGTCTCATCAATTAAAACAGGCACCCAAATCCACAGCTGTGAGTCTCTTATGACTCCTGGTTTCAATGCATTGCATTTTTATCTTATAGTAAATGTCAGTTTTCATCAACTCAAATGTCCTCACGACATAATATGACTTGAAAATATGCAAATACCTTCTTACCAGATACTTCTAATTAGATGGAGGCCTTGTGTGGGAGATACTCCTTCATTAGTTCTGAGGTAATCAAAACAAATCACACTTGATTACATGCTATAAATTCACTCCAGGAGGCTCAGGGCCAGCGTTAACTGCCACAGGACTTCAGGGAGGCATGCAACCAGCTTTTCTTTTCATGAAAGACACTTCTCTCAGGTTCTAAAAAATCATCTCCCTCTTTATATTCCCGTTTGCAGAAGGAACGTTGCTATGCATTATAAGTGGACCACCAGCCAGGCTAAGAACAAATGCCTCACAGTTCTAAAGATACTCAATAGTCAAACCTCAAAGCAAGCACACAGGTGTCAGGTGGCTTTAATCAGAAATCACTGGGAAATATCACAAGTACGGGCATTATGGTTAAAGGGAACTTGTTAACGAGTGGGGAAGTGATAATGATGGTGTCTGGCTTTTGTATATAAGCAAGAACTTCAGTGCTACTAACTAAATTAAAGAGAAATCCCTTACGAGCTACTCTAGGTATAAGTCTATTTTTAGACATTTTAACCTATCAATTTTTGTGGCCATTTTAAGGTACTGACTTAGTTTGATTCACAAATGTTAAAACTTCCTGTTCTTACATCTGACAGGGTTTCGGTTAAGCCACACCTCCGGATTGATAGCAAACAACTGTGAATTATGAAGTCCAGAGAACATTCTGAGGGAGTATTGGCCTATCTAGAATTTTGGTCTCTCTGTGTGTGGTTTTCCTGATTCACTTCCACGGCCATGACGTGGGTATAAGTGCAGGAAAGAAGTCTCCCCCTCAGTGACTGAGTGAAATTTTCTACTCCTGGTTTGCAGGTGTCGATGTGTTTTCTGCTTCAATATGGAAACAACCAAATTATCTACTATGATTGGTGGAGGATGGGAGGAGAATGTCAAATGTCTCTTTGGTACTGATATCTACTAAAATACAGCAGTGTCTGACCCACACTGCAGTGTTCAATGCTTGAGTCATTTAAAACGAATGTGGAGGTTGTGCTCTTAGATTGTGCTTTAGAATGAGGGACCCTCTAATTAGCTGGATCACCAAGGCCACAGCATGTACTTTCAGGTCAAGTAGTTTGGACTTTCTAACTCACGTTTATCAGGAATTTCACAAAAATTGCATTCTGTTTTTAGGACATGTGAATGTCTATGTTCAAAGGCAACTTGTCATTGATTCGTAGCCCTTCATAGTGGGGAAATGATAGAGCCATTCAAAGTCCAATCCAAAATCTTAATCGTGTGAAAGTATTCACACTTGAAATATAACAATGGGTTTCTCAGGTCTGAGGGGATGAGAGATGATTCAAGTGTAAACTAGGATTGGACAATAGTAATAGGGAAATGTAATGCCTGAATTAACATAAACAGCCAGAAAAAGTAATTTTAAGACTAAAGCCATGCTCTGTACTGCTCCAAAGAAAGCTGATTGGGCAACAACATTCTATTTGATTATCAAAAAGCAGTTTAAACACCTATGTTTGACAGTTTTTCATTATGTAGATGAGTGAACAGAATAGTAAGCTGGTACTCCCAACAATTCCAGTGTCATTGTTTCAATAGAAAACTTTAAAACAAAGAGACAACTTACGTTTATTTCTGTGTTATATCCCCACACTAGTATGGATTGTTTACGCATCTTCTTGGGATGGATATAAATGTCTCTTCCCCTAGAATCAGTTTATTCTTCAACAATATCTCATGTGCCACTTCATTGACTTGAGATCTTAGAGAATCGTGTTGGGAAAAGGTCTTCAACTCAATTAGGATGTAGAATTTCAACTACCCTTGGTGCTATAGGGTAGTTGAGAGAAAAGGTTAGAAGAGCTGTGGTAGTGGACAGAGTAGATGAGTTGTGTTGGTTGTAAAGGACTCTAAACATGGCCAGGTAGGGAAATGAATACTGTTAACAGCTGAAGTGAATTATAGGTATTTGTATTGGATTGCATTGCACTTCAGCCTGGGGCGTACACAATTCAAATAGAGATTTGTTGCTAATAAACCAAACAAATTATAAGATTTGTAAAATAATCAGAAGAAAACTAGCAAGCCAGTCACTGCATGAAAAAGGAAAAAGAAACAGAGAACTCAACCTCTGCACAAAATTATGCCATAAATACTCCTGTTACTTATCATGGGTGTTGGTGAGCTATGATTATAAAATAAAGAAATAAAGAATTTTCTGTGGTTTTTGATAGCTGCAGCACAGCAGGATTAACCCTGTTGGAATCATAAAATAATGGCAAATTCAATGATCACTGGCTCAAAACACCCCCAAGTGGCATCCTGAGCAGGATGGTTTAATTTTCTTTCACTTTAGTTTATTTTGTTTTGGGAACTGGCATTTTAAATTTTTCTGAACAAAGAAAACAATATTTCAAACATCCTTCTGCCTATGGTAATGTCTTCAACTCCTGGTCAAAACACCTTAGCAACACATTTGTTAAGTAATTGGCCAGAATACGCTTAAATAACTTTTCTGTAGACACCCAAGATGACAAGAAAATAAAGTGCACCACTTCAATTGTCCTTGAATAAGGTAAGGAATCCCTATGGCTGTGAATACAAAACATTATTTTTGGCTGAGTAATTCTAATCAGCACACCTTGACGCTGCAGACATATTCTCTCCTATTAGGAAAAGGGCTTTACAAATGAAAACTCAAATATTTGGAACACCTATGTCTCAGTCTGTTAGTGCTGCTATAATGCTAATTATAGACAAATACAGTCGTAAGAAAATTATGGCATGCTCCTGAGAATTGACTGTAAAACTACTCTTTTCTCTGAGCCTTTTTGTTGCCCCAAAATCATCATTATTATTATTATAAGCACTTGGTAGTAATTCTTTGATAAGTATGAATGGTACCAAAAAGGTAAAACAGAGGAAAGCAAGAGCAATGGCAAGAGCCAGAGCAAGAGAGAGACAGCACAATACCATGAACTGAGTACTGCTGCTTATAAACAGCAGAAATTTATTTTTCACAGCTCTGGAAGTTGGGCATTCCAAGATTAATACAGATTTAATGACTGGTGAGGAACCATTTTCTGGCTCACAGACAGTGTCTTCTCACTGTGCCTGCACATGGTAGAAGGGGCAGGGAACCCCTCTCAGGGTTCTATTATAAGGGCAGTAATCCCATACATGTGGGTGAAGTCCTCATTACTGTTAGAAATGCAAAATTCTTGTTGCCTGGTACTAGAAAGAAATAGCACTTGAACATAAATTTAATTCTCTCAGCGAGGCAATTTTTACTTTCTGCAGAAAGAGTACACTCGCCAGTAGTCTTGCCATGAGAGTATACCTAACAAAGGAAAAGCAGACATATTTATCCCTTATGCATTTGGGTTGTCCTTACTGCTGTGTTCTGCATCCATTGACTGGAGCTGAACCTCATGTCTAAACTGATACCCGATTTGCTAACAACCTAAAACTTTCTTAAATAGGTAAAGACAAGGGAGAACAAAGGAAAAGAGGAAGTTGCTTACGAATGATTTAAAGAAGCAATAACATTTCCAAATAAGGAAGGCGCATAGGCTGTGAACTGCAACGTACTTGTGAGCGTGTCCAACAGCTACATAGAATAGGGCTTAACAAAGAGTTATTAGCACAAAGCAAGGAGGCTTGAAGAAAGTTAGTCTTTAAAAGAAACTATTATTTCTAACACTTATGATTTATTCTTTAAGAAGAAGGAAAACTTTGAAGAGGAAACATTTTACTTTCTACGTTACCTAATCACCTCCAAATGTCCCACCTTCTAATACCATCACCTTAGGGTCAGGATTTCAACATATACATTTTGAGAGAACACAAACATTCAGACCAAAGCACCTGACTAACATTATGCAAAATTTCAACAGCCCTATTGTCTCAATAAAATGTTTAATTATTATGAAATCTTAAAAGCTATATGTATCCCTAATCTGTTGTTTTCTATTAATTTTGATTGCTCCCTCAAAATAGGGAGTCATAGAATGTCTAAGATGGAGTCTGCATAGGAGCAGGGGGACAATGCAATTCTGCATAACCCAATATTTACTTGTTAAACTTTTTTGGAAAAAATATACTTTGCTTTCTGATAAATCTCCACTTGAAGAAGATAAACAATTGATTAGGAGGTTTTTATTCCAACAAAGTAAAGCATAATTATCCAGGTACTCTGGCAGATCCATTAGTTAGTTATGAGGCCTATGCTAACAGCAGAGCTAAAGATAGTAGGAATTACCTACTTTGTGCTTCTTCACATGTCAGTGGGTCCTGTAGCTGCTTTAGTACTACTGGGATACATGAAAGTAATAGTCATAAAAAATGATGAGTTCATGTCCTTTGTAGGGACGTGGATGAAACTGGAAAACATCATTCTCAGTAAACTATCGCAAGGACAAAAAACCAAACACCGCATGTTCTCACTCATAGGTGGGAATTGAACAATGAGAACACATGGACACAGGAAGGGGAACATCACACTC
>NW_026652282.1:31399431-31406573 GCF_009828535.3 Hylobates moloch | reverse complement strand
CATGTACCCTAAAACCTAAAGTATAATAATAAAAAAAAATAAAAAAATAAAAAAAAAAAAGAAAGTAACAGTCTAGCAGGATAACAAAGAACCAAAACTAAGTACACTGTATGAGCGCTAAAGTAGGGAACTGCTGACTAAAAAAAGCATCATGTAGTTTAAGAACATCTTTTTTGCTGACATCTTCTTTATTGATATCATTCTTTATGATACCAATGATTATCATTCACTAACCCCCATTCCTGGTTGACTGAATCCATACAAATGGGGCTAGGGTAGGACAAAGAGTAACTCTCAGCCACTGCTGTGTTATGTGCTGCTGCTGAATTTATCCTGAAAACCAAGTCCTAAAAGAACCAATAGATAAACACTTCAAGACAGTTGGAGTTTTGTTTGATTTATTCTTTTGTTTGGCATTCACCAGGCTCTTTCTCTCTTGAAAGTCATATATATATATAATTCTGAAAAATGTTCTTATATTGCTTTTCTTAAACTTTTATTTTACATTCAGGGGTACATGTGCAAGCTTGTTATGTGGGGAAACTCATGTAACAGGGGGGTGGGTGTGCAGATTATTTTGTCATGCAGGTAATAAGCACAGTACCTGATAGGTGGTTTTTTGATCCTCACTGTCCTTCCAGACTCCACCCTCAAATAGGCCCTGATGTCCATTTTTTGTTCTTCTTTGTGTCCAGGTGTGCTCAGTGTTTAGCTGCCATTGATAAATGAGAAAATGCAGGGTTTGGTTTTCTGTTTCTGCATTAGTTCACTTAGGATAATGGCCACCAGCTCCATCTGCTTTGCTGCAAATGACATGATCTCATTCTTCTTTTGTGGATTCGTAGTATTCCATGGTGTATATGTACCACATTTTCTTTATCCAGTCTACCGCTGATAGGCATTTAGGCTGATTCCATGTCTTGGCTATTGTAAATAGTGCTGTGATAAACATACGTGTGCATGTGTCTTTTTGATAGAACAATTTTTAATCCTTTGGTATATACCCAATAATGAGATTGCTGTGTCGAATGGTAGTTCTGTTTTAAGTTCTTTGAGAAATCACTGCACTCTTTTCACTATGACTGTACTAATTTACATTACTATCAGCATTATGTAAGTGTTCCCTTTACTCCACAACCTCGCCAGTATCTGATATTTTTTGACTTTTTTTTTGATGGGGTCTTGCTCTGTCGCCCAGGCTGGAGTGCAGTGGCGTGATCTTGGCTCACTGCAACCTCTGCCTGTTGGGTTCAAGCAATTCTCTTGCCTCAGCCTCCCAAGTAGCTGGGATTACAGGTACCCGCCACCACACCTAGCTAATGTTTGTATCTTTTAGTAGAGATGGGGTTTTGCCATGTTGGCCAGGCTGGTCTTGAA
The DNA here is from genome assembly GCF_009828535.3 of Hylobates moloch. Classification (NCBI taxonomy): domain Eukaryota; kingdom Metazoa; phylum Chordata; class Mammalia; order Primates; family Hylobatidae; genus Hylobates; species Hylobates moloch. The sequence goes on along the minus strand of NW_026652282.1, from coordinate 31,405,196 downwards.
CTCCTCGCCTCAGGTGACCCGCCCACCTCAGCCTCCTAAAGTGCTGGGATTACAGGCATGAGCCACCATACCTGGCCATTTTTTGATGTTTAATAGTAGCCATCCTAACTGGTGTGAGATGGTATCTCACTGTAGTTTTGATTTACATTTCTCTAATAATTAGTGATTTTGAGCCTTTTGTCATATGCTTGTTGGCCATATATATATATTTTCTCTTTTGAAAAGTGTCTATTCATGTCTTTTGCCCACTTTTTAATGGGTTTTTTTTTTTTTTTGCTTTTGTGCTTGCTGATTTGTTAAGTCCTTATAGACTCTGGATATTAGATCTTTGTTGGATGCGTAATTTGTAAATATTTTCTCCAATTCTCTAGGTTGTTTGTTTAAAGTATTGATCGTTTCTTTTGCTTTGCAGAAACTCTTTAGTTTAATTAGGTCTCATTTGTCGATTTTTTTTTTCAATTGCCTTTGACGTCTTTGTCATAAAACCTTTGCGGTTCCTATGTCCAGGATGGTATTTCCCAGGTTATCTTCCAGGGTTTTTATAGTTTTAGGACATACACTTGAGGCTTTAATCCATCTTGAACTCATTTTTGTACATGGTGAAATGTAGGGGTTGAGTTTCAATCTTCTCTATATGACTAGCCAGTTATTCCAGCACCATTTATTGAAGAAGGAATACTTTACATATTGCTTTTTGGTCAATTTTGTCAAAGATCAGATGTTGTATGCAGATTTATTTCTGGGCTCTCTATTCTCTTCCACTGGTCTACATATCTTTTTTTTTTTTTTTTTTTTTATCAGTACCATTGCTATTTTTGTTACGCTAGCTCTTTAGTATAGTTTGAAGATGGGTAATGTGATGCATCCAATTTTTTTTTTTTTTTTTTGCTTAGATTTTCTTTCGTTATTTGGTCTCTTTTTTTGGTTCCACACAAATTTTAAAATAGTTCTTTCTAATTTCAGGAAGAATGTCATTGGTAGTTTTATAGGAATAACACTGAATCTGTAAATCGCTTTGGGCAGTATGGCCATTGTAACAGTATTGATTCTTCCTATCCATGAACATGGAAAGTTTTTTCCATTTGTGTCATCTCTGATTTCTTTGAGCAGTGTTTCATAATTCTCATTGCATATATTTTTCACCTCTGTGGTTAGCTGTATTCCCAGGTATTTTATTCTTTTTGTGGAAATTGTGAATGGAATTGCCTTTCTGATTTGGCTCTCAGTTTGGCTGTTGTTTGTGTATAGGAATGCTAGTGATTTTTGTACATTGATTTTGTATTCTGAAAAGTTGCTGAAGTTGTTTATCATATCTAGGAGCTTTTGTGCAGAGACGATGGGGTTTTCTAAGTATAAGATCATGTCATCTGTAAACAGAGATAGTCTGACAACCTCTCTTCCTATTTGGATGTATTCTATTTCTTTCATTTGTCTAATTGTTCGGGCTAGTACTTCCGGTACTATGTTGAACAGGTGTGGTGAAAGTGGGCATCTTTGTTTTATTCCAGCTCTCAAAGAGAGTGCTTCCAGCTTTTGCCCATTTAGTATGATGTTGGCTGTGGGTTTGTCATAAATGGCTCTTAATATTTTGAAGTATGTCCCTTCAATGCCTAGTTTGTTGCGGGTTTTTAACATGAAGGGATATTGAATTTTATTGAAAGCCTTTTCTGCATCTATTAAGATAATCATGTGGTTTTTGTTTCTAGATGTGTTTTTGTGATGAATCACATTTATTGTCACATTTATAGATTATCGTATGCTGAACCAACCTTGCATCCCAGACATAAAGTCTACTTGATCATGGCGAATTAAGTTTTTGATGTGCTGCTGGATTCAATTTGCTAATATTTTGTTGAGGATTTTTGCATCTATGTTCATCAAAGATATTAGCTTGACGTTTTTGTTATTATCATTCTGTCTCTGCCAGGTTTAGGCATTAGAATGATGATGGCCTCATAGAATAACTTGGGGAGGAGTTCCTCCTCCTCAGTTTATTGGAATACTTTCACTGAGAATGTTACCAGCTCTTCTTTACACATCTGGTAGAATTTGGCTGTGAATCCATCTGGTCCTGGGCTTTTGCTGCTTGATAGGATATTTATTATTGATACAATTTTTGAGCCCACATTGGTCTGTTCAGGGATTCAATGTCTTCCTGGTTCAGTCATGGAGGTTGTATGTTTCCAGGAATTTATCTATTTTTTCTAGGTTTTCTAGTTGGTGTGCATAGATAGAGGTGTTCATAGCAGTCTCTGAGGGATTATAATATTTCTGTGCTGTCGGTTGGTTTTGTCCTGTTTGTCATATCCGATTGTGTTATTTGGATGTTCTCTTTTTTATAAGTACAGCTAGTGCTCTATCAATCTTATATATTCTTTTTATTACTTTCTTATTTTAATTTTTGTGGATACATAGTATGTGTATATATTTATGGGGTACTTTATATGTTTTGATACAGGCTTGCAATGCATAATAATCACATCATGGAAAATGGGGTATCCATCCCCTCAAGCATTTATCCATTGTGTTACAAACAATCTACAATTTTTTAGTTATTTTAAAATGTACAATTAAATGATTACTGAATATAGTTACCCTGTTGTGATATCAAATAGCAGGTCTTATTAATTTTTTCTAACTATTTTTTGTACCCATTAATTATCCTCAGCTTCCCCCAGCCCCCCGCCCCCCACTACTCTTCGTAGCCTCTGGTAACCGTGCTCTCGTGCTGTTTTAGAATCTTTTCTTTATCCTTGACCTTTGGGAGTTTGATTATTAAAAGCCTTGAGGTAGTCTTCTTCGAGTTAAAACTGCTTGGTGTTCTATAACCTTCTTGTACTTGGATATTGATATCTTTCTCTAGGTTTGGGAAGTTCTCTGTTATTATCCTTTTGAATAAACTTTCTATTCCTATTTCTCTATCTCCTCTTTATGGCCAATAATTCTTAGATTTAACCTTTTGAGGCTATTTTCTAGATCTTGTAGCCATGCTTAATTGTTTTGTTTTTCGTTTTTCTTCTCTGACTGTATTTTCAAATAACCTGTCTTCATTCACTGAATGAACACAAATTAACAATGTTAATTTGAGGTCTTTCTAACTTTCTGATGTGAGCATTAAGCACTATAAACTTTTCTCTCAACACTCTTTTTGCTGTGTCTTAGAGATTATTGTATGCTGTATCTTTGTTCTCATTTGTTTTAAGGAATTTCCTTATTTCTGCCTAAATTTAATTGTTTACCCAAAAGTCATTCAACTGTAGGTTGTTTGATTTCCATTTAATCGTATGGTTTTGAGTGATCTTTTTTAGTATTGACTTCTACCTTTATTATGCTGTAATCTGTAATCGTGGTTGTTATGATATTGTTTTTTTTTAATTTGCTGAAAATTGTTATATGGCCGATTATGTGGTTGATTTTAGAGTATGTGCCATGTGCAGATGAGAAGAATGTATAGTCTGTTGGTTTTGGATGGAGAGTTCTGTAGATGTCTGTTAGGCCCATTTCATAGGGTGTTGTTAGTTTTCTGCCTTGATAATCCCTCTAATACTGTCAGTGAGGTGTTGAAATATCCTGCTATTATGGTGTGGTTATCTAAGTCTCCTCGTTTTACTATTATGATTCCTCCTGTGTTGGGTGCATATATGTATATAGGATAGTTAGGTATTCCTGTTGAATTGAACCCTTTATCATTATGTAATGCCCTTCTTTGTCTTTTGTATTGTTGTTGGTTTAAAAGTCTGTTGTGTCTGAAATTAGAATATAAACTTCTGCTTTTTGTTTCTGAATCCACTTGCTTGGTAGGTTTTTATCCATCTCTTTACTTTGAGCCTATGGGTGTCATTGCATGTGAGATGTGTCCCTTGAAGACAGCATACAATTGAGTCCTGCTTCTTTATTGAACCACTCCGTACCTTTTAATTGGAGCATTTATCCCATTGAATTCCAGGTTAGTATTGATATGTGCAGATTTGATCCTGTTATCATGTTGTAAGCTGTTTATTTTACAGACTTGATTGTGTATTTGTTTTACAATGTCAATGTGCTGTTTATTTAAGTGTGTTTTCATGGTGGCCAGTAATGGTCTTTCTTTTCCCTATTTAGCACTCCCTTGAGGACCTCTTCTTAGACACATCTGGTAGTAATGAAATCCCTTAGTATTTGCTTGTCTGAAAAGCATCTTATTTCTTCACTTATAAAGTTTAATTTGGCAAGACATAAAATTCTTGTTGAAATTTCTTTTTTTTTTTAAGAATGCTAAGTATAGCCCCCCCTATCTCTTCTGGGTTGTAGGATTTCTGCTAAAAGGTTCTATTCCCTTTATAGGTGACCTGCCCCTTCTCTCTAGACGTGTTTAACAGTTTTTCTTTCATTTTGACCTTGAAGAATCTGACAACTATGGGTCTTGTGGATGGTTGTCTTTAATAGTATCTCTCAGGACTTCTCTCATTTCCTGAATTTCATGTTTGTTTCTCTAGCGAAGTTGGGGAAATTGTCATAGATGGTATTCTCAAATACATTTTCCAAGTTGCTTGCTTTTTCTTTCTCTCTTTCAGGGATGCCAATGAGTCCTAGATTTGGTCTTTTATATAATCTCATATATTTTGGAGGTTTAGTTCATGATATTTCAGTCTCTTTTCTTTCTTTTTGTCTGACTGTCTTCATTCAAGAACCAGTCTTTAAGCCCTGAGATTCTTTTCTTAGCTTGGTCTATTCTGCTGTTAATACTTGCAGTTGTATTATGAATTTCTTAGAGTGAGTTTTTCAGCTCTATCAGATCAGTTTGTTTCTTTCTTAAAATGATTATTTTGTCTTTCAGCACATGTATTGTTTTATTGTATTTTTTTGAATTCTTGGATTGCTTTTTGACTTATTCCTGAATCTTGATAATCTTTGTTCCTTTTTTTTTTCATATTCTCAACTCTACGTCTTTCATTTCAGCCGTTTCAGCCTGGTTAAGAAATCATTGCTGTGGAATGAGACTAATTAGTCTCATCATTTGGAGGTAAGAGGACACTCTGGCTTTTTGAGCTACTGGCAATCTCGAGCTGGTGGTTTCTTATGTGTGTATGCTGATGTTCCTTCAATCTTTGAAGTTGCTGTCTTTTGGATGTGTGTTTGTTTGTTTTTTGCTTTCTTTCATGCCCTTGGGATTTTGATTGTGATATAAGGAGGATTCAGTTGACTGACTTCATTTCTGGAAGATTTTAGGGGGCCAAGGCTCAGCTCAGCACTCCTGTGTTGTAAGATCTAACTCTAACAATTTCATCCCAGGCCTATGGCTCTGTTCTCTGGCCTCTTGAGGTTAGAAACCTACTGTGCTGGAGATGCTGAGGTGTTTCCATTCTGCTAGCCATAACAATCTGAAGGGAGGTGCCATCCAAATAACTTGGTTGTGGTGGTTGCAGAGTAATCTGTGCTCACTTGTGCATGTCAGCAGCCATAACAGTTTGGTGAGGTACATGTGCATTGAATGGGGTGAAAATTTGCCAGGAGTGAGGTGATGGCTTATATTATTTTTAAGTAATTATATTCCCTTCCTCTCTTGTCCTCTCTTCTCATCTCCCCTCCCCTCCCCTCTTTTCTCCTCTTTCCTCCCTTCCAATTCTATCTGATATGGTTTGGCTATGTTCCCACCCAAATCTGTGGCACTGCTGCATCAGGAAGATTTAGGGTACTAGTTAAGGATGCAAATTATGCCCCTCCCAACACACACTGAGGACCCAGGGCATATACAATTTTAACTCACTCCCCAAGAGAAGCTAAGG
>NW_026652282.1:31339217-31394664 GCF_009828535.3 Hylobates moloch | reverse complement strand
TCAAATATTTTAGTTTGGCTTTTCCATCAACAATAGAAAGACAAAGCATAAAAATTAATCCTTCCGTTTGTATCATACTATAATGGAAAAAAGTTTATGTTTTCTTAATCATTTTTCTCAGAATTTTTTCTTATCACCTTTATTTATATTTTATACTACTTATTTTTATTTTGTGTTAACTGTGCCTGGCTTATGATAGCTGTGATTTTATTGTAAAATTGTTCAATAATAATAGAAGGATTAAGTACATCTTAACAAATGTTATAGAAATACAAAGCATAATTTTTTAAATTGTTGTCTTTATGCTTTAACCCTGGATTTCGTATTAACCCACCTAATTATATTGTCGGAGGCATTTGAAACAGAGGAATTCGATCTTGAATGAGGGTGAGGAAAAATGAGGCTGGGACTCGCTGGGCTGCACTCCCAGGAGGCCTCTAGATGTTTATGGTTAAGGGAATAGATTAATAACGCTTACTAAACAGACCCAAGCTCAGGAATGTCCTGATACACCGATACCTTGAGAACGAAAACATTCCTAATTTTGCTTTAAAGATAATAATGGTTCTTGCAAAATACAGTAATTAAAAAAATTAATCCTTTATCACAAACCCTTGTAGTAGAGCACATCTCCCCATGATTTTGCTTTTGTTATCCTATATATAAGCAAGCATTTTACCTTGTGGAGGCATGTTCCACCTCTTACTTTCGGGAATGCCCAACTCTGTCTATGGGGAAGCTATTCTTTCACCCCTTCACTTTCTTAATAAACTTGCTTTCATTTTACACTATGGACTCATGCTGAATTCTTTTCTGTGTGAGATCCAAGAACCCTCTCCTGGGGTCTGATTTAGGACCCCTTTCTGGTAACATCTTTCTAGTGAACTATGAAGGAATTATACAGAAGAGACCCCCAACCCAAAGGAAAAACATCTGCATGCAACACCAGTTGGCTGACTTTGGGTAAATGGGATGCATTTACCTGAGTAGAAGATGGGATTAGGTTAGGGAAGTTAGTGTCTCTCCAGAGAAAGTTAAAGGCTCCTCTTAATAAAAGGCAAGGACACTTGACCAAACTTGGGTTCAAGGCCCAGCTTGGGAGGGTTAGAATCCCTCCTAAGATTTAGGGAGTTAGAGGTTCCATTCAGTAAAGTCTCCCTCAGCTAAGAATGGGTTCGGCACCACAGAAATTAAACTGATTGTTAATTTTTTCTTTGTCTTTATTAACTTCTTTGTTAATTTTGTCTTTGTATTAATTTGCCTTGTCCTTTTTTGCTGCATGGATGAATTTCTTGGTTCCTGTCTATGTTTCACTGTCATTTTCAGGAGACTTCATTTAACAGTTGTTAGGTATTTTAACTTTTTCTTCCCCTGTGGACCTGCAAATTTCCATCCATTTGCTTGTGAAACATTGGGAACAAAAGGCATTGCAGGATTTGGCTTACTTATATTTGGCTTATTTTAAGACTCTAGCTGCTAAGGCCTCATCTCTAAAATTGCTGATTGAAACTTGGTATTTAACAGCTATGAGCAATAAGATTAGATAGATGTGGTTATGTTTTGCTGCAGCTGCGCCTATTAGGCATAATCGAGAAGCACTAGGATGGAAATCAGGGGACTTTTCTCCTTGCTGTTTTATTTCATTTGCACACTATAAAAGCTTATTTCCTTTCTTGGATTCAGGAAAATCGGCTTTGCTTGTCCAATCCACACTGCCACTATTGCCCAAACCAGCTTGCTCTGGTCATCCTCATCTAAATGCTCTTCATTTCCTTTGCATCATTTGAGATTTCTTGTTTCTGATTCCATGTTGTTGTTTATCTAAGATCCATGACTCAGCTGGGCGCTGTGGCTCACGCCTGTAATCCCAACACTATGGGAGGCTGAGGTGTGTGGATCATGATGTCAGGAGTTCCAGATCAGCCTGGCCAACATGGTGAAACCCTGTCTCTACTAAAAATACAAAAAAAAAAAAAAAAAAGAAAGAAAAGAAAACAATTAGCTGGGCATGGTGAATGGCAACTGTAATCCCAGCTACTTGGGAGGCTGAGGCAGGAGAATCGCTTGAACCCAGGAAGCTGAGGTTGCAGTGAGCCGAGATCATGCCAATGCACTCCAGCCTGGATGACAGGGCAAGACTCCATCTCAGAAAAAAAAAAAAAAAAAAAGATTCATGACTCAGTTCATTTATATTATTTGGCAGTGTGAATAAGATAATTCCGTTTTCAGCAGGGATTCCCTCATTAATGCAGCTGGCCTTAAAATCTCCCTTATCCTTTTTAGTGGAACTTGGCCAGTGACAATACAAGATTTGGAACTTTTCTTTCAGCATCACCTCCCTCCTTCATGGGAACCACAGCATCAGTCCCAAAGGACTCACTGCTAAAATGTATTCTTGAATGTTGGGACCAGTTTAAACTAAATGGGCTTAATAAGAAGAAATTGGTGTTTCTATGTAATATCATCTGGCCTCGATACTATTTGGAAAAGAAGAAAAATGGCCACCTACTGGAACTATGGCCTTTAATACTATACTTCAATTTGATTTGTTTTGTAAGCAGGAGGGAAAATGGGATGAAATACCATATGTTCAAGCATTTTTGCTGCTCAGACAGGATAAAATCCTGCAACAAGTGTGTGCATGTTTGATTAGAGGAAAGGGAAAAAAAATAGGCATACTAGATGATCTCTTGATGTAAGCCCCCCACCATTCAGCAGGCATTTTTGGGTGGAGCAGAGCCTCCTTCTGTCAGCTCTGAAGGTTCAGGTGCATCAGCCCTTTCTCTCTCTAGTCCATCTGGAAGTTCTGTTGTGACCCCTTTGTCTCCTCCTCCTTACCCATTTAGTCCCACTCTATACTCACCACACCCTGAGGAGCATAGCCCTGCAAGTACTACTCATAGTGGAGCCTCTTATCAACCTCCAAAAGGAAATCTTTGTCCACATAGAGTGGTGGTGAACAGGGAAGAAGGCACTGTAAGAATATATGCCCCCTTTTCTATGTCTGATTTGGCTTTATGTAAACAGAAGTTTGGTCATTTCTCTGAAGATCCAGGAAAATTCATAGACGAGTTTGAAAAATTAACTCTTGCCTATATAAATATTGCCAGGATCTGCATATTTTGTCATCTCTGTGTTGTACAGTAGAAGAGAAACAGTGTGTTTGGGACCAGCTAGGACCCATGCAGATCAGGTATTGGCTCATAACCCTAGCCATAATATATATCCGGCAAGGGATGCAGCAGTTCCAGATCAAGATTCAGAATGGAACTATCAAAGTGGCAGTGAGGACCTGGGGAGGAGAGATTATATGGTCACTTGTTCATTGTAAGGGATGAAGAAGTGTATGAAAAAGCCTGTTAACCATGAAAAGGTTAAGGAAGTTTCTCAGGGTAAAGATGAGAATCCCACTTTGTTCCAAGGGCATTTAGTTGAGGCAATTAGAAAATATGCTAACACTGATTCTGGCTCAAGGGAAGGACAGACATTTTTGGGAGTACATTTTATAACCCAATCTGCCCTGATATCTATAGGAAACTTTAAAAACCAGCTGTGGGTCCCCAGACTCCTATTAATTAGCTTTGGGATGTGGCATTTAAAGCTTTTAATAACGGACAGAACAGAGGAAGCAGAAAGAGCAAAAAGAACCTCCCACAAGGTATAGCTCTTGGCTGTAACTTTAAGCTCATCTTCCACATAAGGTTTCTTCTGGCTCTTGGTATGAACAAGGGAAGCAAAAAGGTGGAAAACCTAAAGCTTGACATCCAAGTCACTGTGCCTTGGGCATAGATCATTGTGCATAATGTAAGAAAATTGGCCATTGGAAGAGGGAATGCTCAGCACTCTGAATGGAGCTGTTGGCACCTGAACCAATGATGGCAGAAATAGTTAAGCAAGCCCAAGAGTGACAGAGCCCAAGAGCTTCCAATTGGACAACAGCTCAGGTTTGGCAACTAGTCATATCTCTGGAGGAATCTCTGGTTCCCCTTGAAGTGGCAGGTAAGAATATTAACTTACTACTGGATACAGGAACTGTTTACTCTCTTTTGACCTACAATAACAGGCCTGTCACCGAAAGCTGTATGGTCACAGGTATAGATTAACAAGCTCATAGACATTATTTTACCTATCCTTTAAGCTGCTCTTAGGGACTTTGGCCTGAATGTCCCACCTCCTTTGGAGGAAGATATTTGCTGACTCAGCTGTAAACAGTGGTACCTTTTGGAAATCACAAGGCAGATGAGAGATTGCTCTTTCTCCTCTCCTGTGAAAAGGGAGAAAGGTCAGTAGGTGACTTATCTACCTTACCTAGTGAAATAACCTCCCAAGTAAATCCTGCTGTATGAGATACTGAGATTCCAAGCAAAACTTTAAAGATTCCCCCAGTTTGCATTCAACTTAAGCCTGATGTCCCATACCCCTGGAAGAGACAATACCCCTTAAAGCTGGAGGCACAAAAAGGGATCCAACCATTAATAGCTAAGTTTTTGCAATTCAGGTTGTTAAGGCCCTGTGAGTCTCCTTGTAAATATGCCAATCTTGCCAGTTAAAAAGCCAAATGAAGACTGCAGATTTGTTCAAGATCTTCAAGCTATCAATGAGACTATCATTCCCATACATCCTATTCTCTCCAAGCCCTACATGCTGTTAGCCCAGATCTCTGGGGATGCCAAATGGTTTATGGTCTTAGATCTTAAAGATGTCTTTTTTTTTTTTTTTTTTTTTTTTTTTTTTTTTTTTGTATTCCAGTATACCCTTATTTGCAATTCATCTTTGCATTTGAATGGACTGATCCTGATAGTCATTTGGTTTCTCGATTAACTTAGACGGTTCTTACCCAGGGGTTAGGGACAGGCTAATGCATTGGCTAGAGAATTAAGGATGTTACAAATGAATAAGAACACTATTATCCAATATGTGGATGACATGTTGGTTGCTAGTCCAACTAAAAGAGACTCAGATGAAAACATCATTAAGTTGCTAACTTTTCTGGGACCTAGTGGGTATAAGGTATCACTGTATAAGTCCTAGATTTTAACTCAAGAGGTTAAATACTTAGGATATGTCCTAACTTCTGGCACCTCTGAGCAATAGCCCCAGAATGAAGGGAAGCTATCCAGGGCATTCAAAAACCCCAAACTAGAAAGTGGCTGTGGGCTTTCCTAGGGATAGTAGAATTCTGCCATTTGTGAGTGCCTGGATTTGGGCATATGGCCAAGCCTTTAAATGAGGCCTTGAAAGGAGCAGATCTAGATAATTTTGAATGAGATAGCAATTGTAAACATGCTTTTAATGCTCTCAATGGGAAATCAGGATCAGCTCCAGCTCCAGCCCTAGGGATTCCTAATCTTGATAAGTCTTTTTTCTTTTATGTGGCTAAAAAACAAGGAACCTTCCTGGGTGTCCTTGTCAAGAAACTGGAAAATATCCCCTGACCAGTAGCTTATCTTTTTTTTCTTTTCTCTTTTTTTTTTTTATGAAGTCTCACTCTGTCACCCAGGCTGGAGTGCAGTGGTGCCATGTCAGCTCACTGCCACCTTCACCTCCTGGGTTCAAGCGATTCTCATGCCTCAACCTCCCGAGTAGCTGGGATTACAGGTGTGCACCACCACACCAGGCTAATTTTTGTTTTTTTATTAGAGACGGGGCTTCACCATGTTGGTCAGACTGGCCTCGAACTCCTGACCTCAGGTGATCCGCCCACCTCGGCTTCCAAGAGTGCTGAGATTACAGGAATGAGCCACCGCACCCGGCCATTTTTCTAAACAGTTAGACCACATAGCTTCAGGATGGCCTAGATGTCTCAGGGCAGTTGCCCCAACTGCTCTTTTGGTAGATGAAGCCAATAAATTGTGGGACGCTTATTGAAATATCAGGCTTTGTTGCTAGACACTCCTGATGTAACTCAAAAGTATACCAGACTTTAAATCCAGCTACTTTTTGTTCCTGAGCCCACAGCCACCCTAGATCACTTTGTACACAAGTTATGGAGCAAGTTTATTCTGGCTGGCCAGATTTGAAGGAAAAGCCTCTAGATAATTCTGAGGTAGAATTGTTTATAGGTGGAAGTAGCTTTGTGCACCAGGGAAACAGAAAAAGTAGGTATGTAGTTGTCAGTCAACATGAGGTAATTGAATCTCAGTCTTTACTAGCTTCTACCTTGGCTCAAAAGGCAGAATAGCTCTTATTAGAGTACTGCAATTGGGAAAGGACTTAAGAATTAACATTTACACTGATTCTAAGTATACCTTTCTGGTACTTCACGCTCAAGCTTCTAGCTTGATAGAACGGGGACTCCTAACCGCTAAGGGTTCTCCTGTAAAACGTGACTGGGAAATTTTAAATCTATTAGATGCTGTTTTTGCTGCCCAAGGAAGTAGCTGTAATCCATTGCAGAGGGCATCATAAAGGAGACCCTAGTGTGGCAAAGAGAAACTCCTTTGCAGATGCTGCAGCTAAAGCAGCTGCACTGAAGGAGCCAGCTAGACTTGTAGGCATGTTAGTGCTCACCACCCCAGTAATGACAGAATGGAGATATACTAAAGAGGAACAAGAATGGCCTAGAGATCAGGGTTTAGTTCAAGATCCTTCTGACTGGCTTATCAATGACAACAAACTGTTGATTCTGAGTGCTAATCAAGGAAAAATAGTTAAGTATTTGCATGACTGTACTCATTTGGGAAGATTCTCTGTTTCAATTAATCTCTCATCCTTTTATAGCAAAAAGCTTTCTTAAAACAGTAAAGCAGGTAACTCAGACCTGTGAACTCTGCCCAGGATAACCTGAATAACCAATCTTTACCTCCTCCTCTAGTAAGACCTGTTAAGCACAGGGGAACGTACCCTGGTGAAAATTGGCAAGTAAACTATACTCAGATGCCCCCATGTAAAGGGTTTAAATATTTATTAGTATTCATTGGCACCTTTAACAGTTGGATCAAGTCTTTTCCTATCGGGTGTGAAAAGGCAATTGAAGTTTCTAACTCTTATTAAAGGAAATAAGTCCTAAATTTGGGCGGCCTAAGAGCTTGCAGAGCAATAATAGCCCACCTTTCACAGTGAGAATTACCCAAAATGTATCTTCAGCCCTAGGAATTCAGTACTGCCTTCATTCACCATGGAGGCTACAGTCTTCAGGGAAAGTAGAAAGAACCAATCAAACTCTAAAAAGGACTCTTGCTAACCTATGCCAGGAAACATCAGAAATCTGACTGTCTCTATTGCCTGTAGCCTTGTTATGAGTGTGGGATCCCTTCCCCAAAAATCTGCAGCTCAGCCCTTTGGCCATAATGTACATATGGCCTTTCTCAACTACAGATATCCTTATAGACATAGATACTTTCAAGCTACAAAATTATGTAATCAACTTAGGACAAATGCAAAAGCCACTCCTTGAACATGGAAACCAAAGACTCCCTTCCCCTACTAAGGAAGAGAATATTTTTATAAACCAGCCAAGAGATTGGTTCCTACTGAATATTTGCAAGGAAGAATCCCCAACAGATCAACTTTCCCCAAAATGGAAGAGACCCTATCAAGTTCTCCTAGTACCCCAAATGCAGTTAAACTTATAGGAATAAACAGCTGAGTCTATCTCTAATTAAACCTGTCTCTTATGCAGCCGCACAGGCTGACGGAACACATGAGACTGATCCCACTTATTCCTGTGAGCCAACAATTGACCTCTGGCTCCTGTTCATAAGAAACAAAAAGGATGGGTAACATAAAGATATGGATTGGCATTCTACTTTTGGTATAAGTTGGAATCACACAGATGCTGTGTGATTTGCTGAGTGGGCAAAGACTTTTGCCTCTCTACATAATCAAACTGTTGGGTACGTGGAGAATTGCTACTATCCTCCACTTCCAGGTTGCCCTGGCATATTTAACCGGCCAACCTAAGCTTATAAAGACTTTATTATGATTGAGAAACTGAACATTATAAAATAGTCCCTCTTTTCCCATGTACCATAGCCACACAGGCTTTAGCCCCTTCCTCTCCTTCAGCAAGACAAAAAGGCACCTTTTACATCTAATTAGGAAACAGCTAAACTCCACCCCAAATTTATGTTATACTGTACACAATAGGCTTGGAGAGCTGACAGCTGTTCAAATACAGGTATCAGGCAAAGCGCCTCTATGCTATGATGAATATATGTAAGTATGTGTGTTTATGGTAGAATAATTTATAGTCCTTTGGGTATATACCCAGTAATGGGATTGCTGAGTAAAAATGGTCATTCTGTTTTAAGTTCTTTGAGAAATCGCCAAACTGTTTTCCACAATGGCTAAACCAGTTTAAAAATTCCACCAGCAGTGTGCAAGCATTCCCTTTTCTCCACAACCTCATCAGCATCTGTTGTTTTTCAAATTTTAAAAATTATGTTGGTGCAAAAGTAGTTGCGGTTTTGCCAAACTGCAATTACTTTTGCACCAACCTAATTTCTGATTGGCGTGAAATGGTATCTGATTGTGGTTTTGATTTGCACTTCTCTGATGATTAATGATGTTGAGTATTTTTTCATGCGCTTGTTGGCCAAATGTGTGTCTTCTTTTGAAAAATGTCTATTCATGTCCTTTGCCCACTTTTTAATGGAGATGTTTGTTTTTTGCTTGTAAATTTCGTGTTTATAGATTCTTGTTATTAGACCTTGTCAGATACACAGTTTGCAAACATTTTCTCCCATTCTGTAGGTTGTCTGTTTACTCTGTTGATAGTTTCTTTTGCTGTGCAAAAGCTCTTTAGTTTAATTAGATTTCATTTGTCAATTTTTGTTTTTGTTGCAACTGCTTTTGGCATCTTTGTCATGAAGTCTTTGCCAGGTCCTATATCCAGAATGGTATTTCCTAGGTTATCTTCCAAGGTTTTTATAGTTTTTGGTTTTACTTTTAAGGGTTGTATTAAAATCTATCTCGAGTTAATTTTCATATGTGGTGTAAGAAAGGGATACAGTTTCAATGTTCTGCATATGGCTAGCCAGCTATCCCAGCACCATTTACCGAACAGGGAGTCCTTTACCTGTTGCTCGTTTTTGTCAGCTTTGTCAAAGATCAGATGGTTGTAGTTGTGTGGCCTTATTTATGGGCTTTCTGCTATGTTCCATTGGCCTAAATGCCTGCTTTTGTACCAGTACCATGCTGTTTTTATTACTGTAGCCTTGTAGGATAGTTTAAAGTTGGGTAATGTGATTCCTCCACCTTTGTTGTTTTTCTTAAGGATTGTATTGCATTCTGAGAAGAATGTCATTGGTATTTTAATAGGAATATCATTAAATCTTAAATTGCTTTGGGTACTATGGCCATTTTAATGATATTGATTTCTCCTATCCACAAGCATGATATGTTTTTCCATTTCTTTGTGTCGTCTCTGATTTCTTTGAGCAGTGTTTTGTAATTCTCATTGAAGAGGTCTTTTACTTTCATGGTTAGCTGTATTCCTAGGTATTTTATTCTTTTTGTGGCTATTGTGAATGAAATAGCACTCTTGATTTGGCACTCAGCTTGGGTGGTGTTGGTGTTTTGAAATGCTACTGATTTTTTTACATTAATTTTGTATTCTGAGACTTCGCTGAAGTTGTGTATCAGATCAAGGAGCTTTTGGTCAGATACTATGAGGTTTTCTAGGTATAGAATCATATCATCTGCAAACAGGAATAGTTTGACTTCCTCTCTCCCTATTTGATTGCCTTTTATTTCTTTCTCTTGCCTGATTTCTCTGGTTAGGGCCCCCAGTACGATGTTGAGTAGGAGTGGTGAGAGAAGACATCTTTGTCTTGTGCTGATTTTCAAGGGGAATGCTTCCAGCTTTTGTCCATTCAGTATGATGTGTGCTATGGGTTTGTCATAGATTACTCTCATTATTTTAAATCATGTTCCTTTAACGCCTAGTTTGTTAAGGGCTTTTTAACATGAAGGGATGTTGAATTTTAATGAAAGCCTTTTCTGCATCTATTGAGATGATAATTTTTTTGTCTTTAGTTCTGTTTATGTAGTTAATAATATGTATTGATTTACATATGTTGAAAGCACTTTGCATCCAGGGATAAAGCCTACTCAATCATGGTGGATTACGTTTTTGATGTGCTGTTTTAATTCGTTTGCTAGTCATTTGTTGAGGATTTTGCATCTATGTTCATCAAGGATATTGGCCTTAAGTTTTCTTTTTTTGTTGTGTCTCTTCCAGGTTTTGGTATTAGGATGATACTGGCTGAATAGAATGAGGTAAAAGGGAGTCTCTCCTCCTCAATTTTATCAAATAGTTTCAGTAGGAATTGTACCAGCTCTTCCTTATAAATCTGGTAGAATTTGGCTATGAATCCATCTAGCCCTTGGCTTTTTCTGGTTAGTAGGCTATTTATTACTGATTCAATTTCAAAACTCATTACTGTTCTGTTCAGGGATTCAATTTCTTCCTGGTTCAATCTTGGAAAGTTGTATGTTTTCAGGAATTTATCTATTTCTTCTATGTTTTCAAGCTTGTGTGCATAGAGGTGTTCATCATATTCTCTAATTTTTTTTGTTTTGTATTTCTGGGGGTCAGTGGTAACATCCCTTTTGCCATTCTTATTGTGTTTCTTTGGATCTTCTCTCTTTTTCTCTTCTTTAGTCTATCTAGCAGTCTAACTATCTGATTAATTCTATCAAAGAAAGCACTCCTGGATTCATTGATTTTTTGCATGGTTTTTCACATCTCAATATCCTTCAGGTCAGGTCTTATTTTGGTTATTTCTTGTCTTCTACTAGATTTGGGGTTAGTTTGCTCTTGTTTATTTGGTTCCTCTAGATGTGGTGTTACAGGAACCAAATAAACAAGAGCAAACTAACCCCAAACCTAGTAGAAAACAAGAAATCAATTAACAAATCTTGTTAAAGTAAGATAATTGTAGTTTTTGCATGCAGACATTTAGTGCTATACACTTTCCTCTTAACACGACTTTGGCTGTGTCCCAGCAATTCTGGCATGTTGTATCTTGGTTCATTAGTTTCAAGGAATTTCTTGATTTCTGCCTTAATGTCATTATTTTCTCAGAAGTGATTCAGGAGGAGGTTAATATCCATACAATTGTATAGTTTTGAGTAATTTTCTTAGCATCGATTCCTATTTTTATTGCACTCTGGTCCAAGAGTGTGGCTAGTATAATTTTGTTTTTTTTCTTGAAGTTTGTTTTATGCCCAATTTTGTGCTCAATTTTATAGTATGCGCTTTGTCAGATGAGAAGAATGTATATTCTGTTGTTCTTAGGTGGAGAGCTCTGTAGATGTCTGTTAGGTCCATTTTCTCAAGTGTTAAGATTAGGTCCTGCATATATTTGTCAGTTTTCTGCCTCAATGATGTTTCTAATACTGCCAATGGGATGTTGAAATCTCCCCCTATTATTGTGTGAAAGTCCAAGTTTCTTTGAATGTCTCTAATAACTTTCTTTATGAATCTGGGTGCTTCTGTGTTGGGTGCATATATATTTAGTAGTTAGGTCTTCTTTATGAATGGAACCCCTTACTGTTACGTAATGCCCTTCTTTGTCTTTTTTTGATCTTTGTTGGTTCAAAGTCTGTTTTGTTTGAAATTAGGATTGCGACCCCAGCTTTTTTCTGTTTTTCATTTGTTTGGTAAATTTTTCTCCATCTCTTTATTTTGAGCCTATAGGTGTCATTGCATGTGAGATAGGTCACTTAAACACAACATACTGCCGGGTCTTGCCGCACTGTGCCATTTAATTGGGGTATTTATCCAATTTATATTCAAAGTTAGTATTGATATGTGTAAATTTGGTCCTGTCATCATGATATTAGCCAGTTATCATGCAAAGTTGTTTGTGTGGTTGCTTTATAGTATCACTGGTCTGCGTACTTCAGTGTGTTTCTAGAGTGGCTGGTAATGGTCTTTTCTTTCCATATTTAGTGCTTCCTTCAGGAGCTCTTACATTGCAGGTCTGGTCATAACAAATTCCCTTAGTATTTGCTTGTCTGAAAAGGATCTTATTTCTCTTTCGTTTATAAAGCTTAGTTAGTCCAAATGTGAAATTCTTGGTTAAAAATTCTTTTATTTAAGAATGCTGTGTGTAGGTCTCCAAGCTCTTCTGGCTTGTAGGGTTCCTGATTATATGTCTGTTGTTAGCTTGATGATGTTCCCTTTGTAAGTGACCTGCACTTAAAAAAAACAATTCAACTTTGGAGAATCTGATAACTATGTGTCTTGGGGTGGTCTTTTTGTGTAGTATTTTTCTGGGGTTTTCTGCATTTTCTGAATTTGAATGTATGCCTCTCTGGTGAAGTTGAGAAAATTTTCATGAACAATATCCTGAAATGTGTTTTTCAAGTTTCTTGGTTTCTCTCTCTGTCCCTCAGGCAACCCAGGAGTCATAGATTGGTTATGTTTACATAATCATATAGTTCACAGAAGTTTTGCTCATTCTTTATTGTTTTTTTCTTTATTTCCTTCTGACTGAGTTATTTCAGAGAGCCAGTCTTCAAACTCTGATATTCTTTCCTCAGCATGGTCAACTCTGCTGTTAATACTTACAATTGCATTATGAAATTCCTGTAGAGTATTTTTCAGCTCTAACAGCTCAGTTTCATTCTTTCTTATAATTGCTATTTTGTCCATCGGTTCCTGTGTCTTTCTTTGTAATCCTTAGATTCTTTGAATTGGGTTTCAATTTTCTCCTGTATTTCAATGATCTTCATTCCTAACCACATTCTGAATTCTATTTCTGTCATTTTAGCTATCAGCCTGGTTAGGAACCATTGCTAGGAAACTAGTGCTGTCCTTTTGAGGTAAGAAACACTCTGGATTTTTGAGTTTCCAGATTTCTTGTGCTAGTTCTTTCTCATCTTTTTTGGCTAATGTTTCTTCAATCTTTAAAGCTACTGATCTTTGGGTCAGTAGCTTTATCATGATGACAGGACCAAATTTACACATATCAATAATAACTTTGAATATAAATTGGATAAATACCCCAATTAAATGGCACAGTGTGGCAAGACCCAGCAGTATGTTGTATTCAAGAGACAGAGGGAGAAACCAAGCAACTTGAAAAACACATTTCAATGGTCTTGGGGGTTTGATTGTGGTATGATGTCGGTTCAGTTGATTGGCTTTGTTTCTGGAGGATTTTAGTGGGGGCAAGGCTCATTTCAGGACTCATAAACTGCATGTTCTAACTCTGGAGGGCTGGTGTCAGGCCCCTAGCTTTGTTCTGTTTCTCCCTGGTGTTAAGGAACCTGCAGCACTGAAGGGGCCAAGTTGTTCCTGACTGCTGGCCACAACACTCCAATGGGTGGTACCAGCCACTGTGCTTCTTAGGGTGGTGGCAGCGGGATCCGTCCTCATTTGCACATGCCACCAGCAGTGGCAGCACTGTGGGTTGCATGCTTCTGAGCTGCAGCAGGGTTCTGGTAGATGCAGGGGTGCCAGCTTCCATGGTGGCATTCACAACAGCAGTGGCAACAGCGTGGCATGGGAGAGGGGAGGGGCTCCACCAGCATTCCGGCACACATTTGCATTGGCAGTGGTGTTAGCATCCGGCAGGGTGCTGTTAGGCACATGACTGAGTGTGCCCTCCATGTGTACATTCACATGGGTGGCAGCTGCTGCTGGGGATGGGGGTGGGTCCACTGGTGTCCCTGCATGGTTTCTTGCCAGCAGTGCAGGTTCTGGGTGCTGGCCAGCATGTGGCTGATGGTCTCCATGCCTGTGAATGTTCCAACAGCAATGGCAGTACAGTTGGGGAGTTGCCGTGGAAGAGTGCATACATGCAAAGTGGCTCAGGGAAGGCTGTGGTGAGGGGAGGGCCTGGGTTGGCTGGTGTGCATCTGCAGGTGCACTCTACTAGAGCTCTTCACTGGTCCAGTATGGTCTGTTACATCAGGCAATATGATGTGGGCCCCCAGGTGGTACCCCACTTGGTCATCCAAGGCTGCACTGCCAGCAGGTATGGCCAGGCTGGGGCCCAGGGAGAGGCCAGCAGACTGAGCGTTGCCCAGGTCAGACCAGCCTCGTCTTGTGCAAAACCGCCTTGAAGAGTTCAGGTCCAACAGGTGCCCTAGGACTAAAGTCTCCTATGGGAGAGAGTCAAGCCTAGAGAGTAGGCACCCCGGCCATCCTTTACTAGAGATGCTTTCACACCAAAACCTCTGGGCTTCGCACCTGCTGGATTTCTGCCCCTACCAATTATTTAAGCAGCTTTCCCTGCCAGCTCCAGTTTCCTTGGGGATTATGGAGTCTCTTGCTGGCAGGACCACGGACCTCTGGAATCCTGTCAGCAAGAGTCTCCACATCCCCCAGGGACACTGGCAGTTTGGCGCCAGTGGTTGCTCCACATGGCAGGTTGCTTCTTGTCTTCTCAACTCACTTCTTCCCAGGAGTCACTGGGGGCTAGAAATGAGTCCCAGTGAGTGGTGGTAGCCTTGTTCAGGGTTCCTAGTTTCCCCTAACTTCAGCCCAGCATCTGTGTCTTCCCTCAGTCCACTCTCCATGCCACCCTTCTGAAGATCTGCTAGGAGTGCTCCAGTCTTCCTGTTGTCATGGTCTCTCAGTGGCAGATGTTGCTTGCAGCTGTGTCTAGTCAGCCATCTTGACTCCTATCTCCTGAAATATTTTTTTATTTTATTTGTCTTGACTCTTTGAATTTAAATAAGTTTACTAACATACAACCTCCAATTCTCTATCACTGCCACAAGAATACTGTGAGAGGTTTTATAACATTTCTTAATAAAGTTCATGTGCTATCTTTCTGTGCTCTTTCCCTCATCCACCACTCACGTAAAATTAGACTCTGTCAAAATTATGAAATGAGGTGAGTTTGAGTTGACTTGTCATTAATTAATCCATAATGGTGCATGTTATGTACCACTCCATATCTAAGTTTTCATTAAGCCCTTCACAGGGATTAATTTATCTTAAGAAATGAATTAGATTCTCCTTTGTCTGATGAATAGCATGGTTGTGAGAGAAAACTGCATGGCAAGGGAAAAAAGCAGTAAAGATATAAATGATGGTACCTTTGTGTGCCTTTGGGATAAAATGGAAAGGTTCATGGTATCATGCAAAAAAAATGCAGAATTTGTAGTCACAGAACCCAATATTTGAAATACAGTATTAGGCAAGAGAAAATAAGGGTATCAGTGTCCAATTTGCCATGTTTTCCTAATGATTAGAAGCCACAAGTCAAATTAGAAGGATTAGCTTTCCATAGGATTTGACACTTAGTGTTTAACTATTTTATTATTGAATGGTGGGAGAAATGGCCAGAAAATATGAAGGCAAAATGTATAGATTAGAAGAGCATAACATACATATCCATTATTATAATACATAGGCATTATTTAGATATTTATTAAATTACATGTGATAAAAGGTATAAATCAGTTCTAATTTTGAATACTAACTGGATATTTGGTGGTACTAATAAACTACTTTTTATTTTAGGTGCAAAAATAGTATTGTGACTGGGTTTTAAAAATACATCTCAACTGTATAACATGTATCTAAGTATATGTAGACTGAAGACTTTACAGATGGGAAAGGGAGTAGATAGTGTGTAAGTGGTGAAGGATTTGCCATAGAGTGATGGTTTTTAATGCTGGAGAATGGACACCTGAGTTCATTTTATGTTCATCTGTCCACATTTGTGTAGGTTAAAAGTTTTCTGTAATGAACAAGTAAAATAAGTATTTTCCCCAAAAAGCGGGAGAAGACAACATTGTAAATCATATCCTAAGAAGTTATGATATATTCAAAAGCCACAAGTCCATATAAAGGCAGAAAGGATTGAAAGAGTAGCACAAACACTTAAGAGTTTGTGTAAAAGAAGCAGTAGAGGCCAAAGAAAACTTTTGTTTTCTTTGCCACAGATTTTGCTGAGGCCAGGCTCTTACTGATATGGTAATCATCATGTATGTCATACAAGGTAAAATTTCGTTGTATTTAATGTCAGTTTCACACACTTATTTTGAATTCTAACTCTTCATTAACCCTTTCCAATCTTTTTTCTGGTTCATATCTATAATCATTTATATGTTTGTTTGTGGCTTTGCTTGATCTTTGTAGTTGACTATCCAACAGTATATTTTCCCCTGACTTTGAAAGATTTCCACCTCATTTGGTGATTTTTTAATATTTTGGAATATGTTTGCTGATCTAAAACGCCTTTTTTTATTTCTTCAAGACATACATATTGTAGAATATAATATAAAAATCTCTTACCTTATGTTTTGTTATTTTCATCATGTACATTTCAACTCTCTTCAGAAGAAAAAAATCATTAAAATAATGTTGGATATTATGCAGAATTGACCAGAAACACAGCTGAGATGTTTATTTTAATTACAACAAGTCTCAGTTGTCAAACAGTCAAATAGATGACTACTTAATTGATCCAAATTGCTTGTTCAGATAAAAGCAAAAACTAACAAGAAGACACCTTGATTCAGATCAGTCATTCTAATGACTGAAACGAAGCTCTACAGTGATTCAGATTTAAGAAATTAACTGCTACTGAGCTGAAAAGAAGTAAATCACTTATGAGGAATGCACACTTTATATATGACATATTTTAGAAATCATAGTAAGAGGGAGTTAAGACAAATAATATTAATATTAGTGTGTAACAATGGTACCACACAGTGCCATTTACAAAGCATTGTCACATGTAGTCACATTTAGTCTTCACAACAACCATGTTAGATACCATTGTCCTAATTTTATGTTGAGAAATTGTTTCTCAAAGTAATGCTGTTTAAGTGCCTTACCCAATGTTATACATCTAGTGAGTGCTGCAATTCCAACTAAAGCCAAGATCTGAATCCAGGGTTTTTTTCAGTGTTCTCAGTTGCCATCCACAGACATCAAGTCATAACTTTTGTAAAGCTACATTATTCCTAAAAATTAACTCTCACTAAATTAATTTGTATTTTGAAACATATAGTATGGTTTTATAGTTATTACTGAAAGAGCCATCACAAATTAGTAGAAATTTATTCTAAAATTACAGCTCTCCTGGTAATTTTAGTGGAAGTCTCTCAAATTCAATTCTTTGAATATTTTTGAACTAAATTAAAAGAAGTTTGAGCAAGCCTTCCTGGCAAAGGATTTTACCTTATCAGATGCAGACCCCTTTCTTCTCTAATGCATCAGGAAACTAGATATTTTTGACAGATTGGGTCTATTTAGCTATCCCGATATAAGCTTTCTGCAGCAAGATTTTTTTTTTTAGTTTCAATTTTTCATGGATACCTCATCGTTTTTTAACAATTTATGCAGAGTCCTTTGTTTTTTTATTTCCTTATTCATCCACTATCATAAATCTTTTTCACACACGATTATAATCACTGTTTTGATTATTTGCACCCCTGAGCTTTTTGCAACATATTCTGCTGTATATTTCAAGAATTCAGAATTTTCTACATATGTTCATTTCATGAATTTCATTAACTATAGCTTTTTCAAGGATGAAACATTAATTTCTCTTAAATGTACATGAAGCTATAAATGGTGATTATATCTTCATGAGTTAAATAGTATATTTAGGGGAGATGTTTAGGAACCAGAAACACTACCCATATGCCCAAGCAACAACAGCCCCTGGCATAGCCTCCCTGACGGGTCTACCAGTGGGGTGATTAACACCCCACTTGTAACCTACCCTCTGTGTATTAATGTCCCAGGAATTCCCTTCTCAAATGGCCCTAAGTCCACTTCTAGGGTTGTGTGGGCTTCCTCCTTGGCCCATCATGCTCAGTGCAGACCTACCCCAGGTGTACATACCCCTAGGCTCAATGGCTAACCAAGTGGCAAATGTTAGTAGGAAAGTGTAAATAAAATTTTAATTTATATATAGTAGTGTTCATATGAGTGCAAGGCCCTTCCCAGAGTTGGAGGATGCAAAGGGGGAAGAAGAGATGGGGAGAGGACCAGTAGCATCCGCCTAAAGATGTTCTTTTTTCTATGCTGCTGCCTTCTAACTGAGAAGTGCAAAGAGTCTAAGAGATCACAATTTGAACCTACGCTTCAAGGTGATTAGGAAGTCATTTTTTCAAGGTAGGAGCATAGAACACATTTTATTTAGCATATTATTAGCAGTATCTATAACTTTTAAAAACATAAATTTATAGTATGTGGGTCTTTATTTATTCTCTTGTTACAATGCCCGCAAGTATTATAGGTGGCCCAAACAGGAGTGACATTGTCAGACAGAGAATTTGTACTTGCTTTGTGAGCATACACCAAAGAACATATTGAATATGCATCATAATGTCAGAAGTATATCTCATGAAGGTTATCAGAGCCTTGATTTGTACTTACATTTAAATCTCTTTCCAGCTTTCCTCTCATAGATATCCTAAAAGTAATATAGCATATTAGGAAATTCTCATTTAAAGTAATATTAAGAGTTCAAATCCTCAATATTCCTGAAGGGAAAATTCAGAGTAATTCAATCTAAAATTACCCATTCATTCAACAAACATAAAGCAATCATCTGCTATATAAATAGAAGACTTTTTTGAAAGATTTGTTAAGAATAAAAAGTAATATAGCCAGGCACAGTGGCTCACACCTGTAATCTCAGCACTTTTGGAGGCAGAGACAGGAGGATCACTTGAGGCCAGAAACTCAAAACTAGCCTGGGTAACATAAAGATCCCATCTTTACAAAATAAATAAGTAAATAAATATGAATTAGGCATAATTCTCATTTTTTTGTCTGATAATGAAGATAAGCATGTTAATTGACCTAATATAGGGCAATAAATGGTATGACCAATGGCCATGAGAAATAGAGTCTGCAATCTTGCAGGATAGTTCAAAGCTGTCCATGCCTAGAGTCTGGCATTTACCTGAAGGGAGTAAAGTTTCACTAACCAAGACAGGAAATGCAAAAGAAGCAGTTGGTTTAGGAGAAAATACAAAGTTTTAATCATATAGAGACAGTTGTTTCTTTGGGACCCCCGGAAGAAATAATACAAGTTTATTGAACAGATATGTCTCATAAATCTCTCAACTTATTTTCTACAAGTACTCCATATGCAGCATAAAAAATCACTAAAGCTAAACTGGTAGGCAGGCAGCCTCTCCTTCATTTTGGGATACCAGGAGTACAAATTTAATTAGAGAAAAGATGATCATGTAACCATTGAAAAGACAATGTACAAAACTAACACTAATCACACAGGACCGGAAAACAATTTAGACCATACATTGACAAACAAATATCTGTGAGACTGCCAAGAGCGAATCTACTTTAGGACTTCAGGCTAAGATGGTCTAACCTGCAAAAGCCATGCACCTTGCTGTGCTGTCTACAGAAAGCAACTGGAAAAAGGGCTCTGATATTACTTCAGAAAAACCCTTTATGCTCCTGATTAGCATATTTTGAGTTTGAATAATAATTTCAGATGGGAAAAGCAGTAGAACAGGTGTCCTTTCCCTTGTAAAGTGAGTGCGTCTTTCATAACTTTCTGCTCACAAAGTCAAGTATCAAGCAAAATTATTGAGCTGATGTGCTTCTAGTTCTGGCCCGTATTTCCAGCTGCAAGCAAGTCTGCCAATCAGTGTCAGATTTGTCAAGAAATTTTATGACATGAATGCCTGGAATGAGTCCAGTGATTACGTTCTCACAGACTATTGAGAATCTGTCAGGGAAATGACACTACAGGAGTTGCCACAGAGACTTACAGTCTGCTTGATATCCAAGGCAGTGAACTCAGAGGGAAGATGAGAATATCTCCATATCCTGCAATCAATTGGCTGAGTTAATGTGTGTGTTTATTAAATTTACAATACTTTTAGATAAAGGAAAAAACAATAAAATTGGAAGGAATCCAAAGCCTCAATTAGTTTTCCAGTGCAAACTTCCTTATCTTGAATTCCAGTTACATTAATATGTCTCTTGTATAAGGAAGGTGATTGAATGAGTCAAGATAGGCAAGTTTGTTTTCCAGAATGTAACAATCCCCAAATATCAACGACTTAAAATAATAGTAGATCATTTGTACAGTGGGTTCTGTAGAATAACAAGTTGCTCAAATCTGGAGTCAAATAAAAAGAGACAATGGATCTCAGGAAGAATTTGGCATAAAGGAGATTTCCATAGGGATGAACATTGAGCACAAGCTTGGAAGAAAGGAGCAGTGTCTTCACACTTGTCCCAGAGTCACTCCCATCTGTTCTGCAAATCCCACTCCTTTATCACTCATGTTGAATATTCCAAAAGATCTGAAGATTAGAGCTGAAGTGATTTCTGACATCACTGCATTTTGTTTAATTTTTCTATCAAATTTTATTTTTCTATTAATGCTTTCAGCATAAGGAAAGAAAGGTCTCCAGTTTAAATTACTACAGGGCTTATATTATTAACAAAAATACATTTATATTAATCAAAGAGCATTTAAAATTATAATTGCAGTGGTTTGCTGAGAGGCCAAAAATAATGAGTAGTTTAAATATGGATTTATTTAGAGATCCTTGCTCAGTTTCATAAATTTTGAGCTATGTTAAATTTTAGAAAGGACTTAAAAAAAAATCTCCGGCACATGAGCTAGTCTGCAAAAAATATATATAGTTTTAAATAGTAAATTTATATATTTTATATAATGGCACTTGAAAATCTCTTCTAATGTAAGTTTAAAGGAGGAGCAATATAGTTGAGTTTAAATATTATCAATAGTTAACACATTGTCTTTGAGCTTAATATTACCCAAGCCCATCTGGTTACTTTAACTGGAATTGCATCACATTTTGGAGGAAAAAACTGAATATAGATGCAATGTTAGAGGTTACATAAAGTCACAGGAGAAGCCAGGAGTGGCTTCTGACATGCTGTTACAGGTTTAAACCCTTGTATCTGAGTTTCATACAATTATCATCTTAGGTTCAGTGCTCTGATAGTGCAAGAGTTCTTGAAAGTAGGAAATGTTGGCCGGGCAGGGTGGCTCACGCCTGTAATCCCAGCACTTTGGGAAGCCAAGACGGGTGGATCACCTGAGGTCAGGAGTTTGAGACCAGCCTGGCCAACATGATGAAACCCCCTCTCCACTAAAAATACAAAATGAGCCAGGCGTGGTGGCACATGCCTGTAATCTCAGCTACTCGGGAGGCTGAGGCAGGAGAATTGCTGGAACCCGGGAGGCGGAGGTTGCAGTGAGCCGAGATCACAACATTGTACTCCAGCCTGGGCAAAAAAGAGTGAAACTCTGTCAGAAAGAAAGAAAGAAAGAGAGAGAGAGAGAGAGAGAGGGAAGGAAGGAAGGAAGGAAGGAATAAAGAAAGAAAGAGAGAGAAAGAAAAGAAAGAAAGAAGGAAATGTTTTTATTAAATTTCCCTGAGTTTCATTATTAAAAGGTTTTTTTTTTGTCTTTCCAGCCATCGTGCTCCAAAGTATCTGAGAAACCCTGCAGCTGTGATTCTATTAAGGCACACTTGTTTTCTGCTTTTTTTTCCCTCCATGTAATCCTGATAACACTGATTCCTGGTGATTAAAATTGTAACATTCATTTATGTCTGAGTACAACAAGTTGCATTTCTTAAGAGGAATCAGAACAATATAAAGAGCCTGCTGGGTCTAGTTAGGATCCTTTCTATTTTGTGGCCCTCCAATGCAATCT
The DNA here is from genome assembly GCF_009828535.3 of Hylobates moloch. Lineage (NCBI taxonomy): Eukaryota > Metazoa > Chordata > Mammalia > Primates > Hylobatidae > Hylobates > Hylobates moloch. The sequence goes on along the minus strand of NW_026652282.1, from coordinate 31,373,065 downwards.
CCTTTCCAGACTTCCCTCCTCCTCCCTGCCCAATGTAGTTAGTTGCTGCTCCCTCAGTCTTCATTGCACTCTGAAATATTTGCTCTGAAACTTCCTCAGCCAAATATACACAGGCCATCTTATCCAGACAATATACTCCTTTAGGACAAGGTCTATGACTGCTTATGAGCATACACTCAGGTCAGTGTATTGAATGAAGCAAAGAATAAATTAATTCACTGAGGGAACAACCAGCTCGCTTCAGACTGTGTCTAGATTCTGGCTCTGCCTTTGCTACCATTTCCACATTTATAAGAAAGCAAGAGAAGGTTTTCTATTTCTTTAACGGCTGATCCTTTTGGTGATCTCTGCAGAATTAGAGGAATACCTATCTCCAGTTTTTTTTTTTTTTGCTCCAAATGTCTATACCCTTGAAAACTGAGACTGTGTTCTCACGTCCACTTTAAGGCCCTTTTAAAAAGCTAAAACTATAATATTTATTTAATAGAAAGTATTTGGACACCTTTGTTAATACAGCATTTGTTTATACATAACACTGCTTTGAAATTCCACTTTCTTGATCAAGGCTAGGAAGTCAAATTACTCAGAAAGCACATGGCCCATTAGTAAGAATTAGACATGGTACTTAAAATAACAAATTGCCCTCCTCGCTTTTTAAAATCAGAAAGTAGCACATAATTTTTAAAGCTCATAACAATCTATCATCTAATAAATAATTTTTGAGGAACCACTAGTGACTACTTATCAAGGTGCTGTGCTCATGGAGGAAAATGCCACACAAATAAGATACGACTCTTGTCACAATGACAAGTAAAATTAATGCTTAAAGCACTGATTCTTGCAGCCTGAATTTGCAGTATTCAAATCACTCATTGATTCATGGAAATGTCATTAACATCCCAGCGAATGCACAAGGTAAACTGGGGGAATTATCATTTTCTCATCCATCTGCAATAATACAATCTCCATAGCTACAGATTCTTTCTCTGACTTGTTTGCAGCTGTGTCTCCTGTGCCCAGAGCAGTGCTTGGCACAGAGCAACCTAATAAATGTCTGTTGAAGGAAATAATTAATTCACTCATTAAATACTTCAGTTCACCTAGTGTTAGAAACCTGTCACAGATTCTCTGACAATTTGTAAGATGAACACACTTGGTCATTGTGCACTGGAGACTGTATTCATGGGGTTAAGAGCACAGACTGAAGTCATATTCCTTGAGTTTGAATTATACCCCAAATGCACTAGCTGTGTGGCCCTGGATAAGTTTCATAGCATCTTTGACGTTCAGTTTGTACATTTGCCGTCAAAGAGTAAACAGTCATAATATAATCCTCATAGTATTGTGTGAAGGTTAAATTATCTAATCCATGTTCAATGCGAAGCACAATGCATGGGACATGATAAACAACTGTCCTTGTTTGTGATACTATTTTCATCATTGAATAACATTCGACTCATCTTAATTAACTAATCTCAAAAACCATATGAAACTACCCTGGAAGATGAACATTTCAAATGTGATGTCTACGACATAGCGAAGTGCTTAAGGCACAGCAAATTACAATCCAATTCACTATAAGAACAAAGAAACCTCAGGAAATTTGATTTTCAGTAGTTGTAGCCCCACAGCAGGAAACTCCCTCTTTATCTTCTTTGCATTGCTTTCCCAGCAAATATTTTACAGTCAGACAGACAGCATCAAGTTATTCTCCTTTTCTAAGAAGTGTGGATGAAAACAGTTTTAGTGAGACAATAAAAAGAAACCATAGAAATGTGGTCATGAAGCACCTACCTAGAGGGTAACAGAAAACAAAGAGCAGAGCCCAGCAGGGAGAACCTCATGACAATGCTGCAGGTGATTTTTTTCAATCAGTATTGTTGGGGGACTTCTCTCTTTCTCAGACCTAAGTTGCCAACAAAAACTGAGAGGAAGAAAACTGAAAGGAAATAACATACCTGTGAACTAGACAAAACAGTTTCTTCATTGATGCCCATTAGAAGAGATTAAATTAATTTTTTCTAGTGGGAAATCTTTCCAACGTGTTCTCTTGTCTCTTTTGGGAAAAAAATAATTAAACGAGTTTTCAAATTGATGTATATTTTACAATAATGGTTACAGTTTCTATAATAGATTTTTGCAATATCATTAAATGTTTATGAAATGTAAACTGACAGCAGGAATAAAAGGATTAAAGTGGCAGGATGTCACAGGCTGCCATGTTACAGATGCACAGTTTCAGGAGACAGACCACATTGCCTGCTGATGGAATGTTGCCATTATCAAACTGAGAAACTGCTACACAGGCCTTAAGTTCCTCCTTCTCCCCGTCTGCCAAGAGGCGAATCCAACAAATTTTGATGTGAGCACAACATGAAGGGATAAAGTTCAGTCATTTATTGAAAGGACAAAATAGCTGCTTTACTATCTTCACTCACCGAAAGTCAGAAATGGATTTTGTGCCAACATTAGAAATCAATACTGATGATATTTGGAGATTAAATTTCTCAGCACATGTTTTCAACAGAAGTACTAAGGCCAATGTTACATTCAAATTCATGTTGGAGATTTGGCACTCCACCTACCTAAATGCCCCACTCATAATTTTAAATACTCCCTCAGTGTCCATAGTAAGCCTGTGGCATGTAGGCTTTTAAATAGATGCAAATGGTATATTTCTAAAATTTTGAGTGAAAATAATGTACTGAGAAGTTATATGGCTTCCACTTCCTCTCCTACCAAGCTTGCAATTGACTTCTCCCATATCCCTTACCTCATTGTGCTTGCCAGAGACACAGATGCATAGCCATCAACTGGCTGCTCAAGATTTTGCTATTGTAGTAGACTAGGATACATATGATCCATGCAACCTATGAAAGGGGACTAAGCTTGCTTTTGCCACTATTCAGTCACTCTCTGCACATTAGTCAGGTACCCAACCACCACCAAGAGAACAAATCCTGCACCATGCTATTCCTCCAAATTGTGCATCCTCTCCTCCCCCAATCCTACATTTACCCTATCCAAACATTCTTTTCTAAGTGGATCTCTTCCTCTTCTCCAAATAAGACTTCTCCCATTTTGTCTCTTTGCTTATTTACCAGGTATCCTAGAATTGTTGTATGCAATGATTTTTATTTTTTTATTATTATTATACTTTAGGTTTTAGGGTACATGTGCACAATGTGCAGGTTTGTTACATATGTATCCATGTGCCATGTTGGTTTGCTGCACCCATTAACTCGTCATTTAGCATTAGGTATGTCTCCTAAAGCATCAATGGTTGAAAACCTCAGAGGCGTAATTGCCGTGTAAGAAGACGGTCCTGAGCTACAGTGCTGGGTCCTAAAATGAAGACTTATGAAATCTCAGGTACTGAAGTCCTATGTTTAAATTATGTTTAAATGTTGAGATTCTAGGATTTCATCTGGAAAGACATGAGTCACACGTATATCTGCAGAACTTTCAAGCTGCCTGTGGGCATCACACCTCACAGAGGCCAACTATATTTGGAGTGAACTGTAAGGGAACATAGTTGGAATATAGTTGTTCATGATTCAAACTTACATTCACAAACTTTGGTTAAGTGTTCATTGTATATGTTATCTTGTGACAAAAGCTATGTGACTGAAAAACAATGGATTCTATATTTTTAGAAATCTAGTTTTAAGACAAAAATTTCAGTCTCTCTACCCTCTCTTTCCCTAAATTCTAGAGGAAAGACAAAGCTGCATCAAATAGAAGTATTTGGCAGTACTAGAAAACAAAGAAAGAAACGACACAACATTTTCAAGTGTCAGTTTTCTTTCAAATAAATCCATAAATTTAACCTAATTCCAATAAAATCCAAACAGCTTATTTTTATGGTACAATAAAATTAATTCTATTATTAAGGTGGAATATATAGGATCCTAAAAGAAATAAGATAACTCTAAAGAAGATCAGACAAAATCTTAATAAAATATAAAATAATCGAAACAGGTGTTATTGGAAAATAGGCAAATAAATCAATAAAAAACAAAAGGAAAGCATGTCCCAAGCATGTTTGGGAAGATGGTTGTATAGGAAGATATATCAATGGGGAAGAATAAACTATTCAAGCAATGACACTAAGACAGTTGACTTTCCATAAATGTCAGGTAGATTAATAAGATAAATGTAAAAAAAATCAAAACTATTATAAAAAAAATGAGATCCAGTCATTTGCACCAACATGATGGAACTGGGGATCATTATGTTAAGTGAAGTAAGCCAGACACAGAAAAACAAACATCATATGTTGTCACTCATTTGTGGGATCTAAAAATCAAAACAATTGAACTCGTGGACATAGTGAGTAGAAGGATGGTTACCAAAGGCCAGGAATGGTAGTGGAGGCCAGGGATGGGAGGTGGGAATGGTTAATGAGGACAAAAAAAATATTTAGAAAGGATGACTAAAACCTGCTATTTGATAGCACAACAGTGTAGCTGTAGTCAATAATAACTTAATTGTACATTTTAAAATCAAAAAAGAGTGTAATTAGGTTTTCTGTAATACAAAGGATAAATCCCTGAGGGGATGGATACCCCATTGTCCATGATGTGCTTATTTCACATTGCATGCCAGTATCAAAACATCTCATGCACCTCATAAATATGTACACCTACTATGTACCCACAAAAATTAAAAATTAAAAAACACTGAGACAAAAAGTGAGATAACTTTGTAATTTTAAGATTGAGAAATAATTTCCTAATTAAACATAAAATAATTACAATACAGAAAGATTTATGAATGTAGCTATATTAATATAAAAACCTTTCAAAATAATGAAAAATCAAAAGCTACAAAGGCAATTTATGTAAAATCTACTGCATCAAAATATATAATGTGTATATAATAAAAAAAAGCTAAGACAAGTGACAGATAGGAAGAGATGTGCAAAACATATGAAACACAAGCTATAATGCAGAATACATAAAGAATATATATAGCTGGGCGCGGTGGCTCACGCCTGTAATCCCAGCACTTTGGGAGGCCGAGGCGGGCGGATCACGAGGTCAGGAGATCGAGACCATCCTGGCTAACATGGTGAAACCCCGTCTCTACTAAAAAATACAAAAAATTAGCCGGGCGCGGTAGCGGGCCCCTGTAGTCCCAGCTGCTCAGGAGGCTGAGGCAGGAGAATGGCAGGGGCGGAGCTTGCAGTGAGCCGAGCTGGCGCCACTGCACTCCAGCCTGGGCGACAGAGCGAGACTCCGTCTCAAAAAAAAAAAGAAAGAGAATATATATAAATAAGCAACAAAACATACGGAGGAAGGACTTGAATAGGAGAAGGAAACTAAATCATGCCCCTCCCAAAAGTGACTTAATCTCCCTAGTAAGCAAGGGAACAACAACACACAGATATTTAATTACACTAGTTAGTAGGGGCCTCCTGCAAAATGCTTTCCATTACTTGAGAAAGCAAAATAATAATAATAATAATGATAATAATAATAATAAACTCTTTCTGGTTATTATGTAAAAGAATGAATTGGAACTACAATTTTTTGCTAGAAGTCATTTTTATTTTTTATTAAGCAAAGAAAGAATCTATAGATTACCAAGTATTTCAAATACCGGAATTTTAATAAGGAAACAAAAACTTTTGCAAATGTATATGTTTCATGTAATAATAGAAAAATTATACCAGGAACCAGAATAAATTATTAATATTGACTATGATACATGAATAACAAGGGATCAAAAGAGAGACAATTTGTAATATATAGACCTTTACTGTTTGAATTATCATAAGCACATTTATTATAATTGAAAAAATTTTAACCTGAACAGCAGAAAAATAAAAACAAAATGGATATGGTAAGAATTCAGATTCAAGAAAGTTAAATTTAAGTTCAGAAGCATTGGATGGGATTACTTTTATTGATAAAATATGCAACACCATGAAGACATGATGGTCAAAATTTACAAAATAATCGTATATGAAACAAAGTATGTTATAAATTAAAGAAAAATTTGAAATAATACGGTAAAGAATTTTTATGGTAGTGTTTATAGTGTTTATTTTAGTGAAAAAATGTAAATAATTTTGTGGTAGAGATAATTAGTTGTTACAGATTTTATTTCGCTCTTCCATTGTGAAAGGTTTTAGCTATAAAATGAAATGATATTGTTTCTGTGAGGCCTGATAGATAAAATCCTCCCAAAAGGAATCTCTTACTATCTTAGTCACTAACTAATTAACAGAGAGAGATACAAAAACAGCCCTAATGAAATGCACACTAACATACAAAAAATAATGCACAAAAAAGCATAGTGGGAAATCAAGATCTATTAAGGTCAACAGTAAGAGCGCACTCATGTTAGAGGAAGAGTTAAAATCTATTTAGGTGGTGAGTAGGAAAAAAACATGACAGATTTTAGAAGTATGAGTCATTCAGTAATAGCCCACACTAGGCACCTTTTTGTTTTGGAATTCTGATAGGCAAATCCATTAATGAGGAACATGCCTACGCGTTCACTTGGAAAGTGAGAGCTAAAATAGGTCCTACTTACTAAATTAAAAAAAAAAACTATCGACTTGATGATCACCTTATATTATCAAAATTAAAATCCATGGTAAAGCATTTTGAAACTGTAAAAGATTGCCAATATTCTAGAGAAAAATCTCAGTGAATATATACATATATATTTCACTAATCCAAAAAGACACATTAAACTCCTCAAAATAGAGGTTATTTTCTGTTATTTAAAAAAATTTCAGTGTTGTTATAATCATGATTATCACTATAATTACTATTATTGATATCTTCCCTGTTTAGATGGGGAATTTATAATTTTATAAGAAAATTTTAAAATCATGAAATAGAGAGTAAATACTGATAGCCTATTTAGTTACCTTATAAATATTCAAAATTCATCCTTGAATATCTATCTTGTATAAATGTAATAGTTCTAGCTTAATTGAAATAATGGATTATTGGTAGTGGAAGGAGATATTAATTTTAGTTAATTGCTAAATAATTCAGGAGTTAATGACTTTATATGTAAAACAGACATAATACCAATCTCATAGGTTATTATAAGAATTAGGATTCATACATGTAAATTTCCTAACACTATGCCTGGTAATAATGATACTCAATACTCATGGCAATTGATATATTGTCCGACCTGTTCTAAGTGCCTTTTATTTATTAATTCAATTGATGCTCATAACAACTGTATGAGGTGGGTACTATATTTAGCCCCCGTTTACTGATAAGGAATTAGGTTGGTTCAAAAGTAATTGTGGTTTTTGCCACAACCTAATACATAAAGGGTGAGTAATTTGCCAGGTAAAGTGCCAAACAGGATTAGAACACTGAAAATATAGCTCCAGGGACCACATTCTTGTAATGTCTTTTAAGTACCATGTTGCAACTGCAGTAGTAATCATTAAATATTATATATTTGTATTATACTGAACATACTGATATGGACATTGATTCATTAATTTAAAAAAAGCTTATCACACACTGACATAATCTGGCAGTGCATGGAAAATACAGTGGTGGATAAAACATAGTCTTTAAGCACAGTTAGCATTAGCATCAAAGAGAAGCTAAGTAATGTCAACATTCTTTGACTATAGGTTCGATTATTGCTCGGCAAATGTACATTCTTCTCTGTTTTTCATTTGGAGTGGAGTGTATTTCCCTGCCACACTGAGTTTGGATTAGTAGTATGCCTTACTTTGTCCAGTGGAAGGTTGACATATGTAGTCATGCACTTTACCATGAGAAGAACATACCCTGGGTAGACATTGGTCCAAAGAGTATATTTGGAGAAAATTCTACATGGATCGCTCACATTTCTGTATTTCTTCTGAGCAAAAAGCATTGACAGCTTTGTTCTGGAATATCATTGCCTGAATGTTTGTAGAGAAAACAGCTTTGGACGTTAGAGATGGCTTTTCCCTCTGAGGCAGAGAGCAGATTTCTGACCAGAAAAATTAAGTTAATGGCTCTATCTGGGGTAATGGTTGAGCGGGTTTGCTAGAAGTCACTTTTAAAATATTTGGATTTCCTGGAGGGACAGCATTAGGAGATACACCTAATGCTAAATGACGAGTTAATGGGTGCAGGAAATCAACATGGCACATGGATACATATGTAACAAACCTGCACATTGTGCACATGTACCCTAAAACCCTAAAGTATAATAAAAAAAAAGAAAAAGAAAAAAAAAAATTTGGATTTCCTAAGCTCAGCGTTCCTCAGATATGACACTGACCCACTAAGTGTAAAACATCCACCTGGTCCTGCCTCCACATAAGCTCCATAAAGTTTAAGGGGTAAAAGAAACTAAGGCAAACATGAATCTCATGCTGTCTGCTTTGGTATGAACATTTAAAAATACAATAAAATAATGGTAGTAGTAATATAAATAATAGCGTCCTTGGTCACTGCCCAAAGAGTCTCATGTTTTCTGTCAGCATCTATGAAACTGTGAGAGAAAACTTGTTAACTTAAATATAGGATAAAATTTGAGATAGTTAATAGTTAATTATAGAGGTTTAAAATCAAGTGGAGCAGACCTAAATCTAATCCATTATTTGGAGTTAAGCTCAGCAACTTGGAGCTTTGCAACAGAGGGCAGTGAGCCCAGGTGAAACCAGTCAATCCACAGTTGATACAATGTGAAGTGAGTGAGACCAATATACTCATTGTTTTAAGCCACTAAGTTTGTGTAATATGTTATGCATAATTATTGCAGCATTAGCTGACTGATAACTTTATACTGTACCATGTGCTATAGTAAAAGTAAGTATAAGGTATAGAAATGAAATAAAATAACAGGAACACTTAAGAAAGAATTGTATGCTCTGACAAGTACTGTGGATATAAAAATAGTTATATAATTTTATTTCATCTAACATTAACAAAAACAAATCCTGCTCATTGCTTGCTCACAACGATTAGAAACTGTTTTTGACATTCTTTGTTATTTTTCCCATGAAACAAAAACATCTACATATTAAATTGAAATAAACAGGCTGAGATAATTTAAGTATATGTACAATTATTATGTGTCAGTCATAAATGATAAAAGACATTTCCAAAGTATAAGATGTTCCTCAAACTGAACCTATAAATCCTAAAATATGGAGGTAGTTATGGAAAAATGCTGACACTAATTTTATTATATTAAGGCTTAGAAGGAAAGTGTAATTAAACTTTGCAGGAATACAAATTATAAGGGAAGGTCTCTAGAGCAGAGTGTGCACTTCAACAAGCAAGAGTTCTTCTTCATGATATTCTACCAAAATAGGCATGGGTACAATTGAAAAGAGTTGTTGGCTCCTTCTTGCTAAAGTACCCACAGTCACGAAACACAAATGTGTTACATTTCAATATTTCAAGCATAATGTTCAAAGAATTAGACAGGGAAAATGGCCTCCTTAGGGTAGCTTATTTGGAATATCTATTGTTTGGTTCAAATAGTGTTGGCTAATTGGACATTTGTGTTACCGCCAGTGAATTTGCCAGTTGATTACAGGAATGTTATGTGAATATGACTCGGACAAAATAAGAGACGGGAGCAATTATTCTTCTTAACTAGACCTTTTATGTGAAGCTTCCTCCTAAAACTAGTGCATCATATGCTGTTCTGTGTAAGCTCTTTTCTTTTAGGATTTCTGAACTCAATTTTGCATCTACCGTGGTTACATATACACATTATGAAACACGATTTGCTTATTCTTAATGTCCTTAACAACTTAAAAAATTTAAACAGTGGTTGTCATTTTAAGAAATCAGAAAATAGTATCCAATTCTGCTCATAGATGACATTCTACCCATAAATGATATTGTCAATATGGGGTTCATCGAGGATAATTTCTAGACAGTGGTTCAGATTAACCAGGAGAAATTTGAAGGTTCAACTAATGATGTATTCATGAAGGAAGTGTTCACTGAACACCTTTAGAGCTAAGTATTATAGAAAATTCTTTAAATAAAATAAATTGGTACAATCTAGTAACTTGATTTTTTTTTCTGTAGTTGAGGGAAGCGGCATAGAGTCTACAACTGATTGCTCAAAGTTATAGAATTTGGTGGTGGGCTTGGTAACTCAGCTTCCTTCCTGTTAGTAACTGGCCCTTTTCTTTATGTTAATTCCCTCAACCGACCTGATATGTATTCTGCATTATCATATTACACCCTGAGGACATAAACAGGATATGGCCCCTACCTTTGAAAAACTAATGATTAAATGGAATGGACTGATATGTAAACATTTAATTAAAGCATAGTCAGAGGATGATCCACCACAAGTAAAGACCACAGTCAATAGCAGTTCTTCCTTAGTGGGGCGTATAACACCATGATGCAGGAATTAACATTATAATATTGATGGGGTGGTTGAGATAAACCTTCTGAGGTAGGTTTCAGCCTGAAATGTTTTGTGATCAGTTAAAAGCCAAAACAGAGAAAAATAAAAAAAATCCAATCCATTAACAGGCAACTGCAGCAGAACAATTTTCAGAATTGCTAAAACACAAGAGGAAACAGAACCTTATTAGGTTCTATATTTTTAATATTACATGTGGAAACAAATGGGGATATAAAGCAAGACTTGCATGCATCAGGTTTTTAATATTGCATACATTAAAATTCTAAATTTGAGCCTATACAAGACATTGAGAACCTTTACTGTTTATATTTGATTTCTGATACAAGGAGTTAATCAATCTGAATAACATAACTATGTTGGTGGTGGTGGTGGTGGTGGTGGTGGTGCTTTTAAAGCAAGGGGAGAGTGGGAGAGAGAGAAAGAGAGAGGGAGAGAGAAATCCTATTGGTTCTGTTTCTGTGAAAAATACTAATACACCCTTATAGGATATAATGTCAATATTTAGAAATAAACTTAAACATGCTTTTTATTACAAGTACTTTTGAAATAAAGGGAGTCGTGTTAACTAAATTAACAAATATTTAGTGATGCCTAAATACAAAATTTTACCTGCTGGAATTAAGTGACGTAGCTAAATTTCTCCTAATCTTCCATAGACTCACAGTGTGTATAAATACTACACTGGTACTACTGTATTTTGCTGAAGGAACAATCTTTTTCAGAAACATAAATATGATTGAAAAAATAGAGCTTTGTGTTTCATTATGAGTTAAATGGGAATGCTGTTGTTTACTGAGATATGGTGAGGATGAAATAAGACTATGTAAGTCCCTTGGCACAGAATGGTTGTTTAAGGTAGCTTAGCTTGCTTACTTAGCCCAGCTAAAAAACAAAACAAAAACAAAAACAAAACCTTTGTTTTTTTAGGACGCCACTATCCCAATTATTAAGTGACCATTAGGAAGAGTAACAGCAATTACAGTTCTAAAAAAGGAGGTATTGATTTGTGGAAAAGGGGTGAATTAAATAGAACCATAATTCTATATAAAAATAAATTAGTCCTTAGAAAGAAATAGTGGTTAGTTTGTGAAAATACCACAACTGTGTACTAGTAGCAGTTAATTTTTAAAATGGATTATTTATAATACTACTTTAGATTTTTTAATATTCTAGTCATAATCCTAAAAGGGCATACATATATAATTGTTTTAAATGTATCCATCTATACATATCTAGAACTATACAATGTGTATTTTTATTGATATTGTAAATGATATATTTTGTTTCATTACATGACCTAAGATGTTATGGTTGTTATATATGAATTGAACTGATTACTCTAGGTTCATTTTCTAGCCTCTAGCCTTTATTTTTATATTTTATTATTTTTGATTCCAATAATGTTCCAGCAGCTCCCTAAACATACATAATTAGGTCTCTTCTTTTTCAAGAGTTAAAATTATTATTATACCTTTTGCCTTTAAATATTGACTAGAATGTCAAAACAATATTGAAAATAGCAGTGAGAATAGATGTGGTTGGATTGTTCCTTAACATTAAACCTCTAGGAATTCACCATTGAAATAATGCTTATTGTGTTAATTATTTGTATTTTACTCTGTTTATTAAGCATTTTTCTGTTAAATCACTTTTGAGTTTTATCACATATCTTTTTGATCAATTTATATGATCGTAGGTTTCTTTTTTTTATTTTTCCTATTGCTACATACTGCATTAATAATGTTCATACTGTTAAACCTTTTGATAAATTCTGGAGTAAAACTTGCATAGTCATTATTTATTACAGTTTAATAAAATCATGAATATATTAAATAAATATTTTACATTTAATTTAACTTATTGAATTAAACAAAGGTTTTCCTCAAATTTGGTGTTTTTGTTGAGGATCTTTGCACCCATCTTTTTATTAGGCAGCTTTTGCTAGATTAAGTTGAGGTAAAGAGCCACCCAACATGTCAGTGGCATACATTACAAGAATTTTCTCACTCTCACCCCCAATTTACATGTTGACCACTGCAGCTCTATTCTAATGTCTTTACCATCCTGAGATGGTAAGAGATCAACCCTTATCTTTTATCATATTAGAAATAAAAAGGGTAAAAGAGCTGATGAAATCCACCCATACTGCTAAACCTTTCGCTGGGAACTGTTATCCAGAATCACAACTACTCACATTTCATTGATCAAACCAATTGCATGGCAAAGCCTGACTTTAATGAGTTGAGGAATTACACTTCTCCTACAGGGAGATATTGCATATTGTATGACGATGGACAAGGATACATGATTCTCTTACAGGGAAGGAAAAAGTAAATAAATGGGAATAATAATCCAATCCAATCTACCAAAATAATTGTAAATAAGATTGCTTAGGAATGCTTGTTTTGGTTTTTATCTTTGCCAGGTTTCATATTTTCTCTTGCCGGGTATGTTAGCCTTGTAAAGTGAATTGGAAAGTTTTCTGATTATTTTCTAGAATTACACACACACACTACATACAGTTGATTCTCATTCTTCACAGTAGTTCATTTATATGAAGTCACCACAAATACTAAGTTATCAAATACTGAACCATTACTCCTAGCTAAGAAATGCAGGGTAAGGTTTCTGTGAGTCTCTGGTCATGATGTTTTCGTTACTCAGTTGATGTGTAAATTCATTTTGCCTGCTTTTCTTTTTAAAGTCACCTTATTCAATATATATTGTTGATTCATTAAAATTGAGTTCATGCCAACAGCACTATAACTCATGCCTGGACAAAGTTTATCTAACATATATTTTCTCTGTAAGTGACATCACAGCCTTCTTTCACTTAGAAACACTAGACATCATTTCAGCACTATGTGTAGAGGCTACTTTAAATAGTAAAATCACCAAAAAGCACAAAAAATATGAAAAATGTGCCACTAAATATACTACAAAAGGACTTTGTTTATAGTATGAGAGCTGAAACAAGAAGGTAAGTTGAAGCTCAGCTGGGAACGTGTACATCAGATGACTCAAATATTCCACTGCTCTGTGCATATCCACAAATAACCTCAAAAATAGCACAAGTATTGATTTTGGAGTTACAAATACATTTTAGTAGTAAGCAAATTTTTAAATATGGAATCCACAAATAATGTGGATCAACTATATATATATTATATATATACACACACAAGACTTTTGCTCTTACTATAGATTTTCTTTTAGAAATATAATTTCTGTTTTAAAATTTTATTTTACTACTTGCATATTTTAACATAATTATTTAGACTTTAATTTATATCCAACTTATTTAACTATTCCCTGCTAATTCTCATTTACGTTTATTTTGAACATCTCTTGGTCCATAGGATATCTTACCAAATACTTTATTTATATGGGTGGTATTATTTCTGAGCCCTTTAATTTCTGAGAATGCTTTTCTTTTGCTGTTCATGATAAATAATAACTTAGAGGCATATCAAGTTTATGAGTCACAAAATTGTTTTCTGGTGATTCATTTTCTAAGGAAGTCTGAGGCCAGCCTGTTTTGGTTTATTTCTTCTGGAGAACTACTTTTTTCCTATTTAAATTGGATGATTTTCCTCAATTTAAAAATTCATGAGACTAATTCTTTGATTTTATTTGTTTATTTAATTACACTTTCCTGACATTTACTAAAATCTCTTACTACACAGGCTGAGGTCTGCAGATTTTGAAACCTTTTTATTGAAACCTATTTTTCACTGTTGTTTCTGTTCCATCTGTTGTTTCCTTTTAAAAGAATATTTAATTCACAATTTTGATATCTCTACTTTTTGTTCTCTACAGTAATGATCTACAACATTTTCACAGCTTTGTCTCTTTCTTAAAATATCTTTCCCCAATTCGTTCCCAATATAACTGTTTAGTTCTGCTTACATTTTAATTCAGATTTTAATACTTTCAATAATTTCATTGTTTAAAAGTAAACAAGCTACATTACTTTCTGCTTCTCAGTTAACTCCCATTTTATCTTACTCTTTATTTGCATTTTGTTTTGACCTGTATGAGATCTATATAAGATCAGAATGACCTGTGTAAAATACATTTTGTCAATATCATTAAGTACACCAAACAGATATTTTCTCTAATATTTCTCTGCTTCTTGTTGCTAACTGCTTCAGAATAATTTTCTTCTCTCAAACTAAAGTGTGTGATCTTCTTTTATGTTGCAGAATCTTGTCATATGCCCAATTAGCAAGAGTTATTTTTAATTGTAAATGCCATTTTTCTATGAGCTGCACAGTTTGTGAGTAAAACTTTTTAAAAAAAAATTTGCCAAAAATTAGAGTGGTAAATCCATCTTTGTTTTATAACGGAAATGAGAATTTTTTTTTTTTTTTTTTTTTTTTTGGAGACAGAGTTTTGCTGTGTCGCCCAGGCTGGAGTGCAGTGGTGCTATCTCGGCTCACTGCAGCTTCTGCCTCCTGGTGCTATCTTGGCTCACTGCAGCTTCTGCCTCCTGGGTTCAAGTGATTCTCCTGCCTCAGCCTCCTGAGTAGCTGTCACTACAGGTGTGCACCACCACACTTGGCTAATTTTTGTATTTTTAGTAGAGACGGAATTTCACCATGTTGGACAGGCTGGTCTCAAACTCCTGACCTCAGGTGATCCACCTGCCTCGACCTCCCAAAGTGCTGGGATTACAGGCATGAGCCACTGCACTCAGCCAAACAAGAATACTTTTGATCAAGGTATCTGTTTCTCTATTATATGTTTTCTGTCAACTTTGGGATTTTGGAGTTTATCATTTCCTTGAAACTTGGTGGCAATTGTTAGACAAAATCACTGTATGGAGGATAAAAGAAAAACCAAGGAGTGTGGATGCAAAAATAAAAAATGATTCATTGGCTGGACCAGGAAGGCAGAAGGGAGCATCCCATGGTAAATAGTGCACTACTGATTAACCAGAAGGGCTTCCTTCTATCTTTTTTGTAGGAACCAAAATTTGGTAACCAAGCTACAAGGCCCAATTAATTTAAAAAAAAAACAACCTTCTATTATCCTTGAATAAGCAACAATTTGTCAACAATTAAATGTGTCCAAAATAGCATGAATGGATGGGTCTTGGTTCCCCTAATATCTTGGCCATGGCCATTTGAGGGAGCAAAAGTGCCACAGTCATACTTTTCTAGAAACTTCTTAGGTCTTCTGGGAAAAACATCTTCATTTTCTAATAGAAAAATAATAATCATCTTCAATTTATAACAGAAATAATTGGCATGCCTATCCTCTTTCACTTCTAATAATGCCACGTTTTGAGGGAAATACAGACCAAAAATATAGAATGAGATCTTATCATAAAGCAATGTTCCTGGGAGATGCTGTGGGTTTGAATCCAACTACCACAATAAAGTCAGTCACACAATTTTTTTTGTTAACGAATGCATATAAAATTATATTTACACTATATTCTGTTAATAAAGTGTGCAATAACATTATGTCTTAAAAATGTATATAATGTAAGTGAAGAATACTTTATTGCTAAAAGTTTTTTTTTTATTATTTTCTTTTTTTGAGAGCGAGTCTCGCTCCGTTGCCCAGGCCGGAGTGCAACGGCGCCATCTCGGCTGACTGCAAGCTCCGCCTCCCGGGTTCACGCCATTCTCCTGCCTCAGCCTCCCAAATAGCTGGAACTGCAGGCGCCCGCCACCACGCCCAGCTAATTTTTTTTGTGATCACTGACCTTCATGATTGCAACTTTTCACTGTGGAGGAATTCCTCAATCTGATGGCTGCTGACGATGAGGATGGCATTGCTGAAGGTCTTAAAATAAGACAACAATGAAATCTGCTCCATTGATTGACTCTTCCTTTCACAAAATATTTCACTGGAGTGTAAGATAGTATTTCATAACATTTTACCCTCAAAAGAAAGTATTTCAAAGTTGGTGTAAACCCTCTCACCCTCTGCCACTATTTTATTAATTAAGGTTATGTAATAGTATAAATCCGTTGTTGCCATTTTAACAATGTTGATACTGTCTTCACCAGGAGTAGTTTCCATCTCAAGAAACCACTTTATTTGCTTATTCATAAGAAGCAACTCATCATTGGCTCAAGTTTAATCATGAGATTGCAGCAATTCAGGCTCCAATTCTAATTCTAGTTCTCTTTGCTATTTGCACCACATCTGTAGAGACTTCCTCCACTAAAGTCTTGAACCCCTCTAGGTCATCCATGAGGGTTAAAATCAACTTCTAAACTCCTGTTAAGGTTGATATTTTGACCTTCTCACATTAATCATGAATGCTTTTAATGGCATCTGGAATGGTGACTCCTTTCCAGAAGGTTTTCAGTTTGCTTTGCCCAGATACATCATTGGAATCTCTATCCATGGCAGCTATAGCCTTGTGAAATTTATTTCTTAAATAATAAGACTTAAAAGTTGAAATTACTCCCTGATCCATGGGCTGCAGAATGGATGTTGTGTTAACAGGCAAGAAAAAACATGCATCTCTGTAAATATCTATCAGAGTTCTTGGGTGACTAGGTGTGTTGTCAATGAACAGTAATATTTTTAAAGGAATCATTTTTTCCTAGCAGTAAGTCTCAGCAGTCAGCTTAAGATGTTCAGTAAACTGTCCAGGCACGGTGGCTCATGCATGTAAGTAATCCCAGCCTTTGGGAGGCTGAGGTGGGTGGATCGCTTGAGCTCAGGGGTTCCAGACAAGCCGGGACAACAAGATGAGACCACGTCTCTACTAAAAATACAAAAAAAAAAAAACTAGATGGGCATCATGGTGGTACCTGCCTGTGGTCAAAGCCACTCGGGAGGCTGAGGTGGAAGGATAGTTTGAGCCTGGGAGGTTGAGGCTGCAGTGAACTATAATTGCTCCACTGCACTCCACCCTGGGTGATAGAGGGAGACCCTGTCTCAGAAAAACAAAACAAAACAAAACAAAAAGATACTCGGTAAACCATGCTGTTTACAGATGTTCTGTCATCCAGGCTTTGTTTTCCCCTTTACAGAGCACAGTCAGAGTAATTAGCATAGTTCTTTTTCATACTTTTATTTTAGGTTCAAGAGGACATGTGTAGGCTTGTTGTGTAGGTAAACTCATGTCACAGGGGTTTTGTGTACGGATTATTTTGTCACCCAGGTAGTAAGCCAAGTACCCAATAGTTATTTTTTCTTATCCTCTCCCTCTTCCCATCCTTCTCTGTCAAATAGACCCCAACCCTCTTTGTGTCCACGTTTTCTCAACATTTAGCTCCCACTTATAAAAGAGAACATGCAGTATTTGGTTTTCTGTTCCTGCATCTGTTTGCTAAGGATAATGGTCTCAAGCACCATCCCTGTCCCTGCAAAGGACATGATCTCATTCTTTTTTACAGCCATGTAGTATTCCACGGTGTATATGTGCCACATTTTCTTTATGTAGTCTGCCATTGATGGGCGTTACATTGATTCAATGTCTGCTATTGTGAATAGTGCTGCAATGAACATACCACATCTTTATGATAGAATGATTCATATTCCTTTGGTTATATACCCAGTAATGAGATTGCTGGGTCGAAGGGTAGTTCTTCTTTTAGCTCTTTTGAGGAATTGCCACACTGCTTTCCACAATGGTTGAAATAATTTACACTCCCACTAACAGCGTATAAGCATTCCTTTTTCTCTTCTATCTTGCCAACATCTATTATTTTTTGACTGTTTAATAATTGTCATTCTGGCTGGTGTAAAATGGTGTCTTCTTGTGGTTTTGATCTGCATTTTTCTAATGATCGGTGATATTGACCTTCTTCCCATATGCTTATTCACTGCATGGATGGCTTCTTTTGATAAGTATCTATTCGAATCCCTTGCCCACTTTTTAATGGGATTATTAATTTTCTTCTTGTAAATTTGTTTGTTCCTTAAAGATGCTGGATATTAGACTTTTGTCAGATGCATAGTTTGCAAATATTTCCTCCCGTTCTGTATGTTGTCTGTTTACTCTGTTGATAGTTTCTTTTGCTGTGCAGAAGCATTTTAGTTTAATTAGATCCCACTTGTCAATTTCTGTTTTTGGTGCAATTGTTTCTGGTGTCTTCCTCATGAAATCTTTGCCAGGGTTTATGTCCCTGGCGTAAACCCTGGTACTCCCTAGGAGTGTCATATAGGGATTTTATAGCTTTGTGTTTTACATTTAAGTCTTGCCATTTAAACCATGGTACTCCCTAGGTCTTTCACCCATTTTGAGTTTATTTTCGAGTATGTTATAAGGAAGGGGTCCAGTTTCGATCTTCTGCATATGGCTAGTCAGTTATCCCAGTACCATTTATTGAATAGGAAGTCCTTTCCCCATTGCCTGTTTTTGTCAGCTTTATTGAAGATCAGATGGTTGTAGGTGCATGGCCTTATTTCTGGTCTCTTTATTATGTTCCACTGGTCTATGTGTCTGTGTTTGTACCACTACTATGCTGTTTTGGTTACTGTATCTCGGTAGTATAATTTGATGAGTAACGTGATGCCTGCAGCTTTGTTCCTTTGGCTTAGGATTGCCTTGGCAATTCAGGCTCTTTTCTGGTTCCATATGAATTTTAAAATAGCTTTATCTGTTTCTGAGAAGAATGTCATTGGTAGTTTGATAGGAATAGCATTGATTCTGTATATTGCTTTGTATGGCGATTTGATAGGAATGGCATTAAATCTGTATATTGGCGGTATGGCGATTTTAACAATATTGATTCCTCCCTTCCATGAGCATGGAATGTTTTTCCATTTGTTTGTGTTATCTCTGATTTCTTTGAGTGGTGTTTTGTAACTCTCGTTGTGGCGATCTTTCACCTCCTTGGTTAGCTGTATTCCTAGGTGTTTTTTCCTTTTTGTGGCAATTGTGAATGAGATTGTGTTACTCATTTGGATCTTGGCTTGGCTATTATGGGTGCATAGGATTGCTAGTGATTTTTGTACATTGATTTTATATCCTGAAAATTTGCTGAAGGTGTTTATCAGCTGAAGGAACTTTTGGGTTGAGACTATGGGGTTATCTAGATATAGAATGATGTCTCCAAACAGGGATGGTTTGATTTCCTCTCTTTCTATTTGAATAAGCTATATTTCTTTCTCTTGCCTAATTGCCCTGGACAAAACTTCCAATACTATGTTGAATAGGGGTAGTGAGAGAAGGCATCCTTGTCTTGTGCCTGTTTTTAAGGGGAATGCTCTCAGCTTTTGCACATTCGGTATGATGTTGGCAGTGAATTTGTCATATATGGCTCATTATTTTGCAATATATTCTCTCAGTACCTAGTTTATTGAGAGATTTTAACATGAAGGTATGTTGAATTTTATCAAAAGCCTTTTCTGCGTCCATTGAAATAATCATGTGGTTTTTGTCCTTAGTTCTCTTCATGCGATGAATAACATTTATTGATTTGCATATGTTGAACCAACGTTTCATCCCAGGGATGATGCTTACTTGACTGTGGTGGATCAGCTTTTTAATGTGCTGCTGGATTTGGTTTGCCAGTATTTCATTGAGGATTTTTGCATTAATGTTCATCAAGAATATTTTCCTGAAGTTTTTGTTATTGTTGTTGTTGTTGTAACTTTGCCAGGTTTTGGTATCAGGATGATGCTGGCCTCAAACAGTGAGTTCGGGAGGAGTCCCTCCTTTTCAGTTTTTTGGAATAGTTTCAGTAGGAATGGTACCAGCTCTTCTTTGTAAATCTGGTAGAATTCAGCTGTGAATCCATCTTGTACTGGGCTTTTTGTTGTTGTTATTGTTGTTGGTAGGCTATTTATTATGTCTCAATTACAGAACTTATTATTGGTCTGCTCAGGGATTCTATTTCTTCCTGGTTCAGTCTTGGGAGGATGTATGTGTCCAGGAATTTATCCATTTATTTTAGATTTTCTAGTTTGTGTGCACAGAGCTGTTCATAATTGTCTCTGATGGTTATTTGTATTTCTGTAGAGTCAGTGGTAGCATCCCCTTTGTCATTTTTGACTTCGTTTATTTGGATCTTCTCTCTTTTCTTCTTTATTAGTCTAGCTAGCAGCCTATCTATCTCATTAATTATTTTTTTTTCAAATACCCAGATCTTGGCTTCATGGATCTTTTGAATCATTTTACATGTCTCAGTCTCCTTCAGTTCAACTCTGATTTTGGCTGTTTCTTGTCTCTGCTAACTTTGCATTGGTTTGCTCTTGGTTCTCTAGTTCTTTTAGTTGTGATGTTAGGTCATTAACTTGACATCTTTCTTACTTTTTTTATATTGGCATTTAGTACTATAAATTTCTCTCTTAACACTGCCTTAGCTGTATTCCAGAAATTCTAGCATGTTGTATCTTTGCTGTCATTCATTTCAAGTAACTTCTTGATATCTACCTTAACTTCATTATTTACCCAAAGCCATTCCAGAACAGGCTTAATTTCAATATAATTGTATGGTTTTGTGCATTGAAAAAAATCTTGAATTCTAGTTTTATTGCCTCATTGTCTGGGAGAGTGGTTGGTATGATTTGAGTTCTTTTGCATTTATTGAGATTGTTTTATGTCTGATTGTGTGGTTGATTTTAGAGTACGTGCCATGTGCAGATAAGCATTTGGTCCAGTGTTGTGTTCAGGTCCCTCATGTGTTTGTTAATTTTCTGCCTTGATGATCTGTCTAATACTGTCAGTGGGGTGTTAAAGTCTCCCACTATTATTTTGTGGGATTCTAAGTCTCTTTGAAGGTCTCTAAATAAATCTGAGTTCTTCTGTGTTGGATAAATATATATTTAGGATAGTAAGGTCTTCTTGTTACATTGAACCCTTTACCACTATGTAATGCCCTTCTTTGTCTTTTTTGGTTGATTCCATTCTCCCCATCCCTTTCAGTGATACCAATAGGTAATAAATCTGGTCTCTTTACATAATTCCATATTTCTTTGAAGTTTTACCCATTCCTTTTTATTCTTTTTTCTTTATTCTTGTCTGATTGTATTATTTTGGAAAGCCAGTCTTCAAGCTCTGAGATCCTTTACTCAGCTTGGTCTATTCTGCTTTTAATACTTGTGATTGCATTATGAAATTTTTGTAGAGTGTTTTTCCGCTCCATGAGGTGAGATTCGTTCTTTTCTATACTGGCTATTTTGTCTGTCTGCTCATGTGTCATTTTATATTAATTCTTTCATCCTTGAATTGGGTTTCAACGTTCTCCTGAATCTCAATGATCATTCCTATCCATATTCTGAATTCTTTTTCTGTCATTTCTGAAATCTCAGTCCAATTAAAAACCCTTGCTGGGGTACCAGTATAGTAATTTGGAGAAAAGAAAACACTCTGGCTTTTTGAATGGTCAGAGTTCTTGTGCTGGTTCTTTCTCATCTTTGTGGACTAATGTTTCTTAAATCTTTGAAGTTTCTGTACTGTGGATGGGCTATTTTTTTTTTACTTTCATCTTATTTGATGACCTTGGGGGTTTAATTGTGATATAAGGTAGATTCAGTCAACTGGCTTCATGACTGGAAGATTTTCGGGGGGTCAAGGCTCAGCTCAGAACTCCTGCCTGGATTGCATGCTGTAACTCTGGTAGAATGGTATCAGGCCCCAGCTTTGATCTCTGGCTCCTCCAGGTTAGAAACCTGTTGTACTGGAGGGGCTAAGGTGCTACCTGACCACTGGTCACAACACTCCAGTGCATGATGCCAGCCAAATCACTTCACAGGGCAGTGACAGTGGGATCTGTCCTTGTTCCCATGTACCAGCAGCAGCTGCTGCAGCAGCATTGCGGGATGCACACTTATCCATTTGATGCAGCAGGGTTCTCATGGGTGCTGGGGTGCTAACCTCGATGTGGGTATTCGCAGCAGCAGTGGTGGCAGTTTGGCTTGGTGGGGGTGAGGAGCCCCCACTGAGACTGCGTGCATGTCCCTGCAGGTGGTGGTTATAGCATGGAGGTGGGGCATCGGTGGGTGCAGGACTGTGTGTGCCCTCTGTGCATGTTCAAGCTGGCAGCAGTCTACTCAAGGCTGGGGGCTAGTCCACTGTTTTCCATGTCTAGTTTTTCTCTGGTGGCTGAGGCTCAGGGGCAGAGTGCTGCCAGGGGTGGGGCTGGGGAGCTCTGTGCCTGCCGATGTTCTGAAGCGGTGTGGTAGGGTGAGGATGGTGAGGGGGTGCACTCATGGCAGCAGCAGTGGAAAGGCAGGGTGCAGGTATGCCAGTATCAGTGTGCTGGTGGAGAAGGGAAGGATAGATCTGCTTGAGCATAGATGCACTGGCATAGAGATGTGGAGGGTGGCTATGGTTGTGAACGACCTGTTGTGTGTCTGCAGAGGCCACTCTGCTGGAACACTCTGCCAGTCAGGCGTGATGCACCAGCTGTGATGTGGGCCCCAGGGGGCACCTGGCAGCCGTATTGCAAGCAGCTGTGGCCAGGCTGGGGCCCTGCAAGATGCCAGAGGTGCTCAGGTTGGACCGGTCCTGTCTCCCGGGTAAGACTGCCCTGCAGAGTTCAGGTTCGAAAGTTCCCTTAGGGCTAAAGTCTCCCATGGGAACAAATCTAGCCTAGGGGGATGCACATCTCTGACAGTGCTCCACTACAGTTGTTCCCACAGGACACCCTCTGCGCTCTGCCCCCGGCTGGAGTTCTGCCCCTACCACTTCTCTATGTGGCTTTCCCTGCCAACTCAAGTGTCCATGGTGGTCTAGGGTCTTCTCCTGCTGAGATTCCCAAGGCCCACAGTGAGAGGGGGTTCATCCTTGCCTGTTAAACTCACCCCCTCTGTAGGAGTCACTGGGGGCCAGGAACACATTCCAGTGTGCAGTAGCCCCAGGAAGATTCCTAGCTTCCTTCCTCTTCAGCCCAGCCTCTATGTTTTCCCTCAGTCTGTTCTGCCTCTGCCTAAAGCTGCAGGATAAGAACATGGCAGCACTGGGATATGAACTCTTTTTTGCCTAGCCCCAAAGGCCTTGCTCATTCATGCAGACTCTCAGAAATGAAAAATAATTCGCTTCATCTTCATTAAATCACATATTCTTGCATACAAATTATCCAAAGCTTTTATGAAACCTATGTGATGCTGTATACAATTGATTACTACAGTTATTTATGGAATATACCATTCATAGCTTTAGGCACAATTATCTATCCAGCTTTCTTGAATTCTCTCTTTTTCTAAAACCTGTGGATTTGAAATCAGGATATTTTCAGAAGACCAACTGGTGTTAAAGATCCCAAATAGATCAAACATTGTTTCTGTTTATATCTGTATGACAAGTAATACCAATGTGTGTAATTACAGCGTGGCGAAGCCCACATAATTTCTCTGAGGAAAGTTTATTTCACTGGAAGAAGTCATTGCCAATAAGCAATAGAAGCCCTAACCAGTGGCTCTTATTTTGCAATTACACTTTTTCATCTTAAATTTAGTATATGTGTAGCCAAAGCGAGCACATTTTCATCTTAAGCAACAACTAAAATTGTGTGTGATATAGGTGAAGGCTATCACCAGATAAACATCATCATCATCAAAAAGTTATTTTTAATAGTGTCTTTCTGTTGTGCTGTGTTTAGTACCTTTCTTCCTTTCCTACTCCCTCCTCCTCTTCCACAAATATATGTTGAGTATCAATTCTGTGATGCCTGAGGCATTAGGGACTTTAATAAGTAATCCTTTAAGTCTCACCAGAATTTGAGCTTCATCATATGGTATCCATCGTGTAAATGAGGATACATCCTTCTTGAAGTGCAAGGTCACATAACCAAATGTGAAAAGTAGGTCTTTTGCTGAAAGGAACTGAACATTGGATGCTGTTGCTTGAAGCCCAAGGCTTCAGTGGAGAACCTCAGAAACCAGATAACTCTGAGCCATAAGACATGATATTGGCCTCTCAGAAGTCTGAATAAATAAGTATGGATATTTCCCTTGTTTTGAAGGCATTAATGACTCACTTCTCTAGGATACTGAAGTGAGTTCTTCAGTGGGAAGACAACTGGAAAATGAGTTTCCTTGTCTACAGACATAGGATTTTAATAAAAGTAATCATGAAATTGACCTTGGTGGGGAGTCACTGCAACAGGTTTACATGGTCTGAGTGAAGTCCTAACAATAGAGGAGATTATGTATGAAGACACGAGAAAGACACAGAGGTAAGAAAAGGGAATATTGACTGGAGTCTGGAATGCAGGAGCATGTGCGTGTATGTGTGTGCATGTGTGTGTGAGTGTTTATGTACCTAGATAAGTTTAGATGAGCCTGGAGAATTAACAAGCTCTGCTTATATTTTGCAAAAATACACTCAAGAAGAGACACAGGTTGGAAACCGTTGCAGAATTACAATAAGAGATAGTGGTGACATGAACCTAAGTTTATGATGATGAATTTGAAGAGAAATTCTAGGCCTTGGCTTAGAAAACAACATAAAAAAGACTTGGTTCTTCAAGAACACAATGCCCACAGACAAACTTCACTAGAAACAGAATTTGCACATAGACAGATATATATATCACTGCTTACTTGGATGAAATATATGCATATACGTAAGATGGATTCTTTCATCTCCGAAAGAAAAAGTACACTTCAGATCTACACTACAAATATATTTACCTACAAATTTACCTATACCAGTTTTACCTGCTATTTTTGAAAGGTAAAGCAGTTGCTTGATTTATTATTTTAAACTTATGAATGCATTTCAAATTGCCATTAATGAAACGAAAATTATTTGAACTTGAACAGATATGTAAGGATATTTGATGTTACTTTTCTCATACAGATCTATTTTGCACATGAGATTTGCCAGGGAGTTGAAGCTGCCTCCTATTCTGCACCTGTTTATGTGATTTGGTAATAGTCTTTTGTAGTGAATGTTTATGAACATGGTGAATAGTTACATACATTCAACTGAGAGAGATGATAAAATGGCGTAACTCAAGTTTCACCTATGATTTTGATACATAGTTTTCAAACTTGTTTTGGGGGTTTGATGGAATCCTAAAAGGGAAGATAATAATTTTACCATTAAAAAGTGTTAACATTATTTTGGCTATAGACTCCAATTTTTGGCTAACAAAATAATTGTCATAATTATTTCATTAAATTTTCATATAAGAAGAGTTACATAATTCTTCTTTTACTCAGCACTTTTTTTTTTTTTTTTTTTTTTTTGAGACTGGGTCTTGCTCTGGCTCCCAGACTGCAGTGCGGTGGCATGAAGCCATCCACCCACCTTAGCCCCTGAGGTAGCTGGGACTACACGTGCAGGCCACCATGCCTGGCTAAATTTTGCGCTTTGTAGAGACCAGGTTTCACCATGTTTCCCAGGCTGGTCTTGAACTCCTGGGCTCAAGCAATCCACCCACCTGGGCCTCCCAAAGTGGGGAGGGATTACAGGTGTGAGTCAATGCACCCGACCCCATTTCTCTAACATTAATTCTGCTTTTGTTTCTGGTTGTATGTATTTTTACAAATAATTGAAAGGATAATGTAATATTCACAATGCTTCAACAATGTGAAAAAAGTATATGTGAATATAAATCACATAACTGATAAAATATATGAAATAATGACACCAAAGCAGGTCATTAAGAAATATTTATAAGCATTGGGTATTGAATTTACAGATGTTGCCAAAGTTGTACATTCCTGGGGCCAGTCATCATAAATTCTGGTTGATATTTAAAATGAGGGCAAGAAATACCCAATTAAGCAGTAAATTGAAAACCATCTAATCTTCTTTTGATGCAACTGTGACGTCTTCTTTGTACTTGTAAACTTGCATTGCACGTTGAATAGGAGTCTTAACAGAGTCGTAAGTCCATCCCTTCCTGGCAAACAGCTTTTCAATGACGCCAGGCATTCTGTAGCCCTTGCTTAGAATGAAATCCTTAAAGGCAATTGGTCCATAAAGACCGTCAAGAATGTCAGGTTCATCAGGCTTTTCAAGTACGGGTTTGGGGTCAATCAAAGGTTCATCACTTCTTAGCTTTTTCCCCAACATAGGCTCGAAATACCATGGTCCATACCTTACCGTCCCACACTGTGCACTATAAGAATGCGGTGCCGCCCGGAGTCTCCTGTCCCAATATTTTATGCGTAAGAATTCGACCTCATCCATGTCGTCTAGCTCCATGTCATACGTCAGCCTTGAAGCACATTCGTTTGCCTTCTTAATCTTTTGGTCTTCATAGGTTGTTCTGCACTCAGGGGTGAAATCAAACAGACTGCTGATGGGTTCTTCATCAACTCCCAGGTCTCCAGCCCTCTTGAAGTCACGGAGTTTTCTCGATGTGTGTCTACGTTGAAGAGAGTCAGAAGCACACTCCGTTGTGCTTAATGTACCTTCCTGAAACAGTTCTTTTAGACAGGACGCTCCAGTCTTGGGAGGCTCCGGGCAGAGACTGGACACCCGACGAGTCTTAGGAGGCTCCAGGCAGAGACTGGACATTCGATGAGTCTTGGGAAGCACCGGGCGGAGATGGGGCATCCGACTCTCGAAAGGCCGCGGGCAGGATTCCCAAAAATGGTATTTACCAGGCTTGGTGAGTTCCTCGGTTGTCTCCTGGCCCTCACAACGAGCCCGTGCGTCTTCTGGCTTCTCAGAATCCAGTTTCAGTACCTGTAGTAGGAAACTGGATAACCGATGAGTGTTGGGAGGCTCCGGGCAGCGATGGGACATTCCCGTCTGAGGAGGCTCTGGGCGGAGACTGGACCCCCGACGAGTCTCGGGAGGCTCTGGGTGGAGACTGGACACCGGAGTCGTGGGAAGCAACGGGTGGAGACGGGACGCTCTAGTCTCAGGAGGCTGCAGGCAGAATTCCCCACAGGGATATTGACCAGGCTCGGTGGGTACCTCAGTTGTCTTCTCCCGGGCCTCACAACGAGCCCGTGCGTCCTCCAGCTTCCTCTCAGGATCCAGCTGTTGCGGCACCTGTAGTAGGAGATCTGGAGGCATATCTTCTCCCAGATTGGGGTACATGGCCAAGGGATGCTTGGTCATCAGCTGGGCTTCCACTTCCTCTACGAACGCCTTCCGTGCTGGCTGTGCTGGCGAGAGCTTGGAAAATAGGGCCGCTTTCTTGAATAGCTTTTTCTGCCTGCTTTTGGGGTCAGCTTGGGGACCTCTGAGCGATATTTTGGGGAGTAAAAACTCATCACGGCGACAAACGAGCCTCTCTTCGGGAGACGGGCAGCCGTAGCGGAAGTCGTCCATGCCCTCCGTCACAAATACCCGGTTCCGGGTGTCCATTGGCGGGAACCTCAGGCTCCTGTGCTTGCGCTTCTCGAAGTACTTGGAAGAATGTTTGTCACAGTACCAGGGCTTAGAGTCCATGCCCTGGGACCTCGAC
Organism: Hylobates moloch; assembly: GCF_009828535.3. Lineage (NCBI taxonomy): Eukaryota > Metazoa > Chordata > Mammalia > Primates > Hylobatidae > Hylobates > Hylobates moloch. Next base: position 31,345,388 of record NW_026652282.1, on the reverse strand, counting down.
CGGTCCTGCGGCCTCTGGTCCCCCGTGGTGGCCCTCGCTGGGGTGCCACCTCTCCAGCTTCTGGGGTTCCAGATCCCTGCCGCTCTAGTCGCTAGGAGACCTCCAGCCCCGCGCAGCCCAGGTTCCTTCCTGGAGGCGGGGCAGCGCTGACGTCACAAGCGCAGCCCAGATTCTAACAGGTGTGTAGTAGAATCTCATTCTGGGTTTCATTTGCATTTCCTAATGACTACTGGTATTGAACATCTCTATATTTGCTTATTTGCCATCCTTATCTCCCCTTGGTTGACGTTTCTGTGGATTTTTCCCCCATTTTTAAATTGTGTTGCTGGATATCATATTTAGTTTTGAGAATCCTTGCTGTGTTCTAGATGTAAATAGGTTATCAGATATATGATTTGCAAATTTTTCACTTCATCCTTGGCTTTGCTCTTTCATTGTCTGTGTCAAAGAGAAGTTTTTTAATTTGATGAAGTCCAATTTATCAATTTGTTCTTTTACGGATTGTGCTTCTTTTGATGTATCTATGAAAAACTGCCTATCCAAAGGTCACAAAGATTTTTTTCATTTAAATGTTATAATTTTTGTAAATAGCACAAGATATAGATCAAAGTTTTTATTTTAAAAATGTACCTATTGCTTACGTATATCTGATAATTCCAGAACTGTTTTTGTAAAGACAATCTTTTCTCCACTGAATTACATTTGGAAATTGGTAGAGTATCAGTTGTCTATATTTTTTGAAGGTCAATTTCTGGGCACTCTTTTCTCTTCCATTGATTTTTCTCTCACACAAATTTCACACTATCTTGGTTACTTTAGCTTTATAATAAATCTAGAAATTAGGTACTAATTCTTTAACAATGTTCTTTTACAAAGTTGGTTCTTCTAAGTCCTTTGAATTTCTGTAGAAATTTTAAAATCTGTTTGTCTATGTCTTAAAAAAAAAGTCCTGTTTGGATTTTGATTAGGATTCTGTTGAATCTATAGATCAATTTGAGGATAATTGGCATATTACCAATAGGAAATTTTCTGACCACTGAGGAAAGTCATCTTTCCATTTATTTATGTGATTTTTCATTTTCTCAGAAATATTTTTTATTTTTTAGTGTATGTGTCTTTCAAGTCTTTTTCTGTCCAGATTTTTCCTAAATATTGTTTTTCATACTATTATATGTAGTATTGTTTTTTAATTGCAATTTCCAATTTTTTGTTGTTAGCATATATAAATATTGAGTTTTGTATATCCATCTTGTATCATACAACCTTGGTAAACTCACTTATTATGTTCAGGAACATTTTGTAGATTTCACTGAATTTTCTATATGTATGATAATGTCACCTGTGAATAAAGACAGTTTCAGGCCAGGCGCGGTGGCTCACGCCTGTAATCCCAGCACTTTTGGAGGCCGAGGCAGGCGGATCTCAAGGTGAGGAGCTTGAGACCAGCCTGACCTACATGGTGAAACCCCGTTTCTACTAAAAATACAAAAATTAGCCAGGCATGGTGGCACATGCCTGTAGTCGCAGCTACTCCAGAGGCTGAAGCAGGAGAATCACTTGAACCCCGGAGGCGGAGATTGCAGTGAGCCGAGATCACACCACTGCACTCCAGCCTGGTGACAGAGCGAGACTCTGTCAAACACACACACACACACACACGCACGCACGCACGCACACACACACACACACACGACAGTTTCCCGTCTTCCTTTCCAATCTGAGTATCTTTATACCCCCCAGTCCAGTAGTAATTTTTGATTTTCCTTTGAATAATATCAGTTAAATTTTTCTCTCTCTTACAGTGCTTAAAACAATACCTATGAAAAAGCATTTTTATAAAAAATTTTAATTATAGACAAATTCAGCCTACGTTGTTCTTTATGCATATCATTTTCTCATCACATAATAATTTTTCCTGTACATTCTTACTCATTTTTGAAAAGAAGGTTTCTGACTTCCCTTGTGGGGTGCAGCTGAACAATGTTTTCTACCATTACTAGCAGGTATACCCTAGTTCCTCCTTGTAAATGAGGCATGATCAATGCCTCTCTTCCCTTTGGTTCCTCCTCTGCAAAATAGACACAATATATATTCCTCTTAGGTTTCTCATTAAAGCAAATAAATGGTTTATGTGTAAATCAAGATAATCTATATAATATGATTTTGTATAGCATCTGGAACAGAATAAGCATCCAGTAAAATATTGTTATTTTGTTTTTTTTTTTTTTTTTTTTTTTTTTTTTTTTTTTTTTTTTTTTTTTTGAGACGGAGTCTCGCTCTGTCACCCAGGCTGGAGTGCAGTGGCGCGATCTCGGCTCACTGCAAGCTCCGCCTCCTGGGTTCACGCCATTCTCCTGCCTCAGCCTCTCCGAGTAGCTGGGACTACAGGCGCCCGCCACCACGCCCGGCTAATTTTTTTTATTTTTAGTAGAGACGGGGTTTCACCGTGGTCTCGATCTCCTGACCTCGTGATCCGCCCGCCTCAGCCTCCCAAAGTGCTGGGATTACAAGCGTGAGCCACCGCGCCCGGCCAAAATATTGTTATTTTATATAGTATTACTACAATTTGAAAATAAAAATATTCTACATTCAGTATCTAAATAAAGGAGAAACAAACATCATACATTTATATATCACAAGTATTTTCATTTATCGATTATAAGAATCTGTGTTAAAGTCTCAAGATATTTAGTAGATTTCATAATGTGAAATTGGTAAGACCAAATTTGATATGGATTTATTTTTAACTTTCTTACTTAGAAAAATTCCATGGACTGTATGTTAAATTCAAGAGTCAATGCTTCAACAGTTCTCTATAACAGTACTCTAGCAAGCTCATATGAGTACTCACTTATCTAAAATGGGTGAAATTTGAATAAAACTTCTATATTCTAAATAATCCCACAGAAAAACACACATTGACGCTGTTAAAGATCAACTGGATATCTTCAAAAATTTTCAAGTGACTGTTCATTTAAACAGTTTTTGTACCTTACAGCCACTTTATTTTTTTCACTTTTCAAAGTAGAATATTATACAAAAGACACATATCCAGAATACATAAATAAATCTTAAAACTTAACAATAAGAAAACAAAGAACACAAAAAAGTTTATACTATATAGTGGTTTAACATGTACAGAGATTAATAGCTAAAGAAATAATTATAGTTGTGTGTACATATTGGTTAGTATATATGCATATATTTTATAGCTCTGTCTGCTGAGAAACTAGAGAAAAATGACACCCAATTAGCAACAGGTACCTCCAGTGCCCAGATCTTGGTTTCTAAATACCATTCTCCAAAATAACAAATGCAAAACAAAAAACAGACATCCTTGGAGAAATGAGTAATTCTAGGCCTGGGGCTGTGAAAACACAAGATGAGCCTGGAGTATTATGTAATGCCAGAAAATACGGAAGTGCTCAGAAAACAAAAGAATAAAAGCAGATCAGGAGCCACACTGAAAGAGCACTCAATGGCCAAAGTTAAAACAATTTAAGCAACAAAATGAATTAAAATTTAAAAATTATAACACAATATAAAATAAAATATCCACGAGTCCATACTGATATAAATAATTGTACAAATAAATAAATGAGGAGAAAGGTAAAAATCTTTCTTACAAAGAATTTCAAAAAATGTACATAGATACTCCTCCCTCCAGCAGGTGAAATTTAAATGCCCTCCCCAGAGTGTGGGCTGGATTCTAAAAAACAGAATATGGAAAGGGAAAAACAAAATATGGAAAGGGAAAAATAGTAACATTTTAGTGGAGAAGCCTGGCAGTCCTCTCCTTAACCAAGTGATCAATGTTAATATCAGCAGTGAGAAGTCACGTTGGTATCGTGCACTCCTCTGATAGGATGTGATGAGAAAAACACTTCACCTCTGTAGTGTTCTTCCCTAAATTCCAGAATCCTAGCCTAATGAGGAGAAAACATCTAACAAACCCAAGTCCAGGGACATTTTACAAAATTCTCAAGTACTCCTCAAAACCATAAAGGTCATGGGAAACAAGTAAAGACTGAGAACCCGTCATAGACTTTAGATTAAAGAGACATGAAAACTAAATTCCATGTGGTAGGCTGGGTTGGATCCTGGCACTAAAAAAGGACATGGGTATAAAAATCTATAAATCGGAATATAGTCTGAAGTTTAGTTAATAGTAATATGTTAATGTTAATTTTTTTAGTTTAAATGCATGTACAGTGTAAGATATTAATTTTAGGGGAAGCTGAGTGAAATGTCCATGAAAATGCTTTGTACAGTGTTTGCAACTGTTTCATAAATCTAAAATTATTCTAAAATAGAAAGCTTCCATTTTAAACTATGTATTGCATCATGATGGATTATCAACAAATCACTATTAATCATACAAGAGAGAAAGCTGTAGCTTCTTTAAAATGCATACTTGTGGCCCCCCTCACCCCATATATAGTAAATCATAATTTTTTCAAAGTGGAGCCAGTCATCTACATTTCACGTGGTCTTTAAATTATACACACCAATATGTGAGAATTACTTTTGTAAAGCCATGTGCCTTTTATAGGCCCCAAAGACTTTCAAAGAGTTTAAAAACCACAGTGGTAATGGGATTATCCAAAGTAACCAAATTTGAAGAAAATTAAATCTCAGCAAGTGCTAGATGGGAATGTAAAAATCAGACAGCAAAGCCTGTGGACAAAATAATTCACTTAGATAACATGTGCATAACTAGGGGGCCCACGGGATAATGATGTCATGATAGAAGAGTAAAGAAGATACAAAGTTTGGTGAGTACCTGACTGGCAGTAGAAAAACAACTAGGAGTGAAAGCAACTTACTTGTGCAAATAGTCCTTCTTGGGTTGAAGAAAACTGACATCACTGTAGAGTGCAGAGAAATTACAACTGGCCTGTTCAGTCAAGAAGCACCAACTGCCTTAGTATGAAGTGTTAGTCCAGAAATGAATAGTGTAGCTGACAAGCAAAACCAACACCAACAAGCTAATAAAGAAATGTTCAAGCAAGTCAAAAATGCTCTGAGTGGAGCAGCTGCAATGAATAAGTAAACAAGGGAATGAGAATAAACAATGAAAATCAATGTGATGAAGTGCATTGATTTAAAGGAGCCTAAGTAGTCCCAGTTTTGACATTTTTGTGTGCCTCTGACTGCTCTACAAACTTTACTTTACCTTAACTCAGGACACCATTTTTATGCTCCAGCAGACTCATGTTATCTGAAACCTTGCTGCCTCTCCTATCCACACGCAGCACCTGCCAGCCTCTTACAGAAGCCGAATCACGTTCACTCTGATCCAATCGACTTTGTTTTGATTTTATTAGCTCTTGCTAAGTTTACCTTCTGTGTGGAGAACCTCAGAAACCAGATAACTCTGAGCCATAAGGCATGATATTGTCTTCTCAGAAGTATGAATAAATAAATATCGAGATTTCCCACATTTTGATTGGATTAATGAGTCATTTCTCTAGGATATTGAAGTAAGTACTTGAGTCTTAATGCTCTGGCCAGAATTTCCAATATTATGTTGAATTGCAGTGGTGAGAGAGGGGATCCTTGCTTTGTGTCAGTTTGCAAGGAAAATGCATCCAGCTTTTGACTATTCAACGTGATGTTGGCTGTGGGTTTGTTATAGATTGCTCTTATTACTTTCAGGTGTGTTTCTTCAATACCTAGCTTATTGAGAGTTTTTAACATAAAGGGGTGTTGAATTTTATTGAAAGCCTTTTCTGCGTCTATTGAGATAATCATGTGGTTTTTGTCATTAGTTCTGCTTATGAATCACATTTGTTGATTTTTGTATGGTAAACCAATCTTGCATCCTAGTGATAAATCCAACTTTATCATGGTGGATGAGCTTTTCTACGTGCTGCTGGATTCATTTTGCTAGCATTTGGTTGAGGATTTTTGCGTCAATGCTCATCAAGGATATTGGCCTGAAGTTTTTTTTGTTGTTGTGTCCAGGTTTTGGTATTAGGATGATGCTGGCCTCATAGAATGGGTTGGGGAGGAGTCCCTCTTCAATTTTTCAGAATAGTTTGTATGGAAATGTTGCCAGCTCCTTTTAGTACATCTAGTAGACTTTGGCTGTGAATCAGTCTGGTCCTGGGCTTTTTTTGGTTGTTGGGCTATTTATTACTGATTCAATTTCACAACTCATTATTGGTT
>NW_026652282.1:31265873-31339207 GCF_009828535.3 Hylobates moloch | reverse complement strand
TTTTTTTTTTTTTTTTTTTTTTGATACAGAGTCTCACTGTGTTGCCCAGGCTGGAGTGCAGTGGTGCGATCTCAGCTCACCACAACCTCCGTCTCCTGGGTTCCAGTGATTCTTCTGCCTCAGCCTCCTGAGTAGCTAGGACTACAGGCATGTGCCACCATTCCTGGCTAATTTTTGTAGTTTTAGTAGAGACAGGGTTTCACTAGGTTGGCCAGCCTGGTCTCAATCTCCTGGCCTTGTGATCCGCCTGCCTCGGCCTCCCAAAGTTCTGGGATTACAGGCGTGAGCCACTGCCTCCAGCCAACATTTTTTTTTTTTTTCATTTCCACCTTGGAGAATCTGATTATTATTTGTCTTAGGTATGGTCTTCTTGTGAAGTATCTTGTGGGGGTTCTGTGCATTTCCTGTATTTGAATGTTGGTCTCTTTAGCTAGGTTGAGGATGTTCTCATGGATGATATCCTGAAATATGTTTTCCAAGTTGCTTCCATTCTCTCCATCTCTTTCAGAGAGGAAATTGTGTTATACACTTGGTCTTTTTACATAGTCCTATATTTCTCTTAGGTTTTGTTTGTTCCTTTTCATTTTTTTCTTTATTGTTGTCTATCTTGTTTCAATAAGCCTGTCTTCAAGCTCTGAGATTCCCCAGCTTGCTCTATTCTGCTGCTAATACTTGCAGTTCCATTATGTAATTTTTATAGTGTGTTTTTAAGCTCTATCAGTCAGTTACATTTTTTCTATACTAGCTATTTTGTCTGTTTGCTCCTGTATTGTTCTATTGTGATTCCTGGCTTTCTTTGATTGGGTTTCAGCATTCTCCTGAATCTTGATTATTTCTACCCATATTCTGAATTCTGTTTCTGTCATTTCAGCCATTTCAACCTAGTTAAGAACCCTTGCTGGACTACTAGTGTGGTTGATTGGTGGAAATAAGACCATCTGGCTTTTTGAGTTGTCAGAGTTCTTGCACTGGTTTCTTCTAATTTTTGTGGGCTGATGTTCTCTCAATCTTTAAAGTTGCTGTTCCTTTGGTGTTTTTTGTTTGTTTTAGGCTATTTGATGACCTTGGGGATTTGATTGTGGGGTAAGGTGGGTTCAGTCGACTAGCTTTGTTTCTGTAAGATTTTTGGTGGCAAGACTCAGCTCAGGTTTCTGGGTTGTGTGCTCTAACTGTGAGGAAATGGTACTGAGCCCCAGCTTTGTTCTTTGGCTTCTTGATGTTAGGGACCTGCTGCAATGAAGGCGCTGAGTGCTTCACTGGGTGGTGCCAGTGAAAGCACTTTGTAGGGCAGTGGCAGTGAGATTCATGCTCATTCACATGTGCCAGCAGCAGCAGCAGTGTGGCGAGACAGCATGGTGCTAATGGGTTCTGGGGTCCCTGCCTCTATGCTGGTGGTCACAGCAGCAGTGGTGGCAGTGAGGCAGCATTGCTGTCTGGGGTAAATACCTGAGGTTTGTCATCTCACACCAAGGACATTGAAGACGTGGATACACAACAAGTGAGCTTAGGAGCGGAGGTTTAACAGGCGAAAGAAAAGAGAAAAGAGAACTCTCTCCTGCAGAAAGAGAGGGACTCCTGAATGGGGCTTCCAGTTCTGTGGTGAAATGCATGGGGTTTCATAGACGAGCTTGAAGAGGCAGTGTCTGATTTACATAGGGCCCAAAAGATTGGTTGGACCAGGTGTACCATTTACATAGCCTGCAAAGAAGCTGGCTGCCCCACCCTAATATTTTATTATGCAAATGGTTTCTCTACCTCGCTGGTGTCATGCTGCCTGCCTCTTTACTGCACAGATGGTTGACAAAGAAAAGGGAAGAGGGAACCTCCGTGTTGAATATACCTGGCTTCCAGGTATTTTTTATCTATTGGCACAGCGGCCGGCATTTACCTCTGCAAGCATTTTGCTTGCTTATCTATACTTGAAGCTTGATACTTCAGGCTGCTTTTTGTTAGAAAAGAAATGATTTTGGGGCTTCTTTTTATTAAAAGGAAACCTTTCCAAGGACTCTCTTACCCTCACTATCTGCCTAAATACTTTCTTTCTAGCTCCTGTATCAGCAGCATAGCTTGGGTTGAGCTGTAGGCTCTGCTGGCAACTCTGTATTTGTTTGTACCTGTGGTGGTGTTAGCACAAGGGTGGAGCACTGCTGGGCACTATGTGTGCCCTCTGTACATTTTCATTTGGGCAGTGGTGTCCACTGCCAGTCAGGGTGGGGGCAGGTCCACTGTTTTCTGTAGTTAGTTTTGCACCAGTGGCAGTGTCAATACAGGGGCGGGGTGCTGGTTGGGATGGGCCTGATGGACTCTATTCCTGCCAATCCTCTGATAGCAGTGGCTGTGCTGTAGGGAGTAGGGTGGTGTGGTGCACTTATGCCAGCAGCAGTGAAATAGCAGGGTGCACGTGCACCCTTGCCTTGGCGCGGAAGGGGAGTCAAGGTCTACCCACGCACACATGAACCAGCAAAGCAATGTGGGGGGTGGCAGTAGGTGAGTGTGTGCAAGCAAAGTGGCACAGGGGAGGCTGCAGTTTGGGGAAGGCATAGATGGGCTGGTGTGTGTCATTGGGCCTCTCGGCTGGAGCTCTCTGTCAGGTGTCATCTGCCAGTTCAGGAGCTATGATGCAGGTCCCCAGGGGGACCCGAGGCTGCACTGCAAGCAGGTACAGCCAGGCTGGGGCCTTGGCAGAGGCAAGCTGACTGAGGGGTGCTCAGGTCAGACTGGTCCATCTCATGGGCAAGACCTCCTTGCAGAGTTCAGGTCTGACAATTCCCCTAGGACTAAAGTGTCCTATAAGAGCAAGTCAAGCTTGGGAAATGAGTATCTTGGAGGTCCTTCACTCCAGATGCTTCGCACCAAACCCTCTGGGCTCTGCACTGGTTGAAGTTCTGCCCCACCACTTTTCTAAGCAGCTCTCCCTGCCACCTCAACTGTCCTTTGTGGTCGTGAGGTCTCCTTCTGCCAGGATTCGTTAGGCACATGGCGAGAGCAGATTGCGCCTTTCCTGTTCAACACACTCCTTCCTCAGGAGTCACTGGGGGCCAGGAGTGAGTCCTGGTGTAGGGTAGCCCCATTCAGAGTTACCAGCTTCCTTCTCCTTCAGCCCAGCATCCATATCTCCCCTCCATCTACTCTCAATGTCTTCCTTCTGAAGATCTGGTAGGAGTGCGCTGGTCTTCCTAATGTCCTGGTCCGTTGGTAGCAGATGATCTTTGTGGCTGCATCTAGTTGACCATATTGCTGCCTCCCTCAGCATAATTCTTAGGAGCCCTAGGTTTTTCAGAATGGTGAATGAGCACTGGCTTCACCTTAAAATTACCAGCTTCACTAGTCCCTAACAAGAGAGTCAGTGAAGCTTTGAAGTCAGGCCTTGACTCCTCTCTAAATATGAAAGGATATAGTATTCTATTTATATATATATATATATATATAAATAGAATACTACACAGCCATAAAGAAGAAATAGATTATGTCCTTTGCAGCAACATGAATGGAGCTGGAGGCCATTATCCTAAGTGAACTAGTGCAAGAACAGAAAACCAAATACCACATGTTCTCAGTTATAAGCTAAAGATTGAGGACACATGACACAAAGAAGGGAACAACAGCCACTGGGGCCTACTTGAGGGTGGAGGGTGGAGGGTGGGAGGAGAGTGAAGATTGAAAAACTACCTATTGGATACTATGTTTATTACCTGAGTGATGAAATAATCTGTACACCAAACCCCTATGACACACAACTTACCTATATGACAAACCTGCACATGTACCCCTGAACCTAAAATAAATGTTAAAAAAATAATAATAATAAAGACACATGACAAAACCTCCAAAAGAGATACTAGTGCTATTTTTGGACCTTTCATCTTTGCCCATTAATTGAAAATCATAATAATAAAGTATCTAATATGGTTTGATTTTAGGATTTTGTCAATTAAAATTGCATAACATAATTTCAAACTAATATTATATAAAAATTCACAGAGAGTTTTATTTTTCTTTATTCTGTTTTCAGGTAAAATAGAGTGAAATCATTCATCCACCATTATCAGCCTAGGCACCTCCTGTCAACAATTCAATTATATTAATCCTTGTACTCTCTATAAACAGATATATGTTATAGAGAGTACAAGTATATATATATCCTTGGGTATATATATATGTGTGTGTATATATATGTATATATATATCCATGTGTGTATATATGTGTGTGTATATATATATCTGTTTATAGAGAGTACATATATATATTAGCTTTATATATATAAAGGTAATAGCACTTATATATATAAAGGTAATAAAGCTAGCTAACACTAGCTCTGGTAACATGAGTTTTCTATGTTATAAAGTAGATAAACACTATCAATTTACTTCGAAAGGATTCTTAAGTGGCATGTTAATGATAACAATGTTCAACCAATAAATACAATGAGTTGCATTAAAATAATCATCCCCTAAAAAGAAAATTTCCCTATGATATCATCACTCAGGAAAAATTAATTTCCTATATGAAATCTCAACTCTGCATAAGATAAACAAAACATTCCTAATATTTTTAACATCATTTTACATTTTACATTTTTATATCATTTTACATTATTTTGTTGATTTTTTCCCTTAAATCCACTAAAATTGGCAACAGACAAATTATATGTTATTTAAGCAATTAAACTAAATTAATTTAATAAACTATAAAAGGAAAACATACCTATGTGATGAGACTGAATTTCTATTTCCTTATTACTTACAGGCTATAATTTATTTCAGTTTCAAAGGAAGAAGGGTGATGGTAAGAAACTGCCTACCAAAGTTCATTACCCCCAAATACTGTTTTTATTCTGTGGTCTAAATCAGGACATTTCATAAGTTCTGTGGAGGTATATCAGAGTCCACCACAAAATGATGAGATGTAATTTTTGGGAGGGAGAAAGTAGGAGAAAGGAAGGCAACAAAGAAGAGCTATGAGTCCTACCATCTTAGACCAGTCCTACCAAAGACCAGAATAGCTCCACATGTTTTAACTGTGCAATGGTCTGAATGTTTGTGTCCCCCCATCAAATTTATATGTTGAAATATGAACCCACAAGCTGATGGTATTAAGAGGTGAAGCTTTTGGGAGGTGATTAGGTCATGAGCGTGGAGCCCTCATGAATAGAATTAGTGCCTTTATAAAAGAGGCCTAGGGAGAGAGACCCTTGCTCCTTCCCCTATATGAGGACACTTTAAGTAGGCACCATCTAAGAACCAGAAAGTGGGCCCTCATCAAACACCAAAACTGCTGGTGCCTTAATCTTGGACTTTCTCCCTTCCAAAACTATGAGAAATGAATTTCCGTTGTTTATAAACCGCCTAATCTGTGATATTTTTATAGCAGCCCAAATGAACTAAAACAATATGTCATAGTGCTAAAAATATTTGTTGGAGAAAATTATTACCTTGCTTCTGAAAATCTCAAAAACTATAGGCCTGAGTATTTTAATTTTCTATTTGAGGAAAAGATAGTATATATAATAAAATATGTTTGCAGTAGGCAAAAGTAAAAATAAGGAAAGCAGCAAGCTTGTAAATGTTATAATAACAGCTGACTTTGTGTGTTGAAGATATGCCTACCCCATAATAGTCTTGAATATTCATTTTTTTTGTTTTGCTTTGACCTCTATAAAGTGGAATTTTATCAATGATAAAAGTAATATTCATGAATTAAGTGTTTTTTAATGTGAGTAAATTGATTAGCTAGTAACACAGGTAGCACTTTATTAACTACTTATTGGTGATGATGGTTATTTATGATCTTGAACTGCATTGAAGAACCAAATTTGAATCCAATTCAATAAGTTTCTTTAAAATAAAGATGCATAGGTAATGATTGCCCACTCAATAGATATTCCCTCACTTCTTCGATAAGAGTACTGATATGGTTTGGTTCTGTGTCCTCACCCAAATCTCATGTCAAATTGTAATCCTCATGTGTTAAAGGAGTGACCTGGTGGGAGGTGACTGAATTATGAGGCAGACATTACCCTTGCTGTTCGTGTTATAGAGTTCTCACAAGATCTGCTTGTTTAAAAGTGTGTAACACCCACCCCCCCACTCTATCTCCTGCTCTGCGATGTGAAGATGTGCTCACCTCCCCTTCACCTTCCACCATGATTGTAAATTTCCCGAGGCCTGCCTTCTTGTACAGCCTGTTGAAAATTGGTACCAGAGAAGTGGGGCATTGCTATAAAGTGGAAGTGACTTTGGAACTGGGTAATGGGCAAATGTTGGAACACTTTGGAGGGCTCAGAAGAAGACAGGAAGATTTTTTTAAAGTTTGGAACTTCCTAGGAACTTGTTTAATGGTTTTGACCAAAATGCTAGTAGTGATATGGACAGTGAAGTTCAGACACAGGTGGTCTCAGATGAAGGTGAGAAACTTATTAGAAACTAGAGTAAAGGTGACTCTTGCTATGCTTTAGCAAAAAGACTGGGGACATTGTGCTCCTGCTCTAGGGATCTGTGGAACTTTGAACCTGAGGGGGATTATTTAGGGTATCTGGTGGAAAAAAAAAGGTCCAAGCAGCAAAGAGTTCAAATGTGACCTGGCTACTTCTAAGAGCAAACACTCATATGCATCCACAAAGAGATGGTCTGAAACTGTAATTTATATTTAAAAGGGATGCACAGCATTAAAAGTTTGGAAAATGTGCAGCCTGACCATGTGATAGAAAAGAAAATTCCTTTTTCTGGGGAGGAATTCAAGGCTCAAAATTTTACATAAATAAAGAAGATCCAAATGTTAACAGACAAGACAACAGGAAAGATGCTTTCAGGGCTTTTCAGAGACCTTAGCGGCAGCCTCTCCTGTCAAAGGCCTGGAGACCTAGGAGGAAATAATGGTTTCATGGGCCAGGCCTAAGGCCCCGCTGCTCTGTGAAGCCTCAGGACATGGTACTTTGTGTCTCAGCTACTCCAGCTCCAGCTGTGGCCAAAAGGGGCCAAGGTACAGCTCGGGTTGTTGCTTCAGAGGGTGTAACCCCAAGCCTTGGCAGCTTCCACATAGTGTTGGGCCTGTGGGTGTGAAGAAGGCAAGAGCTGAGGTTTGAGAGCTTCCACCTAGATTTCAAAGGATGTATAGAAATGCCTGAATGTCCAGGCAGAGCCTTCATGGAGAACCTCTACTAGGGCAGTGCAGAGGGGAAATGTGGAGTTGGAGCCCCCACACAGAGTCCCCGCTGGGGCACTGCCTAGTGGCTGTGAGAAGAGGGCCACTGTCCTCCAGACCCCAGTATGGTAGATCCACTGACAGCTTGCACCATGCACATAGGAAAGCTGCAGGCACACAATGCCAGCTCATGAAAGCAGCCAGGGGTGGAGCTGCCCAAGGCCTTGGGATCCACCCATTACATCAGTGTGTCCTGGATGTGAGACACGGAGTCAAAGGAGATTATTTTGGAGCTTTAGGATTTAATGACTACCCTGCTGGGTTTTGGACTTGCATGGGCTTGCCCTTTGTTTTGGCTGAATTTTCCCTCTTGTAATGGAAGGGTTTACCCAATGTCTGTACACATATTGTAGCTTGGAAGTAACTGACTTGTTTTTCTGTTTTACAGCTGATAGGTGGAAGGGACTTGTCTTGTCTCAGATAAGACTTTGGACTTGGACTTTTGAGTTAATGCTGGAATGAATTAAAACTTGGGGGACTATTGAAAAGGCATGATTGTGTTTTGAAATGTGAGAAGAATATGAGATTTGGGAGGTGCCAGGGGTGGAATAATATGGTTTGGCTCTGTGTTCCCACCCAAACCTCAGGTCAAATTATAACCTCCACATGTTAAAGGAGGAGCCTGGTGTGAGGTGGTTGAGTCATGGGGGCAGACTTCCCCCTTGCTATTCTTGTGATGGAGTTCTCATGAGATCCAGTTGTTTAAAAGTGTGTAGCACCTTTCTCCCACCCCCCTGTCTTCTCATTATCTCTCTCTCCTGTTCTGCTGTGGTAACACATGCTTGCTTCTCCTTCACCTTCCATCATGATTGTAAGTTTCCTGAGGCATTTGTATCCATCTTCCTGTACAGCCTGTGGAACCATGAGCTAATTAAACCTCTGTACTTTCTAAATTACCTAGTCTCAGGTAGTTCCTTATAGCAATGTGAGAACAGATTAAGACAAGCATGTTGGTGGGTTTTGCCCAATTTTGAATATCCATGATGGTTGGGGAAAATTGAATTCCTACCTAGCCCCAAGGGGTGTTTCCTGATTGGTCTCTATGTCTATTATGACAGTTCTTTTGCTTGCTAGCTGCTCAGCAATGTGTTGTAATTCTGATTAATGTGGTATAAAGAACACATACTTAAGGACTTATGGGAAAATTATAATCTACTCTACCTTAAAAAGGGTTTCAAGACAGGGACATTTCTTTTTATAGATATTTTAACTTGAATGCAGTATCTGTAACTGATATTGCTATGTTACAGCAACAAGCTGAGACTAATAGAGAAGGAAGATGGATCTTAGATAATGCCATTAAGTCACTGACTGAACCCCGAAACTACCTACTATTTAGAGTTTTGTTACATGACGTGATATAGTAAATAGTCCATTTATTATTACTTATAGTCAAGATTCTCTTATGTGGTACACTGTATGTGCTATATCACAGATGTAACTTACAAGAAATGGTTCGTTAAGCTAAGAAGATGGGCCATATAAATAGAAAGATATTTATATATCATGTCAATGTGGAAAAGTAAATGGTTGAGAATGTTTAGGAAAACATGAGAAAAGAATAATGAACATGTATTAATGCAGCCATGTGTTACAGTAAAGAACTATACAGACTATAGTCCAATAATGGAGCTATGTGTGTGTAGGAATTCAGTATATTATAAAAGTTTTATATCAAATAATAGGGGAAAAGATACATTAATTAATAAATGGGTTGGAACGACAAGCTTATTTCCTTCCTCACTCTTTACACCAAACAAATCTAGAGGAATCAAACACTATAAAAACAGCAGCGGTAGAAAAGGAGGAGAAGGAGAAAGTGAAGAAGAAGAAACAATGCAGGTACTGAAAAAATGGATAGTCTGCCTCCGAAAACTGTCATCTGGGAGTTGGGGAGTTCTTTCTGAGCACTGTTAAAAACGCAGTATTGGTTAATATTAGTTTAATATTGAAAACCCATCAGTGGAATTTCTATGTTAAGAGAAATAATAGAAGAAAAAATATTTAGTATCATCTCGATAAATACAGAAAAAGCATTTGATAAATTTAATAATCAATCAAGATTTTTATAAAGTTTTATCAATTAAAAATAAAGCAAAGGAGTCTTTGTTTAATCTGAAGAACAGTAGCTACTGAAAACCTACATAAACATCATACTTAATGGTGAAGTGTTGAAAGCTTTCCCTCTGAGGAAAAGACGAGGCAAGGATATTCACTCTCACCACTTCCATTCAACATTGTACCAAAGGCCTTGACGGTAAAACAAAACAAAACAAAAAATGTTGTAAGGATTTCATAGAAAAAAAATTTACTATTTTTCAATAATATAACTATTTATATCAAAATAAAGAATAATCTATAGATAAATTATGAAATTTAATAATTTAAGTGAATTTCTCAAGATTAATATTCATATATTATTTATTAATATTTATATGGTATAGCTTATACCATATAAGAATTAATTACATTTCTGGCCAGGCACGGTGACACACACCTGTAATCCCAGCACTTTGGGAGGCCAAGGCTGGCAGATCATGAGGTCAGGAGTTCGAGACCAGCCTGACCAACATGGTGAAATCCCATCTCTACTAAAAATACAAACATTAGCTGGGCGTAGTGGCATGGGCCTGTAATCCCAGCTACTCAGGAGGCTGAGGCAGGAGAATTGCTTGAACCCGGGAGGCAGAGGTTGCAGTGAGCCAAGATAGCGCCCCTGCACTGCAGCCTGGTGACAGAGCGAGACTCCGTCTCAAAAAATAAAAAACAACAACAACAAAAAGAAGTAATTACATTTCTATGAACAAGTAACACACAACCAGGAAATAAAATTTTAAAAATTTGCAGTACGATAATTATTTTTGCAAAAAATATAAAATATGACTAAATGTAACAAAATATTTGCAAGAATTCCATGGAGGAAACTATAATATAGAGATAATTTAAGACACAAATAAGTAGGGGGACATACCACATTAATGAATTAGACTCGTTCTGAAGATGTTAGCTCTCTGCAAATTCATCTGCTGGTATGATGTGATCCAAAAGTGTATACATTTTCTAATAAAACCTGAAAATATGTTTCTAAAATTTATATGGAAATATAAAGGGCCAAAAAAGTCAAGACATTATACATGTACAACAGTAAACATATATATGAATGTTCATGGCACTATCAATATAGTAACAAATAAATGAAAACAACCTAATAATGGCTAAATCAAGTATGGTGTAGTAACACAATTGAACAGTATGAAAAAAGGAAGTGAATGATCTCCATTAATCAACATGGATGCCTCATAATGTTGAGCAAAATGTATTAGACACAAAATACTATCTGATTTATTTAAATAAAAATGTTTAAGGCAGGTATAAAGGCATAATTAATGTTGGCAATGTGCATTTAAGCAGCAAAACAATGAGGGGAAAAAAACAATTATTATTACCAACATCAGACTGAGGTTGGCCATTACAGGAGAGGGAGAGATGGAATATTGGGTGGGATAGGGTACAAGAGAGCTTCCTGGTGCTGTTAACAGACACTGGTGGTCAGTTTGGGACAAATTGTTGAGTTTTCCATTTCTATATCCTGTATTTTTCTGTATATATGTTATGCATTTCATGATAAAAAGAGGTTAATTTTACTACTTATAAATTTAAAACTTATCAGGAGTAAAACTAAACAAAAAGACAAAGACAAAGGATAAATAAAATGGAAAATATTTCCCACATGTAATAGGCAAAGGACTTACACATTACCAAAATAAAGGTCTGTTCTTTTTTATTTGGGTTATTATTTTTCTGGCTCTTTGAGAACCTTGGTGCTTCATGCTACTGTTCTGTTAATTTTGGAACCGGCATATTAGAGTTCTGACGGTTTTCACAAGTAGCATTTTAATAAGTAAAGTACAGTGAAATGTGCAAAAAAGTTAGAGTCAGTGTCCTCTTGTCTTTGATAAGGGAGACATATCTGTCTGTATTTTCCCTAAAGTTTTTTTCAAAGAGACTATCTAAGGAGGTTACCCATAAGAAATAAATTAATGTTTGTGTGTAGAAAACACTGAATTAGGATTTAGCAACAATTTAGAGGAATGGGCTCTGCAAGAAAGGCTGTGCCAGGCATATGGGAAATGGGGCTTAGTAAAATGAAAGTGATTGTGAATAGAGCAAAGAGCTTCTCTACAGGGCCACTCTCATTTTCTCCCTCTATATCACCCCTGTTTTCATTTGTTTGGCCAATGAAGACACCTTTCCAAACCAGTATTTGTGTGTAGAGAGGAACCGAGACCAGGGTCAAAAGATTCAACCTGGAAGCTCTGAGGGTAAAGAAAGGAATATTTCCAGGGCAGAATTAGGGAAGGAAGTGTACCTCTAGGTGGGAGACCAAACCTCACGGGTAAGAGATATAAAACCGCCAGACAGAGACATAAATATGAGGAAGGGTCTGTGTCCAAATCATTCCAGTAACAATATATTTTTAGACTAGAAAGTCATTGTGAGGTAGATTGGGACACCGTGTATGCAAATATAAGGTCAATATTTTACAACAACTGTTCGTTATGTACAAAAAAACTGACTGGTGAATGTTAGCCCCACTAAGCCCATGGAAATTATCAAGACTCTCCTATCAAGGGTAAGGACAGAGAAAACTATGGCCACAACATTTTGATATCATAATCAAAGTGTTTTATTTAAATGCAATATTAAATAAGATGATTATTTAATAAGGTGATTAAATTGTCGTTGAACATAAAATTCCCATATTAAGTAAATATTTAAATTTATTTATTTTAGATTTTATTTCCTCCTTCCGATTGAAATTCCTGGAACTGTAGGTTAGATCTTTGCTAGAAATAGTGCCTTCATGAAAAAAACATGTGCCCTAAGAGAATTATTTAATAAATGAATAAAATTAATGATTTAATATTCAGTAGCCTAACCAATAATCTGGAACAGAAAAATTCACATTTTAAGCCGTATCCAGCAAGACGAATGTCCGTATTCAGCATAATATACAAGCTAGAAAAACAGTTTTATTGACTTTGAAAGTAATTCTGTGGTTGATGCTTAAAATATTTTCATCAGTAACTCTGTGAAGACACAGCTTGAGATCAGGCAAGTTTGTGAACTTGACTCATGTGAAGGTTATAATTAAAAATACAATTGGGAAGGGTTAGCAAGATGTTAAAATGTCTTATAGACAGTTTGACAAAGCCATGGTCAGAACAAATCCTTAAAGATCAGAGGTGGGAGTAATAAAACCTAAAGAGGAGATACTAAAATAATTTTTAGGAAGATTAATTCTAGTTTACTGTATATTTCTACGTCAAGTAATTTAATCTGAAGATTATTTTCTCCTATGTACAAAATGACATATACAAGAATGTTTATTATAACATTGTTTTTAACCGTGGAAGATTGAGGGCAGCCAAAATATCCATCAGTAGAAGAGATAAATAATGTCTAAATCCAAATTAAAGACATTAATATGCATTAGGTGGATCTGTACATACTGACATGGAAAAATGAGAGAGAGATGTTGCATGAAAACATTACAGAACATTTTGGATTTGTATAGAAAGGTTTGGAGGCTTTTTCAGCAAGCTATTTGTAATGATCTGGAAGGTGAAGTCACCAGGGAGTTCCACTATCTACATTTATGAACATAGGTGCAGACAAACTAAACAATATATTAAAAAATCAAATCCATATTGTTTAGTTTTTCAGCATCTGTGTTCATGGGTGAGTTTGGGAGGTAATTATCATTTCATAGTGCCCCTGTCAGATTTTGACATTGGGTTATGTTGGCTTTGTAGAACTTTGGAAATCTTGCTTACTTTCTGGAGGAGTTTATATAATATTGGTGTCATTTTATTTGTTCCTTATTTATTTGGAAAGAAATTACTGGTGAAGCCAATTGAATTCAGAATTTGCTTTGAGAGTAGGTTTTGAATTACAGACACATTTATTAGATATAGAAACAATTGACTTTCCCTTTATTCTTATTCATTTTTGTTAAATTATGTCAATTGTTATTATCATAACATTGCTTATATCTTTCTATAATCACTTAATATCAATAAAATCTGTAGTAATATCTTCTTCTTATAATCTTTATAATTATTATTTGTGCCTCATCTCTTTGATTAAATTTTTTTTTTTTTTTTTTGAGACGGAGTCTCTGTCGCCAGGCTGGAGTGCAGTGGCGTGATTTCAGCTCACTGCAATCTCCACCTCCTGGTTTCAAGCGGTTCTCCATCCTCAGCCTCCTGAGTAGCTGGGACTAAAGGCGTGTACCACCATGCCCAGCTAATTTTTGTATTTTTAGTAGAGACAGGGTTTTACCATGTTGGCCAGGATGGTCTTGATCTCGACCTCATGATCCGCCCACATCAGCCTCCCAAAGTGCTGGGATTCCAGGTGTGAGCCACCGCACTGGGCCTAATGTTGTTTTTAAAAGAACCAACTTTGGTTTTGTTGATTTCATTTTATAATTGTTTCTTATTTATTGGATTTCTGCATGTATCATTATTTTTTCTTCTAATTCTTTGGGTTAATTTCCTGTCCTCATCTAAGTATATAGATTGTTAATTTTCAGTCTTATTTTCTAATATTTATACTTGAGTCTATGAATTTTTATTTATTAATGTCTTTTGCATGCCACATATTTTTATATGCCAACTATGTTACCATTTATTTCACAGCAACTTAAAATATCCATTGTAATTCTTATTTGATACAATTTAGTTATAACTATACAGTTTAATATCAAATATTAAGGAATTTTTCTGTTTATCTTTTTGATACTGATTTTTAATTTAATTCTACTCTCTGCAATAAACATCATCTCCTTTAAATTGTGTCAAAGCTTGTTTCATGATCCATAATATGGTTAATATTGATAACTTTCCAAGTACACTAGAAAAGAGTATATATTGTAATTTCAGAACAGTGTTGTATATGTCAACTAGGTCAAGTTCATGAATGTTGTTCTTCAATCCCAAAGAAACTCCAGCAAGTTTTGTTTATTTATTCATAAAAATTTGACTCTAAAGGGAGAGAAACAGAAAAGATTTGGTCAATCTCAATGTATTTTATTACTCACAGGACATTGGCCTCACAAGTTCTCACTTCTTTTTTTTTCTTTTTTTTTTTTTTTGAGACGGAGTCTCGCTCTGTCACCCAGGCTGGAGTGCAGTGGCGCGATCTCGGCTCACTGCAAGCTCCGCCTCCCGGGTTCCCGCCATTCTCCTGCCTCAGCCTCTCCGAGTAGCTGGGACTACAGGCGCCCGCCACCACGCCCGGCTAATTTTTTGTATTTTTAGTAGAGACGGGGTTTCACCGTGATCTCGATCTCCTGACCTCGTGATCCGCCCCCCTCGTCCTCCCAAAGTGCTGGGATTACAAGCGTGAGCCACCGTGCCCGGCCAAGCTCTCACTTCTTTTATTGCTTTCTGATGCTTTTACATAGCTGTTCTTTTATATTTTGCTTAGCTTTTATAGCTATGCTCAATGGTAGAGTTGTTTTGAAATAAGATACTCTGTCAAAAATGAAAATGGAACTGTCCCATCACCATATTTTCCCTGTTGACATTACTATTCCAAGTAGAATGAGTACATTTTCTTAAAATATCACACAAATAATCTATTTCTGGGGTGAAAATACTTTTTCATGTTGCTCGAATTTATTATATAGTTATTTAAACAGTGTGTCTCTAGAAAACAGAATGGATAACAGAATATAAATCAAAACTCTTTCAAAAGTGTATCAATTATATGTAGGAAATGGCAGCATTTATCTAAAATCATGATGCTTCATAAGAGCTTGCCCAACTGTAGATAGAGTAAATCACTTTTCTTTTGGAGACGTGTTGCTCAGATCTGAGCCAAAGTTAAGCAAACTTCAGAGAACATAGAAATCTACCCACACCAGTAGCAAAAGATTTTCTGCCTTAAGCCGAATTGATAAATGTATGTTGCAGATGTGTGTGGTGATTGATTGTAAATTTCTGTGTTTGTATTAACATGCCTGTGTAACATGACTATGGTATACATATTTATGTTCATATAATTTCTTTAACAGGTATATATGGCTGGCTTATCTTTAAATGTCTAAGAAGAGTTATGTATATTTGTGGATAGGCATGCGGGTTGCTAGGCCTATGAGTACATGAGTGTACACCTGGCATGGCCCAACGTGTGTCTGAATGCTGCTGTGTCCAAATGGAGGGGTTCAGGGACCTGGAGAGAAGGTATCCCAGGGTAGGGATATGGAACAAAGAAGGTAGTCACTTGATAGTGTAAATACTGGACCTTAGTATGTTTTTGGCACTTTATGCCCAATACACTGACCTTTCACCTAATGCCTTATGTTTATTGTTTATATCCTTTCTACTAAAAGGTCTTTTGCTAAAGTACACTGAAAACAATCCAATTTCTGCAGGCTAAGAAACTCTGAATGAGGCCTTGACTCCTGCTAAATTTCTAAACTCCTGTCTTTTTTCTACCCCTAGATGTGGAGCTCCATCTTTTGTGTTCAGCAAAAAGCTTTCCATGAACCACAATGCTTGCACCTATCTGGCCATAAGTGTGGCCCCGATATGCTCTTGCTGCATTCATGAATTACATCAGGTTGAATACACTAGGGAATTTTATGATACTTTGAATACTAGTTTCAGCAACCACACTACATATTTCCCTCTTATTCACCTTCCAACCATCACAGTCTCAAAATAGCTTCCTAATATTACAGACCCAGAGGAGCTTGTAGTTCAGTAGGTCTACACAAGGCACAATAGGAATGCTCATTCACAAAGCTCGTTATGAAATTGACCATAATGCGATGCTCATTCACAATTTCTAGGGCCAGCAAAACACTTCCGTATACTAAGACTAAATACAATAACAGGTTGGATAAATTGCACTATATGAGAGTAGAAAAGGTAGGAGATGGTTTTAAATACTTATTATAATAATTAATTCTACATTTACTGCCCAACTTAATTGATATTACAGAAGAAATTCAAAAGGACATTCGAATATTCTCTCTAGAATTCGAATGAAAAAGAGACATTATTATAATTTTCTAGAAGTTGGAGAATCCCAGGAAACAATTTGTAGCAGAAGATTCTGAAAGTGCCCAAATCTTGTATGGAATAAATATGATTACAAAGGAGACATTGTGGGTTCACTGAAAACAAGTCACACTGAAATAACTTTATGTCCTTTTTATGGAGTATCAGTATATTAGTATTCTAAGTGAAAGTTGTTGGCATTATTTCTTGATTGCAATAAGACATATGAAATGTACCTAAGAGAATCATTTGGGGAAAATGTAGACATGAGCTACAAATAATTAGGTAGATTTACAGCTGGTTAAATCTCCATATCCAAAGAGTATTTTTAACCAATCAGAGTTAACCTGAATCAGCTATCTTGGCAAGTAGCTATAGATCCTATTGAATTGGCAGCCTTTAGGGGGGATTCTTGTTGCTTCCAACCTTCCCTCTGGTTCCACCTTGTGGCTACTTTTCCACTGATCACTTGCCATAGCACTTATCTTGCTTTGTGCGTATGTTGAACGTCAGTTATTTAACAGAGTTGTGATTATATAACTTGGTGTGGTGCTGCTGAGCTACTTCCTGGTGCATCTGAGAATGAAAATGAATAGAACAAGTCTGTCTTCAGGACATGGATCATGGTCCAAGTCTGTAGGTATAAATGTTAAATGAGTCCACTAAAGAGAATCAGAATAGTGAATCACTATGTTCCATGCCATGCAGTTCCCAAGAAATATTATTGTTTCTTCTCTGAGGCATAGCTTTTCCTGTATCACCCATTTGTTCTTATTCCCCTGATATTATCATCCTCTTCTTTTTTCTTTAGTTGCCTGCAGATTTACCGCTGTTATTATACAGTAACACTAGCACAAATATTAGAACCGCTGTGTTAGGGTTTTGTGGATTCTAAGCACATATTTATTTTATTTAAATAGACAGGCAGGTTGGGAATATCTCCTGGAAGCTGATGACACTAAGGCTCAGGAATGTGAGGGGTACTAAAAAAGCTGTCACAGCTGGTTTTTTTGTGAAGTTTGAGCTCCAGGTCAGTCTTTTTGAAGAATTATCTAGTTTGCTACCTCCTTCATTATACTGCTGAGCAGAAAATTCTCACTGTCCCCAGAAATCTAAAAGCAGAGAACACCTTGCATGCTTTCACCCTCTTGTCTAGCCATGATTCCAACACGTGACTTTTCACCAGCCTAGTCATGAGGACAAACGTGACTCATACCTCATGGGTCATCAGAACAAATTTCTCAAAGCACAGACACACTGGGTCTCAGTTTGAACTGGAATACAGTGTCTTTTCCCCCAGAAGCTTCTCTAGTAACCACAGCAAAAACAATCTGAACCCCAACAATATATACTGGATGGAGGTTGACCACATAAAGTGATCTTTGCACTTTTACGTGGTGACATCCTTTTTTTTTTTTTAACCTGCTAACAGCACCGTGCCATAGTCTATCAGGAATGAAGAACATTTCTAGTGATCCTGCAATATACAATTATCACCAGTTTTCATCATGACCATCATCATAAAGAATATTTACTGAACAATAACCACAGCCTGTAACTACGTACCATGTACAATGTTAAGTGCTGTACACTCGTGATCTCAGTTAACCCTACACAACCCTGAGAGGCAGGAATTCCAACGTTTAGTCTATGAGTAAACTGAAACCTAAGGAGGCTGCAAACCTGACATCTTAGAAATAGTCAATTGTAGAGCTGGGATTTGAAACTGTGTCTGTCTCATGCACACAGCACCCAACACAACACTACTCATAGATCCCGACTCATCCAGCAGCACCAACAATGAAATGTACTCTTCCTCGTATTTCTTCCCTCCACTCCTGTTGTGTAACAGATTTAAGCTGGCTATGAATTATTGAACCAAATGAACTCTTTGTCTTAAAAACTTTTAGATTCTACAAACCAAATCTGGAGACTTTCCCCGTACCAGCCCAGAAAGTAGCAGAGATTAGGTATAAAGAATAAGTCAGACCCCACACTTCCAGTGATGAGAAACATTCCAGAGCTGCAACAGAGAAGGTCTTGCTTTTATTTTGAAAGAAACTTTATGCCACACAATATGGAAACATCCCATGATAGTATTTGCCAACATGGCTCAGCACACTTTAGCAGAGAATAAACAAACACTGGACATGACGAAAGGAAATTGGGAAGAGGTCAAGTGCTATGATCTCCCTGTACATTGATTCATTGCTCCAGGCTTTGGATGATTTGCTGTAAATTCATTTTATCACACCATGGTTTCCTGAGGTTTGGATTGTTTACTAGCTGTGTGGCTTGTAATTTAAGGACCACTAAGTCATTAAGTTATTTTGAAAAAAATGCCTTCTTACAAAGGAAACAAATATAGAGCTAATAATATTAAAATAAAAAGAGTTGAATAATATCTTATTTAATAGATTGTATTATAGTAGATAATGTCCAGTAGAAGCATGTGGGATAGTGGATTTCTCTAATGTTGCATGAATATGTGCAGGTACTACATGCAAATCAGAAAATCCTGAAAATATGACAAATAATGGCACTCACAATCTTGATCATTGTACATTTTGACACCCAAGGCTTTAATGAGGCAACAGTGAAGTCATCATTTGATGAATGCTGAAGGTTTTTAAATTTCCTCAAGGTTATAGAAACAAAATTTGGATGGCTATTTCTATGTTAAGTGACAGTGCAAAAATACCTTAGGCCTCTGACTAGTTTTGTTGCTCTCCAATGCTTGTTTCACAAAAATTGCTGATGACGTGGCATTAACAAGTTTTATTTTTGCTGTCAGTTATTTTATTTGCCTATCCAGACGCAATTATAAACTAAAAAGACAAAATTATGCACTATATATCGTGTCAAAAATAACCATTACTTTTCCTAAAATATTACTGAAGTAATTCTCAAATAATTCTTTATTGATTCTTTTGAATTTTAATAAGTGTAGTAAATCTTACTGACTAAAATTCAGGGTACATAATAACTAATTGATAAACACTTAAATTAGTGGCTGGAAGGTAAGTAAAATTATTATTTCCAAAGTGGATCCACAGTTCATTAACAGCAATTGTCATTTTCTACTATGTGATGGAAGAAAGTCACTTTACTTAAGATTAAATTAACATCTGATGTTACACAAATGTTCCATCAACTTTCTTAATGGCTTATTTTAAAAATCATGTATTAGAGAAACTAGAAAAAGTTATATCTTTCAGTTTAAACTCAATGTACAGAATCAGTTTGTCCCTCTCTTCACTTCCAACAATGTAATGAATTTTAATAGCCACTTCTATCTACACTGTTGCCAGGTCAGGCAGCAGCATTATTCCATGTTTGTCAATTAAAACGTAACACTAAATGGAGATTATATGTCTAAACATGCTCCAACTAGTGACAGACCTTTGATCTAGAACTCTGAGTCATGGGCCACTATTTCCTCTGATGAAAACTAGGCTGTTCTATTTTCAGCTCCAGGTGATAAGATACGGCTGGTCCTGTTACCTCAAGCCAAAGATTTGACACAATGTAGCAGCAAGGTGCTTATGACACTAAATGTTTCCTCATGAGCCGTATGGAGATAAAAACATTGTTTCTCCCTGTGCACGGGGTCTACATAGTCTTCAGAGATATTGACACCCTTGATTTAATCAGATGGTTAAAGAGAGTTACAATGGAATCAGATACAGAAGAGTCTTGGGCTCAGGTTTATCTAACACTTAGTTTCTATATAAGCTCCTAAAGAGGAAGTACTCTTGCCATATTTGTCTTTCCTATCTCCTGGTGCAGGTCAGACTCAGGCAGGCATTTAGTACATTATTGCTGACTTGTTTCACTGTCTTGACTCCTGGACAGCCTGGTCCCTCAAAATAGAAGATATCTGAGGTCATGACTCCTATACATGCTGAGACTGCCTTCTAGTTGCTGGATATAATCAGAAATGATACGGGTAATGAAGGTAGAGATGTATGTGTGTGCTTTTGTGTGTGTGTATGTGAGAGAGAGAGAGAGAGACAGAGACAGAGATACCATTCTCGTCTGTGTTTTAGGAGTGCATGCCAATTTCAAAACTGTATGAAAAGCAAGTCTAAAAGCATTTTATTTATTCCATTTACTAATTAAATTCCCCTCATCTTGGGATAGGCCAAACTGCTGTAATAGAGAAATTAATATTTCACAATAAATGTGTAAAATATGAATGCAAGACAATAAAAATGCATTTAGTTATCTAGTAACTACAGTATTTTGGAACATAAAAAGACCTCCACCATCATTTATTCCAATTCCTTTATTTTATGAATGAAAAAGCTAAGGCTCAAAGAAGAGAAATAACTTCCTCAAAGTGAAACAGCGAGCAAGGATCAAGAACTATTGACTTCTAGTTTAGTGATCCTTGCACCTCACTAGGCTGCCGTACATGCTAGTAGGTCACTTTCCCATTTCCAACCTCATGGTGGGCATCAGTGAACTCATCAGACCAAGAGTAATGGTGAAACTCTTTTTTTGCCCTTTATGTTGTATCTGTAGAGAATTTTCCCCAAGCCCTGTGATTTAGCAAGATACTTCTAACCCAGTTAGTTTTAATCATTTTTTTGCATTTTATAATAAGCTTTTATTATCTTTTAATTAATTTTCAAATTCAATTTTCAGATATTTCACTGGGTGGTTGGTCATCCTCTCTTAATTTTATCCACATTAGAGTAATCTGTCTTTGATACAGATTGTTAAAATTGTTCCTTTTTTCTGGAAAACCATCCAGGATAATTTATACTCATCAAAACAGAATACTTGCTTTTGGGTAATAGTGTAGGCAACATTTGAGATCATGTTTATCAAAATACAAAGCAAAGCTGCATTTTAAAGGACCTGACTTTGGGTCTGGAAATAATAGTTGCTCAAAACAAATAAAGCTATTATTTTTAATAATAATACTATCACTGGTTTAGAATTACAGTCCTTAAATTTTCCTATTCCACATCCTTCTGATAGATAATTTCTATTGTTTCTATTTTTGTTTATATTATCCACTTAGTCATTGGTGATCGTTAGCCTGTGCTTAGGAAATTAGGAAACCAGCACAATAAAATAATAAAGTCACATCTATCTACCATGAAAAATAGATGTGAAACAACTCCTCATAAATTTACGTAGTCAAGAGTGGCAGCCATGTCTGTTTGTTCATTTCCATTATAGGATGTTTCAGGTTTTCATAATGTTATCAACTGACAAACTATTTCCTTCAACATCATATTGTTTCTAAAGTACAATTGATTTCCTTGGTTTAATGTTGTTTTCCTTCTGTAAGTGAAAATTATTTTCTAACAAGAGACAATAGTTTTCTTTGAATGATCAGCAAATATGGTGATGAATATCTTAAGAATATACTTTAAGCATCAATAAAGTATTGAGTTCAAGATGAGTAAAATAGTACACTTGAGGGTCACAGTCTAGGATCTATATTGTGCATTTCCTAAAAATACTTGCTTAATCTTTCTTTTCTTTTCTTTTCTTTTCTTTTCTTTTCTTTTCTTTTCTTTTCTTTTCTTTTCTTTCTTTCTTCTTTCTCCAAGTCTCACTCTGTCATCCAGGCTGGAGTGCAATGGCGTGATCTTGGCTCACCGCAACCTCTGCCTCCTGGGTTCAAGTGATTCTCTTGCCTCAGCCTCCCGAGTAGCTGAGATTACAAGTGTGCACACCACATCTGGCTAATTTTTGTATTTCTAGTAGAGAGGTGGTTTCACCATGTTGGCCAGGCTGGCGTTGAACTCCTGACCTCAGGTGATCCGCCCGCCTCGGCTTCCCAAAGTGCTGAGAGGCATGAGCCACCACACTTGGCCAATATTTTTAAAATATTATTGGAGAAGTCAAATTATGTGTAAGAATGCTTTTTGATACAATTATGGCAGGAACACGTGAACTATAAACTCTTTTACATTGAGAAAAGAAACATACTCTGGGTAGTAGAAATAAAACTCCCCTCAACAATTTCCTAGTGAATCACTAATTCTTATGCCAGGACAGATTCAACAAAGCTTATCTAAGATTCTATATTCATATGATATTTCACATTGATCTAATATTTCATATTACTATTATAGCAACCTAAGAGTTTCTCAGTTGCCAAATTATACTTGACTTGTATTAAGCTTTTACAGAACTAAAATTCAGGAGGTTTTGCTTGTTGTATTGGTTGGTTGGTTGGTTGGTTGGTTGGTTGGTTGGTTGTGGGGTTTTTTTTCACATGAATTTTAAGGTAATTCTTCTTTATTGTACAATTGATTTTTTTGGATATATCATCAATTTTTCTTTTTTATTTACTTTTTAAGGTAGTGTTTGGTTACATGAATAAGTTCTTTAGTGGTGATTTCTGAGATTACAGTGCACCCATCACCTAAGCAGTGTACACTGTACCTAATGTGTAGTCTTTTATTCCTTGCCACCCTGTAACCTTTTCCCCAAATCCCCAAAGTCCAATGTATCATTCTTATACTTTCGCATCCTCATAGCTTAGCTCCCACATATGAGTGAGAACATACGATGTTTGGTTTTCCTTTCCTGAGTTACTTCACTTAGAATAATAGTCTCCAATTCCATACAAGTTGCTACGACTGCCAGTATTTCTTTCCTTTTTATGGCTGAGTAGTATTCCATTGTATATATATGCCACATTTTCTTTATCCACTTGTTGATTCATGAGCATTTGGGCTGGTTTAATATTTTTGCAATTGCAAATTGTGCTATTATAAACACATGTATGCAAATACCTTTTTCATATAATGACTTCTTTTCCTCTGGGTAGATACCTAGTCGTGGGATTGCTGCATCAAATGGTAGATCTACTTTTAGTTCTTTAAGGAATCTGCACACTGTTTTCCATAGTGGTTGTGCTAGTTTACATTCCCACCAGTAGTGTAAAATTGTTCCCTTTTTCACTGCATCCCCACCAACATCTATTTTTTTTTTATTTTTTAATAATGGCCATTCTTGTAGGAGTGAGGTGATATCACATTGTGGTTTTGATTTGCATTTCCCTGATAATTAGTTATGTTGAATAGCTATTTCCAAAGAGTGCTAACAGGTACCAGTCTGTGGGTCAACGAAGAAATTAAGATAAATTGAAAAATTTCTTGAGACAAATGATAAAGGAAACACAACGTACCAAAGCCTATGTGGTAGAGCAAAGCCATTAGTTAGAGGGAAGTTTATAGCTATAAGTGACTACATCAAAAAAGAAGAAAAACATCAAATAAACAATCTAATGATACATCTTTAAAAACTGGAAAAGCAAGAGAAAACCAAATCCAAAATTCATACAGGAAAGGAAATAATAAAGATTACAGCAGAAATAAATGAATTTGAAATGAAGAAAACAGTACAAGAGATCAGTGAAAGCAAAAGTTGTGGATTTTTTTTTAATTGACCAATTTCTTGATACATACAACCTACCAAGATTGAGCCAGGGAGAAATCGAAAACCAGAACAGACCAGTAACAACTAACAACATTGAGGCCATAGTAAAGAGTCTCCTAGTAAAGAAAAGCCCCAGACCCTATGGCTTTACTGCTGAATTCTACCAAACATTTTTTCTTTTTCTTTCTTTTTTTTTTTTTTTTTTTTTTCTTTTGAGTTGGAGTTTCGCTCTTTCGCCCAGGCTGGAGTGCAGTGGCGCGATCTCGGCTCATTGCAACCTCTGCCTTCCGGTTTCAAGCGATTCTCCTGCCTCAGCCTCCTGAGTAGCTGGGATTACAGACACCAACCACCATGCCAGGCTAATTTTTGTATTTTTAGTAGAGACAGGGTTTCACCATGTTGGCCAGGATGGTCTCGATCTCCTGACCTTGTGATCCATCCGCCTTGGCCTCCCAAAGTGCTGGGATTACAGGTGTGAGCCACTGTGCCCAGACCTCTACCAAATTTTTAAAGCAGAATTAATGTGAATTCTTCTTACACTATCCTGAAAATTAGAAGAGGAAGAAATACTTCCAAACTCATTCAACAAGGACAGTATTACCTTGATACCAAAACCAGACAAAGACTCGTAAAATATAAAACTACAGGACAATATCTCTAATGAATATTGATACGAAAATCCTCAACCACATACTAGCAGACTGAATTCAACAATATTATAAGAAGATCATTCATCATGACCAAGTGAAATTTATCCCTGGGATGCAAAGATGGTTCAACATCTGAAAATCAAAAATATGATATATCATATCACCAGAATGAAGGACAAAAATCATATGATCATTTCAATTGATGCTGAAAAGCAGTTAATAAAGTTCAACATCCCTTCATGATTAAAAAAACCCTGAAAATGCTGAGTTTAGAGGGAACATACCACAACATAATAAAAGCTGTGTATGACAGAACCACAGCTAGTATCATACAGAATGGGGAGAAACTGAAAGCCTTTCCTCTGACATCTAGAACGTGCAAAAGATGTTCACTGTCACCACTATTATTTAACATAGAGCAATCAGATAAGAGAAAGAAATAAAGGGCATCAAAATTGGAAAGGAAGAAATCAAATTATTCTTATTTGCAGATGATATGATCTTATATTTGGAAAAACCTAAAGATGCCACAAAAAACTATTAGAAATGTTAAATAAATTTAGTAAAGTTGCAGTATACAAAATCAACATAGAAAAATCGGTAGCATTTGTATATGCCAACAATGAACATCTTGAAAAAGAAATTTTAAAAAGTAATCTCATTTACAGTAGCCACAGATAAAATTACATACATTGGAATTAACCAAAGAAGTGAAAGAACTCTATAATAAAAACTATAAAACACTGAAGAAAGAAATTGAAGAGGACACCAAAAAATGGAATGTCATTCCTTGTTCATGGATTGCAAGAATCAATATTGTTAATATGTATATGCTACCCAAAGCAATCTACAGAGACCATGCAATCCCTATGAAAATACCTATGATGTTCTTCACAAAAGTAGAAAAAATAATTCTAAAATGTATATGGAACCACAAGAGACCCAGAATAGCCAAAGCTATCCTAAGCAACAAGAATGAAACTGGAAGAATCACATTACCTAACTTTAAATTATACTACATTGTTATAGTAACCCAGACAGCATGGTATTGGCATAAAAACAGACACATAGACCAATGAAATAGAATAGAGAACCCAGAAACAATGCATAAATTTACAGGGAACTAATTTTTTGACAGAGATGGTAAGAACATATATTGGGAAAGAGTTTCTTCAATAAATGGTGCTAGGAAAACTGGTTATCCATATGCAAAGGAATGAAACTAGACACCTATCTCTCATCATATACAAAAATCAAATCAAAATGGGCTAAAATCTTAAATCTAAGACTTCAAACTATGAAACTACTACAAGGAAACATTGATGAAAATCTCCAGGACATACATCTGGGCAAAAATTTCTTGAGCTATACCCAACAAGCACAGACAACCATTGCAAAAATGGACAAATGGGATTACAAGTTAAAAAGCTTCTGACCAGCAAAGGAAACAGTCAATGAAGAGAAGAGATAACCCACAGAATGGGAGAAAATATTGGCAAGCTATCCATCTGATCAGGGATTAATAACCAGAATACATAAGGAGCTCAAACAACCCTATAGAGAAAAAGTATAATAATCCGATAAAAAATGGGCAAAATTTTGAATAGAGATTTCTCAGTAAAAGACATAGAAATGACAAAGAGGCATATGAAAAGGTGCTCACGATCATTGATCATCAAAGAAATGGAAATCACAACTACAATAAGATATCATTTCACCACTGTTAAAATGGCTTGTATTCAAAAGACAGTCAATAACAAATGCTGGCCAGGTTATGGAGAAAAGGGATCCTTTTTACACTGTTGGTGGGAATGTAAATTCGTACAAACACTATGGAAAACAGTTTGGAGGTTCCTCAAAAAAACTGAAAATTGAACTACCATATGATCAAGCAATCCCCCTGCTGGGTATATACCCAAAAGAAAGGAAATCAGTATACTTAACAGATATCTGCATTCTCATGTTTGTTGTAGCACTGTTTGCAATAGCCAAGATTTGGATGCAACCTAAGTGTCCGACGACAGGTTAATGGATAAAGAAAATGCGGTACGTATACACAATGAACTACTATTCAGCCATAAAACACAATGAGATCCTGTAATTTGCAACAACACGGTTAGAACTGAAGGTCATTATGTTAAGTGAAATAAACCAGGCACAGAAAGAGAAACCACATGTTCTCACTTATCTGTGGGATCTAAAAATAAAAACAATCGAACTCAGGGACAGAGTAGAAGAATGATTACCAGATGCTGGAAAGAGTAGTGAGGGGTTGCCAGGGAGGTGGAGATGGTTAATGTGTTCAAAATAAATAGTTAGAAAGAATGAATAAGACCTACTATTTGATAGCACAACACGTGACTATAGTCAATAATAATGGTACATTTTTAAACAACTAAAGGAGTGCAATTTGATTGTCTGTAACAGAAGGGATAACTGCTGAAGTTATGGATACCCTGTTTTCCATGATGTTATTATTAGTACTTAGTATTTGATAGAACAACGAGGTGACTGTAGTCAAAATAATTTAATTGTACACTTTAAAGCAAGTAAATGAGTATAATTGGATTACTTGTAACACAAAGGTTAAATACTTGAGGGGATACATACTCAATTTTCCATGATGTGATTATTATGCATTGCTTCCCTATATCAAAACATCTAATGTTCCCCACAAATATATACACTTACTATGTACCCAGAAAAATTAAACATTAAAAAATTAATACAAGGCTTCGGTTTTCAAAAGTATTTGTCTTTGATGCAAATCTTTTTTCCTCCACAGAGGTTAACTCCTGACACAGCACAAGAAAAAGCATAGTTGACATTAGAGCTATTATGCTCTTTTTTAAAAACAAATAGATAGGTCTATAATGTCCTGGCCCTCTCAGAGTTGACCAGTGACCGTCAGTAGTTGCTACCACGTAAACATTTAGAGACACGCACGTGCTCATAATCTAACTTACTACATATATATGTATTTAATAACAGGTTTGTTCATATGTAATTCTCATACCATAAAATTCATTCTGTTATATTGTATAATTCAATGTTTGTTGTATATTCACATAGTTATGCAACCATCAACACAATCTAATTTCAGAACTTCTCATCACCCGTAAAATAAGCCCATATCCATTAGCAATAATTTGCCATTCACATCTCCCCTCAACCCTAGGAAATTTTGTCATAGAAGTCCACTTACTGAGAATAAAAAATATGTAATTTACCTACTTGCTCCAGGAAATAGTTTCTCTGGGAATGTAAGACTGAATCCCCTAAAGTAACCCAAAGCTTTTATGTCATAAACTGTGCCCAATATTAAACAATTCCCTTCTTCACAAGATCAGCCTTAAAATCACCAAACCCAGATTCTAAAATTCTGTAAATATTCTCTCCTGACTTCCCTTTTCTTAAGACTCTCTTACAGGAGGTCTCTCTTACTACTGTAAGTAATCAACTTTGCTGTGCTTGATACATAGGTCTTCTCCCTTATTGCAGTGAGTTTCATGGACTCATCTTTAAGTAATCAATGGATGTTTCTGACTGACTTCTGGAATTTACATTTAGCAGTCTCCTTACCCTCCCTATTGGGTTTCTTGGGCCAGAGTCAAGTTGTCTCCAGCTTTCTTTTGCTTGTGGACTAAGGAGAACATTCATTATTTCCTCTTGTCAAACTCTTGGAGGGCAGGCTGATTTCTGTACAGCCACTTTTCCTTTGCTTTGTCACCAAAGAGCTCACCATCACATCTGACCTGACTTTATGGTTTGCTTCTCAGTAGTGATAGTCCAGTCCACTGAACTCTGAAAATCCCAAGAAACAAAGATGAGCAACTTGGCTTCCTTCAAATCCTTCTCTTCAGGATTGAGGTGGGATTGTGCCATCTCCAACTCTCTACTTTGGGATTGATGGAGGTAGCAGGTGAGATCATAGCATGACAACAGCTTCCTCCAGAGAAATCTCACAAATTTACTTTTCAAAGTCTGCTCTTTAATACCCTTAAAATATTTCAGGATTTGAGAAAATTAGCAGTCTTTTATTTTCTTTGAAAATTTGAATTTAGTACAGCAGACACACTTTGGAATGTTGTGTTGAAACTCCCAATGTGACATTCAGCTACATTCATATTTTGAGGTAAATGTACTCTATTTTCTTGAGAAAGATGTGCTGTTAAAAATAAGTTTGAAGACCAATCCAATTACACTCTTTAAGTCTAGTCCAGTGTTTCTCATGCTTCAATGTGCAGAAACAATTACATAGGGAATCTTGTTAAAATGCAGGTAAATGGAGTCTAATTGAGAACATCTGTAGTAAAATCTGAGCTTGTATATTTCTACCTGTCTCCCATATGATGCGAATGCTGCCAGTCCTCAAGCCATACTTGGCATAACAAGACTTCAGCCACCCTCCCTGTCCCAGGGGTTGGATTCAAATTGTGAATTCTCTGAACTGGAAAATTTAAAACAGAATAATTGGAATTCAATTACTCATTCCAGTGTTGTCCAGGAAAGGAGACAAGGAACAAGAATCTGGGATGAATATGAGGAATGATAAAATTAAGAAGTGATGGTGGAGAAGGGACAGGAGGATTTCAATGGGAGCCTGCTTGAAGATGTGACACACAGTAGGCAGGGGATAATAAGTCAGTAAAGCAAGGGAGAATAATGAGAGAGAGAACACAGGCAAAATAAAATAATCTGGCATTTCTGGCCCATGTTCATTGGGTGAACACTGCCAAATGATAGCATTTGAGTAGGTAGGAGATGTTCTAATAATTGGGAACACATAAGTCTAGTCTGGGTACAACATAGCAATTCTTTTCCTTCTTCCTTGTTTTTACATCTACTGCTGCTATGACACATTCTGGAAATTTTCTCTTTTTTTCTTTTTAATTTTTTATGGATATATAGCAGTTGTATATATCAATGGGATACATGTGACATTTTCATAAAAGGATACAATGTATAATGATCAGATCTGGTAATTGGGATACCAGACCTCAAACACTTATGATTTGTTTGTGTCGGGATTATTTCAAATATACTCTTCCAGTTATTTTGATATATACATAAAATTATTGGTTTTTTATCTTGTAAGTTTACATTTATTTTGTAATGTAATACAAAATACATTACAAAGTGAGTTTGAGATCAGTTGAGTTCACTGAGTTTGAGTCTCTGTTCTTATGCTGTAATTAAGATTTGATTTTCACAGAGTTATCTGAGCACCTTCAGGCACTTAAAGAGTGCCTGGCACATAGCAAGCACTTTACAAGTGTTAGCTATAATAACCCCATTTAATTGTTATAACAATCCTTTGAAGGTTTTTTTTTGTTTTTTTTTAATTTTTTAATTATTTTTTAATTTTATTACTATTATACTTTAAGTTTTAGGGTACATGCACACAATGTACAGGTTTGTTACATATGTATACATGTGCCATGTTGTTGTGCTGTACCCATTAACTTGTCATTTAGCATTAGGTATATCTCCTAATGCTATCCCTCCCCACTGCTCCCACCCCACAACAGTCCCCAGAGTGTGATGTTCCCCTTCCTGTGTCCATGTGTTCTCATTATTCAATTCCCACCTATGAGTGAGAACACGCGGTGTTTGGTTTTTTGTCCTTGCGATAGTTTGCTGAGAATGATGGTTTCCAGTTTCATTCATGTCCCTACAAAGGACATGAACTCATCCTTTTTTATGGCTACATAGTATTCCATGGTGTATATGTGCCACATTTTCTTAATCCAGTCTATCGTTGTTGGACATTTGAGTTGGTTCCAAGTCTTTGCTATTGTGGATAGTGCCACAATAAACATACGTGTGCATGTGCCTTTATAGCAGCATGATTTATAATCCTTTGGGTATATACCTAGTAAGGGTATGGCTGGGTCAAATGGTATCAAGCTACCAATGACTTTCTTCACAGTATTGGAAAAAACTACTTTAAAGTTCATATGGAACCAAAAAAGAGCCCACATCGCCAAGTCAATCCTAAGCCAAAAGAACAAAGCCAGAGGCATGATGCTACCTGACTTCAAACTATACAACAAGGCCACAGTAACCAAAACAGCATGGTACTGGTACCAAAACAGAGATACAGATCAATGGAACAACAGAGCCCTCAGAAATAATGCCGCATATCTACAACTATCTGATCTTTGACAAACCTGACAAAAACAAGCAATGGGAAAAGGATTCCCTATTTAATAAATGGTGCTGGGAAAACTGGCTAGCCATATGTAGAAAGCTGAAACTGGATCCCTTCCTTACACCTTATACAAAAATTAATTCTAGATAGATTAAAGACTTACATCTTAGACCTAAAACCATAAAAACCCTAGAAGAAAACCTAGGCAATACCATTCAGGACATAGGCATGGGCAAGGACTTCATGTCTAAAACACCAAAAGCAATGGCAACAAAAGCCAAAATTGACAACTGGGATCTAATTAAACTAAAGAGCTTCTGCACAGCAAAAGAAACTACCATCAGAGTGAACAGGCAACCTACAAATTGGGAGAAAATTTTCACAACCTACTCATCTGACAAAGGGCTAATATCCAGAATCTACAATGAACTCAAAGAAATTTACAAGAAAAAAAACAAACAACCCCATCAAAAACTGGTTGAAGGACATGAACAGACACTTCTCAAAAGAAGACATTTATGCAGCCAAAAAACACATGAAAAAATGCTCATCATCACTGGCCATCAGAGAAATGCAAATCGAAACCACAATGAGATACCATCTCACACCAGTTAGAATGGCCATCATTAAAAAGTCAGGAAACAACAGGTGCTGGAGAGGATGTGGAGAAATAGGAACACTTTTACACTGTTGATGGGACTGTAAACTAGTTCAACCATTGTGGAAGTCAGTGTGGTGATTCCTCAGGGATCTAGAACTAGAAAATTATTGTTTACTATAGTCACACCTTTGTGCTGCCAAACACTACATATTCCCTCTAATTGTATATTTGTACCCATTAAACAACCCTTCTTTATCCCCTCCCCCCACTACCTTTCCCAGCCTCTGGTAACCACCATTTTATTCACTACCACCATGAAATCAATTTGTTTAGCTCCCACACATTAGAGAAAACATTCAATATTTGTCTTTCTGTGCCTTGCTTATTTCACTTAACATAATGTCCTTCAGTTCCGTCCACATTGCTGAAAATAACAAGATTTCATTCTTTTTTATTGTAGAATAATATTTCAATGTACCACATTTTCTTTATTATTCATCCATTAATGGACACATAGGTTGATTCTGTATCTTGGCTAATGTGAATCGTGCTGCAATAAAACATGGGAGTGCAGGTATATCTTCAATATGCTGATTTCCTTCTTTATAGGATATATTCTCAGCAGTGGAATTTCTGGATCATATGGTATTTTTATTTTTAGATTTTTGAGTCATTTACAAACTGTTTTCCATAGTGGTTGTACTAATTTACATTCTCACCTATAGTGTACGAGCATTCCCCTTTCTCCACATCATCACCAGCATTTGTTACTTCCTGTCTTTTTAATGATGGCCATTTTAACTGAAGTGAGATGATATCTCTTAGTGGTTTTGTTTTGCATTTCATGGATGATTAGCAACATTGAGCATTTTTTCATATACCTGTTGGTCATTTGTATGTTCTCTTTTTAGAAATATCTATTCATATCTTTTGCCCATTTTTCATTGGATTATTTGGGGGGATTTTGCTATTGAGTTGTTTGAGTTCCTCACATATTCTTAATACAAACCCCTTGTCAGATGCATAGTACGCAAATATTTTCTATCATTCTGTAGGTTGTCTTTCACTTAGTTGATTGCTTCCTTTGCTGTGCAATCCCATCTTTAAGTTTTTGCTCTGGTTATTGTGTTTTTGAGTTCTTACTAAAGAAATCTTTGCCCAGGTCAATGTCTGGAAGCATTTCTCCAATGTTTTCTTCTAGTAATTTAATAGTTTCAGGTATTTTAATCAATTTTGATTAGATCTGTATATATGGTGAGAGATAAGGGTCTACTTTTATTCTTCTGC
Organism: Hylobates moloch; assembly: GCF_009828535.3. Taxonomy (NCBI): domain Eukaryota; kingdom Metazoa; phylum Chordata; class Mammalia; order Primates; family Hylobatidae; genus Hylobates; species Hylobates moloch. Next base: position 31,306,830 of record NW_026652282.1, on the reverse strand, counting down.
ATATGGATAACCAGTTTCTCCAGCACCATTGATTAAAGAAACTGTCCTTTCCCCAATGTATGTTCTTGGTGACTTTGTCAAAAAAAGAATTGACTATAAATAAGTAGATTTATTTTTGGGCTCTCTATTCTGTTCCATTAGTCTATGTGTTGTTGTTGTTTTTTTTTTTTATGCCAGTATCATGCTGTTTTGGTTACTATACAGTGTAATTCGAAGTCAGGTAATGTGATTGATGCCTCTAGCTTTGTTCTTTTTGCTCAATACTTATTTGGCTATTCTGGGTCTATTGTGGTTCCATATGAATTTTAGGATGTTTTTCTATTTCTGTGAAGGATGTCATTGGTATTTTGATAGGATTAGGAAATTTTCTTGAGGAGTGTCCAAACTGATTACAAAAATACTGCAGAAGTTGGAAAAATATATTATAAAAAACTCCAGCCTAAACAAAAATATATTTAATTATCTTGCAGGTTTGCTGGAAGTGGAATAATTTCCAGTGTTTTCTTTGCCAAAGCCTACTCACCATTTTTTCTTTGTTTGTTTAATCAATATAGATATTGTAGAGGGGTAATGGGGATCAGTCATTTTTAGCAATATTTTTCAAAAGAGCAGAAATAATACTGGGTAAACAAAAAGGGACCATACGCAGGAGTTTTCATTGCCAGACTCTGATGCCAAGGGAGGAAGTGACTGTGTTCTGTCAAAGCCTTTCTCAAGCAACAGTGAAAGTCAGAGCATCTCACCTACATGCCGTGCGACCTGCTTGTAAATAAATGTGTTGAGACAATCTGTTAAGTAAGGTACTTTGCAGGCACCACAATCATCAGAGGCTAATGAATCAGCATTTCCAGTCTAACGACATGACAAAAAAAAGAAAAATAAAACAAATGAAAAAACAATATAGTTTTAGTCTACTCACTGAAGTAGAGAAAAAAAATACTTTCACTTCTCAACTTTGAAAATACTTTACAATGGTTATGTTTATAAGAAGTTGCAGGTTATTTCTGAGGTAACTTATTGTCTTGAAAGTTGAGAAATGAATTTGACTTCAGCTAAGCATCGTATGTGGATATGTGATAGCCATAAAATGAAAATAATTTGTGCACACACACACGCGCGCACACACACGCACCACCCATTAAGACTAACGTTTACTGTCTGAATTCTATGCCTTGTTTAACTTTTTAAACTAATTTTACCAGTCATTATCTTTATATGCTGGTATCCTTCTTATTATCATTTCTGTCTCTTCTTTTGGGAACAGTGTTGAGTGGTTTCATGACAGAAAAAATAAAGGCAGATGAATCATGAAGATTCTTTAAATGAACCTTAAGCCTTATTAAAACAGTTGAGTCATTTTTGTTTCCCTCCCACAGGGGCAATAAAAAAAATCATTTAGTCTAAATTATTTTCACTTTCCATACCAGTTTCTGAATCTCTTAAACCTGAAGAAACCTTCAGAGCATTTCCGTGTAAGAAATTCAGAACCTGAGTGTCTGACCATAAGTGGAAAGAATGGATTGGTATTCTCTTATATGATGGCTTTAACTTTCTTTTACATAATGACATACAAAATGTTTGAGAGGGCAAAATAAATGATGACCATCTCCATTAAAGTAGCTAAGACTTTGAACTTCTATTTTTTTCATTTGCTAGTTATAGATTATTTTCTCCATTCTCCTGTTTGCATTTCTCCTAATGGCCCATTCTTGTTACAAAATGCTCACTTTTATTGATTATCTTAGTAAGTGATTAAAAGAATTGCTACTTTTTGTTATTTTGAGAATGTAAACTATGCTGATTTGCAGACAACCCTGCAAGGGACCCTTTTGGGATACATGTATAAGGCAAGTCATTGAAACCAAGGCAATAAACACATTCCCAATCTGTGCCCATATGATGATCCTGGGTTATAATAACAGTGGCTGATTAATGTTGTTCCAGTCAGATATTTCTTTACCCAGTAGTATTTGAGCCTTGGGCTATTATAATTCTTAAAGACAAAGTATCAGATCCCTAACTCCCACGGAGGTGTTAATTCTTTTGATTATTCTCTGGTGCAGAAATAATAAAGTTGCCTTCAAAATCCAAAGTCTAGTTCTACTGTGTTAACATTCCCTATCTAGCATAAGGACTGAGAACATCTTGGCAAAAAGCTCTCTCCTTTAACCAAAACTTTAGCCAAGCTCCTCTGAATCCCCTGCTTGATTATCCTGGACCTTGGACTTCCCTCCCTGTCCTTGCAGAATCCAGTTTGAGCAAGAATTCCTCTAAGAATGTTTAGGGAAAATCCCCCACCCTTGGTATCTGACCACCCTTGTTAACATCTTATAACTGGTCTGTCTTCAGCAATGATCTTTTCAAGTTAGTTTATCCAGAAATCCCTTATTCTTGATATTTTCTCTTAGTAATTTTTCATCCACTGATCCGCCACCCTGTTCGTTGGTTATTATATACCCCCAATTGTCCTTGTTGGGCTTTGAATAAAGTCTGCCTTACTATCTTTAACAAGTGTCACGAATATTTTTTCTTTAACAATCTATAATGTTAAATTCGAAAATTACAAATATAATCCTGAGTTCTAAAAACATTAGTGTCATACTGCCTTTTAATATCTTAGGCAGTTATAGAGAAGCTATAAATGAATCTGTGCAATGGAGAGTGAATTCCTGCCCATCTCCAAGACTAGAAATTGAATTTCATTGGCATGGTATGCTATTGGAAAATAAAGACATCCACAAGAAACCATGCTTACCATGACTGTGCATCTTTACTAGGCCAGCAAATACAGTTGTGTTGGATTCCAGGGAGATGAGGCCTACATCATTCATAACGTGAAGATGAGCTTATTCCCACAAACACACATGTTCTTAATCTGTTCTCTACCAAACAGCTAGGAGTATAAAAGAAAATATAGTCATATTGGGTTGATTTTAGTACTAAGTTGTCCATGGAAGTCAGAGGTTTGCTTAAATTTATCACTGACAATGTACTTTAGATTTTTGTCATGATTTTTATTCTCTCATGACTCAATACAACAGGGCTAAATTTTTTGTTAAGACAGGAAGAATATATAAAAAAGTAAATAATAGGGAAGGGCAGCATACTTTAGATGAAAAATGAGCAATGCTGACTTAGGAATCTGTAATTCTTTTGAAACTTGTTCAGATTTGAATACTATTATCCCATGAACTGGAAGCATTCTCTCCCTACTAGGGTTACCCCAGGATATTTTTCATAGTTTATAGCCTTGCAAGTTCTCAGCTATTCCTAAACACTTTGTAGAGAAATGGTGTTAATTTCTTTCCTGACACTTCATTCTATTCTGTGAAGACCAAGTGCTCTTAATACTTGTCACTCAATGCTGTCCTTGACACGTGGCTCACATCTTTGAACTACTGAAGCTTATCTATTTTTGCACATGTAAGTGACTCAAATTTCCTGACTCATGGTAAATATCTTTCTATTTTTTTATTCTCACTTGTTAGAGGGAGTACACCATTTTAAAAAATATCTTAGTATTTTAATAACTGTGTAACTTGTAATACAAACCTACTACATTTGAATAATTTTATATCAGGTAATAAATAATATTTAAGAGTGATACCAAATTAATGTACGGAAGGAAAGTACCTCTTTTATCAGTTTTAGGAGAAATGGCCAATTTTGGCATTGGAGCATATTTATGAGAAATAATAAATATGTTAACATCCTGGTATAGAATTCTAAATTAGATCCACCATAATATATTTAAAAGTGTATGTAGGTTTATTTTTTGGTTATGGAACAGAAGATGGGTGGGTGGAGATATGTGGGTGCTAAGGAGCACAGAGAACATACTTTATTATTCATTTTGGTTCAGTGGAGAAGAAAAATTACTAAAGGAGCTGGGCTACAGCCAGCAGAATCAGCAACAATTCCTTGTGATAAGGATTCAGTGCTGTATGAGAACTCATATTCTTGGGACTGTGTGTTGAAACAATGGAATTTCAACATCAAGGAAGATTACCACTTAGCTGAGATTTGTGGTTATATTATTTCCCAATATCAAAAATGTTTTTGATGAAATTCTAAATGGCTCACATAATGGTTTATTTTAATCCTATAAGGAAGAAGTAGTCCCCATACATCATTTTTTTTACTTATGGAAACAAAAATATCCAAAATTTTGGGTCACTTGAGTGAAAGTAATATCAATGGCAAATTTAGATGAAAATATGGAAGATTAAATTTTGAGCCAAGGAATTATGAGTGTGAATTGGTAAACTGATGAGAATGGAGATGCTTTTGGAAATTCAAATAATTTTATTAGTGGCATATAATTAATGTGAACAGTATATAAACTAAACAGACAAGTGGCATGCTTATTTAATAATTAGAGAGTTGTTAATTCATAAACTTCTAATCGGGCTTCTGTCTTCATCAGTAGCTTTATTGTTTTGGGGGGCATTCTATCATAACTCCATTTAATTAATCAATCTGGCCAATCACAGAGTGGATGGATTATCACAGATAACCATAGACTACTGCAAACTTAACTATGTAATAGCTCTGATTGCAGCTGCTGTGTTGAATTGGGTTTGTTTACTAGAGCACAATAATGCAGACTTTGAGACATAGTTTGCAGCTATTGATCTAATAATGCATTATTTTCTATATCATTCAATAAGAAGAATCAGAAGCAGTTTGCATTCATATGGTTGGAATAAACAATATTATACATTTGTAGCATTGCTTCTATTAACGTATATTAATTAGTATACTATTTAGTATGTATTCATCTATAATAACTAGTCCAGTCTCTTATAGAATCCAGTTCCTTAACTAGAAGCTAAATCAATTCAAGTGACTAAAGTGTGGCTCTTTCTAGAAATGTCAAATTACTAAAAAATAAAAGAGTAAATATGTGCACTGAGAGCTAATATACTTAATGCCATTATGCTACCCAAAGAAATTTTTGTCAATCAAGGTAGAGGCCCACAGTAAAAGAAATTCTACAGAACTGGAAGGAAATTCTTTGATACATTTTCAGTCTAATGGGTTGCTATGTCTAAAGCCTTTAGGCAAAGACCTCTTATACAACAGATAAAAAATAATGAAAAGGTTTAAAGACTACATTATAGATGTAAAAATCTGGCAACTAACTCATATTGTACCTAGATTAACATCACAGGTGAAATGGAACAATTTTCGTCTAAACTAAAAGAAAACACAACCTGGCTATCTAATGTAGATGGAAGAAGTTGTTTGAACATGTTTTCTTGGTCACGCCTGAGAAGTATTTGACCATATGTACAGAGTGCCCTTCAGACTCTTCTATATATTTCTAATTTTTGACTTAAAGTCTGTTTATCTGATATAAATATAGCTACTCCTGCTCATTTTTGGTTTCATTTTGTGTGGTATATCTTTTTCTATCCCTTCATGATCAGTTTGTATGTATGAAGTGAGTTCTTGTAGGCAGCATGTAGTTGCGTCATGTTTTCTTTAATTCATTCAGCATGTCTGTCTCTTTTAAGTGAGGAATTTAAATCATTTATATTCAAGGTTATTATTGGTAGGCGAGGGCTTACCCCCGTCATTTTGTTAATTGATTTCTGGTTGTTTTGTACATCCTCTGTTCCTTTCTTCCTCTCTTAATGTTTATAATTGAGGTTTGTTGGTTCTCTGTAGTGCTAAGTTTTGATTCTTTTATCTTTCTCCTTTGTGTATCTGCTCTAGCAGTGAGTTTTATACTTTTGCCTGTTTTCATGATAGTGATTATTGCCATTTTGATTCCAGAATAGGATTCCCTTGAGAATTCATTGTAAGGCCAGTATACTAGTGATGAATTGTCTCAGTTTTTGCACATTTGGAAAATATTTTTTTTCTCCATAATTTCTGAAGGATAGCTTTTCTGGGTATAGTATTCTTGACTGCAATTTACGTTTTCTTTCAACATGTTGAATATATCATCCCAGAGATGAACATTTTAAGCTAATTTTACCACAAAAATTCATCTCTTCAAAAATAATTATACAAGAAAGAAATATTAATGAAAGGAATTGTCTCTACGTGTCATATAACAGGACCCATAAAAATGACTCAAACTAAGTCATATATAAACAAGATCTAGGGAAATCAGTAAAGCCAACAAGGTAAATAAGGCCAAATTACCTTAAGGATGGGTAGATATCAAAAGAGAAATGAAGAAGATTGAATTGTATACAGGGTAAACAATATAGAAAAAGAAAAATGCACTATTAGGGAATGGTGAGTAGTTGAGTCTGGCAGGATCACAGGGCTCTTCCACCAATGTAGTAGAAACAATTCTCTTTTGGAGAAGTTTGACAATCAGCTAAAAGAATATGGGCACACATTTTTTGTGTATTTGACTTTTTTTTAACAAATAAGGGAAAATGTTATTGTGGTATTTCAGGAAGGTAAATCTGAAAGTAAGAAAAATTAATTGGAGGCCAGGTGCAGTGGCTCACGCATGTAATCCCAGCACTTTGGGAGGCTGAGGCAGGCAGATCACTTGAGGTCAGGAGTTTGTGACCAGCCTGGCCAACATGGTGAAACCCTGTCTCTACTAAAAATACAAAAATTAGCTGAGTGTGGTGGTGCACACCTGTAATCCCAGCTACTCGGGAGGCCTAGGCAGGATAATCGTTTGAACCCGGGAGACAGAGATTGCAGTGAGCTGAGCTCGTGCCAGTGCACTCCAGCCAGGGCAACAGAGCGAGACTCCATCTCAAAAAAAAAATAATAATAATAATTGGATATAGGAGACTCTAGATAACATTAAGAAATATTGGAATGACTTCTGTATTAATTAATAAGGCTTAGGCCTCGGAGGTGACATTGCCCACAGATAGAACAACCATTGTGAAAGATTATGAGAAGGGAAAATCATTAGGACTTAATGAACTACTCTTGGAGGTGAAAAAAAGAAAAGTCAGAACAACAGAGTTTCAGGACATGATGACTTGGAGATCAAAATAATTCTAAGAGTGAAACAGAAATTCCAGAAAAGAACTTGATTACTTTTATATGACATGCTGACTTTTAGCCAAGGTAATTCTTACAGTCTGTAAGACAACAAATCTTTACAGTAGTAAAGATTTTTTAAAATAAAAACATTAAAAAATAAATACTTGTTAATTCTTGGTGTTATATTTTTCTCTGTAATTTTCTGACACTTTTCATTTTTTAAGATAAAAAGAAAATAAGTAAAGGCAATAAGGGCAAATAAGTGTGTTAATAAATAAGAGCTCAAGGATGAATAGGTTAGCTTATTTTTAGTTTGGGAAAAGAATGTAGGTGGACAAGAGGAAACTGTCATTTATTATATAAAAATAAAAAAGATGGAAGACATAGAGGAAAGAATTGATTGGACATCATCAAAGGCAATTAGATAACACGGAATGAGGGGAGCTAGAAGCTTCGAAAGTAAATTGTCCTGCCCTAGGATGAGAGGTTGGGCTTAAATTTACAGAATCATCTAGAGACAATGAAGAAGGAAGGTGTTTAGATAGTGAATTTTCTAATTATATGTACTCAGTCTTTCAACTAGTTTGTAGATGTGGTCATCTATTAAGAGTAAGATGCTGATTAAATTATACCACTGAGGAGTGTATAAAAAGTCTGAAGTGGCTTAGGTGATCATAATAGAAATTCAACAAGAGGTTTTTTTTTTTTTATTTTTGAGGAGTAGTGAAAGAGCACGTGGGGTTAGAAAACATTAATTTGTAATGGATTTTCAAGGCAAATAATTAGAATTTTCTTCAGATCAACTCTTGACAGCAAAAGCTTGGTAACTGGAACGACAGATCTGGTAGTTCAGAGTGTGAAAGTTTCTATGTGAGAAAGAAAATAAGAGCTCTGGCTTGGCACGGTGACTCACGTCTGTAATCCCAGGACTTTGGGAGGCCAAGGCAGGTGGATTACCTGAGGTCAGGTGTTCAAGACCAGCCTGGCCAACGTGGTGAAATCCCATCTCTACTAAAAATAAAAAAATTATCCGGTCACGGTGGTGCGTGCCTGCAGTCCCAGCTACTCGGGAGGCTGAGGTAGAAGAATCGCTTGAATCCCGGAGGTGGAGGTTGCAGTGAGCCGAGATCATGCCACTGCACTCCAGCCTGGGTGACAGAGCTAGACTCCATCTCAAAAATCAAATCAAATCAAAACAAAACAAAACAAAAAGAAGAAGAAAAGAAAAGGAAAGGAAAAAAGAAAAGAAAAGAAACCAAGAGCCCTAAGACTTGATAGCTGATAGTTGGCCTTATTGCTACGAGATAGACTATAGTAAATTCAGGCTGAACATAATTTCATAAAACATCAACATTGGCTGAGAATTCTCTGTAACTGTGATAAAACAAGATGAAAACAACGATACTCTATGATACCACTGCAACAAAAATTTAAACAGCACGACATAAACAAAACCTCGGTACAACCACAAAAAGGACCAAATATTCTTCTCTCTCTGCTAACTTAATCGACTTCTGTTTCTGAAACGACCTTGTTGTATGGAGTAACACCCGAGGTTTGTTGTCTCATTTCCACGAAGAACAAGGATATGGATACACAAAGAATGAGGTTGAGAGTGGAAGTTTAATAGGCGATAGAAAGAGAATAGCTCTCTGCTGCAGAGAGAGGTCCTGGAAAAATGGGTTGCCAGACCTGGGGTGAAATGCAGAGGGTTTTATAGATGAGCTGGTGGGGAGGTGCTGCCTGGTCTACATAGGGCACGAAAAACTGATTGGACCACTTGTGCCATTTGCATAGGGAGTGAATCTCTGGCTGCCCCCTGCTAATTTTTTATTATGCAGGCAGGTTCTCTGCCTGAGCTGCTCCATGTTGCCCATTTCTTTATTACTGTACACATGGTAACAAAAAAAGGGAAGATGGAGCCTCCATGTTGGACATGCCTGGCCCCCAGGTAGCCCTTTTCTATTGGTGCAGCTGCTAGCACTCCCCCATGCAATCTTCCAGCTTCCTTATCTGTATTTGCAGCTTGATTTTTCAGGCTGCTCATTGTTAAAAAAGAAATGATTTTGGGGGCTGCTTTTTGCTAGAAAAGAAATTCTGCCAAGGACTCTTACCCTACTATCTGCCAAAATAATTTCTTTCTATTTCCTGTATTACTTATTCCCCAGTGGTGATTCTAGCCCTGCTCAGTTTCCTCTGCCACCTTGAAAAAAAAAAATTCTTGCTTTTTGCAACATACACTTTGGAACAAACATTCACTTCCTCAACTCCTGTTTGACGTGTCCCACTGTTCTTCATGGTTTAGTCTTTCTTGTTGCTACAGTGAACTCAACTTTGTTGACTATAGGTATTCCTGGCAGTCCCCCATTGAAGGGCATCAAGATAAACACAAAACTTGGCACTTTCATCATTAATACAACTACTCATGGGGCCAAAGCTTGGAAGGCACAAGTAAAACCAGAAAGGAGCTGATGGATTGATAGATAGAAGGACCAGAGGGATAGCACGCACAACAATGGTGGAGAACTGGTTTAATGTGTAAGATACTGTAGACAAGGAACATAGGAGAAGACAGACTTCAAAATGGTGATGACAATTTGTACTGAGCCCCTACTCTTTATTGTGCAAAACACAGCTTCTTAATTTCAGTAAGCTCTAGTACTCTAATTAAAGACTAATTTTTATTATAAAGATGGAGCTTAAAGAAAGTTCTTTTTTCTCAGCGTGAATAATCATTTGCACATCAATTCACATTCACAGAATATTTTCAAAACACAAGAGTGCTGCAGTGTTCCCTCCCTTTCTCCAATGATATGATAGAGAAAAAAAAAGGAGAATATTTCCTACTCTAAGAGGAGAGCTGAAAGAACACTGTCTCTCCTCTCTTGCAAGGTAATGTAACTCAAATTAAATGAAAATTAATTTATTTTGTCATTCGGAGACCACCTTAATCACCAACTTGGTCAATGGAGAAAAATTATCACTAAATATTCATTCTTGTTTAAACTTAGTCCGATAATATTGAGAAGCATCTTTCAGAGATGCAGATTATCAAGATAAAATATTTGGACTCCCAGAAAGCCTCCACTTGCCCCTGCTTCTCACCTTATGGTGGTCTCGTGTTATATTGAGAGAGGGATTTTAAAGATCACCTTGACATGAAAAGGGACTGAAGTCCTCCAAAGTGATGCCCTCTATTTTCCTGGTCTCTCACAATGTTCCTTGTAAACATGGACGCAGTTAACCTTGCTAGTAGTCATGGCTGAAGCCTGTTATTGGTTCAGTTAGCTTGGTTCATATGATTGGTCCTCAACTCAGTCTCCACTGGCTCCAGGTTGCTGATTGCAATTGATTCCCCATCACGTCTATTGGCTTGACAGCTACAGGGTTCCTTCTGACAGGCCAGCCAGATCCTGACTGAATACCTGTGCCATATACGAATTGGGGTTGCTTCATGAAAGGAAATTTCAGGCTTCCATCTGGCAGATCCCATCATAGTGCCAAGTTCCTAGAATCTCATTCAAGGTTGGTAGGAGAGGGGCAGCCCAAGAAGTAAACCTTTTCTAGATCTCTCAAAGAGCCTCCTTCTCAGACTTTAATGTTATCCTTATTTATCAGAGGTAGCTCCTTCCTATACTCTGCAGCCACAAGCAGGGAAATTGGTGACTGCTTCTTTCGTTCTCTCCCTCCTTTTCTTCTTTCTTCTAGTCATTTTCTAGACAGAAATAGGCAGTATTTCTCTATACCCTCCCTATGCGCTATTTGCCTTGTGCCATTGGGAAGTAAGCTTAAGAGACTAAAGTCCTATATGGGTGGGATAAGGAATATTTATAAACTGGATTCACTAGGCTGACACTTCATAGCCTATGATATGGAAAATACTTATTAAAGACAATTCTGGACCTGCAAGTCTGCCACCTTGTGGCACAATCTAATTTAAAATATTATTGACTATTACCTAGGTCTTCTGTAACCAATTATAATTACTTCTCAGGTAGATGGATACCTAGGAAAAACTAAGTCAACTGTAGTTTAAAGGGAAAGTAAGAAAGAAACAAACTAATCTGTTAGTTCAGGGAGAACTGACTGATAACGTAATTGAACTTGTGTTAATGGTGTCAATTCATGACAGCAAAACAGCAACCAGGAAGAGCACTAGGGTTTATGACATTGTGTGTCTTGACACGTTATTTTGGATCTGAGTGTTTGGGGTGGTGGTAGAGGTCCTCTAATTATTTTTCTTTTGCTAGAGGCACATTTGATTACTAACACAGAGAGACAGCACCATATAAAATTATACATTCCACACAATTTACTTTCTCTTTCAAGTTCAATGTACACAACAAATGGTGAAATATTTATTTATTAAAAATTTGTAGTCTGTAGCCCTCTCAGTGATTCTTTTTTTAAATCTACAATATGATTCACGTGCTCTATAACTGTTTTAACTGTTCTAGAACTATGAGGGTAATGCTAGGCATAAGATGGGAGCATCTCCCTAATCAGAAGAGGGAAGTGAAGATTTTAATGTCTATTTAAAATCAGTTAAGGTCTATAATAAAAATGCGAACATAACACAAAACATTATTAAATATATTTACACACTAAATATCCCCTAGTGTTGTACAAATACTAAATCTTAACCAAAACTGGATTACATTCTGATACTTAAATTCTGCTTTTCCTACTTCATGAATTATTTCAAAGGCAATTTTCACCAGCATGTGACTGTAAAGTGCTGATATATCTATATATATATATAGATATATATATATATATGTATTTTTTTTTTTGAGACGGAATCTTGCTCTGTCACTCAGGCTGGAGTGGAGTGGCCCAGTCTCAGCTCACTGCCAGCTCCGCCTCCCAGGTTCACGCCATTCTCCTGCCTCAGCCTCCCACATAGCTGAGACTACAGATGCCCGCCACCATGCCTGGCTCATTTTTTGTATTTTTAGTAGAGACGGGGTTTCACTGTGTTAGCCAGGATGGTCTCAATCTCCTGACCTCATGATCCACCCGCATCGGCCTCCCAAAGTGCTGGGATTACAGGCGTGAGCCACCGCGCCCAGCAAGTACTGATACTTTTAACCCTCTGTAAATACATTCAAAGTTTAAACACAGTAGAGAAGTTTCTCCTCTGTTGGAAATCTCACATAGCTATACTGAGGAAAAGAAGTTGAGTTGTCTTTCAAATTGGACATACTAATTTAACTAAATATATTATATACCATACCATACGATGTCAACGGATTTTAAAATTGGTAGTTCGATGGTTAAAAGTCACTCATTTCAAATAAAATATTAAATTGTGGTGTAACAAATAGGATAATGATTTAATACCAGCTCAGTGATCAACTTACAGTCATTTAGAAATGACTGATTTTATACATACATGCCACAGGGTAGTACTGATTTAGCAAAATGTGCTTCATTTCCATTAAACAAATTTACATGCACATGCATAGAAACAACCTGCAAAATCTTCACTATATTCTATCATAGATATCCACTGCAAAACACTGTAAATATTATCATCTTAATAATTCTCGTTGCTTCTCTAACTGTAGAAATATTTTGAGTTTTGCCTTGACTGCGGGCAAGATTTTAATATGGAATGTTTTCAAGGCTTCACATTCCAAAAGACATGAAATGCTATTTTAGGCGATAATTTCTAAGAACCTTGGTCCTATACAGGCAGGACTCACAAAAGTCAATCCTTTGATTCTCTCCAGTGATCTCATGTGCCTACAGTAAAAACAACTTTAAAAAAAAATTACAACTCTATCATGAATATATTGCTCTTTTGATTTGACCCTACTCAACCAGACAGATGACCAGCTGAATGAAATCTAAAATAGTTTATGAGGTACTACAGTTGACTGATACATAAAGGCAAAATACATGAAGAATATATTTTACTTTGTTGAGTAAACTAAGGGTACTAGGATTACTACGATTGTCCAGAAACTGTAATCAATGTACCTGTTATATTCAGAGGAGCATTAAAATTTTAGATTATCATTAGCAACAAAGAGTGAAAGCTAATATTAATCTCAGCATAGCACCTTGTTCCTTTAAGCATAAAGAAATAGACAGAATTTGGCAATGCTGCATAGCTTTGGGGACATAATACAGTGACAAAAAGATACAGAGTTCCAGGTCACTGTGGTGAATGCTTTGTGGTGATGTTAATGGTGGTGATAGTCATAGGCTTAGTGGAGTGCATGCCACTGAAGGGCGGGGCCATAGAGAGGGAAAGGAAGCCATCTGAAACAAATAATAATCAACATCAAAGAGCAAGATACATGAAATGTTTTGAAAGCATGCCCACAAATTCTTTGAAGCCTTCTTTAAAAGCTGAAGTCGAATTCCCCTCATTTTGAACATAGGCTGGCCTTGGTTACTAGCTTCTAAATAGTAAAATGTGGCTAGATGATGCTGCATCACTTCTGAGGCTAGGTTTGAAAAGGCATAGTTTCCCCCTGGCTCGCTCTCTCTCAGAATATTCACCCTTGGAACTAAGGCCACATGAGAAGGCGCCCTTGTAGGTGTTCCAGTCAATACCCTTTTTTGAGATCTCAGTTTACAGCCAGAATTACCTGCCAGCCATGTATGAGTAGAATTTCTCACAGATGACTTTAGTCCCTGTTATTATCAAACTGCATGAAAGACTTGAAGCAAGAACTGCCCCGCTGAGTATAGTCAGCACCCAAAACCATGAAGAGATGATAGTAATAATAATAATAAATGACTGATGTTTTACTTTGTCAAGTATTGGAAGAGTTTTATGCAGTAATAAACAACTGAAACAATGGGACATTTCCAAAACTAGTGGTCCTGAGACGTGGCTTGTGTGGACATTCCTGCTGAGGTTAACCTGCTATTCTCCAGGGATTAAAGCAATTCTTAAATCTCTATCAGAGACGCTGAAATGCAATTCACATAAGGCAATATATGATGGCAAGTAATAGTGACATGCTTTGTGTGATATCTCCTTAATATGAAGTGATTTATATATAACCTATGAAATGGGGAGCTAAAGAGTTATAATTATTCCATTTGTGTCCAGCCCTGTCCAAGGGAAAGTGTGACTTGACCATCTGCCATGAGAATTCTAGATACTTTGGCACTCTTGCACTAGAGATAGGGGATATCTGAGTACAATCGTCTAATGGAACTAATCAGTTAATCATTTCTGTTTATTTCATTATATATTTATACCCCATGTTGTTTCAGAAAAGATTTGAGTAAGCTTAAAAATATATATCCTTTTGGGAAAGAGAGCATAAATTTAAAATGTGACAAATTTGGCTCTAATTCTAATTTTTCTTTCTTTCTTCTTTTTTTTTTTTTTTTATGGAGTCTTGCTCTGTCGCCCAGCCTGGAGTGCAGTGGCATGATCTCAGCTCACTAGAGCCTCTGCCTCTCATGTTCCAGTGATTCTCCTGCCTCAGCCTCCCGAGTAGGTGGGATTACAGGCGCCCACCATGACGTCTGGCTGATTTTTTGTATTTTTAGTAGAGATGGGGTTTCACTGTGTAGGCCAGGCTGGTCTTGAACTCCTGACCTCAAGTGGTCCTCCCGCCTCAGCCTCCCCAAATACTGGGATTACAGGTGTGAGCCACCATGCCTGGCCTGGCTCTAATTTATCTAATATCCAAAATACAGTGAGACATATAGACAATTACGTAATTCACAGAGTTCATAAAATTCAACGAAACAGTTGCTCAGGAGTATACTTATTCCTAAAATAAAAAGTGAAATAGAATTATCTTTCATTCTGGTCAGGGTCAAAAGAAGAGGTTATGATGTGTTGTAAATGAACAATATCTTTTAAATTACTACATAGGCAAGATCCGGAATAGTTATTTTTCCTGTCATTCTCTTACTTTCTCACAGTTTAAATTAAATAAGTAATACATTTTTACTAAAAATAAGAAAACAACAGGAAAGCATATAAATTAAAAGATGAGAAAATATCCCTATATTTTTGCCCTTACCCTGATCACCAAATTTGAAATGTCACTTTCATCAAACAAACCATTTTAGACTCTATTTAATTTCTTAGATTTGTTTATTCTTGCCATGGCACCACACAGTTTATCAAGATTGTTTCTCAGACTATTCTTCAATAAGGCTGACAGCAAAAGCAGCTTTTTTTAAAAAGCACATCTCATTCAAACAACATTTCTGAAATATTTTTTTTAAATCAATTGCACTGGTAAAAATACTGAATGATGGAGAGCATGAGATGATTTTTTCTAGTAATTGTCTAAAATGTAGCTATTAAGCATTCAATATTAGTTTAGAGTCATAGGTCTTAGGAGTAGCAATTTAGGGGTATAGGTTTAACATATTTTGGTGAAACTGTAATATGAATTCATCTGGAATAGAGGGATAATCATCTTCTCTGAGGAGAGTTGAGTGGGATCAGGACAAACCTACTTGAAGGGCAAAGTTTCCTTCCGTAACTTATTTAAATAGAAGGCAACTCATAAAGGATTGGGTGACCAAGGCCCCAGGGTCTTGCCCCATGGTTCCAGTCATTTAAATGTTAGCATTACCTTCATTTGATTACTTTCCTATAGAAAAGGAAGAAACACATCATTTTTTATGAGTATCTGTATCTGTTGACAATTTTATTTTTCAGTTCAAATTATTTCATCAACATTTTATTTATCAACATTTTCATCCATGATTTGAAGGAATGTGTTCATAACCTAGTACCTAATTATGCCTGACCAAGTGAATAGAATCAAGTGATTCAAAATATGTTGTCTGAGTCCATTCATCCCTTCATACAACAAATATTAACTGTTTAATATTTTATTTAATATTTAACTGGCATCGTATTGATGTGCTGACACTGTCTTTGATGCTGGGGTTAAAATATTTAGCAAGGCAGACATATCAGGTTTTTCTGGTCTTCTGGATTTTTTCTATTTGGAAATAGAAACAATATACAAATAAGTGATATTTCAGATGATGAGCATTATGATTGGGTTGTGTCTGTGGAAAATAATCTTTGGAATTGAAGCTGTAAGACTAAAGACAAGAGGAAATGAATATAAACACGGTAACCTCGTTTTGATAAAGTCATTTCTCATTAGAATATAGGTTATAGATTCTGAATTTGGCATACAGATATACTTGAACAAAAAAGTAAATGGATAGCAGATGTTAATCAGGTTTCTAACTGTCGAGTAGTATGTTACAGATAAACAAGGGGGTAAATAAACCCTTTGATACTGAATTAGAATTGGAGACCAGTATAAACTCATTTTTATCTTAATCTGACATAGTTGGATACATACAGAAATAATTTTAGACAGGTGTGTATGCATGGTTTATTAAGCATACATATCTTTCTTAGCTCTGTTCACTGAGAGGGCTTATAAGCAAGTATACCTCTGTAGCAATAATCAAGCACTCAGGTCTTAATTTGTAATACAGTCCTCCAATCACAGGAATCAGGGCTTCTTGGAGAAATGGCTGGGGCAGAGAATATACAAGATGAGCCTGGAACATCTAATAGTACCAGAAAGTAATGCAGTGTTCCAACAAAAAAGATGAAGTCATGTCAAAGAAACACAGGAGCCAACCTGAAAATGTTCCCAGTGGGCAAAGCTAGAGCAAATTGAGCAACAAAAACAACAGCAACAACAAGAAAAACATTGTAATGAATCATAATGCAAAATATTATACATATATATATGAATCCATACGAAAATAAATAAATGATCAAATAAGTAAATACATGAGGGAGAGGGGAGAAATCTGTGGTACAGAAAAACAATTTATATACTCACATCTCATGGAATTGGAGCTTAAAACTCCACCGCTTGAGTGTGGACTGCACTTAATGACTTTCTTCCAGAGGGAACTATAACGGGAGGCAGGGGAGTAACTTTACAGTGGAAAAACCTAACAAGCACTAGCTCCATCCCGGTGACCCAGGTTAGCTTCATCAGTGATGCTATCATGTGGATAACATGTACCCTTGATACGATGTAATAAGTATGGCACTTCCCATCTCTAGTCTTCCTCCCAAAACCCCATAACCTCAGTTTAACCATGAGAAAAACTTCAGACAAACCTAAATAGAGGGACATTTGACAAACTACTTCACCAGTCATTCTTAAAACTGGCAAGTCTATCAAAAATAAGAAATATATAAGAAACTATCAGAATCCAGAGGAGGCTAAAGAAACATGGTGATTAAACATAATGTGGTATCCTGATTGTGATCTTGGAACACTTTTTAAAATTAGATATAAACTAGTGAAATCCAAATACAATGTGGAGTTTAGTTAATAGTCATATACTAATGTTTGGTTTTCTATCGTATGAAATATAGTAATGTAAGATGTTAAAATAGAGGTAACTTGATGTGATATATAGGAGCTCTTTGAAATGTCTTTGCAACTTTACTGTAAATCTAAAACAATTCTAAAATTAAAAGTTTATTTAAATTTAAAAAACTGGGCTTTGTGATAATAGGGTGAGGATCAGAGTGAGTTGGTTACTTTAGACTGGAGGTAAGTAGGGGAAAGTTTTTCTGAAGGTATGGTACTTGAACTGAGGCAGAGCCAGGGATACAAAGATCTGGAAGAAAGAATAGCAAATGCAAAAGCTTGAGGCAGGAATGAGTCTGTGATTTTTAAGGAATAGCAAAAAGGCCAGTGTGGCTAAGACCATAATGTATGAGTAGAGAAACTGGTGATAAATGAGAGCAAAGAAGAAATAAAGGGAGTAGAATATCTAGGGTTTTTCAGGTTGTACGTCTGTCTCTCATATTGGACTAGGAATTTTCTCACCACAGAGCATGTGGCATCCTTTTCTGCTCCAACTCTATGATATTGACTAATAAATACAGTATGTTTTTAGTAACTGAATTCAAAATTGAGGGAAAAAACATAGACCCAATGGTGTACAGAAAAATGTTTAACCATTGATTTGCTAGAGAACAAGGCCAGATTTGTAGTGTTGGCCAATATTCTTGATGTACGTAATCTCACCGCAGTCAATTTCAAGCTACCAATGTGATATTACTAAAGGAGGCATTGGGAAGAGGTGTACACAATAAGCTCTCAAGAGCTAGTAGAGCTCCAGCACATCACTGTGAAGACACCACATAGGATCTCTCTGAACAAAACTCAGCACAGTTTTCAGGTGGCTATGATTCCACCTAATTGTTCAATCACAAACACATATTTTCCCAACTTTTTCCGAAGGACATATGAGAGACATTATTAAATGTCTTCAATTATAGGTCAAAGTTACCCAGAAAAAGAAAATCCAATTGATAAGTACTTACTTCTCGGTTTGTTCTTGGTGAAGTAATTTTTGCTCTCCCAAATCACCAATTCCCATTCACAGTACCTACCCACAAATCATCTCACCAGAATCATTTACTAAGGTTTTCTGGGTATTAATTTTGATAGTTTAAGTAGCTGGTTGGAATCTCCATCCTAAGGTCCTGGAGTAGGGCCAGCATGCTAATATTGGAAAGGTTTTTTGGAATTGAGCATTTCTCCCCTGGATGCCTCAGACAATTAGGGAGAGCAACATAATAAAGCAGTTGCTCTATGTCCTGATGAATCAAGAAAATGGAGGGAACCAGGGTTGAAGGAATAGCAGGAGGATGCATGGAAAGGGAACAAATCCAAGAAACTGTTCTAGCAGAAGCAGACAAGAACCCATAGTTTTTCATGAGTCTTTTGGAGAAGTCTCAGAGGATGGCATGGACTTACAGTCATCATTCAGTTTCCTAAATTGTGGAGTAGATTTTATGTGTATGTACAATGAAAATTACTGCAGGCCATATTTCACTGGTGTACAATGCCAAAACACAAAGATCAGTCTTTAATAGTAGTGTAGTCTCCAATGGAGATGATAGATCAGCTCACATTATAACTTTAGAGTGGAATCAACTGTAAAAACTCACTTAATCCTAAAAATAGACTTCTGATAATATTCTTATCTCATTTAAAATACAGAAAACAATGCTTAGAGAGTTAAGCCATTAGGCTGAACCGTATGACATCACCATATTTGTGGGTGATAATGCAAATATTAGTACTTCCATAGTCAATTCTGGCCAAAAGTTAGTAACAAAGCAAAACCTGACTTGAACCCAAGTTCTCCAAAACCTGGTCCTGTTTTCTTTCCATTTAACTTCATTGCTTTTCTAGGATGACAATCTCTGAGCTTAAAAACTTCTAGAAAATTGGGTTTCTAACTTTCAGGCATGGCTTGAAAACAATAAATGATCTAAAATTGTTAGAAAATCATATTGCTAATTTAGTTTTATGTTTACAAGGGTTCTTTGCCCCATTGCTTAGCAGAATTGCCTAGGGAGATTAATAAAATGCATTTTCCTAGACCACATACATGGTTATTCTGATTCATAAAGTTTGTAACAAAGTTCAAATTCTATGTTTTTAATAATTATCTGCTGTGTTTCTGATGTACTTGGTTCTGGAGAAGCTCTGGGGAATCACTGAGATAGAAAAAGAAACCGATATGATGAAATGGATTTTTCTCTTTGTGCAGAGTGATTCGGCACCAAGCAGACACACTGTGAGTCTGAGTACTGAGCTTGAGCAATACAAATAGGTGACCCATAATGATTAAGCATGGAGAGGGTAATGTGCAGTGAACATCCACAGACAACTGGCTTTGACCATATCTTCAATTCAGCCTATACTGAGAACGCTTGCTAGGGGTTTAAGTAAATTGGAAAGAGTCAATTCTTTCCCTCCTTCTCACACTATCATGCTCCCTATTCTCCAACATCACTGGCCCCCGTTTTCTATTCTCCTTGACATTTCCTGCAGACAGCAGCTGCCATTAAGTAACTGTGACCAATCAGGATTCTGTTAGAAGGAACATTCCAGAGATAAAACCATTTTGCACAAAGTTGAAGAAAAAAAATTCTTTATTTGACATCACATCAGAAATAGCGCTTGTACATGAAGCACATCAATATTTCAAGAGACAGAATATATAAGGTAAACAGCAAATAAAACATATATTAAAAGAGGAGATTGTGTTTTCTTCATCTATTAGTAAATTGACCTTTTATGTATTTGTTTGTATAACTCACCAAGTTTAGTTTACATGCCTTCAAAAATAGCATATGATCATACTTTCTCCGTGTCAGTCATTTGTCAATGTCATAGGGATCTTGGGTGTTCTCTACTTATTTCTCCTCCCTCCCCATCCTGCAACACGCACACACACACACACACACACACACACACACACACACACACCAATCCTGTTTTTCTCTAGGTTTACAATCCCCCATTTTGGGGGACTAAGGAGTTGATAAGGATTTAAGTTTTTTTCCTTCTTAAGCTTTAAGTCAGAAATCATCAAGTACTGTTTGCATGTTCTGCGTACCTAGATAAAATTGAAAAATAACCATTAATGTATTTATTTCAGCATATAACTTGAGAAATCACGTAGCAGATGCTGTGCTAAGCCACGGGACCATATCCCTTCAAAAAGCCAGGCAACAATCATGAGTATTTGAGCTTATATTTTAGCAAAGAAGAATGACATTAAACATTTCTCTGAAATTATGATGACCGTTATGAAATACAGAATACCACTAAAGAAGAGTGTAATAGGGAGACAAACTAATCCAAGATTCTAGAGAAGACCCCCATGATGATGTGCTTAGCATATCATTGGTGGGGACAGAGGAAGCACAGGGAAAGTGTGGCAAGAAATTAGGTAAGTAGCAGGTGCCATATATTAAAAGGTTAAGCAAGATTTAAAGCCTTTGGTGACTCTTTGAAAGGTTTAATATAGAAGAGTAATGTTAACTGCTTTCATTCTACTTTTAATTCATCATTTTCAAATTCAAATTGGTGGAGTATTTTCTTCCCAATGCATTACCATGTATATAGAGTTCATTTTCAAAACCATTTTTGCAACTGCCGAAAGTTGTTCATGTGTTAAATCTATTATTCAAAATACTAGCTTCATTCCCCACTTAGTATATATTTATACAGTAACCATGTTTCCCAGGTGTTTGTGTAGCAATTAAGAATAATGCTCTGAGTTAAGGAATAATCTGATGGATCATTTAACCCTAAGGTGATATTGACTTATGGGGTGAGAATTCCTGGAATCAATGGATTCTCATCTCAGTAGATGTCAATTTAAATCCTCAGTCCATGTATGCCCACATCTCATCTTATACCTGTGTTAATGTTTCTACATATAATAATTTTTTTTAAAAAAAGGAGATTTAGAAATAATTGAGTCCAGACCACTTCCATTCAGAGATTCAATGATCAGTCACAGACCACACAGTATGTTAGGACAGAGAAGGGCTATACGGACTCGTCTACTGATTTCGTTTCAAGGTTTTTGACCATGCCACGTAGATTTTACCAATTCTAAAATGTAGATTCACAAATCTTCCTCAAGCTAATGGAGATTACAAATGGGGGAGGGCAGCACTCATTTCAATAGTTACTTTGTCAATAAATTTGATATAGGACATACACTTTCATGCCAGCTAGCTGAACTTAAGACACTGTAATCAGAAAACAAAACCCAAAAAACCCTACTAAAGCAAACCTCAAACTTCAGTTACCTTCTTGAAAAAGACAAGGGTTGCTTGAACCTTAACACATAAAGGAGGTATATTTAATAATTATTAAGGTCCTAATATTGGCATTCCCTTCCACTAAAATAGTTTTCCTTTTTAAAAAATATAAAACATATTACTAAAAAAATTGCTAAGGGCTTTACAAAATGTGAGCCAGCATTTATAAATGCATAACTTGATAAAGTAATATGAAATAAATTCAAATTTCATGTATTCAGTTTCCTTTAAGGATATATAATTTCTGTAAACTTAAGAAAAATGCTTAATAAAATCTTTTGATTTTACAACTCCCAAAATATCTTTAAATAATGAGAACAACTTGAATTTGCTCATCCTTAAAGAGAAGTCTGTTGCTTCCACTCATTTTGGCAGTAGTAATTTAGCTTGGTTTTAGTTATTCACTCTGATACACTCTGTGGGCTATATACCCCCAGTTTTTCAATATTCGGTTGCTGTTGTAATAACAGGTATGTTTGATCTCCTAAGCACCATGGCAGTGAGTACAAACAGGCACATACAAATGTTAGAAAGGAAAAGCCCATGGATTTATTAAGTGATGCAGGACAGGGGAGATAGATAGGGCTCATCAAAGAGCTCAGACATGGAGTACTATGTGCCATTTGAAATTCACACCTGTCAAGTATTTGGAAGTATATGTAGGGAATTAGTGAATCTGAGGTACACTAAAGAAAAAGTGTTGGCTGAGCACGGTGGCTCACACCTGTAATCCCAGCACTTTAGGAGGCCGAGATGGGTGGATCACCTGAGGTTGGGAGTTCGAGACCAACCTGACCAACATGAAGAAACCCCATCTCTACTAAAAATACAAAAATCAGCCAGGCATGGTGGCACATGCCTGTAATCCCAGCTACTCGGGAGGCTGAGGCAGGAGAATTGCTTGAACCTGGGAGGCGGAGGGGAGGGGAAACCGAGCCATTGCCCTCGAGCCCGGGCAAGGGCAGCGAAACTGTGTCTGTGTCTCAAAAAAAAAAAAAAAAAAAGAAAGAAAGAAAAAGTGTTACAGATTAGTGTTATTATTAGATAAGCAAACAAGGGTTCTAATTTGGTCTTTTGTTTTCCTCCTAAGTATATTTAATACATTTCAAGAGGCAAGCCAAACTTACCAGTAGTAAATTCTAGGCCCCAGAACACATCAGATCTTTGTAATCACTTCCCATGGAGCAGGTTCTGTGCTCTGGCTGGACGTGTAATGACAGGTAAGCCAATTTCTCCCTTGAGGAGCTCACAAACCAGTCCTACAGTTGCAGTATCTTTCTCACCACGGGCATGAGATGTATTCACAATGACTTTTATTTTCTATATGCTTATGCTTTCACATCGTAGGGCCTTGTTGACCCCAGAGGGATCTCTTCCCACCCAGGGTTAGAAAATTTCTAGACATAGCAAACAACTACGCTAGGAGCATACCTTTCATACACAAACCAATCAATCCAAAGCCCATAGTCCCAACCACCTCCTTTATAGGCTCTTACATGCCAGGCCACTATCCATCTCCCCTGAACACCCCAGGGCCAAGTGCCAGACAACTATGGATGGCCTCTGTACCCCAGAGCCTGCTGAAATTATTCAAACTATTAAATCCTAACTCTGCTTATGCTGTCCCATCCATTCCTTCCTGAAGAAACCCAACAGAAGCTCTTGTTCACATTTTCCCCTTCCTCTCTCTGCCTCCTAACTGACCCTGGTGCTTCCACATGTGGCCCTGAATGGTGTGCTGTGCCTCTTGTTTCTAGAGATCTTCAAAACAGTCAATTCCACGTCTGTGCATCATATCATATTTTTTAAACAGTCCTGGGTACCCTTAGAATATAGCACCATTGAGGCTGGGTACAGTGGCTCACGCCCTTAATCTCAGCACTTTGGGAGGCCAAGGCAGGCGGATCACGAGATCAGGAGTTTGAGACCAGCCTGGCCAACATGGTGAAACCCCGTCTCTACTAAAAATACAAAAAATTAGCCGTGTGTGGTGGCGTGTGCCTGTCAACCCAGCTACTCGGGAGGTTAGGCAGGAGAATCGGTTGAACCCGGGAGGAGGAGGTTGCAGTGAGCCAAGATCACGCCATTGCACTCCAGCCTAGGCGACGGGGCAAGACTCCATCTCCAAAAAACAAAACAAAAAAAAAGGAATATAGCACCATCAAACCACACTTTGTTTTCAACTAAGGCCTCTGAGATCATCTGTGATTGGTGGAGGGGGAATTGATGTGTTGATGACCAAGGCAGCAGGAATCTACAATGTAGCACTAAATGAGTTACGAATTCTTAATAGGAAAAGGAGAAAAAAGGCCATGAAATAAATTTCACAGAACTGTTTCCATGTTATGTTCAGTGTATGAAAGACAGTACATTTAAAGCACTTTATATTAGAGGTAAAAAGGAGTGCTAACGTCCCAAAAATCCAAGGAATGAGACAGCCTATCTACAAGGGTCAAATTCTATTAACCATTTTTATTAAATCCATTATTTTGCAATCATGTAGCTAGGTTTTACAGAGTGGGAAAAATATATGTGGTCCAAAAACATTGATGGTGGTAGTTGAAAGTACTTGTACTTTGGAGGATTAGATTGAATTCTAGGATTGAATAATTTTTACATAATTGTGAAAAATAATTGATTATGTTAAGATATTAAAGGATTTTAGTCATATATATTTTGGGAACTTAAAATCAATATTAATTAACATTGGTAAAATGCTCTCAATGTAATCAATATTTTAAAACACGTTTTTCTTATTCTTTATAAATAGCTTTATGATCATGAAATAGTGATTAGAGTAAATGTTTCATTTTGGTACAGAAAGGAGTGAAAGAGAGATGATTTTTATTCTCAGAATGTGAAGAATGATATAATTCTCCCCTCTCCTAGCATACAAAAATGCTAATATTTTCCATGACCCATTTGTATGAAGACCATTTATAATGCAATTACATGCTTAGTGGTTCCCCATGATGTAAGGCCTTCTTACACCTGGTACTAACACATCACTGGCTCAACACTTGAATTTCTTGTCTTCTTACCATGTACATGTGCCACGGGAGTTATTGAGTAGACAAAGCAGATGCCCTGTGTTTTCTTTTTTTGTCGTGGCTTTTTCCCACTAATTGTATCTGTACGTGTGTTTGTGTGTGTGTGTGCTCTCAGAGTGCTATATATGTTAAAAAAGGCATTTATATATGTATGTCTGCGTATATATATACACATATACACATAGTTTCAGTTATCATTCAGTTAGCCAAACTAATAGAGAAAAACCAAAAGAAAAAGTAGCCTAGAAAATTACATCATAAAAATTCTCAGGGAAATGTGTCTGCTCTTCAGTGTGGAAGTTCACACCATTATGTTCTTCCTGAGAAAACATTCCATGAAATGCTACAGCTGTGGAGCCTAATGAAAGACCAGAGCATCTGTACTGTGACAGACATTCATTTCCAAGGCCCTGCTGCTGGCCCACTGATGGGTGTGGAGAATGTCCACCACTGTCTTCAAGAACATTCTTCAGGCATTCCAGAATCAGGAAGACTGGCCCCATGGAAAGACACATTTATCAAGACACTACAGCAGATTGTTGATTTTTTTCTGCAGTTGATGTACAATAGAATTAGACGTCATTCATTCTAAAGTCAGAGGTCGTGTTTGTCTAAGAAGGAAATATACATAACAAAAATCTATTGCTAATACAGAGCTAAGAAATCTAACTAGTCTATTGTAGCTGCAAACTATAAAATGTGAAAACCAAGAAAATAAACTCCTACAGGGCTGAAAGGAGTTGTGAAGTCTACCCATACATTAGATGCTTTGTGATCCAAAAGGTAAGGAAATTTACATATACTAAGTAATTAAATTGCACCACACTTTCTGATACGGATTTTACCAATGTGATCACATTTTAATCACAATAGCCCTACAGGTAATAATAGCAGCAATAATATTATTAAAAACAAACATTTATTGAGCACTCTCTATGTGTCAGGTAGTACGAATTTTACATGTATTAATTCAGTATTACATTTTCTCAACAAAGCTAAGGGATAGGAGATATTATAGTCTCCATTTTAGAGTTGAAGAGACTGACACACGGAGAATATGTAACATTCCCCATAACTATAAAGTCAGGCTGGGCACAGTGGCTCACGCCTGTAATCCTAGCACTTTGGGAGGCCAAGGCGGGTGGATCACCTGAGGTCAGGCGTTTGAGACCAGCCTGGCCAACGTGGCAAAACCCCATCTCTACTAAAAATACAAAAATTAGCCAGACGTGTTGGCGCGCCTGTAATCCCAGCTACTCTGGAGGCTGAGGCAGGAGAATCGCCTGAACCCAGGGAGCGGAGGTTGCGGTGAACCGAGATCACGCCATTTCACTCCAGCCTTGGCAACAAGAGCAAAACTCCATCTCAAAAAAAATAAAAAAATAAGGAAAGTCAAAGGGACTCAGTACATGCCATATAAGAAACAACTGGAGGTTTCAGTAAAGAAAAGAGAAAATTAAGAATGAAATCAGGTTGATAGCCACCTCCAAACATGTGAATAACTGTCATCCAAAGAAAGAATTATCTGAATACATATGGCTATATATATATGGCTCCAAGACTTTTTGCCATCAGAAATGAGTGGAGGAGACAGGATGACATTCCGAGTTGCTCAAGACTTGAACACTCTGCCTCAGGGACTGGGAACTGCAGCAATCTCTTGATCACAGGATGGTTCAGGTAAAACCAGGTGACCACCAGGAAGAGTAAAATGAGGCAAAGTATCCTATCTTTAGAATCTCAATGATCTGGGTTCAAGTCCCAGCTTTGCAGCTTACTGTTTGACCTTGGGAAAGCTACTTAAGCACTCTGTCACCATTTCCTCATCAGTCCAAATGGAACCAATAATGGTACCTGGTTCACATATAACAGTGCTTGCCACATGATAAGCTCAATATAACACATCACTTGGTAAATATGCCAAGGTCATTTTGACAACAGGTTTACATTTAGCACGGTTCTAAATGTGAAGTTGTAGTATGCCCTGACTGGTTATGTGCCAAAACTATATACCTGGGTTCCTGTTTCTCTTGTCTTTTATCTTTTTGGCTTTTAGGTGGATTTCATTATTGACAATTTTATAGCTAAGAACAGCACAAAGAGACCAATGGTGAATGTACTTAGGAAATTCTGGCTCATAATTTCTGTTTCTGTAAGACAGAAATCTAAAAATTTACTTTATCTTGTAGTTGTTGCAGTGAGTATGAGGGGCTTTCTAAATATTGAGGGGAAGATGCCTCTTTACTTACTCATTCTGCAGTCTTCCTACTGGAGTGATTCATTTGCAAAAGATCCTTTTTGTGGATTTGTCCTTTTCTTACATTTGTCTGTTGTGACATATTTTCCCTAAAATACAGCTGCCAGTTTGATCTACATGCTGTGTCAGCTGGAGGGTATGAAATACCTCTCTCACAATTCAGCTGGTCCAATGGAATGGCTTTGATTTTTTTCCCCCAGCTGTTGTGTAAATTGGCTGCTCCTTGAGTACATTAGAGCTAGTTTACATTTCATAGCATTTAATAGCTTTAGAATTACCAGAAATAGCAGTTATAAGAAACATGAAGATGACAGTAGTCCTGCTTCTTGATGATAAAAGACACAAATGATATTTTACACATTTCATCGCTTACTCTGACAGGTGAAGGCAACTACTGCACAACAACTAAGTCTCTGAATTTGCAAGCACTTGATAAGGTTCTGGAAATCTTCCTTCTTTAATTCTTCTCTGCTTTAAACTTTGGTTTCTTCATTTTCTCTGTTTCAATTTAGTTTTCTGTATGCATGAAAATAATCCTTCACCTCCTCAATTTCCCACAGAACAAAAGATTAGATTTATGTGAGATCTGCTTTCTGTACTAAATATGGTCTACTGCTAAGGAAAACAGAATGAGAGAATAAATAGTAGAGAAATAAGGATGTAGAATTTGAGATGCATGGCAGGTTCTGCCTCCTCACCAAGCTCAAAAAACTCAGGCCATTTTCTGTCTCTTCTAATCCCTTCCAATTCAGCAAGGTTGCTCTGAGCTTTAAAACAATCTTTCTTCAATGGATCCTATAAATCTATTTTTATTTATTTATTTATTTTTATTTTTTTTTGAGACAGATTTCCTCTTGCCCCAGGGTGGATCAAGGTCTGCACTCACTGCAACTCTGCCTCCGGTTCATGATTCTCTGCTCACCTTCGAAATTGTGATTATACATTCCACCATCCCACTAATTTTGTATTTTATGGAAAGGGGTTTCTCAATTTGGTCAGGTGGGTCTCAATCTGACCTCAGGTGACTGCCCACGCCTCCCCAAATACGGGTTACTGACCACCACCCTGGCAAAATTATTATTTTTTTTTCTAGGATGGTCCCGAAAACCCCAAATAGAAATAACCTATGAGAAATTTCACACATGGAATTAAATTCACACAGTAAATCGATATACCTGAGATACCCATTGTTGTGGGGGAGGGTATTATGTACTGAGTCGCTGAAGGGTTGAAGGAGGAAGCTGACACCTCTGTCGACAAACTAAAGACAAAGCTTTCCCCCCGACTCTTACTAGAAACTGCCCTGTCCTTAGTCAAACATAATAGAATTCAGATTTCAGTCCGGCTTTCATGTTATAACTGAGTGTTATCCTTTTGTGTTCATCTGTATTCACTGAGTTGACCCCATTTATTCTGTCCCCAAACATCTAGTGAATCTAGCTTCCTGGATTCTTCTCCATATTCTCAAACTGTCATCCCAGAAAATGTTTAAATTAATATAAATGCTAGCTTTGCTTATTCATAATTAGTCACAACACATACTTCCTTCTGCCCTAGAAGAAAGCAATCCACTTGATGCTTACTTAAGAAGACACATGGAGAAGTCAGATTATTTCAACTAGGTACTTGGGGATATGTATAGTTTTTGGAAACAAATGATGATCTTTTGATACTGTGAAACTTATGAAAAGAAAATCCCAATTACTTGGTGTTGCATTTTCCCTACCAGCTAATACTCCAACTTGGGTCCAGGACACTGGTTGTCACCAGGACTTAAAGGATTTGCACACTCCCAGAAAACTCATTTTCCTCCTCACTCTTAAATGTTTTAATGCATTTACTAAGGGTCTATCTGACTCTGTCCTATCTGCGCTTGCTACAAAAAAAGTAAAGAGAAGCAGTCACTCTTTTGATGTTTACAACCACAGGTGGACAACACTGTAACCTCCACTGAGGTCATTTTAACTGTCTCTTTTATGACATGGGTATTTTTTTCTTCTCTCTCTCCTTTCTGTTGATTTTACGTGAAAAGTGTCTATTTTACTCCAACATGATCAGCTCAAGCTGGTTCTTTAAATGATGCCAGGTGGCATGGCTGAGTGTTTGACCTCCCTCCCTTTCATTAAAAAAAAAAGGTTCATTTGTGCTGAGTCAGAAAGCCTCCTCTCCCATACCCAAACAAAGAGCTGTACAGGCACAGGACACTTGGCCTATTTGTAACCATCTGGTTCAAGTGACTTTCAACTGCACCCAAGTCCATTCCCACCTGTGAATTCACCCTGTGAAACTGAGCTAAAAGAACAGGAGTTCACAAGGGCAGCCAGGGTTTCCCTGAGTCACAGCTGAGTTTAGGTTTCACATCTGACAAGGAGGATGTGTTCAGCCAACTGACATTCCTCTCGTAGCAAATGGAAAGTCGTTTAAGTAATTTTAAGAATCATAAAATACTTTGTATAAAAATTGCTTTATAAGTACAGTGCAATTTTGGGGGTGGTAGTTTAGTTAAGGCCTGAATTTTTAGAAGAGTTAGAAAACAAGAGGCTTTCATTCTTTGGGATATGGTTATTATCTCAGTGAAATCATATACCCCATGAGAAGACAGTTAGATCTGACTGCCTTCTCCTTTGAAATTTTCATATCCTTATCTACACTGTAAGAAATTCCCTCTGCGTTATTAACACATACAATACAGTGGTAGATTATGAAGATCTGAGGCGACTGTGTAGATTTGCGGGTACATGGTTGGATGGTGGCCAGAGAATCCTGACTTCTCACTACAAGTTGAGTATTTATTTTACATGTCACCGCATTTCTATGCCTCTCTCATGTTTACTCATATATTTTTAATATGTTTATTTTATGGTCTCAAGACATAAAATAGCATCAGTGTTTGTTCTTTGATCATGCATAGTTGCTGCAATATTTATAAGATTCTATGCATTGTTTTGCATTTAATCAGGTTTAAAAAGTTAGAGCTCAGGAGTAAATTTTAGATTACCAAGACTGAGACTTACAAATGCGAAAGTATCCATATTTGAGGATAATTTTTTAAAACTCCCTCTCTCAAGCTGGCAGTTGAAAATAACAATGAATAAGCAAAACACAAGCAGTTATAATACTCAGGGTTGACAAATTTCAAAATAATGAGATCTTTAATACAGCTGTACAATATGAATGTTCTGGTAATATTTTGTATCACTGTTAGTTTATTTTATACCTAACTAGCGTTTGTCATTGTTGTTAGTCTCCCTGCATGTGCACTTGTGTCCTTAGAGTCAATTTTCAAAATAACAGCCAACGTGACTTTTTTAAAACATAAATCAGAACATGTTACTCCTCTGCTCCAAACCCTGCAATGTCTTTCTGTTTGATTCTGTAAGAATTTTATGAGAGTTGAAGAGATTGCGCATTCAAAAAATTTAACTGGAAAGCATCTAATGGAGAGGCTATATTTGGAGATTATGGTATTAGATAAAACAATAAAGAACAGTAAAACAAGCAGAAACTAGGAACAACAGGAAGCCTTTCCTTGCCCAGGTCTGAATAGACAAAGGCAAGGAACAATTTTGCCAAGACACGGTGAGAGCCATGGGAGAAGGTTGCCTGAAGGGAGCTGTGGCTACACATGACCAGGATAGAGGTTCTTATTTCTCCATTCTCCTGCCATTACATCCTTCCAATTGGCCAGACCTGAATGGAAGCCACGGGGCAAGGTATCCAGAGTGGTACAGTTCACAGATTCTGCCTCCCAAAGCCCAAAGAGAGAAGAAAGGGGAAAGGTGAACAGATTATCTGCGGGGGCAAACAGGGCATGCCTTCTTCATAAGGGCAAAAGCCACAGCCCTTTCTATAACATACAAAGCCTTATACACACATACTTTATCCTCACTCTCCCTTTAATCTTTGCCTTACTTTCCTACTAGTCCTCCTGCCAAATCAGTCCTTTGCAGTTCTTGTAGTACACATCAGACACACTCCCTCCTGGTGGCCTTTACACAGGCTTTCCTCTATATTTAATGCTCTTGCCTCACATATGTATCCTTGTGGCTTACTCAGTAACCTACTTTAGGACTCTGTTCAACCGTGACCTTTGTTTTCCTTAACCACATCTTTAAAATTGTATCACATCTCTTTCCACAGTCTTTATCCCACTTCCCTGCCTGATTGTACTCTATGGCACTTACCTCCATCTAGTATATATTAACATTTATTATTAACGAGAAATTATGTAATTGAGTATGTGAAGTTCTTAGAAGAGGATTTGGCATATAAGACATAAAGTTACATAGGTAACTTTCTTCCATATTGTATCTTCAGCTCAATTGTTCTTACTTATATACAGTCAAATGATACATTCACCTATCCCTACATACAACGTGACCTGATAAAACTCTGTGTTTTGGATTGTACCCTCAAACATATGCCCTGAGTCCACATACAACCCATCTGGGGTAATAGGGAAACATTACTTTACTAACTATATTGCATATAATTAGCAGAATATAATCACAGCTAGTAAGAAATTGTAGATACTTAGGTGAAATGTAAAAGAAACAGGTTAAATTGGCTACAGATTTAATGCCTATATTGAAAGTGACCATTTTAAATAGACATTTAAAATAAAGTTTCATGTCAAAGGAAAGGGTCAGTGTACCCAGCTGTCACCTCTCACAAAGCCATTTGCCACAGAACTTTATGTGGCAAAATTTTTAGGTTGGGATACTGAAAGTGTGATGTTGGAGGTGTCCTTTATTTTCCAGTTATTGGTTATTTTGAGACAGAGTATGGATACTTTACTTATTTTAATGCGGTCAAGTGTCAAGGTTAAAAAACTTTCCTGAGGTGCTTTATTTTGTTAACTTTTATTTTAGGTTCAGAGGTACAAGTGCAGGTTTGTTATATAGGTAAATTGCATGTCAAGGCTTTGGAGTACAGATAATTTCATCACCCAGGCAATAAGCACACTATATCTGATAGGTAGTTTTCGATCCTCCCCCTCCTCCCACACTCTACCCTCAAGTAGGCCCTGGTGTCTGTTGTTCCCTTCTTTGTGCTCATGTATATTCAATGTTTGGCTCCCTCTTATAAGTGAGAGCTTGACGTATTTGGTGTTCTGTTTCTGTATTATTTGACATATGATAATGACATCCAGCTTCATCCATGTTGCTGAAAAGGACATGATCTCATTCTTTTTTATGGCTGTGTAGTATTCCATAGATTATATGAACCACATTTTCTTTATTCATTCTACCATTGATGGGCATTTAGGTAGATTCAATGTCTTTGCTATTGTGAATAGTGCTGCAACTAACATACACATGCATGCATCTTTATGGTAGAATAAATGTATATTCTTTTGGTTATATACCCACTAATGGAACTACTGGGTTGAATGGTAGTTCTCTTCCAAGTTCTTTGAGAAATTGCCAAAGTGCTTTCCATATGGGTGAACAAATGTACACTCCCACCAACAGTGCATAAGTGTTTCCCTTTCTCCACAACCTCACCAGCATGTTATTTTTTTGATTTTTAAATAGTAGCCTTTCAGACTCATGTGAGAAGATATCTCATTGTGGTTTTGACTTGCATTTCTCTAATGATCAGTGATATGGATCTTTTTTTTCACATTGTGTTTGGCTGCATGTGTGTCTTCTTTTGAAAAGTGTCTCTTCATGTTCTTTGCCCACTTTTTAATGAAGTTGTTTGTTTTTTTTTCTTGTAAATTTGTTAAAGTTCCTTATAAATTCTGGATATTAACCTTTGTTGGATAAACAGTTTGCAAATATTTTCTCCCATTCTGTAGGTTATATATTCACTCAGTTGATAGTTTCTTTTGGTGTGCAGAAGCTTTTAAGTTTAATTAGATCCCATTTGTCAATTTCTGCTTTGGTTGTAATTGTTTTTAACATCTTTATCATGAAATTTTTGCCAGTTCCTATGTCCAGAATGTTATTGCCTACATTATTGAGAGTTTTTAACATAAAGCGGTGTTGAATTTCATTGAAAGTCATTTCTGCATCTATTGAGATGATCATGTGGTTTTTGTCTTTAGTTCTATTTATGTGATGAATCACATTTATTGATTTTCTTATGTTGAACCAACCTTGCATCCCAGGAATAAAGCCTGCTTGATCATGGTGAATGGACTTTTTGATGTGCTAGTGGATTTGGAGTGTAAGTATTTTGTTGAGGATTTTTGCATCAATGTTCATCAAGGATATTGGCCTGAAGTTTTCTTCTGCGTGTGTGTGTCTCTGCCGGGTTTTGGTATCAGGATGATGCTGGCCTCTTAGAATGAGTTGGGGAGGAGTTTCTCCTACTCAATATTGTGGAATAGTGTCTACAGGAATGCTACTAGCCCTTTGTACACCTGGAAGGAATCAGCTGTGAATTCATCTGGTCCTCTGCTTTTTTTGGTTCATAGACTATTTATTGTTGCTTCAATTTCAGAGATCATTATTGGTCTATTCAGGGATTCAATTTCTTCCTGGTTCAGTCTTGGGAGTGTGTGTCTGTCCAGGAATTAATCCACCTCTTCTAGGTTTTCTAGTTTGTGTGCATAAAGATGTTCATAGTAATCTCTGATTATTGTTTGTGTTTCTGTGGATTCAGTGGCAAAATTCCATTTATCATTTCTAATAGTGTTTATTTGGATCTTCTCTCTTTTCTTCTTTATTAGTCTAGCTAATGACCTATCTTATTAATTTTTTTCAAAGAAAACAATTTCTGGATTTATTGATCTTTTGAATGTTTGTGTGTGTGTGTGTGTGTCTCGATTTCTTCCAGTTCAGCTCTAATTTTGATTATTTCTTGTCTTCTGCTAGCTTTGGGGTTGGTTTATTCTTGCTTCTCTACTTCTTTTAGTTCTGATATTAGGTTTTTAATTTGATTTTCTAACTTTTTGATGTGAGTGTTTAGTGCTATACATTCCCCTCTTAACACTGTCTTAGCTTTGACCCAGAGATTCTGCTGTGCTGTATCTCTGTTCTCGTTAGTTTCGAATAACTTCTTGCTGTCTTACTTAATTTCATTATTTACCCAAAAGTTATTCAAGAGCAGGTTGTTTAATTTCCATGTAATTGAATGGTTTTGAGTGATTTTTACTTTTAGTCCTGCTTTCTATTTCTATTGTGCTGTGGTCCAAGAGTGTGTTTGGTATGATTTTGGTTCTTTTGCATTTGCTGAAGATTGTTTTATGCCCGTTTCTGTGGTCGATTTTAGAGTATTTGTCATATGGTGATGAGAAGAGTATATATTGTATTGTTCTGAGGCGGAGAGTTCTAAAAAGGTCTATCATATCCTTTTGGTCAATGTTGAGTTCAGGTCCTGGATATCTTTGTTTATTTTCTGCCTCGATGATTTGTCTAATAGTGTCAGTGGAGTGTTGAATTCATTCACTATTTTTGTGTGGGAGTCTAGGTCTCTTTGCAGGTCTTTAAGAACTTGTTTTATGAATCTGGGTGCTCCCGTGTTGGCTGCATATATATTTAGGGTAGTCAGGTTTTACTGTTGAATTGAACCCTTTACCATTATGTCATGCCCTTCTTTGGCTTTTTGTTGTTGTTTGAAGTTTGTTTGCTCTGAAATTAGGATTTCAATACCTGCTTTTTTTCTGATTTCCATTTGTTTGGTAGATTTTTCACCATCCCTTTATTTTGAGCCTGAGCCTATGCGTCTTTGCATGTGAACGCATGCTTGAAGACAGCATACCATTGGGTATTGCTTTTATTATTCACCTTGCCACTCTGTGCCTTTTAATTTGAGCATTTAGACTGTTTACATTCAACGTTAGTATTGACGTGTGGATTTGATCCTGACATTGTGTTGTTAGCTGGTTATTATGCCAACTTGTTTGTGTGGTTGCTTTATATATAGTGTCACTGGTCTTTGTATTTAAGTGCGTCTTTGTAGTGCCCGTGATATGGTTTGGCTCTGTGTCCCCACCCAAATATCAAATGAAATTTTAATCCTCACATGTCCAGGGAGGGACGTGTAATCCCCACGTTTCAAGGGAGGGAAGTGATTGGATCATCGGAGTGGTTTCCCTCATGCTGTTCTCATGATGGTGAGTTCTCACAAGATCTGATGGTTTTATAAATTCCTGTTTTCCCTACCCTCTTCTCTCTCCTCTTGCCACCTTGCAAGGAAGGTGCTTGCTTCCCCTTGCCTTCCACTCCGATTTTATGTTTCCTGAGGCCTCCCCAGCCATGCAGAACTGTGAGTTAATTAAAACTCTTTCCTTTATAAATTACCTAGTCTCCAGTATTTCTTTATAGCTGTGTGAAAAATGGACTAATACATCCTGGTAATGGTCTTTCTTTTACATATTTAGCGCTCCTTTCAAGATCTCTTGTAACATTTGCTTCTCTGAAAATAATCTTATTTCTCCTTCACTGAAGAAACTTAGTTTAGCTGGATATGAAATTCTTGGTTGAATATTTTTTTTCTTTAAGAATGTTGAATATAGGCCTTCAATCTCTTCTGGCTTATAGGGTTTCTGCTGAGAGTTCCAATTTGGGCCTGATGAAGTTCTCTTTGTAAGTGACCCACCCTTTCTCTCTAGCTGCCTGTAACATCCTTTCATTTTGTCTTTGGAAAATCTGATGATTATGTGTCTTGAGGATGATCCTTTTGTGTTGAATCTTGTGGTGGTTCTCTGTATTTCCTGAATTTGGTTGCCGGCCCCTCTAGTGAGGTTAAGGAAGTTTTCATGGATGATATCCTGAAACATGTTTCCAAGTTGTTTTCTTTCTCCCTTTCTTTCAGGGATGCCACCGATTCATAGATTTGGCCTCTTTACATAATCCCATATTTCTTGGAGGTTTTGTTCATTCCTTTTCATTCTTCTTTTTAATTTTTTGTCTGTCTTATTTCAGAGAGCCAGTCTTCAAGTTCCAAGTTTCTTTCCTCAGCTTGCTGTATTCTGCTGTTAATACTTGTGATTGTATTGTGAAATTCTTGCAGTGTGTTTTTCAGCTCTACCAGATCAGTTAAATTCTTTTTTATATACTAGCTATTTTGTCTTTCAGCTTCTGTATCATTTTTGGTGTGATTCTTGTTTTTCTTGGATTAAGTTTTGCTGTTCTCTTGAATATCAATAATCTTTTTTCCTATCCATATTCTGAATTCTATGGTACTTTCTTTAAAAAGGTCTTTGGGGACCACAGAGTTTCTGAAAGATCCAATCTATTGAACCCCCAGTGACACAAGATTTTACTTTCTTGCTGGCATGCCAAGATGGCTGGACATAATAAACTTGAAGCTTTAAGTTTAAAAGAATACCTAAGAATAATGGAGAGCAGTGCTTATTTATTCACAGAGTACAGGTATGCAGATGTGCAGATGCAAATTGGGCATGTGGATGGAACAGATGACATCTGGAGACTCCATTTATTACTCATTACAGATTTGCCTTGAGCTCAAATAAATAACACATTCTGAAGAATCTTAGAAGTATTTGGTGGGAATTATGTTAGCATTTTTGAAGCTATTCAAGGATTTATAAGTATGAATTATGTTGCAAGTATCTGTGTCTGTCTTTGAATATAAACCTCAGGATATATCTAAGTTACCAAACATCCTTCACATTGATATGGTGTAATTTTAAGAGGATCTGCCTGAACCAAAAGCAAACTGTGCTTACCCAAAAGCATCCTTCAAGATTGGCATTGAGTTTACAAATTCCAGGATTAGCCTGAAATTTCTGATGACTTAACTGTGGAAATATTTGGGCACACCAAACTCACTCTCTGTATTGAAAATACTAAAAAGGAAGTTGAGAATGTTCATCAGTGAGGTGGAGTCAGAACTGATAAGTTACTTGAATAAATAGACTTGTTATTCTTAGTAATGCTTTTACTATTTCAAAGTAGTTCTCTTTGAATTAATAAAAATTTTTCAGTTTACCACTTGGCCTATATTATGCACTTCAGTATAACTATTGCTTATTAAATCTTTTGGCACTCACCACAGAATGCCATTATTGTTGTTGTTGCTATTTTAGTTAATATTTTGTAACGTGTGTTGCTCCAGACATTTTCATCTATACTATCTTATTAATGTCCACAACAGAACTTAGAAGTGAGTAAATATTTCAGTTTTCTAAATGATGGTGTTGAAGCTCAGAGGGTTTAACAGATGCTCAAAGTGACAAACAGATATGGATGGTCAATATACATCTATATTTATGCTGCATTTCCCCATTTATAATGGATGGATGGATGGATGGATGGATGGATGGATGGATGGATGAATGGATCTAAAGTGGTGTTTTTGTCATGTATTGGTGTTATAGACAAAATAACCATCACCTAAAGATGTCCACGTCCTAATCTCAGAAACCTATGAATATGTTTCTTTACATGGCAAAAGGGACTTTGCAGAGGTAATTGAATTAAAGATCTTGAGCTAAGAAGATTTATACTAAA
The DNA here is from genome assembly GCF_009828535.3 of Hylobates moloch. Lineage (NCBI taxonomy): Eukaryota > Metazoa > Chordata > Mammalia > Primates > Hylobatidae > Hylobates > Hylobates moloch. Next base: position 31,269,495 of record NW_026652282.1, on the reverse strand, counting down.
CTATCTAGATGGGCTCAATGTAATCACAGGGGTCCTTACAAGTGAGAGAGGGAGGAAACAGAATCAGAGTCAGAAAAGAAGATGTGATGAGGGAAGCAGAGGTCAGAGTGATGAGATTCCAGAAGGGGGCCATAAGCCAAGGGATGCAGGTAGCCTCTAGAAGCTAGAAAATTCAAGGAAATGAAATCCCCCTGGAGTCCCCAGAAAAAAAGCACAGCCAGTGAATACCTTGAGTTTGGCTTCCTGAGAACGACCTTGAAAGTCTGGCCTCCAAAAATGTATGATTATACATTTGTGTTGTTGGAAGATACCAAGTTTATGGAAATTTGTAACAATAACAAAATGAAACTAATATAGGAGGTAAGATAGATGTATAATAACCAGTTTCAAAAATCTCCCAATATTAAATCCACAGAAAAAATACCTTGTTTATAAAATTTTAATTTACATCACCCACACTGTCTCCTTTCTCATGTCTATGATTGTTCCTCCTCTTCTGTTTTACCATGTCAGATTAATAGAAGACCTCTGTTAATTCTTCAATAAATATTTTACATGCTAATTAAATTGATAACAGAAGCTGAAATATAGCATATATGGACTAACTTTAATCTTTTCTTTTTTTTTGAGACGGAGTCTCACTCTGTCACCCAGGCTGGAGTGCAGTGGCGCAATCTCAGCTCGCTGCAAGCTCCACATCCCTGCTTCAAGTGATAAGCGATTCCCCTGCCTCTGCCTCCTGAGTAGCTGGGATTACAGATGCATGCCACCAAAAAAACTATTTTTTTTTTTTTGTATTTTTAATAGAGATGGGGTTTCACCATGTTGGCCAGACTGGTCTCGAACTCCTGTCCTCAGGCAATCCACCCGCCTCGGCCTCCCAAAGTGTTGGGATTACAGGCGTGAGCCACGGCACCCAGCCTAACTTTAATCTTAATGTTAATTTTTCTCCCACTAAACTCTTACAATCATACTGATAGACTGTTTTCTTCCTAACCCACCTTTGATGATCCACTTATGGATGGGTCTTTGCACACCTGCAAATGGAGTTCTACCATTGCCGATGCCTTTCACATCCTCTCTGCTTCAATATGCTCCACTAAGTTTTCAAGTGTCCTTTGTAGAATTTAAATCCTAATTTGTCCATTATATCTTTCCTGAATACTAAGACAGTTATTTGTCAAATCCTGTTTCTGCCAAATATGATAGAATGACTGTATGTCAGATAATATGCTAAACACTCTCTGTCAATTAAGTGTCTACTCTGCCATATTTTAAAATTTTCGTATGTTTATATCTCTTCTCCCCAATAAATATACAAATTCTTTGAGGGGGATTGGGTTTGGCTGCTTATATTATGCCACACTAAAAGTGGTTCCTGCTTCTTAGGTTGTGACTCTCTGAATTTCATTTTTCTTAACTGTCAAAATGAGGACTCATATACAGATCTCCCAGGGTTGTTGTGAGGGGTAATTGATATGGTCTACGTGGAATTTCCTAGGATAGGCTACACATGACTAGCTACCTTATAAATATCAGACTTTCACTTTCTCCTAATTTATAACAAGTGATTACTGAATATTTGCTGACTTGAAATTATAATATGCCTTTTACCACTCTGACTAGAGTCCATCCAGATTTTTTTTAAAAAGCAAACAACATGGAACAGAATTATTCTTATGGCCATTTCAGATCCCGTTGAATAAAACTAAATGAAAAAGAAGAAAGAATGAGAGAAAGAGCAGAAGAATAAAAGGAAAGAAGAAAGAGAAAGAAAGAAACAAAACAAAACAAAACAAAAGAAGGGATCACAGTCATGCAGGAAGATATGTATCTGGAGAAAAAATTGAAGGCCAATTTTGGACTGCTCTTGGGAGAAATGTGAATCATGCTGTATCTTGGTGTAGCAGTTCAATAGTTTTATAGTTCTGGTTTCAAAATCAGACAGAGCCGTAGAGGGTACCACAGTTGATTCTCCAATTTCTAGTTTGGCACATGTCACGGTATATTTTTAAATAACTCTCCAGCCTTGAGATTAATCCTACTTACCAGTCTAGTAGTCTCTAATACCACTGTATTTTATTGCCAACTTTATTTTAATTCCTTTCTCTGGACTGCTTTCTCTTTATTTGAAGGTGCCCAAATTGGAACATGACTCTTGCCAATCAAATTTCAAGCCAATCTATCAATGGAGATACCTCTGTTGTGTCTTCAGAGCCCAACTACACAATTCATGAAATAAAACAGCTGCCTTGGAAATAAGCCTAGTGTTTTGAAATAATTTATTCAACTTCTTTCCTCTTAGAAATTTAAATTTGCCTCAAAAGCCAGACATGATGCTTATCAATCTGTCTTATATTGGAATTTGCATTTCCTGTGAAGCCTAACAACAACATTTCTGTACTGCATTATTACTGGAACCTTTAGTGTTTTTGTTAATCAGAGCAATTTTATGAAATTGGCTGCAAAAAGATAATAAACTTGTGCTATTTCAGCAGTATGCTTAACCTTGGCACTTCATTTCTGATATCATCCAATTTTTTTGTAGAGATTAGAGATCTTGTTCTGCATTGGGCTCATTGTGTATACACATTTAGTTTATATAATTAAGCACTGACTTTATTTTTTCCCCTTGAAACGCTCAATATGAAAAGAAAATTTGGTGTTTTCTTGGGTCAGTATATAACCCATTGCTGTATCAGTCTCCTTTGCCCTTCAGCATTGCCCAGGATTCCAGAGATTCTTGAAAGGAATATTAAAAGAGTTAATTGATTGGTGAGATGACTAAACCATTTAATTCCAGCACAAGTGTAAGAAATGGAGATCCAAACTTTAATAATGATCTTTCAGAAGGATGTAATAAAATGTTTTCATGTGTATTGTAAATTTTCTTTCAGTACAAATAATTGTAGACAAAATACACTGATCACTGACCAAAGAATAAGTGAATCATATACCTGAATTTGATGAGATTAAATTCAAAAATTAAATAGAATAAGAATAGTAAAATAAAAATCATGTAGATGTCCATTTGTTCGTCTATCAGGTTTTTCTGATACTTCTGTGAACTACTAGTCAGAATATTTGGGATGGATGTTAAATCTATTTTCTTAGGGAAAAAATATCAAGCAAATAAAAATACTCCAAGCCCCTCATACCAAATTTAGGCACCAACACTCATCTTCAATTAACCACAATAGCCACATAATTGATTGTTTCCCTTCCTTGATGTACATATGTTGAAGGAAATATATCTGCTTATATATTTCAAGTAGTCTGCACTTAACCATGTCGACATTACACCTCCGACACACACACAGATTTCAATGTAGGTTCCTACAAGCTGGATTAAGAAGGTTCCTAACTTTTGGTGTTTTAGACATGAAGTCCTTGCCCACGCCTATGGCCTGAATGGTATTGCCTAGGTTTTCTTGTAGGATTTTAATGGTTTTAGGTCTAACATTTAAGTCTTTAATCCATCTTGAATTAATTTTTGTATAAGGTGTAAGGAAGGGATCCAGTTTCAGCTTTCTACATATGGCTAGCCAGTTTTCCCAGCACCATTTATTAAATAGGGAATCCTTTCCCCATTTCTTGTTTTTGTCAGGTTTGTCAAAGATCA
>NW_026652282.1:31131401-31265504 GCF_009828535.3 Hylobates moloch | reverse complement strand
CAAACCTGCACATTGTGCACATGTACCCTAAAACCTAAAGTATAATAAAAAAAAAAAGAAGGTTCCTAACTAAAATCCAGAATTATAGAAAATGTTAATCAATATTTTCTCACATTTTAAGCCCATTTTCTTTTTTTCCTTTAACTTTTGGCTTTAACATGTTTTGTCTGCCAGCTTGCAACAACGTAACTTACAACATACTGAGCTTTAGATTACAAAACACAAATACTGAGTTCTACTGCTTCTTGGTGGTATTTAATGATGTTGCATAGTAGATGCCATTTTTCTTAGGTGGAAAAATCCTCTGTTAGGAGCCATAAAGCTTCTTATACCATCAATCTTCACAGAGTGAGAATATAAACACCAGTGTGAAACAAATGTGATTCCAGTGGAAAGAAATAAGTGAACCTCATCCCTACACCATGGGGCTGACTTTATGAGGTTAGCTGCAAAAAATTAGCACTGAGATCTATGATAATAATAATAGTAGTTTGTAATAACAGTTAGCATTTACTGAATATTTACTAGACAGTATTTTAAGCGTTGTCTTAGGCTATGCTCTCTTGGAAACATACTCTTGGGTTAGATGGAATGCAGTAGTCTAATCAGTCATTCTCTTGTTACCAACTCCTGAGAGAGAGGAAGGGAAACAAACAGGACTAGGCAGCAAGAGAAGTTGGCTACAGTAGCTGCAACAGAGGCTTCATCCGATGCCATGAGGAGCCTGGAAGTTGGATGGCCCTTCAGAGTTATCCTAAACTGAGCCAAGAAGACTAGACAGAATCACAATTTTTGGCCTTGTACTGTCCTTAAGATGGGGCATAACCTTGTTCAAAGCAGTTCCCTTCAGCTGAGGGAGATCCCATGAAGGGACTCAGTTGTGAGATACCACCAGCTAACTCTCAGCAGCTGTAAGAATGAGTCCCTCAGTCCTGAAGTATCTGGATGGTGCCCCACAATATCTACCATAAATGTCTCATATGTAATATCTAATTTATTTTTAACAGCCATCCTAGGAAGCAACCACTATTATTATCTCAACTTTACAGACAAGGAAACTGAGACTCAAGGATTGGTAATCTAGGAAGCCAGGATTTGAGTCCAGTTCGAGACTTTTGTCCCCACCCTCCAAAGGGGCGGTGTGGCGTTGTACTACTATTGATTAATATTTGATGAACTTACTTAGGAAAGTCACAGATTAATTCAACTTTATATTTGAGCATAAAATGTCTAGCTTTTGAAAAGCAATTGAAACTCATTGCTGTCATAACATTTATGTTAAAAACTCAGAAACAATCATTGGTGTTTGAAGTTCCCTGTGAACTAAAACTCCTACTTGAGTTAAAGCTGGGTGGTGAGTATGAAGAGGTACATTATATAATACTTTATACCTTAATAAAAGATTAAATTTTTCCAAATTAACATTTTTAAAGGTCACAAGAACCAGAGGGGTTTACAGGTGATAGTATTTTAAGGTGAAAAATAGTTAATTTCAAAGTAATCTCAAGTATTTCAGGTGAATAGAAAAAGATGAAAAACTCTCCAGTGTATTTTATGAAGGTACCAAGACTTTAATATCAACCCTGACAATGACAGGTAAAAGTATAGCCCAATCTCACTTGGTGATAGAGATGAAGCATTCAAAATAAAATCTCAGAAACTAGATTCAGAAGAATAGCACATTATGTTTAAGTAGCATTTATTCTGGGAATGCAAGGATGGATTGATTATTATAAAAAGTCAACATTATCAATTCTATCAAAAAGAAGAGTAGGAAAGCCTCATAGTCGTATCAACAAGTGCTGAAAAAGCAGTTGATAAAAACCAGAGCCTTATTAATAAAAGTACTATGTCAAACAAGAATAAAAGGAAACTACTTACAGTAGGCTTCTTATTAAAAATTAACAACAAATATATAGTAAATAATAGTCACTGAAACAATCACCATTACAAATCAGGAAATAAGGCAAGAACACCTGTTTTGGCACCCTGCTCTTAAAATAGCTGTGCATTAGTTCCCTAGCATTGCTCTAACAAAGTACTAAAAACTTGGCTTAAAAATCCAGAAATGCATTCTCTTACAGTTTATGATGGTGGAAAGTCTGAAACCGTGGTTTTGGCAAGGTGTCTTACAAGGCTCTAGGGGAAAATTCTTTTGTGCCTCTCTCTTGATTCTGGTAGTTGCTGGCAATCCTTTTCCTTGGCTTGTAGTAGGTTGGTGCAAAACTAATGGTGGGTTTTGCCATTACTTTCAATGGATGCATCACTCCATTCTCTACCTGTATTTTCACATGGCCCATGTGTCTGTGGCCGAATTTCCGTCTTCTTGTAAAGGCACCAGTTATTGTATTAGGCCCCACCCTAATCCAGTTTGACCGTATCTTAATTTGATTACATCAACAAAGACCCCATTTCCAGATAAAGTCAAATTCACAGGTTCCAGGAGTTATTACTGCAACATATGTTTTAGGGGACATACTCCAACCCATAATAATCTATTGAAAGTTAAAACATACATTAACTTTGATACAGCAATCCCACTCCTGGAAATCTCTCCCATCGAAATGAAAGCCCTATTTTTAGAGAAAACACACACACACACACACACACACACACACACACACGTCTTTGTGTACAATATATGTAATACTTATTTTGATGTTGAAAACAAACTGAATGGCACAAATTGAGGAATTGTGGTATATCCCAACCATGTACTACATTCAGGAATTAAAATATTTTAAAATAATGATTTAGGCCGGGCGCGGTGGCTCACGCTTGTAATCCCAGCACTTTGGGAGGCCGAGGCGGGCGGATCACGAGGTCAGGAGATCGAGACCACGGTGAAACCCCGTCTCTACTAAAAATACAAAAAATTAGCCGGGCGTGGTGGCGGGCGCCTGTAGTCCCAGCTACTCGGAGAGGCTGAGGCAGGAGAATGGCGTGAACCCGGGAGGCGGAGCTTGCAGTGAGCCGAGATTGCGCCACTGCACTCCAGCCTGGGCGACAGAGCGAGACTAAAAAAAAAAAAAAATAATAATAATAATAATAATAATAATGATTTAGAGTTGGACCAGTTGGCATGGAGGTACTCTACAAGGTTAATGATAATGAGTGAGAAAGATGAGATGCAGAAAACGTTGCAAAGTTTAATACTAATTTTCTAAATCAATGAAACATAATTCCTATAGCAGTTTATGTAATCTAATATATGCTAAGATTAGTGTGGGGCAAAATCAAGTATTCAAAGTTATTATTAACATGGGTTACTTTCTGTAATGAGGATAAGAAAGGTAAGAGGAGAAAAGGGGAAACAAACTAAGAGAATAATGAAAACAAAAAGCTTTAAAAATCCTTACAAGAATATGTCACTCGCATTCAGTTAAAGTTATTTATTTATGTATGTGTATAAAAAAATTACCCTCCATTGCTAAAAACATAAATATTGAGTTAAAGAACTGTTGCAAGTATTTTTTATTTTTATTTTTTTTAGACAGGGTCTTGCTCTATTGCATAGGCTGGAGTGCAGTGGTGCAATCTCAGCTCACAGCAGCCTTGACCTCCTGGGCTCAAGCAATCCTCTCGCCCTCCTGCCTCCACCTCCAAAGTAGCTTGGACCACAGGCGTGCACCACTGTGTCCGGCTAACTTTTTTTGTTGTTGTATTTTTTGGTAGAGACAAGGTTTAGCCACGTTGTCCAGGCTGGTCTCAAAATGGGCTCAAGCTATCCACCTGCCTCAGCCTCCCAAAGTGGTGGGATTACAGGCTTGCGTGAGCCACAGCACCCGGCCAGTTGCAGGTATTCTTACATAAAGATCCCCAAAATGAGTAGACTTAATGACTATTATATAGTTTGGTCAAAATGTACAACATATTACAAAAGTGGCCAAAAAACCCTGAATAAACAAGTAATAATTACATGTTAATGGCAAAACTTTGGGAACATAATTTCTTTAAAAATTATGCATAGGAACTCTTTTTACATGTGTATGCAAATAATATTTGAAGCAAGCGAAATTATTTTAATTCCTATAATAGAATTTAGTAGAGGAATATTCCACAGCATTCTGCAGATGACACTGTGACTATGACTTCTGGGTGTTCTTACCCTCTGAATTGCTATGAAAACCTCAGTTCTACAATATCCCATTCCATGCCAGGCCAATAGGTGGAGTGTGCGGCTAAAGTGATCACATATATAATTTGAAGAGCAAATGGGGAAATTAGATTAATAATATTACTTATTTGCAGTATTTTATCAGATGACAGCAAATAAAGAAAGAGATAGTTTGAGTTGGAGGGGGAGGAAGCTGATGCAGAATAAAGAAAACCTAATCAGAGTTCTTTGAATATGTGCTCTGGTAAGTTTATCCTAACTCCCTTAATTCTTTGCACTAGGTATGTAAGAAAGTGGAATGTTTAATTTTTCATACTTTTTTCCCCTACTCACCAGGATTTACCTGAGCAGAAAATAAATGTAACATTTAAGGTTGAAAGGGTCTTGGACTGTTGGAATAACCTTTCTGAGGATTAAAACCCATCTGCAGAATCTGCTAAACATAATACAAACCAGCAAATTTTCTCAAAGTCATAGCACTATTAAGTATCTGTGCTCATGGATGAAACTGGAAAACATCATTCTCAGTAAACTATCGCAAGGACAAAAAAATCAAACCGCATGTTCTCACTCATAGGTGGGAATTGAACAATGAGAACTCATGGACACAGGAAGGGGAACATCACACTCCAGGGACTGTTGTGGGGGAGGGGGAGGGGGGAGGGACAGCATTAGGAGATATACCTAATGCTAAATGACGAGTTAATGGGTGCAGCAAACCAACATGGCACATGGATACATATGTAACAAACCTGCACATTGTGCACATGTACCCTAAAACCTAAAGTATAATAATAATAAAAAAAAGTATCTATGCTGAGTGAGCCACTTTGTTAAACTCTATGGATACAATGAAGCATATAACATAGTATCTTTCCTTGAAGTATTTCCAGTCAAGGAAAGTCATTGCCTATGTTCACGATTAACCATAATTCACAATAGAGATGGAAAACTTAGAAGAGCAAATGGTACATAAGGAGAGCAAAAAAGGTGTGTAATTATGTACAAACTTGGTAACAAAAAGTGTAATACATATGTATGATTCCAATAAATATTCACCTACTACTCAAAGACGGTCCAATAACTTTCAGTATTACAAAATATGTTCTTGTTCATTTCTAATGCTTTGCCTTTAGCAGTGGTAGCCTTTAACAAAAGTAGCTGCAAATGAAGGGAATTCTTGATTGATGGGTAACATTTTTGAGCACTCACTTTGTGAAGAAGGCTACCCTGAGAAGCATGCTTTACAAAGCTGCAAAGCAGGTGTGCATTCTTTTGTACTAAAAATACTGTAGGCAGTTACATGAAGTGGTCAACATCATACTGAAAGCAGCTGGCTTCTCAAGTGGAGAGCAGTCTATTTGAGGTTTAAAACTATAAGAACTGCATTTTTGTCCTTATTTTTTTCCTCCATTTAAGCCTCATGTGCTTGGACAAATCATGTACCTTTTTGAACTACAGTAGAAATTCAAAATTTATTGAAATAAGAATAGAAACTAATTGAAAAGAATAATTATTTAGGTTATAATAGGCATCAAAAATACAAGATATAAAGTGTTTTGATCTGAATGTAAGACATCATTATTAAAATAACTACTATTTTCAATAAAAAGCTGATAAAGGAGTAAAACATAAATTTGATTAAAGCTACAGCTGCTGGGAATAAATAGAAATGTCAGGTAATGTGTTTATTGCTAATTCCTACATTTTGTAGACCAAGAAAGGAGCCAGAATCCTCAGTTATATCATAAATTCTGAATGAACTTTAGTGGGTCATACAATCAATATCAATAACCTAGTCTCTAACATGAAAGGAAATGGAGAAGTAATCTCTAAACCCATTTTAATTCTCAACCTAAACAATAATAAATAACTAATATAATGACTTGGGTAAATAGTTGATGGATGTTATATACTATAGTTGAGGATAATGAATATTTGAACCTTGGAGGAGAGTAGAATCTGAATGAAGAGACAAGTTGCCACTGACTCATAATTTAAAAATAAGATGCCATAATTTATTAAAACTGCATTGCAGGGACTTTAGTTTCAGCTCAGAGATATAAAGACCTTGAATTCCATCATTACTAGCCTTACATCAAGAAAAAGCTGGACAAGCTGAGTATTAACACCTTTTTTGGACACCTCAGATAACTGAGATTGCAGGGCAAACCACTATCCCAAATGTGGAGAAACAGGCTTCTCCAGGAACAAAAACCAGAACAGAAGTCACTACGAAGATGCCATATAAGCCATAAGAAACATTAAATTAGAAATTCTGATGGATTACTGGAGGCTTGATTCAGAGGATTAAGAATCCTAAGAAAGCCCCTCAGTTCCAACACCTTCCATACACACAAGACCCTCTCTTGGGGAGGGGAAGAGTAGCTATTGCCAAATCCTTTCTCCCTTAGGAAACAAAAGGTCTAATCTCTGAGGTCTGATGTCACTAGCTGGCACCAAAGAAATCCCATTCAAGCTTGATGAAGGGAAAATTTCTCTGCCACAGCCTCCATTTGCCACTTAAAGAAAAATGTAAAAGAATAAATGTACAGGGGAGAAGAACTTAAGGACACAGACCAGAGTTACTAGAGGATCACTGCAGTGGGTGAATGATTAGAAGTACGAAAGCAGGAAAAGCTCTACCACTAGAGAAAGAAAGAAACACTTGTGAGGGCCACATCTCCTAGGCAAAGGTTCACAATGCACTCCAAAGACTAGGATCTAATCCGAGGATTATAGAAAGCTTTTCCTCCCCCACATGACATCACTGCCATAATAGTAAGCCTGCAGGAACAGAAACAGTGAATTCCAGTTGGGAGAGCAGCAAGAGACAGACTTTCTCTAAGAAATAGTACAAAGGGAAACCTAAAGCCAAAAGGGAAGAAAACAAACAAACAAACAAAAACAGTCAAAAAAGAGGAATTTGAACCTCTTGTGCCCATAGCCACAACAAATACAAAATGCAATCAAACTCTTGGCCACATTACAATAAATCCACACACTAAAGGTCTGTTTAACTCAATATTTACCACCCTGTGCAACATGTCTGGCTTCTGGGAAAAAATGTAAAGGCATTTCAAAAGGCAAAAATAATACAGTGTAACAGAGAAAGTAATTGGAAGATACAAACTCAGATATGACACAATGTTGAAATTATCAGACAGAATTTAAAATAACTATGGTTAATATGTTAAGGTTCTAATGGAAAAAGAGGGCAGAATGAAAAACCAAGTGGGTAGTATCAGAACAAAGATGGTAACCATTGGAAAATATCAAAGAAATATTCTAGAACCAAAACAAACAAGCAAAAACACAGAAAACAAAAACTCCTTTTAGGAATTCCTTGAGTAGACTTGACAAGACTGAGGAAGAAGTCAGTGACCTTGAAGACAGGTTTATATAAATTTCCCAAACTAAAATGCAAAGAGAAGTAAATGGCAAAAAGAGACATCCAAGAATTGCGGGACAATATGAAACCATATAACATATAAAAAATTGGAATACTAGAAGAAGAAAGAGTGGATGTGTCAAAAGATATATTCGAAGAAATAATAGCTTAAAATTTTCTAAAAATAGTTACAAACACTAAACCATAGATCAAAGCAGCTCAGAGAACACCAAGCAAGATAAATACACACACAAATGCCTGCACACACACACACACACACCCCCCTAGCCATATCATATTCAAACTGCAGAACACTAAATACAAAGAGAAAATATATGAAGCAGCCAGACAAAAGATGAATAAAATTGATAAAACTCTAGCAATCAAAGCCAGCCAATAAAAGAGAGAGAGCAAAGATATGAAGTGTCACTATCAGAAATAAAAGAGGAGGGTCATCACCACAGATCCTAGAACATTAAGTATAATGAAAGAATACCATAAACAACCCTATGCTCATAAATTCAGCAACTTAGATAAAACAGACGAATTCCTTGAAAGACACATATCACCAAAATTTACTAACAGAGAAATAGGTAACCTGAACAAACCTATACCTATCAAACAAGTTGAATTAGTAACTAAAAATATTCCAAAAAGAAGTACCAGGCTTAGACTATTTAACTGGTGAACCTAAAGTGATTTTAGTGCTTGTCCCCCTTCTAAAATTCATGTAGAAATGTACTGACAAAAGTAGCAGTATTAAAAGATGTGACCTTCAAAAGGTGATTAAGTCATGAGGGTGAAACCCTTCAGAATGGGATTAGCTGCCCTTACAAAGGGCTTGATAGAGACAGTTTGTCCCTTTTGCCCTTTCACCTTCTGCCATGTGAGGACACAACATTGCCCCATCCAGAGTATGCAGCATTTAAGGCACCATCCTGCAAGCAGAGACACTCAGCAGACAAATAAACCTGTGGATGACTTGATCTTGGACTTCCCAGCCTCCAGAACTATGATAAAATAATTTTTTTATTTTTTATAATTTACTTAGTCCCAGGTATTTTGTTATGGTAGTACAAAATGGACTAAGACAGAAATCAGCCAAGCATTTAAGAAATAAATAATTCTAATCCTACACAGTTTTTCTCCAGAAAATATATAGGAAAGAACTAAAACCAAAAAAAAAAAAGATGATATGGAAAAAAAACAACAGACAATTATTGTTCATGAACATAGCCATAAAAATCTTCAAAAAATATTAGCAAATTAAACCCAACAATGTATAAAAATAATTATACACCATGGCCCATGGGGTGTATTCAAGAATACAAAACTGGTTTAACCTTCCTAAGTTAATCAATTTATTTCACCATGTTAACAGGCCTAAGAAGAAAAATAGTATAATCATATCAATAGGTGCAGAAATTGATCAATAACATGCAATACTCGCTCATGATAAAAATTCTCAAAAACCTTGTAGTAGAAGGGAACTATCTTAACCTAATAAAGGATAAGTGTGAAAAGCTTTCAGCTGCCAGGTATGATGGTTCATGCCTGTAACCCCAGCACTTTGGGAGGTTGAGGTGGATCACTTGAGCCTTGGGGTTCGACATCAGCTTGAGCAACAAAGCAAGATCTTGTCCCTGCAGAATTTTTTAAAAATTAGCTGGATGTGGTGGCATGTGCCTATAGTCCCACCTATTTGGGAGGCAGAGCTAGGAGGATTGCTTGATCCCAGAAGTTCGAGGCTTCAAGGAGCTGTAATCACACCACTGCACTCCAGCCTGGGAGACAGAGTGAGATCCCTGTTAAAAAAAAAAAACAACAAGAAAGAAAATTACAGCCAATGTCATACTTAATGGTGAGAGACAAAATGCTTCCTCCCTTATCCTCTCTTACCACTCCTAGGACACATTGCATTGGAAGTACTAGTTAGTGTAATAAGCTAAGATAAATAACTAAAATTTACACAAATTGGAAAGGATTAAACAAAGCTGTTATTACTTGGTGATGACATAAATGTCTACTGACTTGAAAATTTTTGTTCACACGAAAACCTGCACAAGAACGTTTATAGCAGCTTTATTCATTGTCACCAAGAAATCGAAGGAAACAATAGGTGAATGGATAAACAAACTGTGGTATCTCTATACTCTTCTGAGATAAAGATAATAGGCTATTAATCTACACACAGCAATATCAATGATTCTTAAATGCATTTTGCTAAGTAAAAGAAACCAGATTAACAAGGCCACATACTACATGATTTCATTTATATGATATACTGAAAAAATGCGAAACTATAAGAACAAAAACTGATCCAGTGGATTCCAAGGGCTTGCAGAAGTGGTACTGTTTGAGTAATGGAAACACAGGGGATATTTTAGGGTGGTGGAACTAATCTGCATCATCCTGTATTAATGGACACTGTGCTATGCGTTTAAATACATAACACAATGAACTTCGGTATGTGCAATTTTAAAAAATCAACCAGGAGACTGGGGGATATCAGAATGGAATTCAGACTGCAATGAAACTATCTAACTATGTAATCCCAGCACTTTGGGAGGCTGGGGCAGGAAGATCACCTGAGGTCAGGAGTTCGAGACCAGGCTGGCCAACATGGAGAAACCCTGTCTCCACTAAAAACACAAAAAATTAGCCAGGCATGGTGGCGGGCACCTGTAATTCCAGCTACTTGGGAGGCTGAGGCAGGAGAATCGCTTGAACCCGGGAGCTGGAGGTTGCAGTGAATCGAGATTATGCCACTATACTCCAGCCTGGATGAGAGAGCAAGACTCTCTCTCAAAAACAAAACAAAACATGTAACTCTATTACAAATGTATGCCATAATCTCATTGAAAGTGAAGATAATAATGGTACTCACCTGAGTTACTTTGGACAAAAAGAAAGGTACATAAAGACTGTATTCTGTTGGTAAAGTCTCATGGAGATATGGATTAACAATTTTGAAGCTGCTGTACATGTTTACTGGGATTTAACAAACAAGTAAATGGAGGTAGATAGTAGAAGCCAAGCTTCCCAATGTTGGAGTGGGAGGGTTACAGATAAGCAAAGGGGGAAAGCCAGAATGGACCACTTTGTACTGGAGTAGATATGGAGAAATCAGTGTTAACTCATGTTTAGGCTTGATGTAGATACAGATGCATAGATAGAGAATTACTTTTAGTTATGTGTATAGACATAGGCTAGTATACATACATATATTCTTAGCTCTGTTCACTGACAGGGCCTACAAGTAAATGACAACCAAGTAGCAACGAATTTAACCAGAACCCAGACCTTGAGGGTTTTTTAAAAATAAATTGCTGATTGTAGGCAGAGGCAGAGAACATACAAGATGAGACTGGAGCATTTTGTTATGCCAGAAAGTAAGGAAGTACTTGTAAATCAAAATTATGAGGCATGCCAAAGGGACACAGGAGCTAAGTGAAAAAGTCGATCATGACTAAAGCTGGAAAAACTGGAGCAAAAAAAGAAAAGAAGTGATGCTGGACTATACCCAAAGTATTAAATAAATATCCAAAAGAACATACATAAATAAATGATTGGCTAGACACATAAATGGTGAAAATACACAAATCTCCTGTGCAGAAGACTTCCAAATAATTTATGTAGATATTCCACTCTTAAAGAGGTGGAGCTTAACTCCCTGCTCTTTAAGTTTGAGCCATACATAGTGACTTTCTCCCAAAAAGTGCAGTATAAGAAGGGAGAAAAAAATTAACTTTACAGTGGAAAAACCTGACAAACATTATATTCACCTCAGTGATTAAGGTGCACATCAACAACAATAAGTCACATCAGTAGTGTCTTCTCTTGATATGATGCAGTGAAAATGGTACTTTACCTCTGTGGTTTTTCTCCTCCAAAGCCATAACCCCTGTCTATCCATGAGAAAAATATCAGACAAACCCAAATTGAGAGATATTCTATGAAATACCTAAAGAGCATTTTTCAAAACTGTCGAGATCATACAAAACAAAGAAAGTCTGAGAAAATGCCACAAATCAGAGGAGGCTAAAGAGACATGACAAAGTGTAATTTGGTATCCTAGATAAGAACCTGGAATAGGCAAAGGACATTAGGAGGAAAAATAATGAAATACAAATAACATGTGGAGTTTACATAATAGTAACGTACCAATGTTGAATTCTTAGTTGTAACAGATTTAAGATGTTAACAATAGAAGAGACTGGGTATGGGGTATTTGAGAGCTCTCTTTAACTATCTTTGCAATTTATCTGTAATCTAAGCCTATTCCAAGTGACATTTAAGTGATGATATTGTTTGGCTTTGTGTTCCCACCCAAGTCTCATCTTGAACTGTAATCCCCACCTGTCGAGGGAGGGAAGTGAATGGATTCTGGGGGCTGTTTCCTCTATGCTGTTCTTGTGATAGTGAGTGAATTCTCTGGAGATATGATGGTTTTATAAATGGTAGATTTTCCTGCACTCTTGCACACTCTCCCCCTCTCTTGGCTTCCACCATGTAAGATGTGCCTTGTCCCCTTTTGGCCTAGGATGTGTCTAGAAACTTCATCTGGGAGATAGGGTATGGAATGTGTGCCTTATGACTCTTCCTGGTGCCTTATCACACTGTGGCTTAGCTGGTATCCAGGATGCAAGAGAAAGTCATCTTTGCTCTTTGCTGTCCTCTCCCCAAGTAGAAGGAAGGAGTCACTTTTCTTGCTGTGATCTGCACAGCCCGGGGTTTGGAGAGGGATGGTACAAACACTCCCTTAGTTGTGCCAGTTGGTTTCTCCCTAGGTCATGTGGCACCCTATTCACTGGCTCTACCAAGCCTAGGACTAGAAGTTGCCTAGGGATTACAGTCCTTGTTTCCTAAACTGCCTTTCAAATTTACCCAAAGTACCCATTTTGCAAGGGATTAATAACCAGAATATATAAGGAACTCAAACAACTCTACAGGAAAAAAAAAATCTAATAATCTAACTTAAAAATGGGCAAATATTTCAACAAACACTTCCTAAGACATGCAAATGGCAAATAGGCACATAAAAAGGTGCTCAGCATCACTGATCATCAGAGAAATGAAAATCAAAACTAGAGTGAGATATTATCTCACCCCAGTTAAAATGGTTTTCATCCAAAAGTCAGACAATAAAAAGTTCTGGTGGGGATGTGGAGAAAAGGATACCCTCATACACTGTTGTTAGGAATGTAAATTAGTATAAGCACTATGAAGAACAGTTTGGAGGTTCCTCAAAAAAACTAAAAATCAAGCTACCATACAATCCTGCAATTCCATTGCTGGGTGTATACCTAAAATAAAGGAAATCAGTAGATTATGTATCTACACTCCATGTTTGTTGCAGCAGTGTTCACAATAGTTATGATTTGAAAGCAGCCGAAGTGTCCATCAGTAGAAGAATGGATAAAGAAAATGTCATAGATGAATGGATAAGAAAATTATACACATCGGAGTACTATTCAGTCATAAGAAGAATGAGATTCTCTCATTTGCAACAACATGGATGGAACTGGGGATCTTTATGTTGCGTGAAACAAGCCAGGCACAGAAAGAAAAACATTTAATGTTCTCACTTATTTGCGGAACCTAAAAATCAAAACAATTGAACTCATGGACATAGAGAACAGAAGGATCCTTACCAGAGGATAGGAATGGTAGTAAAGGGGAAGGGGGAGTTGGGATACTTAATGTGTATAAAAAAATAGAAAGAAAGTAAGTCCTAGTATTTGATAGAACAACAAGGGGACTATTGTCAATAATAATTTAAGGGTACATTTAAAACTATTAAATTTAATCTAACTAAAAGGGTATAATTTGATTGTTTGTAACACAAAGGATAAATGCTTGATGGGATAGATACCCAATTTTCCATGATGTGATTACTATGCATTACATGCCTGGACCAAAACATCTCCATGTGCTCCGTGAATATATACACCTAATATGTACCCACAAGAAACACAAATAAAAAAATTTAAGAAGTAAATTATATCAAGCTGTTTTATCCTTTCCAGGGGGAAATTTGAACAAAACTTAAGGTAATTTTGTAATAATATATCTTCCTATGTATATATTAGAAATTATTTGCAAATAAATTTCACTTGCTTTCACATCACTGTTAAAAGGAAGTATAAATACATAGAACTCACAAAGATGGACAGCTGTCTCCCTAAATTAATGTGTTTAGAAGAAATCCACAGGATGGGATAAAATATCTGCAAACTATCCGTTTTACAAGGGATTAATAACCAGAATATGTAAGGAGATCAAACAGCTCCGCAGGAAAATATCTAATAATCTGATTAAAAATGGGCAAATACTTCAATAGGTATTCATTTCCTAGATATTCATCTTAAATGCTGACAAAGGCCCAGCAGATGCTCAAAGACTGATATAGCTAAAAATTCAGGTGTAATCTACGTATGATAAAGGGTGAATTACTCTCATCAATGCTCTGGAAGTGAGGATGGGAGATGAGAAGGAAGGGTGTGGCTCTCAAACTGTCCTAATTTTCCAGGTAGGGTGACTATATGCCAAATAGATAATAGATGATGATAAGAGGAGGATCAGGATTAGTATAATGGAGAGTCTTTTAATTACATTCTATAACTACCTCACTAATCAACTTTTATCTTTAACTATTTAACCTAGTCGTGTCTCCAAGTTCGAGTAGAAAATAGGTTTCACTCTACCTCTTATATAATCTAAGACAAATGCTTCTTAATACAGTATTTAGATTAGCCTGAATGACTCACTATTTAGTTACAGAGGCCTAACTTGCAAAAAATAACAGAGTTTTCTAGTAAGGGAACATAAAAAGTCTTGCAATGAGTTCCAAACATTTCTTTTGAAATGAAATGACAGATCCTTGTTGCTCATCTATTATGTACAAAGAACTGCCCTTTGCACAATAATAATTATAATCATTGTGGGTTTTCAGCAATGTTAACAATAGAAACAGTGTACATTCCTGATTACTAAATCAAAGTTTATAATTAGCTAAACTGGAATAAAGTTAAGATTTATCATCTAACCTTGAAATCTACTGAATCTTAATTTTTCCTCGAAGTTTGATACGGCTTTAATTTGTGGCTCCAAAACAGGAAAAATTCTTATTTCTTGTTAGCGAATAATTGCAAGTTATAGTGAAAAAAGAACACATAGTTTGGGTTGATCGTAGCAAACTTTGTAGCCTTACACATGAACCAGTGAGAGTTTTATTAAATTATCAGTATCTGGAATTCTATTAAGGAAAATAGTGATGGAAGAATCTATGAATTTTTCATAATAAACTCTCAATGCATTTTTTTGAAATTTTGGAAACAAATGTCTGATCTAAAAAGGTATAAATGCTTTCCCAAAGTTAAATAACATACTATTTCTAAGTAATAGATGCACTAAAGACAGATTTTAGTGGTATCAGTGATATTGATTGTCTTCGTAGAAAACCGGTCTGTCTCTCCTTATCCCAGAGAACACTACTGAGAGGTCTTCTCTGTCCATAGTTGTAAAAACATTTTGTCAATTTTTATAATTATTGACTTATTCATTAACTTTAATCTGGATGTAATATTTATCTTTCTTCACTATATTTTAGCCCTTTCGGCACTTTAACGATGTCCTCTATGTTTGCCATCTTAGTATCATATAACTTAACTGGTTTGGGGATTCTATAGCATTTTTCTGAACACACTAATTTCTTGACATACCTTTGAAAATACACATCCCACACTATGTACAAGCCAATTTCTCTTTTCCTCTTCACAGAAAATATTTTTAGAAAAAATTTTGGAATTTCTACCTCTGTTACTCATCAGTAACTCAATTGTCTAAGGAAAATGACTTCTTTGTTGTGAAATCCAACATTCACTTTTTCTTCTAAATGTATTGCTTAGCAGGAATCAGCATGGTTAACCACTCCCTCCTTGAAACATTGTCTTCATCTGTTCTTCATTACATTGCACTTCTTCCTGTCCTGTGGAACATTCCCACTCACAGTATTTTGCTGGCTTTTTAATGAGGTCTCCAAGACTCAATCAGTGACCTTCTGGGTTTCTTTTTTTTTTTTTTTTTGTCTACCCAGTGACTTCTCATGGCTTTGAATACCATGTAGATACTTTTTAATTCCAAAATTACCTGCCTGTGCTTGAGACCTGCTTGGTACACCAGACTAATTTATAAATCCACCAATTTGATATCTCCACTTGGATATTGCATTAGGCAGGTATTTCGCAGGACACTCCAAAAAAGAGTTCTTGATTTTGCCCTCTATCACATCTGCTTCTTCCTAATACTTTTAAATCTTAATAAATAAATTTACTATTCAGAAAAGGAGATATATTACTGCATCAGAGTCCTTTAGTAGGCAGAAAGAGATTACAAAGTACACAAGTGGAAGTGTTCATCTTCATCATTAGAACAGTCAGTTTATAGTGACCAGAAAGAAAGCAGGGCACGTGAGTACAGATGAAGACACTGGTAGTGAGAGTTTGTGGAAATTATCTTCTTCCTCATTTACTAAAATGGGAAGCAAAATCTTCAGTTGAGAGTGAGTATGAAGGAAGAGTTGAGCTCCAATCACACTGAGCTCCAATTCAAACCAGTGAACTTCAATGTAGTCATCCAATATCTTTTCTGAGAAGAGACATAGATCGACCACTGTTACCTGTAATGTGGAATATTTTGTAAACCTCAAAAAAGAAGTAAAATACAGCACTCTTTTACAACTAAAAACTTTCAATGGTTTGCCTTTAGAAGAGTGTTAATCCATCAGTATACAAGAAAAAGTTTTGTTGCAATGAGGTTCAAACATACTCTTTTTCGGGAGATGAATGTTAGAAATATAGCTAAACAGCTGCTGTTGTAAACCTCAGTTAAAGCATGGGGGACGAAGGAAAACTGCACACTGGCAAACAATGAGGAGTGCAATATTGTTGAATGGCATAAGGAATAGATGCCAAGGGAGTAGAATAGTAAGATGGATAATATTTTCATTTAGCAAAGAAAGAGCTGTGCTCTCTAGAAAATAAAACACAATTGCCGGGCAATAGAGGTATACAAATATCTATCCTGACTATAACCAAAAGATAGGGGTTCTTGATCTGGCTTAAAATAAGTGTCCAGTGTATTACTCTTAGCTTGTGAACTAATGATTACTGATTGCTTACGAGCTTATCTCAGTATTGTCATAGACTCATAATAATCAGACAGAAAATTCTCAAAGGTCATTTAGAATATCGTCTCAACCTGGGCAGTGCCACCTTTGACAAATAGCCATGGAGATTGTGCAGTAAAATTTCCTGTGATGGGGACTGACAATCTAACTGAAGAGACAGTGTTGTTTAGAGGTTGAAAAGCATGGGGTTTTTTTAGCTACATAGTCTAGATTCAAGCTGTATTCTCTTACTTGCTAGCTGTGTGACCTTGGGCAAGTTGCTTAAAATCTCTGTGACCCATGCTCCTCATCTGTAAAAATGATAATAATGCCATATGAAATTTAAAACAGTTTTTTCTAATTCTGTGAAGAATGTCAATGGTAGTTTGATGGGAATAGCATTGAATCTATAAATTACTTTAGGTAGTATGGCCATTTTCACAAGGTTGATTCTTCCTATCCATGAGGATGGAATGTTTTTCCATTTGTTTGCATCCTCTCTTATTTCCTTGAGCAGTGGTTTGTAGTTCTGTAGGTACTTCACATCCGTTATTAGCTGTATTCCTAGGTATTTTATTCTCTTTGTAGTGATTGTGAAAGGGATTTGATGCATGATTTGGCTCTCTGCTTGTCTATTGTTGGTGTAAAGGAATACTTGTGATTTCTGCACATCGATTTTGTATCCTGAAACTTTGCTGAAGTTGCTTATCAGCTTAAGGAGCTTTAGGCTTTTTATTTCTGGTAGAATTCAGCTGTGAATCCATCTTGTCCTGGGCTTTTTTTGATTGGTAGGCTATTAATTACCGCCTCAATTTCAGAACTTGTTATTGGTCTATTCAGGGACCCTGTATAGTCAAGACAATCCTAAGCAAAAAGGACAAAGCTGGAGGCATCACGCTACCTGACTTCAAATTCTACTACAAGGCTATAGTAAGCAAAACAGAATGGTATGGGTACTGAAACAGACATATAGACCAATGGAGCAGAACAGATATCTCAGAAAAACACCACACGTCTACAGCCTCCTGAGCTTTGACAAACCTGCCAAAAGTAAGCAATGGGAAAGGATCTCCTATTCAGTAAATGTTGCTGGGAAAACTGCCTAACCAAATGCAGAAAACCCTGAAACTGGGCCCCTTCCTTACACCTTATGCAAAAATTAACTCGAGATGAATTAAAGACTCAAATGTAAAACCCAAACCCATAAAAACCCTAGAAGAAAACCTAGGCAATACCATTCAGGACCTATCACGGACAAAGACTTCATGACAAAAATGCCAGAAGCAATTGCAACAAAAGCCAAAATTGACAAACTGAATCTAATTAAACTAAAGAGCTCTCCACAGCAAAAGAAACTATTATCAGAGTGAACAGGCAACCTACAGAATGAGAGAAGATGTTTGCAATCTACCCATCTGACAAAGGTCTAATATCCAGAATCTAAAATGAACTTAAACAATTTACAAGAGAAAAACAATCCCATCAAAAAGTGTGCAAAGGATATGAACAGATATTTCTCAAAAGAAGACATTTATGTGGCCAATAAACATATGAAAAAAAGCTCAACATCACTGATCATAAGAGACATGCAAATCAAAACCACAGTGAGATACCATTTCATGCCACTCAGAATGGCCATTATTAAAAAGTCAGGAAACAATAGATACTAGTGAGTCTGTGGAGAAATAGGTATGCTTTTATACTGTTGGTGGGAATGTAAATTAGTTCAACCATTATGGAAGACAGTATGGCGATTCCTCAAGGATCTAGAACCAGAAATACCATTTGGCCCAGCAATCCCATTACTGGGATTGTAGGAATGTAAATCATTCTGTCATAAAGACACATGCACATGTATGTTTACTGCAACACTATTTACAATAGCAAAGACATGGGACCAACCTAAATGCCCATCAGTGATAGACTGGATAAAGAAAATGTGGCACATATACACCATGGAATACTGTGCAGCCATAAAAAGGAATAAGATCATGTCCTTTGCAGGGACGTGGATGAAGCTGGAAGCCATCATCCTCAGCAAACTAACACAGGAACAGAAAACCAAATACCACATGTTGTCACTCATAAGTGGGAGTTGAACAATGAGAACACATGGACACAGAGAGGGGAACAACACACACTAGGGCCTTTTGGGTGGTGGGAGGTGAGGGGAGGGAACTTAGAGGATGGGTCATTAGGTGCAGCAAACCACCATGGCACATGTATACCTATGTAACAAATCTGCAGGTTCTGCACATGTATCTTCTTTTTTTAGAAGAAAATTTTAAAAAAACAATAATTAAAAAGATTATTGTGATAATTCCATGAGTTAATACAGGGCTTAGCTTAGTGTGAAATTTCTGTAAAAATAATATAATTATCAGAAACATCTTCATTATACTGTTTTAAAAAATGTATGTCTTGTTCCTTGAACCCATTGTACCTAGTTCTGAAATTTGAATCAACCTAAAGTATATTTTAGTACTTCGTTCCTCATATAATTCCCTGTCACTCTTCAGGGCTACATTTTTGGTTGAATTTTCACAATTATACCATGAATTATAATTATTCTGTGTATTATTTTATAAAGAGCATCCCCTCCATATTCATTTTTGCTCACTTCAGGGCCCCATACTCAATACCTGTTGTGGGATAGTTCCTGAAAAACTGTACTGAATGACTGGAGACAATTTCAATTTTTAAAGGTAACTCTTATGTGCTTACTATGTGTTCTGATCTTCAAGCTAAACATTTTCAAACTTTTCACTAATTCCTCTTACATCGCCATTTCAACCTCCCACTCAGCTGCCTTTGAACATATTCCAGTCTTTCAAAGAGCCTCTTAAAATATGGCACCCAGAACTGACACCAGCATGCTACGTAAGGCCTGACAATTACCAAATACTCTGGAATTATCAGTTCCTTTAATGTGGACATTATTCTCCTATAAATGCAATAAAGAATAAAATGCATGCTGAAGAATCGCTGATTTATTAGTATTCCATCACTAATGCTTTCTCTCAACAGATGTAGTTCATATGAAAAAGTATTTGACATTGACGCTCAAAATGTACTACGTAACTTTTTTTTTCCTTTTAACTAAGAATGGAGACTGACTTGATATTTAAATATCTACCTGCTTCCAATTCACCTTGCTAAGGTCACTCAAATAGTCAAACTATGATGAATCATTATTAAAATTTTAAATCTATGAGCTGTACATCTCTTGGGGGTGTATTTTATACCCATAAACACCCATATACAACAGATTGTGGAATGGTTATTAAAACAATTGAATAGTGCCCATAATTATCTCATAAGTTATACTGGCAAAGATCTAATGAACCAAGTAAAGATTTCTTGTATCAATGTTTATTCTTGTGCAACAATCTCACTGAATTTACTTTGGGTAAATAGTATTTTTTTTAAATGTAGCAACATATTTCAAAAGTCAATGAATATAGAAATCTTTCCACATGATTTTTGTTTGTGAGAAGTCAGAGCCCGGATCAGCAACAATGAAATCAAAAGTGTCCTTAGGAAAGTAGTAAGCACAGACTGAGATAATGCTGCCATTATAATATAGATAATAGTCTATTAGCATAATTTTATCATGATTGTGAGATTTCCATTTTAACATTTAGAAAATGGTAAATATCTATATATGTAGGTATATGTATTTAGAGAGATATAAATTTACATATATTCATAAAATTGATTTACTTTATAAGTGAAGAACAAACCTCAAAACTCCCTTGGGACTGTAAACTATAGTGACAAAACAATTAGAATAGAAGTCACATTACTTTTCAAACAGGTTTATGTGGTTATCATTGGAATAAAGCCTTGTGTTAAAATTTCCACTGGACTGAGAATAAAGAAATGCAACAATCAGGAAATGACAAGCGAAAAACATTACATTCATAGGCATTAAGCCAGGGTTTAAAAAGTAGACATTATGGAAAAAAACATAAAAGAGAAAATTAAGGTGTCAATGCCTTTGACATCCATTTAGAACACTATTCATAGAAAAGTATAATTTTTTTAATGATTTAGGCTATTCTTCCGTATGATGCCATAAAGTCAAATAACAGTATTTTCCTTTATATCATGGATGAAAAGTTTTAGGCAGGATTTCAACAACCTCACTTCAACTAGTAGAAGATATAAGGTAGACTGATACAGGTAGCAGAAAATAATGAATAGCGTGGATACCCCTCTAACCCTAGGAACAGGAAAATCCTAGACGTAAAGTGTTAATTCACAGATTAGCTTTCTATAGAGAAAAGGATATCTCTAGTTTTCAGAAGCAGATACACAGGTCAAAACCACAGCGTTAACTGTGAAGCTTAAAGCCATGTTGCTTCAGGCTGGTATCAGGCCTGAAAATAGGCCTTGATGGTATGAGGTTGTGGTTATAATGCTCACAAAACGGAAAGAGGATTTAGCCTTGTGTCTGATACTGATTTCAGTTCCTTTGAATATATACCCAGAAGTGGGATGGTTGGATCATATGGGACTTTTATTTTAATTTTTTTTAGCGAAACTCCCTACTATTTTTCAAATTGGCTGTACTAAGCAGGGCCCTGCTGACACCTTGATTTTGTACATCCGACCACCAGAATTATGAGAATACATTCCTATTCCTTTAAAAAATAGAAACAAGTAAATTGAAGAGCCTTTCCTGAACTTGTGCTTGTTAGAGAAAGAAAAATTTCCCCATGGAATTTCTTTTTTTTTTTTTAATTTTACTTTAAGTTCTGGGATACATGTGCTAAACATGAAGGTTTGCTACAGGGGTATACATGTGCCATGGTGGTTTGCTACACCTATCAACACGTCATCTAGGTTTTACGCTCTGCATGCATTAGGTATTTGTCCCAATGCCCTCCCTCCCCTTGCCCCCCAACCCCCGAACAAGCCCCGGTGTGTAATGTTCCCCTAACTGTGTCCATGTGTTCTCATTGTTCAGCTCCCACTTATGAGTGAGAACATGTGGTGTTTGGTTTTCTGTTCCTGTGTTAGTTTGCTGAGAATGATGGTTTTCAGCTTGATCCATGTCCCTGCAAAGGACATGAACTAATTCTTATTTATGGCTGCATAGTATTCCATGGTGTATATGTGCCACATTTTCTTTATCCAGTCTAAGATTGATGGGCATTTGGGTTGGTTCCAAGTCTTTGCTATTGTGAATAGTACTGCAATAAACATACATGTGCATGTGTCTTTATAGTAGGATGATTTATAATCCTTTGGGTATATACCCAGTAATGGGATTGCTGGGTCAAATGGTATTGCTGGTTCTATATCCTTATGGAATTGGCACACTGTCTTCCACAATGGTTAAACTAATTTACACTCCCACCAACAGTGTAAAAGCATTCCTATTTCTCCATATCCTTGCCAGCATCTGTTGTTTCCAGACTTTTTAATAATGGCCATTCTGACTGGTGTGAGATAGTATCTTATTGTGGTTTTGACGTGCATTTCTCTAATGACCAGTGATGATGAGCTTTTTTTCATATGTTTGTTGGCTGCATAAATGTCTTCTTTTGAGAAGTGTCTGTTCATATCCTTCACCCACTTTTTGATGGGGTTGTTTGTTTGTTTTTTGTAAATTTGTTTATGTTTCTTGTAGATTCTGGATATTAGACCTTTGTCAGATGGATAGATTGCAAAACTTTTCTCCCATTCTGTAGGTTACTGTTCAATCTGATGATAGTTTCTTGTGCTGAGCAGAAGCTCTTTAGAGATCCCATTTGTCAATTTTGGCTTTTGTTGAAATTGCTTTTGGTGGTTTATTCATGACTCAGCAATCCCATTACTGGGTATGTACCCAAAGGAATGTAAATCATTTATTGCAGCACTATTTATAATAGCAAAGACTTGGAACCAGTCTTTGCTATTGGGTTGGAACCAACCCAAATGCCCATCAATGATAGACTGAATAAAGAAAATGTGGCACATATACACCATGGAATACTATGCAGCAACAAAAAAGAATGAGTTCATGTCCTTTGCAGGGACATGGATGAAGCTGGAGACCATCATCCCCAGCAAACTAACACAGGAACAGAAAACCTGAGGTTGGGAGTTCAAGACCAGCCTGACCAACATGGAGAAACCCCCATCTCTACTAAAAATACAAAATTAGCCAGGCCTGGTGGTGCAGGCCTGTAATCCCAGTGACTCGGGAGGCTGAAGCAAGATAATTGCTTCAACCCAGGAGGTAGAGGTTTCAGTGAGCTGAGATCATACCATTGCAATTTAGCCTGGGCCACAAGAGTGAAACTCTGTCTCAAAAAAAAAAAAGTGTCATTGGATTGTTTGCACCTCAATGAACAAATGTTTGAGGTAATGGATACCTCATTCTTCATGATGTGCCTATTTCACATTGCATGCCTGTATGAAAATATCTCATGTACCCCATAAATATATCCACTTACTATGTACCCGCAATTTTTAAAAATTAAAACATATAAATTAGTCCGGGCATGATTGCTCATGCCTATAATCCCAGCACTTTGGGAGGCTGAGGCAGGCAGATCACCTGAGGTCAGAGGTTTGAAACCAGCTTGGCCAACAGGGCGAAACCCCGTCTCTACTAAAAATGCAAAATTAGCCAGGCATGGTGGAGCACGCCTATAATCCCAGCTACTTGGGAGGCTGAGGCAGGAGAATTGCTTGAACCCGGGAGGTGGAGGTTGCGGTGAGCCGAGATCGTGCCATTGCACTCCAGCCTGGGCAACAAGAGCGAAACTCTGAAAACAAAAACAAAAACAAAAAAACAACCACATATAAATTAGTTTTTAAAAATGCAGTTTAACATGCACACAAAATAGGAATGCAAATGAAAACCTCAATGCGACACCATCTCACACCAGTCAGACTGTGTATTTTTTAAACCTTTATTTTAGGTTCAGGGGTACAGGACGAGGTTTGTTAGATAGGTAGACTAATGTCACAGCAGTTTGTTGTACAGTTTATTTCACCACCCAGGTATTAATCCCAGTACTCATTAGTTATTTTTTCTGCTCCTGCATTAGTTTGCTAAGGATAATAGCCTCCAGCTCCATCTATGTTCCCACAAAAGAAATGATCTCATTCTTTTTTATAGCTGCATTGTATTTCATGGTGTATATGTACCATATTTTCTTTACCTAGTTTGTCATTGAAGGACATTTAGGTAGATTCCATGTCTTTGCTATTGTGAATACTGCTGCAATGAACATTTGTATGTATGTTTCTTTATGGTAGAATGATGTATATTCCTCTGGGTATATATCCAGCAATGGAATTGCTGGGACAAATGGTATTTCTGCTTTTAACTCTATGAGGAATCGTCATACGGCTTTCCACTATGGTTGAACCAATTTACACTTCCAACAACAGTGTGTAAGTGTTCCTTTTTTTATGCAACCTTACCACCATGTTATTTTTTGACTTTTAAATCACAGTCACAGAATGGCTCTTACTAAAATGTCAAAAAGTAACAGATGCTGGTGCGGTTGTGAAGGAAATAGAACACTTATACACTGCTGGTAGGAATGTAAATTAGTTCAGACATTGAGGAAAATCGTTTGGCAATTTCTCAAAGAACTTAAAAAGGAATTACTGTTTGACTCAGCTATCCCATTATTGCATACACACCCAAAGGAATATAAATCATTCTACCATAAGGACACATGCATGCATATATTCATCGCAGCACTATTCACAATAGCAAAGACATGGAGTCAATATAGATGCCCATCAATGGTAGCCTGGATAAAGAAAATGTGATACATATATACCATGAAATACTACACAGCCATATGATAGAATGATATAATGTCATTTGTAACAATATGGGTGTAGCTGAAGGCCATTATCCTAAGCAAACTAACACAGGAAGAGAAAACCAAATACCACATGTTCTTACTTATATGTGGGAGCTAAATGTTGAGTATATATAGACACAAAGAAGGGAACAACAGACACAATGGACTACTTGAGGGTAGAGGATGGAATTATGGTGAGGATTGGAAAACTACCTATTGGGTTCTATGCTTATTAGGTGGGTAATGAAATAATTTGTACACCAAACCCCCATGACATGCAATTTACATATAAAACAAACTTGAACATGTATGTCTGAACCAAAAATATAAGTTTGTAAATAAATGGTAATAGAAAATTTCCCAAACCTGGATAAATATTCTGATACAAGGAGATTAAAGGCCACCAATCAGTTTCAACATAAATAAGAATACTCCAAGACATATTAAAATCAAATTTTCAAGGGTCAAATACAAAGAAAGGATACTGAATGCATTGAGAGAAAATAAGTAAATAACTCATGTAGGAGATCCAATATGCCTGAGATCAGACTTCTCAATAGAGAAACCTTGCAGGCCAGTAGGGTGTGGCATGATGTAATCAGAGTGCTGAAGAAAAAAATAACTTCCAACCAAGAATACCATACCCAGTACAACTCTCCTTCAGAAGTGAAGGAGAGAAATGCTAAAAGGGATTCTTCAAACCGAAAGAAAAGGATGCTAAAATTATTGTTAATGTCATAATTGTGATTTTTAAAGCACTTATATCTTCAGTAAAAAGACTAAAAGATAAAACTATTACAAGTAATAACTATGATAATTTGTTAAGAGATAAGCAACATTAAAACACTATAAAATGAAAATAATTCAAAATATGGTGAGAAAAATTGAGTTAAATGTACTTTTTTGTTTCTTTTTGTGATCAAAGTTAAATTGTTATCAGTTTACAATAACTTATTATAACAAAAGGATAATTTTGTAAGCCTCACAGTAACCACACAGCAAAAATCTATAGTAGATACACTTAAAATAAAATGTAAGGCATATAAACACACTACTGGAAAAAGTCATTTCACTACAAAGGAATGCTTTAAGAGAGGAAGAAAGAAAGTATCAAAAAGACAACTAAAAATCAAGTAACAAAATGGTAGTAGTAAACCCTTACCTATCAATAATTACCTTGAATATAAATGGATTAAATTCTCCTATTAAAAGCCATATCGGCCGGGTGTGGTGGCTCACGCCTGTAATCCTGACACTTTGGGAGGCCGAGGTGAGTGGATCACAAGGTCAGGAGATCAAGACCATACTGGCTAACACGGTGAAACCCCATCTCTATTAAAAATACAAATATTAGCTGGGCATGGTGGTGGGTGCCTGTAGTCCCAGCTACTCGGGAGGCTGAGGCAGGAGAATGGCATGAACCCGGGAGGCAGATCTGGCAGTGAGATCACTCAACTGCACTCCAGCTTGGGTGACAGAGCGAGATTCCTTCTCAAACAAAAAAAAAAAAAAAAAAAAAAAAAAAAAAAGCCATAGCATGGCTACATTGACGTAACTATACACTGCTTACAAGAAAACTTCCTTTATCTGTAAGGACATGCATACACTGAAAGATGAAAAAGAATATTTCAGGCCGAGTGTGTTGGCTCATGCCTGTAATCCCAGCACTTTGGGAGGCCGAGGTGGGCAGATCACCTGAGATCAGGAGTTCAAGACCAGCCTGGCCAACATGATGAAACCCTGTCTCTACTAAAAATGCAAAACTTAGCCAGGCATGATGGCAGGTGCCTGTAATTCCAATTACTCAGGAGGCTAGGGCGGGAGAATTGCTTGAACCTGGGTGGTGGAGGTCGCTTTGAGCCAAGATTGCGCCACAGCACTCCAGCTAGGGGACAGAGCAAGACTCCATCTCCAAAAAAACAACAACAAAAACAAGAACAAACAAACAAACAGAAAAACATTTCATGCAAACGGAAACCAAAAAAGAGCAAGAATAGCAATACTAGTATCAGATAAAATAGACTTTTAAAGCCAAAAGCTGTAAAAATAGGCAAAGAAAGTTATTATATAGTGATATAGTTACCAACATAGCAAGAGAATTTACCAATTATATGTGCACCCAACATTAGAACAATAAGTATTTATATACCCATATGCCAATTTTAATAGAATTAAAGGAAGAATAG
The DNA here is from genome assembly GCF_009828535.3 of Hylobates moloch. Lineage (NCBI taxonomy): Eukaryota > Metazoa > Chordata > Mammalia > Primates > Hylobatidae > Hylobates > Hylobates moloch. The sequence goes on along the minus strand of NW_026652282.1, from coordinate 31,238,821 downwards.
ATTGCAATACATTAATAGCAAAATTCTATATTGCTGTTTCAGCAGTAAGAGAGATCATCCATACAGAAAATCAACAAGGAAACATCAGAGTCAATCACACTATAGACCAAATAAACTTAACAGATATTTACAAAACATTCCATCCAACAGCCACAGAATACACATTCTTCTCAACAGTACATGGAACATTTTCCAGAATAGATAATATGTTGAATCAAATAATAAGTGCTAAGAATTTAAAAAATAAAATCATATCAATTATGCTTTCTAAAGACAATGAAATAAAACTAGAAATCTATAAGAGGAGGAACTTTGAAAAATATGCAAAAACACAGAAATTAGACCACATGCCCCTGAACTACCAATGTGTCAATGAAAAACGAAAACTGGAAACACAACATACTAAAATGTATGAGATACAGCAAAAGCTGTTCCAAGAGGGAAGTTTATGGCAGTAAACACCTACACAATAAAAATAGAAAGATCTCAAATAAACAACCTATAATTGCACCTCATGTAAATAAAAGAAACAAGAACAAACCAAACCTCAAATTAGTAGTAAACAATAATATATATCAGAGCAGAAATAAACAGAGACTAAAAGTTTAATACAAAAAGATCAACAAAATGAAGAGTTGTTTTTTTGAAAAAGTAAACGAAACTGACAAGCCTATAGCTAAGCTAAGAATAAGAGACTGCTCAAATAAGTAAAATCAGAGATGAAAAGGAGACATCACAACTGATACCACAGAAATACAAAGGATCATTAAAGGTATTATTATCAAATAATTATCCTTAAGAATAACTATATGTCAACAAATTGGAAAATCTACAATAAATTGATAAATTCATAGTTACATAAAGCCTACCAAGATTTTCATGAGGAAACAGAAAACACATAGACCAATGGAAAAGAATAGAAAACTGAGAAATAAATTAACACCTTTACAACCAATTAATTTTCAACAAAGGTGCCAAGAACCCACATTGGGAAGAGGATAGTCTAGTCAAATCATGATGCTGGGAAAATTGGATACCCATATGCAGAAGAATGAAATTAGATCCTTATCTTTCACCACTTACAAAAATCAACTAAAAATGGATAGGAGACTTACATTTAAGACCAAAACAATGAAACTACAGCAGGTCGTTTAATAATGTCATTTCTTTCAACATTGTTTACTCATAATGTAGATGAGAAAAAAAAAATCCATTCCTCGCTGGGGCCAGTGTCTGTTTTTTCCCAGATACTTCAGTTTCCTCTTACATCCCAAATATGTGCACATTTGTTTAACTAGTGTATCTAAATTGTCCCAGTATGAGTTAGTGTGGGTGTGTGCATGAGAGCACACAGCAATGGAAAGGCGTTCTGTCCAGGGTTGGTTCTCATCTTGCAACCTGAATGGAAGGATACGCTCTGCATCTGCAACTCTGAACTGGAATACTTGGTAAAATAATTATCCTACTTGTTTTCATTAGTCTTTCTTAAGTGTTACGTATAGCTCACATTTATTTTGATATTTAATATTATAAGTATTTTGGTGATTATTTAGAAGTTTGATAATGCTTATAGAAACAAAAATATGCCATAGGAATTTAACTCTTGCTTATATAAATTAGCATATGGTAAAACTGGTTTCATTAAATGTCATTTCACTTAAAGTCACAGTTTCCAAGAACCTATCAATGATGTTAAGTGAGGACTTACTATACAAAAAAAAACACATAGAAGAAATGCTTCATGATATTGGTCTGGGCAAGGAATTTTTTGGATACGACCAAAAAAGCACAAGCACCAAAAGCAAGACTAGACAAGTGGAACTATGTCCAAGTTAAAGGCTTCTGCACAGCAAAGTAAACAATTAACAGAGTGAAGAGACAACCCACAGAGTGGGAGAAAAATATTTAAAAACTATACATCTGACAAGGGGGTAATATCCAGAATATATAAGAAACTCAAACTCAATAGCAAAAAGAAAGGTCTGAGTAGACATTTCTCAAAAGAAGACATGCAAATGGCCAACAAGTCTATGAAAAAAATGCTAACATCACTAATCGTGAGGGAAATGCAATTCAAAACTATAATGAGATATGATCTCATGCTAGTCAGAATGGCTATTATCAAAAACTAAAAAAAAAAAAAAAAAGTAGATGCTGGGGATGTGGAGAAAAGGGGAACACTTATACACTGTTAGTGATAATGTAAATTAGTACAACCTCCATGGCCAACACTATAAAGTTTCCTTAAAATGTTAGAAACAGAACTATCATATGATCCAACAATCCCACTACTGGGTATATATCCAAAGCAAATAAAGTCAGTATATTGAAGAGATGACTGCACTTCCATATTTATTGCAGCAGTATTCACAGTAACCCTTACATTGAATCAACTTCTGTCCATCAACAGATGAATAGATTAAAATGTGGTGTGTGTATAAATATAAATATATATACATTATGTGTGTATATATGTGTATATACACACATATATATACAGACACACAAAATTTATTTATTCTGGTCTTATATATATATATATATATATATATTTATTCTGGTCTAATCTGCACTGGCATTTCAGCCTTCTCTTGATGAGGTCCTTACCCTTTAGTCATTGTATACTTGTAAGTAGTGGAGTTGTTTAGACTTCTTTTTAAAAAACATATTACCTGATTCATATATTTACTGTGACAAAATTAAAATACCTTTCAATGTTGTGGACACATATAATTTAAAGTGATAATACACAAATGAGAAGAGAACATCATTAGGTCAAAAAACAAGGTAAGTTCTTTTTTTTCTTTTTTTTTTTTTTGAAACAAGATCTTACTTTGTCACCCAGGCTGGAGTGCAGGGTTGTGATCTTAGCTCACTGCAGTCTCGACCTCTGGGGTTCAAGCGATTTTCCTGCCTCAGCCTCCCGAGTAGCTGGGACTACAGGCATGCACCACCATGCCTGGCTAATTTTTGTATTTTTTGGAGGAGTGAGGTTTCACCATGTTGCCCAGGCTGGTCTTGAACTCCCGAGCTCAAGTGATCCACTCACCTTGGCCTCCTAAAGTGCTAGAATTACAGGCGTGAGCCACTGCGCAGGTCCTTCAAGATAAGTTCTTAAGCCTGCTTTCTATTTATGAAATTATTCTGCCTCTCAACACTGATATGATGGTAGTAATTTTATAAGCCTGGTTGAAAAACCAATCTGAATATGAAAGAAATGTCCATTACTTTTCCTTCAGCTCCAGAGTACAGTGCATAAATTGGATATATTCACTTGTCAAAGATACCACTTCCGATTTCCAGCTCTTTTCTCATTTCTATCCTAAAAGTCATTCTCTGTGTGTGATACCATGGCAAGACTGCTAGTGTACGGCCTCTAATATCCACAGAAGTATATGATTTTAAACTTGACAAAGCAAGAAGTTCTTACTGGCACAGAAAGCATTTCCCAAAACTGCAAGACTTCCATAAATAGCATCATTTAAGTATCTTTTTAATAAATGTCAATATCTGGCACTCTAGATAATATTTTCAACTACTCTTATTTCCCTAGTCCCAGCAACAAATTACAGAAAGGCAATAAAACCAATAAAAATCCACTGAATTCACTTATCCAGCTTAAACAAATTCTCAAGACAATAAAAGATTTTCAGATGTATTTTGAAATGCCAAACGGTTTTGCAAGGCTTTTAAAAAGTTCAAACAACAGAGGAAGATGGAGTAAAAACATAAAATCACCGTTTGCTCTTCATAGTAACAAATCTTAGCATTACAGTCAAAATGTTTTCTGTAGCAAACAATCTTGTGTTGAACATCATTTTAAAAACCTACACATCACCAAGCACACTGCTAGTGATTTTTAAGGTATTTATTCAGAACTGGAATTACTGGATCAATGTACACACATTTAAAACTTCAAGAAATGCTGGCGGGGCGTGGTGGCTCATGCCTGTAATCCCAGCACTTTGGGAGGTTGAGGTGGGTGGATCACCTGAGGTCAGGAGTTCGAGACCAGCCAGGTCAACATGGAGAAACCTCGCCTCTGCTAAAAATATAAAAATTAGCCAGGCGTGGTGGTGCTCGCCTGTAATCCCAGCTACTCGGGAGGCTGAGGCATGAGAATTGCCGGAACCCAGGAGGCGGAGGTTGTGGTGAGTCTAGATTGCTGCACTGCACTCCAGCCTGGGTGACAGTGAAACTCCATCTCAAAAAAATAAATACATAAAAAATAAAAATAAAACGTCAGGAAATTTTACCAGTGTCCCAACAGAAGCTATACCAACATTTACTCAAATCCACAGTCTATGAGAGTCAGTATGTCCTTGCTTCCTTGGCCACACTGTCAACTTTAAAAACTCATTACTATGTGACAGGCAAATATGAATCTTCATTTCTGGTCTTACCTCTATTCCTGAACATCTTTCCAGAAAAGTATTGGTCCTTTGAGAACTTCTGCTAATCTCTTACTGATAATATTCATTTTCGCATATATTCATGAGGTGTAAGTAACTTTTATTACTTGCATAGGTTGTATAGTGCTCGTATCAGGGGTTCAGAGTCTCCATCAACCAAATAATGTACATTGTAACTATGAAGTAATTTTTTTTTTTTTTTTTTTTTTTTTTTTTTTATATTTAGTTTTAGGGACATGTGACAATGTGATTTTTTATATGTATCCATGTCCATTTGTTTTGTGCCCTTAATCGTCTTTAGATTAGGTATAATCTAATTTGTCCTCCCCCCCCACCCCACAAAGTCCTGAGTGTGATTTCCCCTTCTGTGTCCATGATTCTCTTTTCAATTCCCACCTATAGTGAGAATCTTGCGATAGTTTACTGAGAATGATCCGCCATTCTCCTGCCTCAGCCTCTCCAAGTAGCTGGGACTACAGGCGCCCGCCACTACGCCCGGCTAATTTTTTGTATTTTTAGTAGAGACAGGGTTTCACCGTGGTCTCGATCTCCTGACCTCGTGATCCGCCCGCCTCGGCATCCCAAAGTGCTGGGATTACAAGCGTGAGCCACCGCGCCCGGCCCAATTTTTGATCATTTTTTATTGCAGCTTGCTGCTGTATCAATTTAATATCTTAGAATCTCTCTTAGGGCACTAATTAGCCACTTAGAATTTCCATTCTAATTCTAAATTTACTGTTTCAGAGGGAGTTTTCTTTTTTCTCCTTTTTGTTTTCAAGATATTTCTTTCTAATGCTGTCAGTTTTCCTCCTTGCCAAATGAGTCATGATTTTCAATTAATTTTTAAAAATTAAAGACAATGAAAAACATTATGGAGGGTTCTAAAGAAATTAAAAATAGAACTACCATACGACCAGCAATCTCTCTTCTGTGTATATACCCAAAAGAGATGAAATCACCACCTCATAAAGATATGTGCACTCCCATGTTCATTGCAGCATTATTCACAATAATGAAGATATGAAAACTACCTAAATGTCAATTGATGGACAAATGGATAAAGAAAGTGTGGTGTAAATATATATAATCGTATTTCATTATAATATAATATTCCATTGTTTATGTAGAATATGTATATGTACACAATGGAATATTATAATGGAATATTGTCTCACACACATATACACACATACATGAATCACACACACACACACATATATATATATACACAATGGAATACTATTCAGCTTTCATTACAAAAGGAGATTCTACCATTTTCAACAATGTGGGTGGACCTGGAGGAAATTATGCTAAGGGAAATAAGCCAGATCTAGCAAAAATATATTGTATGATCTCACTTATATGTGGGATATTTTTTAAATGAGCTTAAACACATAGAGATAAAAAATGAAACAGTGGTTACTATGGGCCGGGGTTGGTGGGAGGAAATAGGAAGATGTAGGTCAAAGGACAAAATAGCACATATGTAGGTTAAACAAATTTAGAGATCTAATGTACAACATGAGCACCAAAGTTTTAAAAAAATACATTAGAGGAAAAGAAGGTTATGTTGCTGATAAGAAACAACCAATGTGGATTTTCTTTGCAGCTGCATGTGTCTGCTTCCCCTCCTGTACGGGTAACTGCAGGCCTGGTGTGTAAAGGCAAGAAGTAGCAACAATCAGGCCAAGGTTCTAAGTAGAGCACATAATTAGGACCTTCATTCGCTAAAACAAGGAGTCTTTTCCTCTGATGTATAAGGTATTAAGTGAATTTACCTCCTTAGAAGTCCTGTCTATCTATTTATTCCTCCTCTGTATGTTTATTTGGGGGGATTCTGAGTTACCTCTTGTTCTACTCTTCTCTAATTCTACATGAATAAGAGTCTTCTCTAGAAAAATGATTTGGTTTTCTGCTCCTGCGTTAGTTTGCTGAGGATAATGGCTTCCAACTCCATCCGTGTCTCTGCAAAGGACATGATCTCGTTCCTTTTTATGGCTGCATAGTATTCCATGGTGTATATGTACCACATTTTCTTTATCCAGTCTATAATTGATGGGCATTTGGGTTAATTCTGGAAGATGAGAACACATGAACACGTGGGTGAGGGGAAACAACACACAGTGGGGCCTGTCAGGGGTGTGGGGAGGGAGAGCATAAGGAAGAATAGCTAGTGGATGCTGGGCTTAATACCTAGGTGATGGGATGATCTGTGCAGCAAACAACCTTGGCACACGTTTACGTATGTAACAAACCTGCACATCCTGCGCGTGCACCCCAAACTTAAAAGTTGAAGAAAAAAAATTCTCAGAGAATAAACAACTGCTTTCTTATTATTGGTCCTATTTAAAATTAGACTTTGCTTTATTTTCACTTTCATTATCACTTACAGGAAATAAATGTCAAGTTTTGTCTCAGAATCAACACCTGCACTTTTACCCGATTAAGTGCCTAAAATTGAACACTTAATAATTTGCAAATGTTTAATCAGACAGTACTAAACAAAAAGATTTAGGGGATAGATAGGCACAAGTGGTGAGTCATTACCCATTTATTTCTTCTAGAAGCTTTTCCAAATTCTGCTGATGAACTGGCTAGTCATTTTAGGAACTAAGTCCATTTTTCATAGCCTGGGCAAGACTCTTAATCATAAATTAAGAGTTTTATGCTTTGCGTGTTCCAATCATTCTGTAGCCCTCCAAAAAGCCCAGTTTCAGTGAGATGTTTGTGTTTTGAAAAAGAAGTATTTACCTGACACTGTTGCACCTCTGGGCAATAATGTTAGGGGACACATACATATCCATACACAGGTGCACACACGTGCGTGCACACACACACGCATTTTATGGTTAATGAAAAAATAACTGAAAAAAGAGATAAGAAACAAAAACAAATGAGCATGTAAAAAAATAAAAGCAAAAAAAAGAGAAAAGTAATTTATTCTTTTTAGTGCAGTGCTGTGAACATTGACTGCACATAGGAACCAACCAGGAAACTTTAAGGAAATTTCAATACCCATACTTCAATTCAAAACACCTAACTCCTAATTTCCAGGAGAGAGGCCCGAGCATCAGTGTTTTTCAAAATTGTCTGAGTATTTATAATGAGAAGCAAGGTTCAGAATATGAACTGAACTGCTATGTAGGATGGAACAAGAAGTTTTACACTTTGTCCGTTCAGAGTGCGTTTCTTTAATTAATTACTCTGATAATTGTCTTGAAGAATCTTCTCCATTATTTTATTTCTAATTCGATTTTGGTTTCAGTATTTGTTTCTATTTCTCTGGAATTATTTTCAGTTCATATTTGACGTTTCCTCTTTTATTAATCAACTTCTTCCTTTTTTCTCAGCTTCTAGAAATTTTTCTAAATTTATGAGCCACCTATCCTACCAGTTCTTGTTTACCAACATTCCATGGGTATCTGCCATTTTCTGTTATTTTTAAAAATATTACATGGATGGGGGAGTGTATGAGTATTATCAGCTTGCCACGATAATCTAATTTCCAGTGTTGGCATATTTTATAATTTATTGAGGTTGCATTCTCTATGTTACCATGAAAATTGGTTTTGGAAGTCTCACTCACCTTCATTTCTTACCTTACATTCAAGGTCATTATTCACGAATACATTTGACCTTATTGATAGTCTTTGTAATGGCAAAAAATGTGCAGCCTATTACTCTGATCGACATGATGAAAGCTAAGTTGAAGTGAAGAATACAACTTTGACTTTTTAAATGTTTTTAGAGAATTATTCAAGTTGTTCCTCAATTATGAACTAAACTGAAATAAATACAATTAAAGTAAGAAGTGTCATACAACAAGCTAGAGCTGTCTTCAACTGTTTTCAAATCTTGAACTTTGCCTCTTCTCTGATTTTCCGTATTTCGAAGTATAGCCCCATCAGTGACTCACTACCCTAGATTTGTGTGTCCTTCTCAATAAGCCCTACAGTTCCCACAACTAAAATCTCAACAAGTCCTGTAGATCTGATTTACTAAATACTTCTTTTTATTTTTGTAAAATATATATAACATAAACTTGGCAATTATAACAATTTGTAAGTGTGCAATTCGGTGGTATTACCGAAATACTCCTGAATCAAATTTTGCATCCCTACTACAATTACTTCTATGATTACTTCAAAAATCACCTAATTATTCCCGTTTGTACCCCACCATTCAGCTGTCAAACCGAAACAGCCTTCCTTTTTGTAACATAATTATCTGATGTCACTTCATTGCTTAAAATTCTTCAGTGTCTTCCCAGTCGTTTAGGATTAAGTCAAATTTATTGAACATGGCTTGCCTAGCTTTTTGTGGTCTGGCTTTGCTTGCCAGCTTGATCTTTCACTATTTTTCAAAAAAAAGCAAGCTCTAGTTATACTGAATTTTTTGCTGTTACTTGAATTGCCATGCTGTGTCTCTTTGGGGTCTTAGCACATACTCATTCTCCTGCCTGTATACTCTGCCCCCTCCACGATATTATATGGCTAAATTTTATTCATCTTCCAGGTCTCAGATTAAATGTCATTTTATCAGAGAAACCATGCCCGAGATATTGAAGTCTTAGTAGGTGCCATTACTATATGCTCCCTTAGTTTTAAACTTTACCAAAAATTATTTGACTGATTATTTGTTTTGAACCCTTATTTGAACCCTTAAAGAGAATAATCTCTACTAAGACAGAGTCTGTATTTGTATTAATCAATTTGCCATTGCCAACACCTTACTCAGTCCTGGCACATAGTTAAGAACTTCATTAAATACTTCTGAAATGATCAAATGAATGAGTGGAATAAAGAATTAGGCAGGGATATCATGAATACACACAATGAGAATCTTTTCCCCCTCTTCTCAATAAAGTAATAAAATAACTTGTTGAATTCAAATTTTTTATCTAAGGGACTCTGTATACCACATTATGAACTTCTAGATAAGGTTAATTAGCTTACAGAAAGTTGAAAAGGTTTTTTTTGTCTCTTTTCTTGACTGTTTTGTTTCTGCCTCTCAGGATCTCTACTCAATAGCCACTGTTTTCTATTTTATCAGGTGCCCTAAAAATGGTGACAGATGTTTCATTTTGCATGGAACACTTTCAATTTATACCTGTTATCTAATTGTAATTAATCATACCCCCTTTTACTTGCAAAATTGTCTGAGTTTGGACAATGAGTTATATGTTCACCCTACCTAGACAACATCCACATTCTTTTCTTAAATTTTTTCAACAGAATTTTATTTCTTAATAAACAACCACAATTTACATTCTCATGAACATTTACTCTGCCCTTTCCTGGGATCTATCTAGACCACCTAAACACAATTTATATATATTTACAGGAAAGGGAAAGGACTAGATTCAGAAGGCTGGAAAGTAAGGAGATGAATGAAGGTGTTTCCTCAGCGATAGCAATAGACTGTTGGAGGTTGCAGGTGTTCATCAGTGAAAATTCAATTATAGCTACCACTTTGAAAGGGTCATCATAGAGTCACCTTCTGGCTTGTCATTGTCTATCATCTGTCTGCTCCGCAGAAAGTTGGGTTATATGGTAATTTCATAAATCTGACAATATTTTGTCTTTTAAAATTAATATGCACGTATTAGGTGCAAAGAAAATAAGTTTTTCCACTGCGGAATTTTAAATTCATAATTCCTTTTAGAAAAATTTGACACCGTGAAATAAAAATGTTGAGCCAAATGCCTATAGTTTCAATTTGCTGGTTACTGGTTAATTAGTAATTATGGAAGCTGACCCATGGCCTAGTAGATAGACACCATGCAATGTCTTCACTTGCGTTGTGGTCAGTCAGCTGGCTGAAAAAAGCAGCTCTGCAAAGATGAATTCTTACTGTGAGTATTGACTTCAAAAAATACACAAAATGACTACTGTCATATAATTTTTAGGTGGGAAAAAGTAAGTTGATAATCCTAAATCAGAAAATAGTGATATTTGGTTCAGATAAACCTAACTAGCTTTACCTCCATTGCAAAGATGTGGTTTTGCTGCCTCATTTCAACCCTTACTTATCAGGGTATAAAAAGAGATATAGGAAAGCCCATGTAAATACCTAAATAACAGGATATTTTTCTAATGTATCCTTAGCAAATTTATAATATTCTTTTCATACGTGAAGAAAATTCAGGCTCCCTGTTATCTATCTTTAGTTTTTATTTATACTGTGTAGCAAGAATGCACATGCTTTTGCTGCAGAAATATTAATGTGATTAATACTCTAAACTTGTATTGAATAATTTTAGAATCTTTGAAAGGGGTCTTAAAGTATATAAAGTTCAACTTACTGAAATAATTTATTTATACATGGCTCTTACAAACAGGGTTCACTAGAATTAGACAACAAACACATAGTGAATTCATAGTTAATATCAAACATTATGTTAGGTAGTGAAAGCATATATGTGATTACGATATAGGGCTTACGTTGAGGAACTCAACATCTTAACAGACATATGAACCATCAATTTCAAGTGCTGTATTACTGGGGTGAACAAAGCCCTATAGGATCATAGAGAAGGAAAAATATCTCAGATCATAGATAAGGGTTAAGTAGGTAATATTTTAGCTGAGGCTTAAAGTATGCCTTGGTATTTTCCAGAAGCAGTACACTCCAAGATTACCATAAGTATGAAGAAGATGAATAACTAACTTCATTATACAAAAATTACTTAGCACATTTTTAATAGTAAAACCAGAATGTCATTGCCATTTGTTAAAATATCCAGGAAAAGCCACGGTAAACAAATACAAGAGTAAGGGCACACAATTACTATAAAAACTACTGGTTTAACTTTATACCGCTCTACTTGTTTTTACTGATACACTATACAGGATAACGGGAATGGTAGGAGAACCTAGCATTAGACTAGGGACAAGTGCTCACCAAGTTTTGCTTAAATTTCACCCGAGGGAGATCAGATAGTTAGGAATGTAAAATGAAATTTTGAAAGGAGGTTACCATTTTCTTGCTTCATATAAATGAATTTTCTTTCAAGTAACTTACGTTGTGACAGAGATTCAATGCATTTTCTAGAACAGAAAATAGGAGTGTGTGTGTGGGGTGCAGGCCGGTATGTCAATAAAATACAAGTTAAAATAATAAGATAACATATTTACATGTGGTGACCACACTGTAATGCATGTAGTGAAATGCTTAAAGACATATTTTGAAGATGTTTCCTAGAATGCTACTCTTATACTATGTTAAGAATAGTGTCATTTCAGTGAATGCATGTGGTGACATTGTAATCCATAGGAAAAAAAAATACCATTTTTAAACCATCAAATTCACAAATATGCTTAAAGGATAACATAATAATTTTGTTCAGTATGGGAAGCTGCTGAAAGTGTTTACACATATAGCTGTTACAAATATAAATTAGTGCACTTTTTCTGAAGAACTCTTTGGTTAAATATGTACATGTTTACATACTTTGACCAGTAAACATGCTTATAGATCGTTATCCTAACAAGATAATGTTTCTGTACAAAGATATACCTGTAAGTACATTCAATGCAACTTTCTTTATAATAGAAAAAAACAAATGACAAACTATGAGGGATTAGTTTTAAAATGATGGGTTATCCAAATGATTAAATCATATTGAAATTACACATTGAGTATCCCTTATTAAAATGCTTGAGACTAGACGTGTTTTGGATTTTGGGTAACTCAGAATTTTTGAATATGTGTACATACATTATGAGATAACTGGAATGGAACTCAAGTCTAAACATAAAATTCCTTTATGTTTCATATACATCTTATACACATAGCTTAAAGATAATTTTAGACAATATATTAAAATAATTTTATGCATGAAACAAATATTTTACTGCATTTTGACTGTGACCACTCATATGTCAGATATGGAATTTTCCACTTGTGGAGTCATGTCAGCGCTCAAAATGTTTCAGATTTTGAGGCATTTCAGATTTTGGATTTTCAGATTAGGGATGCTCAACATGTATGGTATAATAATTGTAATGACATGGAAAATAATCAAAATACATTGATTAGTATGTAAAAGTACTTTATAAAATACTCTAGTCATGCATCATTAATGCAGGGGTATGCTCTGAGAAATGTTTTATTAGACTTTTTTGTTGTGCAAATGTCATGGATTGTACTTACACAAATCTAGATGGTTTAGCCTACTACAGACCTAGGCTATATGATATAGCTTATTGCTCCTAGGCTACAAACCTGTCCAGGATATTACTGTACTGAATATTACAGACAACTGCAACACAATGGCAAGGATTTGTGTATCTAAACATGGAAAGGTACAGTAAAAATATGATATAACAGATAAAAAACGGTAGGCATGTGTAGTACACTTACTATGAATGGAGGTTGCAGGACTGGATGTTGCTCTGGGTGAGTCACTGAGTGAGTAGTGAGTGGATATGAAGGCCTAAGACGTTACTGTGCTCTACTGTAGACTTTATAAATAATTGTACACTTAGGCTACATTAAATTTATAGAAAATATTTTTTCTTTGATAATAACACTAGCTTACTGTAATTTTTTAAATTAAAATTTTTAAATAAAAGTTTATAAACTTTTTTATTTTTAAACTGACTTTTTATAATAACAATTAGCTTAAAACAAAAACATTTTACAGCTGTTGTACAAAAATATTCTTTCTCTGTACTTTATAAGCTTTCTTCTATTTAATTTTCTTTTTACTTTTTAAACTGTATTACCAAAAAGTAAGACAAGAACACACACATTAGCCTAGGTGTACACAGGGTCAGGATCATCAGTGTCACTGTCTTTCACCTCCACATCTTGTCTCACCGAGAGGTCTTCAGGGGCAGTGACACACATGGAGCTGTTATCTCCTGTGATAACAATGCCTTTTTCTGAAATAGCTCCTAAAGGACCTGCCTGAGGCTATTTTATAGTTAATCTATTTTTATAAGTAGAAGGAGTATATTGTAAAATAATGATACAATATATAGTGCAGTAAATATGTTAACTAGTAACAGAGTCATTTATTATCATTAGCAAGTATTATATACTGTAAATAATGTATGTGCTAGACTTTTATATGTTTTGGATATCCATATGCAAAAGTAAATGAATAAATAAGCCTCAATGTATACCTTGCACAAGTGAACACAAAATGGATCATACGACTAAATATAAACCTTAAAACTATAAAACTTCTAGGGAAAAACAAGGTAGAAAATTTTTGCTACCTTGGGCTAGGCAGATTTCTTAGATATGACACAAAGCAAAATCCATTAAGAAAAATATTAGTAAAGTCTATGTCATTGAAAGTAAGAATCTCTGCTTCTGAAAGACACTGTTAAAAGAATAAAATTTTTGGCCAGGCGCGGTGGCTTATGCCTGTAATCCCAGCACTTTGGGAAGCCGAGACGGGCGTACTACCTGAGGCCAAGGAGTTCCAGACTAGCTTGGCCAAGACGGTGAAACCCCGTCTCTGCTAAAAATACAAAAAAAAGAAAAAAAAAAAAAATTAGCCAGATGTGGTGGCGAGTGCCTGTAATCCCAGCTCCTCGGGAGGCTGAGGCAGGAGAATTGCTTGAACCCAGGAGGCGGAGGTAGCAATGAGCCAAGATTATGCCATTGCATTCCAGCCTGGGCAACAAGAGCTAAACTCTCTCTCAAAAAAATAAAAAATAAATAAAATAAATAAAAGAATAGAATTTCAAGCCACAGACTAGGACAAAACATTTGCAAAAAACATATTTCAAAAAGTACTCATATCTAGAATATACAAAGAACTCTCAAACTCAGTAATAATAAAACTAAAAAAATTAATAAATCATTCAACAAGGAAAACATATAGATGGCAAATAATCCCATTAAAAATGTTTAAGAAGAGCAACAAATATAATAACAAGTTCTGGAGCATATGCACAGCAACTGTAAATCTCAGACATTTCTGGTAGGAATTTTTAAAAAGGTACATTCGCATGGGATAATAGTTTGTTAGTTTCTTATAAAAGTACCCATACACTTACCATATAATACAGCAATCTCACTCCCAGGTACTTATCCAAGATAAATACAAATTTATGTTCACATACAAACCTGCATGTTTATGTTTATAATGGTTTGCTTCATAATCACCAAAAATTAGAAATAGCTCAAATTCCTTCAACTAATGAATGGATAAACTGATACATCCATACAATGGAATACTATTCAGCTATAAAAAGAAAGAACTTTTGATACATACAACAACATGATGAATCTCAAATGTATTGTGCTAAATGAAAGATGCCAGACTGAAAAAAAAATGTTCATACTATATAATTTTATTTTTATGACATTTTGGTAAACGTAAATGTATAGAAACATTTTTAATTTTTTTTTTAAATCAGAGTTTGCTGGTGACTGGACAGAGATTGAATTTAAATGGACAGCATAAGGGAAATTGTGGGCTGGACAGAACTCTTGGATTTTGTTTCTTGTCATTGTTACTCAACCATATACACTTATCAAATTATTGGGAATGCACAACAAGTATGATTTCTACTGCCTATAAATTTTAACAGTGAATAAAATGTAAAAATATATATGTGTGGGTAAAGTATTCCAAGCTATCTGGGCAAATGCTTTTCAAATTCCTATTCACTAGTTTTTGCTTTCTTATTGGGGAAAATAAAGCCAATGGCCCCTCACCCACCCCCCAAAAAAGGGCAGAAAAAAAGACAGAGAAACTATACTTTCATGATTGTTTTTAAATTTTTTTTAAAAAGAAGAAGAAACGCAGGAGCAGAATAAATGACTGAAATCCTCTTTTCAGCACTGTATTTTGTTGTGGGGAATTTTTCACTCCAGCATTATTTGCCCCCGACACAGTGGGGAATAGCTCACTTGTTCATCGTGGAGCTAATATAGCCCCTTCTGTTTCCCATGTATCTTTTGGGTTCCCCCTGGTTCTTTGTAGATACCCTCCCTGCTTGCCCATGAGCATCCCTTTTATCTTTACAATTACCCTTATCCTGGCTGACAAACCATGTCTTTTTTTAGATGAATTACTCCAGCTTGAGGTGGCCCAGCTATGGCTCTGGGAATCAGCTGTTCCTTCTCGTCTAATAAGCATGAATACATTTCTTTGATCCCTATATGCTCCTTTTGGTAACCTCAGCAGCTGAAGCATGAAGTCTTGGATTACAAACCAGAGTCTTCAGCCCTAGTGCACCCTCACTGGAGTACTAGACGGAGACTGAAAGCACCAACTCAAGCATTAAATAAGGAAAATAATAAGAGGAATCTTTTTTTTCTTTTTTTTTAAGTAGGAAGCTGCTATATTCAGTAACCAAATTCACATCAGTGTTGCTTTTAAAACATGGTTTTATTGTTTTTAAAATGTCATTGGGCAAAATTGTTTAGGTGTTATTCATAGAAAAGAATGAATCTAGGTTAGAATCAAATAAACTGAAACTTGTCTGAGATCCCTTCGATAGAAGCTTTCCTTCTGAAGGCCTACTGTCTGCCCCTACCACCTTAATAACAAGGGTGCAAATGAAACAGCTGTGATCTGTAACTGTTCTGTAAAGAATAAATGATGCCATAAGAGAATAAATGACCCCGTATCTGTCACATTTCTACCCGCTTCCCTTCTCCCTCAGATTCTTATTGAATCTTAACTCCAAAAGTTAACAGCTCTACAGAATGTAGGGTAGGAGGCTGTGAGTCATATTTTAGTCATACTTCAAAAGAGTAAGAAATAAACCACACTACAGTTCCCTTTTCATGTTATTACTTTGTTTTTGATGAACCTGTTAACCAGCTCCTTTGTGGGTAGATTATATCAATTCATAAATATAAATTCTAGATTTTCAAATTCAGCTCGGTAAAATTCTAAGCTTATTTTCTATCTATCAGTTTACATAAAAACGTGATAACTTTCTGACAGATAAGTTGAAATACGGGGTTAGCTGAGGATGTGTGAAAAAATATGAGTGGCAGCAGAAAGGCTGTCAATATTTCTACATATTTTTCACGTTTTATATTTTCTCTACCAGATTTTTTTCCTATGAAAAATCAAGGAAGAAGGCTTTCCATGGTGGAAAAGCGTGACATTATTACCATATGTGGAACACTTAAAAGCTGTCTCATGGCTGAAACATGAATAATGGGAGTATTTTAAGGGAATCACACAAAGAAGGAAAGATGGGTGTCCTAAGTTCAGGCTCCTCCATCATTTTCCTAATATTAAAGATAAGATATAGGCAGCCAGGTTTTGGTAAAGGACTCTCCTACATTAATGCCACTGGTTATGCTTTATAAGTAAATGAAATTCTTGAGTTAAAACATCATTTCAAAACCTGAATATTTCATCCCTTTATCTGCCTAAATTCCACACAGCATCCACCTTACCATAACCTCTGACGTGCCAGAAATGGCATGTTAAAAAAAAAAAGGAAACCCTGTTACAAAAATCACCTGTATAATTATCATTAATATCATTGTCAAAAATATGACAATAAGTTCATCCTGCATTTTCTGTAATCACATCCATATTAAGAGGAAAAATGAGCAAAGCTCTTCATTTATCAACCAAACCCATTTCCTGAGCGGAATATATATTATATGTAATAATATTAAGATTTAAAAATTAAACCAGTCTGGCTTATTTTTATCTTGTGCAAGTAGAAACTTAAAAGAGGGGGAAAATCAGAAATAATGGAAGCTACTGAAAGATTGGTGGCTGCCTTGGGGAGTGTATGGTGCTTAACAATTGACATTACTCAGAAATTTATAATTTTGCAATGGAAGTTTCGTCCCCATCCTTGTACCCACAATTCTGTGTGTTCATGTGAGATGATGCCACAACCTAGCAAGATCAAATCTCTTCTCGACTTACTGCTGTTTTATTCTGCCTATTTGGAAATATGTTCTTGCTGTTGCACTGTTCTCAATATTATTTCTGGAATGCTTATTTATTTATTTTAGTGTGTGTTCTTTCAAACCGGCCATTTCTTTGGCAGCCTATTTCAGTGAATGCAATAGGGACGAATTGTGTTATCCAAACAGAGGGAAATACAATCACAGCTGGGTGTTACCTCAGCTGCAGGCGTCTCGTCATGAGCAGCCCCATATTGTCTGGCTGATTGTTCCCTAAATTGTCTGAGTGCTGAGAAACTTCTGTCACTAGACATCATTGGAATTGGAATTAGACGACCTCTGTGACCTCACAGATATTTAGAAAGTAGTGTCTGCACAGCCCTAGAAAGCTCTTTCTCTGGAATTAACTTTACTCAGAGCTTGACTTGGTGACACGTTAATCTTTAATCTCTTCCTGTAGGAAACAGTGATATTTTTCTCTTGCACTACAGCAAAAGCACAGATGTCCTGTGTTTTGATTGGCTCCCATCAGTCAGATGTATATGCAAACAGTGTAGTATGCAGGTGGGTTATGCTATCTATCCTGAAAGCAGTTTATTAATAGACCATCTTAGGTCTGACTTAGGACCTCAGCTTGCCAAGTGTGTTGGAAACACGAGTGAAAATCTGAGAGTGAGCATGATAGAAAGAAATGCAGTCACATCTCTCTAGGGTGGCAAACCCATTTGGATAACTTATTTTCTAGGTTCACAATGTCACCTACCCTCACTGTGGCATATTTTGCTCTATAACTTGTTCTCCTGTTCAGAATATGTGATACTTTCTTTTCTCCAGCAAAGGGATGTGTTTGCCATTTAGTGAGTCTCCTATTACTCATAAGACTGGACTTCTGGAGGGGAAAATGTCATGATTTTAACACTGTCACTTTACTCTGTGCAACTACCTTAACACATTTCATTCATCAGATAAAAATGAAATTGAGGTATTTATTTGGGCCAAAGACAATCTCCCCATGCTTCTCTCCAAGTAATAAGAGTTTTGGTTTCGGTTTTGGTTTTCAAATCTTTCTCTGAAGAAGTCTATGCCCATAGAGAGTTGTGGATTGTGGGAACTTACAAGGTAAAGGTATCCAAAGAAGTAGAGACTGAGGGCCGGTGCCCATTGCCTCGACTTACCTACATTTTTCTAGACATCAAGCTTTTCCACAGCCTTGCTTATGCCCTGGGCTCATGATGAGAAGGGAAACACAAAGAAACATTACTTCTTTCCTATTCATTTGGACTCATCTGAAAGAGACCATGAGGCCTACATAATTTAAAACCCATTATGTCCTCTCCGCCATCCATTCCCTATGGCACAGACAATGAGAAGAAGGACAACTATGTCTCAACCCTTCCCTCTTCACCCCATGCTTTGAGTGGTTGCTAGTTACTTACAGGATCAAGCCAGGACTTCCTAGGCTCTTTGAACTCTCCAAACCCAAACAACCTTCACTTGCTCAACTCTCTTTCTCCTCTTCAATCCTACATCCCGTCAAGTATTCCGTTTTTTATTTGCCATCATTCTTGTTCTCCACATTTTTATTGTGACATTTGACTCATCTGGAACCATCATCTTCAGCCATTTGCATGTCGTTCCCTGTTGGAACTTCTTCCCTTAGTCAAATATCTTACAAACTTTAAGGTACAGCTTAAGGTTAACTTTTTTACTTACTTAGATAGTTTAATGACTATATGACTATTCTAGCTACCATGAAGCATTCTCCCTGAGAACACTATGCTGTAGTGTTTAGCATTTTGTTATTGAAACTTTTATCCCTTAAACATCTTATACACACACAGACATACACACTTAATATTATTCTCAAAATATGATGTTCTTCACTCATTCATTCTTTCAATTAATATCTATTACAATCCTACCGTAAGTCAGATACTGTGCTAGAAACTAGACTATAGATAATATAAAACATAAGAGGCATGATCCCTGCTTTCAAAGAAATCACAAACTATCAGCAAAGATTAGGCACATGGAAAAATAACTAACAGGAGGTAGAAAGTGCTATGTTACAATGAATAAGTGGAGAGGCAAGGGTCATTCCTTAAATTTCTTAAAATGTCCTCATAATAATTATATTTCTTACGGAATTCTAGGCATCCCCTAATTTAAATAACAGCCAACTTTAAATTTGACAATTGATTCTAATTTCATGGCAAGCTACATCAAAATTGTCATTCCAGATTTGTTTTTTAAAAGCTTTATTTTGTACATTAGCCTTTCTTTGATTTTTAAATAGATTGATTTTTAAGATCTATTCCTCCCATAGAAGGGTCTTTCAGTGTGACTTATTATTGCAAAGGTTCTCAAATTTGATATGCAGTGTTATAACCTGGGGCAGTTAATAAAATTAATATTCTATTTACCAAGGTCATATCCCCAGGTGTTTGCATTCACTAGGTCCTTGTTAGAGCCTGAAAACCTGCATTTTAAACAGCTCTTCAGATGGTACTATGCCAGTTATCTCTGGAGAACATTCCCTTGAGAGACAAATATCTAATGACATAGCAACAATTCTTGATATGCTAGTTTTCCTCCCTAAATATAGTGGTAAAGTCAGGTAATTTTCTTAGTTGGTGAAACCTCCATCTGAGAATAAGACGTCTTTCATCACAGTCCTTAATAACATCATAGAATTGGACATATTAATACTGACTCTCTTTTTTGGCTCATATAGATGTGGCTATTAAAAGCTCAAAGTCATATCTTGTAACAGTGAATATATCCCCAAAACTAATAAAATAAAAATGCAAAGAATTTCAGACCTCAACCAACTGGTTATAGATCCTTATTTTGATAAATTCTGCTACAGTGAAAAAAAGTTAATGCTTATTCGAGTTAGTTTAAATGAAATTTTTATGATTTTTCTGTTTTAAGCTTGAACTTTTGAAATGCACCCATATATCAGTCCTCAAGTCTTCAGAATCACAGTCCTTAAACTTCAGTTTATAAAGGCAAACAAAGACTAGAAATTCTCCAGTACTGAAACTACCTTAACATGAAAATGCCCCTCGCTTGAAATAAAAAAAAAATCTGATTTAAAGGTATTAACCATGTTGTTTATATATACATATATTTTTTAAAATAGCTGAAAGCATTTATTAAGCGCTGATAATGGACTAGGCACTGTGCCAGGTAGCGAATGGTATCACTTTCCTGGCAGGAAGCAGCGGCCACCCAGAGAGTTTTAACTGAAGAGATATTTTAAAAAACATAATATATGGGCAGAGTTAAGGAAAAACAGTAAGGGATGGTAAAGGAGTGCAGTGGTAGTAAAAAGAGAGCATATATAGCTGCCAGTCATGAAGATTCTGGAGGAGTCAGCCACTGGATTCCCAAGAAGGCGTATAGTTATAGGAGAGAGTCATTCAATAGGAACAAAAGTCCTTGGGAGAGGAAAGTAGCCATTGCCAAATCTTGACCTAGGAGGGAAGAGGCTAGGAGAATAAATACCTTAGTTGCCTGTTGGTGTCTCACTTTACCAGAGAGCGATAGAGCCCAACTGATGTAGTTAATTGTGGTTAGCCCCCAGCAGCACATGGTGGAGAAGGAAGGAGAACAGATCTTGAGGGACAAATGGAGAATATCCAGCACAGATGAATAAGACAGTCTCTGCTCCCTGTGAATCAGAATGGAAATGTGTGCCCTCTTGGGGAAATAGCAAACAGCTCAGGTGGGGGAGACCTCACAGAACGCATAAGAAGACATAGAGTGTCCATTACTGTTATATAATAAAATTCTCCCTCATTTTCTTACTTTCATACAAAATGATAAATTATTTTAAAGCATCATCTATTGTCTTTTTTCTTGATGTATGGGCTGTGGCTAAAGCTTTGTTTTTGGGGGATTGTGCTTATTAAGGCTTCCAAATTGTTTTCCCAAACTGTTGCAGCATCTGTGACAGAATTGACTACCCTTGGATAATATGCATTCCCCCAAAGTTAGCGCTATTCAAATTAAAAAGTGGCTTTTCACGCCCTCAGGCTCAGCCATATCCAAATCTTAAAATAAAAATCATCCTTCTTTCTAGACCATTTTCCAAAGCATCTCTCACCTCCCCGTCATTAAGATTAAACTTTTCGAATAGGCACTAAGATTGATTGCGAACTCCATTGAAACATCTATTAATTGTGTCTCACTGGATGATTAAATCTTTCCTGAACTACTGTTCCTACCAGTTAGGTTGAAGAGGAAATTTTTTTTGGTCTGGAAATGATCCAAGTATATGAAGCACCTTGGCATGCCCCCTCCAACAAAAATAAACCTGTGTACATCTTCCTGGAAGTTAAGCAATTTAAGGGGGGAGCTGAGACTGGGTTTGGTCTGAAAGAAGCTCCAGATCCTTTAGTGACTTCAGATTCTACTTGCTTTTCAAAAAAAATTCAGGACTGAGATTAACTTGTGCTTGAAAACTCATTGCTTCCTTATCAGGTGAAAACAGAATTTTGGCCCTATGAGATCCACACTTACATTCCCAGGAATTAGCTGAAATTGGGGATCAGGCTCCAGGGACTATAGAAGGATGGAGTGATGTTCACAGTGAAAAATCTCTGAACTCATTCAAAAGGAAACCAGGAAGGAAAATGTGTCACTACAATCAATGCATATTTTACTGCTGTCTCTTTGTTGAACTTGACGTTACCAACCCAGTAAGTCCTCAGGCACTAGAGTGCTAATGAACAAAAAAAAATCCAGCTTAAAAGCATGGCTTTAAATCCAAAATCTTTCAGCTCTTGGAAACCTATTTCTGTTTAAGACTTTCTATCCCTCTTATAACCTCAGTTGGAGAGAGAGAGAGAAAGAGGTAGAGAGAGAGAACAAGCACATATACAAAATGTGCTAAAAAATTAATGCTGATGTTAGTCATAAAAACTTGGAACACTAAATCATCCTGCTGGTCCAAAAAACCCAGATGCTGGGTATTTTCCTTATGATTTTCTAAATTTTCCAGAACCTTTGCATGTGTGTACATCTTTAATATTAACACAAGATGCTTCTCTTCAAAGCATGGCCCTAACATTACTGTGTTTTGAGCATCAAGACCTTTAGAATACCCTGGAAAGCAGAAAATGACTCTGTCTGGTGAGTGATGGTTATCAGTGAGTAGAAAGGGAGATAGTGATCTCATTGCATCTCTCTGTATGGAGCAGTGTATGATCTGTACTAGCCACAGCACAAGAGTCCATTGGAAGGCCTCCAAATTCCCAGTAGTGAAGTTGAGTCAAGGCTGGGATACTCTACTCTAATTGGCACACACATATGTCAGGAAGGTAGGGGCCTGCTCTCGTGATGTATAGTCTGTTTTCTTTAGAGAATAGATTCTGTTTGTTCTAAAAAAAAAAAAAACTGAAAGAAATCAGAATCCAGGCTAGGTCAGTTCTTTGGAGAAATAATATTGATACTATATTGAGTGTATAAGAGTTAGCATTCATTACACATTTGTTTTATGTTTATATGGATTGTATTATTTAATCCATCATACGGCCTGTAACATCCTATCATTAGCCTTTCCCTTTAACAAATAAGGAACTGGAGCACAAAGAGTTTAAGTACTTTTCCTCCAAAGTACCTGTGTTATTGAGGTAATATTTTTCAAGACTACAAGAGAACACCAAACTGTTCGTTACTGTTGTCAATAATTGAGCATCACACATTGCCAGACAATACCATGAAGGGTGTTACATGAATCATCTTGAGGATATTGATGCTAACAGGGGTTAAGTTAAATAAGTTATTCCAAGAATACACAGTCTTTCCTGTTAAATTTGAATTCAAACACAGGGTTTTTTATGAAGGATTCTGTGCTCCATTTACTGTGCCATACTGCTTCTGTTCACAACTCCTTCTAGGAGGCCCTATGTGTGACTGACCATTTTATTTATATTGGGGGAAACCAGCCCCCAATATTCAACATGGGTCCTTTTCTATTTTCCCTTAAGTGTCGGCCGGTCTGAGAAATAAAGGGAAAGAGTACAAAAGAGAGAAATTTTAAAGCTGGGTGTCCAGGGGAGATATCACATGTCAGCAGGTTCCGTGATGCCCCCCAAGCCGCAAAACCAGCAAGTTTTTATTAGTGATTTTCAAAAGGGGAGGGAGTGTACGAATAGGATGTGGGTCACAGAGATCACATGCTTCACAAGGTAATAAAATATCACAAGGCAAATGGAGACAGGGCGAGATCACAGGACCGGGGCGAAATTAAAATTGCTAATGAAGTTTCCGGCACACATTGTCAATAATAACATCTTCTCAGGAGACAGAGTTTGAGAGCAGACAACCAGTCTGACCAAAATTTATTAGGCGGGAATTTCATCGTCCTAATAAGCCTGGGAGCGCTACCGGAGACTGGGGCTTTTTTCATCACTTATCTACAACCATAAAAGACAGACATTCCCAAAGCAGCCATTTCAGAGACCTCCCCTTGGGAACGCATTCTCTTTCTCAGGGATGTTCCTTGCTGAGAAAAAGAATTCAGCAATATTTCTCCTACTTGCTTTTGAAAGAAGAGAAATATGGCTCTGTTCCGCCTGGCCCACAGGCAGCCAGACTTTAAGGTTATCTCCCTTGTTCCCTGAACATCGCTGTTATTCTGTTCTTTTTTCAAGGTGCCCAGATTTCATATTGTTTAAACAATTTGTGCAGTTAACGCAATTATCACAGGGTCCTGAGGCGACATTCATCCTCAGATTATGAAGATGACAGGATTAAGAGATTAAAGACAGGCATAGGAAATCACAAGAGTATTGATTGGGGAAGTGATAAGTGTCCATGAAATCTTCACAATTTATGTTCAGAGATTGCAGTAAAGACAGGTGTAAGAAATTATAAAAGTATTAATTTGGGGAACTAATAAATGTCCATGAAATCTTCACAATTTATGTTCTTCTGTCATGGCTTCAGCTGGTCCCTCCGTTCGGGGTCCCTGACTTCCCGCAACATATTTAAAAAAAAAAAAAAAACTTGTTTACGAAGAGTGAAACATAAGGAGAAAAGTAGCTATTAATGTTCAGCTATACATTTAAAGATGAGAAGAGGTATAAAGAGGAACTAATATTAATGGTGCAATTAGTAAGTGCCAGTGACGTCCTGAGGTGTTTAATTTAGGTTGTATCCTTTAAATCTGACAGTACTTCAATATTGCCTGTCAGTAAAACATTCAATAAACTGAAAAACAAACACAGAAAGATCAATCCTTTGTATTGTTTTTCTGTCCTCTCCCCTAGCTTGTTGGCTTCTAAGCCCATACAACTTGCCTCACAAGTATGAGATGGCTGTTTAGATACTAGTCTCATGTCCATTACATAAACAGAAAGAAGGGGAACTGAAGAAAAAATGGTTGACAATTATATCAGAAAAGCAAAAACTTTCCCAGTAAAGCAGAATTCATATCTTATTGACAACAACTGTGGCCACACGCCACCTTTTCTTGCAAGGGAGCCTGAAGAAGGAACTATGTTACCTGGGCACATTGCTGCATGCTTCTAATATTATGTAATAATGTCCAATTTTCCCCATATGACCAGATGTTCTAGGCTCACATTCTACATTCCCATATTCAGATGTGTAATAACCCTTTCTACAAGAAGCCCTAGTTTCAATATTTTAATCTCTTTTTTTGCTTCTGTTTCCAAGGGTGTGCTTTTCATTTATTTCCTATCTCTTCTTGTGTTTTCTGTGGTGACTATCCTTCCATGTGTCCCTTGTAATTTAGTCTTCATTGTAGAATTTTGTTTTTCTATTTATTCAGTGAGTTAGGTAGATTCACATTGTATATCCTATTTTCAGGCTATCACTTCCTGTTTTCTGGTCACCTTTTCTTGAGTTCTTAGATTTGAGCTTTATAGTATTCCTGCATAACTATAATTGATCTTTCAAAGATTTGATTCTCTTAGTTTTCTGTTTGTTGTTTTAATTCTTTTTACAATGTTAAGTTACAACTTTCATCTGCTTTGAGGAAGCCATTTCCAGATAGGTTTTAGTCATATTCTATAGGAATATATGCTGCTTTTTTTCATTGTTTATCCTATAGTATCCATGCGTGTAGGCAGAACTTTCTCATTTCCTGTTGCTTGTATTTAAATGGGATAGATTTTCCTAGACTTCTAATAGGAGGGTGGGATGGAGGGTACAGAGTATACTAGTGTAGAATGCTAAGCTTCACAACTCCCAGCTCCCTCCTTTGTCACTACAGTGAATATCTTAAGATATTGTCCTTTCTGTTGACAGCCCTGCTCTGGCTCTTAGAGCTCAGCCTAGCTCGGGTGAACTTTCTCTGCCAGCCTGAATCTCTGAGTTCCTTTCACATCCCTTTTTTACACTATCATGCATTCTTAGAAACTGTTTTCTACTGGCACATTTTGCTATCTGCCACCTGTGGGCTCCTGAGCTCTTTGTGAGCCTTGCTTCATTATTCCTTCTCCAGCAATCTTGAGGTGTTCCATTTCGGTTATACTCACAGTGGTTCCCTCTCAGGTAGGATGTTCTCATGTGGAAGGCAACTATTGACTGGAGATATACGAGACTCACCAGCCTTAGAACTCCTCTCGCCACCCTGTTCTTCCCCATTGTCACCCTCACAACACTGTGCTTCCTGTGTAGCTTCACCTTTGATGAAATGTATATGCAACTGGGAGTCTGCTCATTTTTTCTGTCTCCTAGTTTTGTTTGTTTGTTTTTTGAGATGGAGTCTTGCTCTGTTGCTCAGGCTGGAGTGCAATGGTATGATCTCCGCTCACTGCAGCCTCCGCCTACCGGGTTCCAGCGATTCCTGCCTCAGCTTCTAGGTAGCTGGGATTACAGGCATGCACCACTACGCTCAGCTAATTTTTGGATTTTTAGTAGAGACGAGGTTTCATCATGTTAGCCAGGCTGGTCTTGAGCTCCTATGTGCTAAGATTACAGGTGTGAGCCACCGTGCCTGGCCTCTGTCTCCTAGTTTTAATGAAAATATTGTTCGAAGTTGTGTTTTTTTTTTTTAAAATAAGTTTACCCATGTCTCCTCCATATGATTTCTGGAAGAAAGAAGGTATTACAAAATTAGCTGCTTGTTCATAAAACTCTTGGCTATAAACTGCTTGGATATAAAGTCTGATTTATAAACTTTTCTAATTAGAAGAGTAGTTTTCATTTGCTGTGGGTTGCCAAGGACCAGTCTCAGTGCCATGTACTGTGAACATAATAATTCAGTACAGCAAACCTGAGGGCTAATTACAGTCATTATCTCATTTTCACATGAGTTAACTAAGATCCCAGAAGGTTAAGTAATGTGCTTAACCTGAAACGCAGATGATAAGCAGAAAACCTGGAATTCAAGACCACTTTTTCTAAATCCCGAGCCTAAACTTTGATCCCATGAAATGACTTACCACTTTTCCTGCAGACTTTAGTCTTACAGGATTAAAATTATTTATGTAAATTTTCCATTCTGCATACAGTAGTGCCTCTTGTCACGGTCTAATATGGATGAAATATAGACACCTTGATTTATAAACTGCACAGAGTGTGCTTCCCTGAAAGCTTCACATAGTTCTCATTTAACCTTGAAAGTGGAAATCTAACATCTAATTTTAAATATGAAAATACAAATATGGCCTACATTGCAACAATATATATTAAAATGAAAATTAACGTCTTTAATCCTTTCTCCAAAATTTGACAAAAATGCCAAGTAAAAGGTAAACATGGGCAGAGAAAAAAAGAATACTTATATACTAATGGTGTAATGTAAATTGGTTCAGCCGTCATGGAAAGCAGTTTGACAATTTCTCAAAGAACTAAAAGTAGAATTACCATTCGACCCAGCAATCCCATTACTGGGTATATACCCAATGATATCTACTGTTCTAACTAGAGAAGTTTCGAACTCAGACTTTATAAACAAGCAGTTTATAGCCAAGACTTCTATGACTAAGCAGCTAATTTTGTAATATCTTCTTTCTCCCAGAAATCATATGGAGGAAAAGGGTAAATTAAAAAAAAAAAAAAACACCACTTTATCACCATTGGGTATATACCCAATGGAGTATAAATCATTCCATCATAAAGACACATGCACACATATGTTCATCACAGCACTATTCACAATAGCAAAAACATGGAATCAACCTGAATGTTGGTAGACTGGATAAATAAAATATGGTACATACATACCATGGAATAGTACAGAGTCAAAAAAAAAAAAAAAAAAAAAAAGAGTGAGATCTTGTCCTTTGCAGCAACACGGATGGAGCTGGAGGCCATTGTCCTAAGTGAACTAACACAGGAACAGAAAAGCAAATACTACATGGTCTCACTTCTTAGTGGGAGCTAAACATTGAGTACATATGGACACAAAGAAGGGAACAACAGATACTGGGGCCTACTTGAGGGAGGAAGAAGGAGGAGGAGGATTGAAAAACTACCTCTTGGGCACTATGCTTATTAACTGAATAGTGAAATAATCTATACACCAAGCCCCCATGGCACACAATTTACCTATATAACAAACCTGCACATGTACCACTGAACCTAAAAGTTAAAAAAAGGAAAACATAGTATCAGATAAGATAATTTTGAAAATATTGTCCACGTCCTAAAACACTATGTTAATTTACAAATGCTCTCTACCCGAATAATTTTTACCTATTGATCTGTCAAAATCTTCTGAAACTTGTAAGCAGCACACTAGATTCCCAACATATACCATATGGTAACTATAATTTCAAGGTTACGTATTTGTATGATTTAAAGACAATGTATGGGACTATCATTTAACAAATACCTATTATGTGGGAGAGATTTTAAAAATAGTAGATATGAAGGTAAAGTATGGAACTGACACTCAACAAAAACATATATATATAATTTATATCATACAATATATTCATGTATGTACTTTTAATATTACATATGTATATATTATGTGTATAATTTACATACAGCTATATTATTTTACGTTTCTGACAACTGTTTCTTCATCTTCATTTTACGGGCAACCAATCTGAGGTTCAAAGGGGTCAAAAACTTTTCAGAAATATTTTAACTCCTCAGTCTCAGAGCTGAATATAGAAAGCAGGAAGCCCTGATTTCCAAAGTCCTTCCCAATGTACTGGGCTGCATTGAAGGCCTAAAGTTCAAAATAAATAGAAATTCAACCTAGCAAGGATGCAAAATAGAGAGAGAAACAAGTGAAAGTGAACGTGGAGCTAGTTTATAGGGGGAAGTTTAAGTTTCTGGGGAATTCTGAATTTGTGAACTCTAGATTACCATTTTTAGACCAAAAACATTTAGATGTATTCAGGAAGTAGCCACATGGTTCGAGTGCCCTAGGTAACATCTAGTCTTCCTTATCATGGTTTCTCTCTCTCATTAGGTCAAAGCCCAAGCAAAGCTAGAATTGCAAAGAAGTCATGTGCATTGATCACTAATATGTTCTGTCATAATATTAAATAATTTATATGATGTAATAGCATAAATTTGTATTTCAGTGAATACATGCTACTGAGTGGACATCAGTGAAATGAGTACACTAGAGGTAAGGAAGGTCATCACCAGCTAGTTCCTTTTCAGGCACATGATGACAGGCTTTATGGGGGTCTAATCACTACACAGGAACAAGAATCATTTTATTTTTCTCCATTAGTTGGAGAATATTAAGCTCCAATTGTCATCACATGGAAGGGAAGTAAATTGCTAATTGGGACATTTAGGCACCCAGCAGCCTGACTGACTTTGTCTGCACAGCACTTCAGATTATACATCATTGTTTTTAAGTGCAAAAATGCATATTATTTAAGTAACGCCTTCTATAAAACAATGACACTTTAAAGGTCTATGAAAGTATTGAAAGTCATTACCTCTGTAAAAGTGAATAGGTAGCTATGATACTTAAAAATAAAATTCTTACTTTTTGAGCACGGCCAAGTTTTATATGTCAAGATACATTTCTTATAAAATATATAATCCTATTTTTAAGTTTCAAAATCAATTAATAAGCAATTGGTAACTATTCAGTCACAATGCTATAAAAGGCAGAGGGCTAGGTGATGAAGACAGTGCAAAAAATTAAATCAAACACAGATCCATTTCTCAGTGATTTCTCTAGCTTGGGGACATCTGACAAATATGTACAGGCACGTACATATATAAAACCTCTTCACCATAAATTAGATTATCTCTCTCCTCCAATCAAAATCCTTCAATTGGCTTCACATTTCCCTCAGAGTAAGATGCCAAGTCCTTAGTAAAGCCTTAGCAAATAATGTGCAAAAAATGCACATTATTTAAGTAACATCTGCTAGAAAACAGTGGGACTTCAATGGTCTGTGAAAGTACTGAAAGTTATGATGTACCTCCCTAAAGCATAGGCATCCCCACCCATCCTCATGATCCCTATCATTAATTCCCTGATATTTTAGTTCCGTGACTTTTTCAATCTTCTCCTCACTCAGTCTACTCCAACTTCAATGGATTCCTTGCTATTTTAGGAAAATTTGCAGGAAAGCTTCGACCTCAGGGCACTTAACCTGGCAAACCTCACTCTCTGAAACTCTCTGCCCTCAGATAAACACATTACTAAGTCCTTTATGTCTTTCCCATTTTTGCTCATATGAGACCTTATTAGTAACATTCTTTTTAGGGAGCTCTGTACTGACTGTTTTTTAAAAATTCTAAATTGCACTTTTATGCTCTGTGATGGATAATTTTAGATGTCAACACAACTGGATTAATGACTACCTAGATAGCTGGTAAAACATCTCTGAGGATATTTCTGGAGGACATTGACATGTGAGTCAGTGGACTAAATGGGGAATATCTACCCTCAGTGTAGGTGGGGATAATCCAATTGGCTGGGGTCCCAGATGAAACAAAAAGACAAAGAGAGGGCAAATTCTTACTCTCTCTTCTGGAGCTAGGGCACTCTTCTTCTCCTGCCCTCGAACACCAGAATTCCAGGTCCTCTGGCTTTTGAACTCCGGAACTTGCACCAGAGGAAGCTCCAGGCCCTCAACCCTTCAGCTTCTGACTGAGAGTTACAGCATTGACTTCACTGATTCTGAGGCTTTTGGACTTGGAATGAACCTCGCTATGACCTTCCCTAGATCTCCAGGTTACAGACAGCCTAAAGTGGCACTTCTTAGCTTCCGAAATTGTGTCTGCCAATTCTCCTAATCTCATCTATCTATTACCTATTTATTCTATCTCTCTGGAGAACCCTGACTGTATTAGTCCATTCTCACATTGCTGTAAAGAGCTATCTGAGACTGGTTAATTTATAAATGAAAGAAGTTTAACTGACTGCAGTTCTGCAGGCTGTGCTGGAAGCATGGCTGGGGAGGCCTCAGGAAACTTACAATCATGACAGAAGTTGAAGGGGAAGCAGGCACATCCTACATGGCTGGAGGAGGAGGAAGAGAGAGCAGGGGAAGATGCTACAAACTTTTAAACAACCAGATCTTGTGAAAACTTACTGTCATAAGTACAGCAAGGGTGAAATCCTCCCCCATGATCCAATGACCTCTCACCAGGCCCCTCCTCTAACATTGGAGATTACAGTTCAACATGAGATTTGGGCAGGGATCCAAATCCAAACCATATCACTGACTAAAACAGAAATTAGTACCAGAGGAGTTAGGTGGTTGCTATAGCAAATAACTAAAAATATGGAGTCTTCTTTGGAACTGGCTCATAGGTAAAGGTTGGAAGAGTTTTGAAGTGAATGCTAGATAAAGCTTGTATTACCGTTAATGAAGCATTAAGGGTGATTCTGGTGAGAACTTGGAAGAAGAGAATAACTATAAAGAAAGCCTCTGGCCACTTAGATATTACTTGAGTGTTCATGACCAGAATGCTCATGGAAATATGAACAGTAAAGAGTATTCTGATAAGGTTTCAGGTGGAAAGGAGGAACAAGACACAAGCATACTTCATTTTATTGTGCTTGGCTTTATTTTGCTTTACTGGTACTATTTTACAAATTAAATGTTTCTGGCAACCCAGCATCGAGCAATTCTATGGATACCATTTTTTCAGCAGTATGTGCTCACTCTTTGTCTCTGGGTCACATTTCAGTGATTCTCACAATATTTGAAACTTTTTCATTATCATTAAATCTGTTATAGTGATCTATGATCTTTGATGTTACTATTGTAATTGTTTTGGAGTGCCACAAACTGCACCGATATAAGATGACAAAATTAATAAATGTATGTGTTCTGATTGCTTCACAAACTAGCCATTCTTCCGTCTCTCTCTCTCTCTCTTTGGGCCTCCCTATTCTCTGAGACACAAAAATATTGAAATTAGACTGATTAATAGCACTACAATGGCCTCTAAGTGTTCAAGTGTAAGGAAGGGGCACGCATCAGCCAGGCATGGTGGCTCACACCTGTAATCCCAGCACTTCAGGAGGCCGAGGCAGGTGGATCACTTGAGGTCAGGAGTTTGAGACAAGCCTGATCAACATGGTGAAACCCTGTCTCTACTAAAAACACAAAAAAATTAGCTGAGTGTGGTGGTGCATGCCTGTAATCCCAGCTATTTGGGAGGCTGAGGCAGGAGAATCGCTTGAACCTGAGAGGTGGAGGCTGCAGTGAGCTGAGATCATGCCATTGCACTCCAGCCTGGGTAACAAGAGCGAAACTCCGTCAAAAAAAAAAAAAAAAAAAAAAAAAAAAAGAGGCACACATCTCTCTCACTACAAATAAAAAGCTAGGAATGATTAAGCTTAGTGAGGAAGGCATGTTGAAAGCAGAGATAGGCTAAAGCTAAGCCCCTTGTGCCAATTAGCCAAGTTATAAATGCAAAGGAAAAGATACTCAAAGAAATTAAAAGTGTTATTCCACTGAACACATGAATGACAAGACAGTGAAACAGCTTTATTGCTGAATTGAAGAAAGCTTTATTGGTTTGGATAGAGGACCAAACCAGCCAGGTTACTTTAAGCCAAAGCATAATCCAGACCAAGACTAACTCTCTTCAATTCTATGCAGGCTGAGAGAGGTAAGGAAGACGCTAAAGAAATCTTTGAAGCTAGCAGAAATCAGTTCATGAAGTTCAGAGAAAGAAGCTGTCTGTATAACAGAAGTTGCAGCAAGTTATCCAAAAGATCTAGCTAAGATAATTGAATAAGTTTAGAAGCTGAACTAAATGACAGATTTTCAACGGACACAAAACAGTCTTCTATTGGAAGAAGATGCCATCTAGGGCTTTCCTAGCTAGAGAGGTGAAGTCAATGACTGGTTTCAAAGCTTGAGAGAGCAGGCTTACTTTCTTGCAAGGGGCAAATGCAGCTGGTGACTTTAAGACCAATGCCCATTTACCATTCAGAAAATTCTAGAATTCTTAAGAATTATGCTCAATCTACTCTGCCTGTGCTCTCTAAATGGAAAAACAAAGCTTGGATAACAACACATCTATTTACAGTATGGTTTAGTGGGTATTTTAAGCCTGCTGTTGAGACCTACTGCTCAGAATAAAAGATTACATTCAAAATATTTCTGTTTATTGACAGTGCACCTGGTCATCCAAGAACTCTGAGGGGGATGTAAAGGGAGATTAATGTTGTTTTCATGCCTATTAATACAACATCCATTCTGAAGCCCATGGATCAAGAAATAATTTTGACTTTCAAATCCTACTACTTAAGAAATGTATTTTGTAAGGCTATTTCTGCGATGGTGATCCCTCTGATGGATTTGGGCAAAGTAAGCTGAAAACTTTCTGGAGAAGACTCATCATTCTATTAATAGACACCATTAAGAAAAGTTATGATTCATGGGAGGAAGTTGAAATATCAAGTTGTACTGAAGTTTGGAAGATGTTAATTCCAACTCTCATGGATGTATTTGAGGGGTTCAGGACTATAGTTGAGGAAGTAGCTGCAGATGTGGTGGATTGCAAGAGAACTAGAATTAGAATTAGAGCCAACTGAAAATAAAATTTTAAAAGAAGACACTGGGAGAGTGACCAGGAACACATTTCAGACATCTATGAGGCTGCCATGCACATCACAAACTCAGAGTAATAGGGCCATGAGGGAAAAACAGTCTAAAGGGAGGACCCAGGACACTTGTTTTCAGGGGTCACTACCCAGTGTCATGTCAGGTCTCTGCTCCCTGCATTCCAGCACAGTGCTCCTTGGATATACCACCTGTGGCTTAGGCAGGCCCAGGAGTAACTCAGACTGGCACTCTGGAGGGTGCAAGCAGTGAGCCTTCACATCGTACACATTGTGCTAATTCTTCAGGCTCACAGAGTGCAAGAGCTGTGGAAGCACAGCTGCCTCCACCTAGATTTCAAAGTGTGTATCAGACAGCCTTGGAGCCCAGAGAGAAACTTTTCCCAAAGAGAGCCCCCACTAGGGCAATGCCCAGCACAATTGTGGGGTCAGGACCACCATGGAAAGCACTCACTAGGCCAATGCTTACTGGAGCCAAGGGGACAGGATTTCATCTAAGACTCCAGTCCAATAGGCTGCAACACTAGCCTGGGAGAGCTTCTGGCATGAACTCCAGCCTGTGGATTATAAACTCCTCAAGCACAGGAACCACATCTTTCTGAATTCTGTATGGCCCACTGACCTTACTAAAGTACATTGCACATTGTTAAGTACTCAGTGTTTGCAAATTAATGATAGCCTTTCATAGTCCAGTTTTGAAAACATATTCTGATGTTCTACTCCCTTTTGTACTGCTCTGTGACCTGCTGTAGTTTAGCATCTCCAGAGTTTAAACTTTGTTCTCTGTGTTGTATTATAAGTCTCACATACAGTGCTTTGTATTGCTCTGGGAATGATCTAAATCATAACACTAGAAGAAAAATCCCAAAATTTATATCTTTGCTGCCATGATATATTTTGAAAGAACTATGGTAGATAGTTGGCTGTGCTGCATTTAGGAAAGTAACTGATGGTAAACTAGAGAAGTTTACATGAAGGCAATTGAAAAATTGAAAAATTAGTTATTTTTTTTTCCCTGGCATGGTGGCTTAAGCCTGTAATCCCACCACTTTGGGAGGCTGAGGCGGGCAGAGCACCTGAGGTCAGGAGATCGTGACCAGTCTGTCCGACAGGGTAAAACTCCATCTTTACTAAAAAGATACAAAAATTAGCCAGGCGCCTGTAATTCCAGCTACTCAGGAGGCTGAGGCAGGAGAATCGCTTGAACCCGGGAGGCAGAGGGGTGGGGGGGTTGAGATAAAACCCCCGCTCTTCCTTGTGGGTGAAAAGAGAGAAACACCATCTCAGGATAAGAAAAAAAAAAAAAAGAGATGTGCAAAATAAAGAATAATACCACTTTTAAAATTACACTTTAAGTTCTAGGGTAAATATGAAATGCAAATCAAAACCACAATTAGATACCATCTCACACCAGTTAGAATGGCAATCATTAAAAAGTCAGGAAACAACAGGTGCTGGAGAGGATGTGGAGATATAGGAACACTTTTACACTGTTGGTGGGACTGTAAACTAGTTCAACCATTGTGGAAGTCAGTGTGGTGATTCCTCAAGGATCTAGAACTAGAAATACCATTTGACCCAGCCATCCCATTACTAGGTATATACCCAAAGGATTACAAATCATGCTGCTATAAAGATGCATGCACACGTATATTTATTGTGGCAGTATTCACAATAGCAAAGACTTGGAACCAACCCAAATGTCCATCAATGATAGACTGGATTAAGAAAATGTGGCATATATACACCATGGAATACTATGCAGCCATAAAAAATGATGAGTTCATGTCCTTTGTAGGAACATGGATGAAGCTGGAAACCATCATTCTGAGCAAACTATCACAAAGATAGAAAACCAAACACCGCATGTTCTCACTCATAGGTGGGAATTGAACAATGAGAACACTTGGACACAGGGTGGGGAACACTACACACCGGGGCCTGTTGTGGGGTGGGGGGAGGGGGGAGGGATAGCATTAGAAGATATACCTAATGTAAATGATGAGTTAATGGGTGCAGCACACCAACATGGCACATGTATACACATAAAAAATTAGTTCTTAAAACGGACCCTTCCTTTCCCTATCTCTGTCTTCAGGCATTTTTTTTTCATTGACTGTCACAGAAACAAAAGCGAACAATAGCTGAAGGACCACATGCAGGTAAGCAGACAGAACAATTCAAAAGAGAAAAAGGCAAGAGGCAGGAATCTATTAGTCATCTTTTTAAAATTCTTGTTTACTATGGTAAACTGTAAAATAACTTCACTGGACATAACTATTCAGAAAACATATTGAGGACTAAGGGAAACTAGGTTGAATTATTTATTGTTCTGTATCAATGTAAAGGAAATAAGAATTTAAATTTAAAAGTAAAGCTCTAGATACCACTGAACAGTTTAAAAATGATAATAATTAATCTACCAACATATTCATTTTACAAAAAGCCAGCTTAATGTGGAATTGTGTTTGAGGAAGGAGAGAAGTAAAAGTTTCAGCTGTTAAGACACATACTGTTTTTGGCTAATTACTCCAGTTAAATTTTTATTTTAATTTTCACTCTGTGGACAAAGCATGTGAGAACTTGGTATAACTTTATCCTTGTTTGTATATTATCGTTTAGTACATGAGACTAAGGGCCTTATATGGTCTAGAAGTTAGGTGGCACAGCTAAGAGAATCGAGCATTATTTCAGAAATATTTTGATGGTGTTCTATCTTTCTAGTCTACTACTGTTTTTAGGTCCTAGGTTGTGGGTCTATGTTTATCAGAAAACCCTAGGTTTCTTATGGTAGGAAAGAACGTGTGCTTCCTATAGCGTAGGAGGACTATAAAATCAAATTTGGTGTCAAAATTATGCACCCTGTCCTTAAATTTGTGATCCAGGGGCCCAGGCTTTGCATTTGTCATATCCTTCACCATTTGCAATTATGAGGTAAAGCAGATTTAGTTAGTGGATAATCTATTTTTTACTAAAAATCTCCTCTGACTATATAAAGGCACACTAGTTTTAAATCTAAATGAATTATATTATAGCTCCATTCCCCTCAAGGAATGAAGATATGTATCAGTTTATTATTTTGCAAATTTGATTCGGCACTTTGTATCCTTGATCTTGAAGAAAATGGCCAATGATTTGCAACCACTCATAAAATTTAGGTCTGTGCTTGGATGTCCAAAGAGTAACAAAGGAATCAGTTGGTAAAAATGATTTTGGGCTGTCTATTCAGGATATATCTAAGCAACGAAATATGATAACTCTATTACTCATAGATAAATGTGTCAAGCTTTTTAAAGTCATGAAATTGATATACACCATGATAAAGGTAAATTAAAAATAAGACAATATTATTTCCAGGCATAAGTCCTTATTCTGGGATAACCAAATGTATATCAGATTGTGAAAATAAATTAACTATATTTAACACTCAGGGTTTACTTGTTTTAGGATATTTGTTTATTTATTTAAGTACGCCAGTTCTATTGCTAAACCTGGGGATAGGCTTTGATTCTGGCAAAAAAAAAAAGAAACAAAAGAACTTAAATATTTTCATGGTACATTCACAAGTGTCCTGCTCTTATCTCTAACAGAAACTACTCCACACTGAGAAAAGATCACACTTCTCCATTACTAACCGCACATAGTAACTTTTAACGTCTCATATTCATATTTAGTCCAGCATTGCTTTTAGGGTAATTTTTAGTAATTAAGCCAGCAAAAAAATCTATGTGGGCTTTAGAAAATATTATAAGTAAAAACAATAAAATTGCATTAAACAGGTAGTCCATTTATTTCAATTCAGTATGGCAAGATACTTGAGGGAGGGAATAAATACGTCAGCCCTATTATATTTTAAGTTTACAATAAACCACGTTAAAATGGGTACATTAGCTATTCTGATTTGAAACCTACTAATAAGATTCACATTTTACCACAAGAGTCAGTATTTATATATTAAAATGCTGGTACCATTTACTAATAATATAATAAAGAATGATAATTCCCACTTTATGCCTGAAGCAAATCACAGCACAAATGTCAGACTCATATAAGTGAACTTTTTAGAATAGATTTTTGGCTCTTTTTAGAAATGGATAACTCTAGCGTCATTTATTGTGTTATTTTCCCTTTCACATTTGAGTACCCTTCAAATCTCAGCTTTAATACATAAAAGAAATTCTAAGTCTGAAATATAAAGTAAAAGTAAATTTTTCTTTTCTAATAGGATAAAATTATTATATAAAAATCATTGGATAGATTAACCACGTACTTTCTGCCTTTTATATCCTTTATTACAATAATGCATTAGTAACAACTATAATAAAATTTTTGTAGAAATATGTATAACATTCATATTAATATCAAATGAATCCATTATGATTGGCATTATTTTGAAGAATACTAATTAGCTTCACAAGGCTAAGCTATTCAATTTAATAGTATGTTTAATTAATGCTGAACTACAGTGAAATTCTCATGAGGCTAAATATGATAGTCACATGATATCAAATATATTGATACTGATCAGTGCCTTGACCATAAATATGAACACTTAAAATTTTTTGTCATCAAGTATCAAAAAGCTAATAACAAGATTTTGCATTATGTTTCAAATTATTAAAAACCCATGACAATATTAGTAAACATGGGATACGTCAATATTTTACATAATTTAGTCATCCAAATTCATATGCCCTTTTCTAACAATAACAATGATGACAATGAAGATGATGATGATGATGAAGATGATGGTGATAATGAAGTATAGTTCATATACACTGACTAGCTACTACGGTCCAGCAACTGTTCTAAGCTCTAGGTACTTTCTGCAACTCAACTCATTTATGAGAAATAATTCTAGAACTGTCTACCTAACTTATATACAATTAAGAAAATAATGTGATGCTCCTTTGCAAGAAAAGAAGACCATTAACTATTTACGAGCAGATATTTAACAGCTAGCTGTACCTGGGATTAAAGACTCCTTGACATCATCATTAATATCATCGTAGTAGATAAATGTTCATTTTCTTTCAGAAAAATATTTTAATCCAAGAAATACCCGAACTGATATTATATTTCTCTTATATGGCAAAGAAAAAACATTTTTATAAATTACAATAGCAATATACTTTATATTTACATGTGATTTTTATTTGTGCATTTAAAAAATCTAAATATAACTATATCCACATAACTTATTAAGAGGTAGGTCAGGGCTGGGCGCCGTGGCTCACGCCTGTAACCCCGGCACTTTGGGAGGCCAAGGTGGGAAGATGACGATGTCAGGAGTTCAAGACCAGCCTGACCAATATGGTGAAACCCTGTCTCTACTAAAAATAGAAAAATTAGCTAGGCGAGGTGGCGCATGCCAGTAATCCCAGCTCCTCCGGAGGCTGAGGCAGGAGAATCGCTTGAACCCGGGAGGCAGAGGTTGTAGTGAGCTGAGATCATGCCATTGCTCTCCAGCTCTGGACAACAGAGCAAGACTCTGTCTTGGGGAAAAACAAAACAAAACAAACAAACAAACAAACAGAGGTAGGTCAGGATGAAAAGGCATCAACACTGTGTTAATCATCATCTTTTAACCTATGTTATCCAACTTGTCTCCCACACCACTCAGCACCTAACTTTGAAAGATTACTTTATTTCCAACGTAGAGTGAAACTAACATATGCTTTCTCACCTCTACTCTCCATTCATGTCTCCCTCCCTCTCTTTCTCTCTCTCTTTTTTTCCTGAATCAGAAGAGGATACACCTGTACTTCTTTCTAGGGATAACATAGCCATCTTACATGATGTGCAGGGTTTTAGTCCATGGATGAACCAACACTCTCTTCTTGATTTTTCTATCTGTTCCTCTAAAACTTCTTTTGCTTAATTTGAGGTATGAATCAGTTTTTTCTCTCCTTAAGTATTTTTTCTTCAGTTTTTTCTCTCCTTTTCACAACCATGCTACCCTATAAAGATACTATCCTTCTACTTTCTCCTAAATTCTGCCAAACTGTCAATCCAGACCTCCACAGTCACACCAATGGAGTAATCATGAGCTCATCTCTTCAGTCTCCTCAAACTCTCTACAGTACTTAAATTGATGCTTAACTTCTCTTTTTTCACTTTATTTCTTTGACTTTCATAATGTTGCATCCCATGGAAATTCCCTCCTATTTCTCTGAATACTCCTTGGTTTCTTTAGTCCCCATACCACCTTTTAAAGCTACATTTCGGAAAATTTAACAGTAAGTTCTCATTTCTTACCTCACAATGTCCTATTTCATAATCTTATCCACTCCCAAAATATCATCGTCTCCCCTTAGGGCAGAATTTTCAAACCCTAAAGCTTAGCCCTGACTTCTCCCCCAAGTTCCATGTCTTCATGTGCAGCTGATTCTTCAGCATCTCCAAAAGAGGGTTTTACAAGCCTATTAAATTTAACATCTATGATACATGATTATGTTTTCAAACTTCAAATCTACCAGTTACTATAAGCAGTATCAAAACAAAAATGTCCCACTATTCTGTCTTCTTTCTCTTTATTGATGCCATTAACAATTCTTCAATTATACAGGCCTAATATTTGAGAATCATATTTGATTCTTCCTATTCCCTTACCCACTACATGTATTAAGCTATAAAATCATTTGATTTTTAGCCTTATTTCAATCAAATAAACAACCCACATAAAATATTCAATGGCTTCTCATTTCATAAATTCCATGTGTCATTTAGGGTTCTCCACATCCTGGGTTATATTTTCCTTTCTAAAACCGTCTCTTGCCCCTCCACTCTAAGTATCCTTCATCCAAATATGGTCTTCTCCCAAACTAGCTACTTATTCTTGTTTTCATACCATTACTCATATTGTTCCCTTAGCCTGAAATCCCTCCCTTTACATTTGTACATTCATTCGTGAATTCATGTATTCAGTATGCATTTAGCAAGCACCTACCTATACATTTAAGATGCTGTTCTAGATGCTAGAGATATGATGATGAAGTAACCAATGGAGCCTATATTCTATCCTAATGGAGCCTATATTCTAGTGAGAAGAAAGAAATTAAGTAAGCAAACATAATAAAATGTTAGGTATGAAAAATAAAACAAAATAATGGGATAGAGGTCCCTATGATCCAACACTCACAGAAGTTTTCCCTGAAAGGAGTGACATGTGACCAGATGCCTGTAGTCTGAATGATACCAGAGAGCTAGCCACATCATATTAGGATCTATGTAATAGTAAGCACAAAGGCCCATGACAGGAGCATGTGTGAGGTATACAAGGAATAGCTAGGAGACTGTTGTGGCCAATGCATCTTGAATGAGGGGTTTCTAAAAATGGTGACAAATGAGGCCAGAGTAAGTAGAGGTCAATCCCCCAATCATATGGACTATAGTAAATAAATGGGTTTTATTCTAAGTGTGATAGAAACTGTTTGGAGGATTGAGAGCAGAAAAGTGATATGATTTTATTTATTTTTTAGAAGGATTACTTTGCAGCTGTATACAGATGGTGGGGTTGATGGAAAGAGTGAATACAGGAGATGAATTAGGAGGCTAAGGACTAGTCTAACTAAGAAATTATGGTGACTTAAACTGCAGAGACTGGGGAAGAAGTGGTATGAAATGAGCAAATTAAAGATTACTTTGGAAGATAGTAATAAGGATATTTACTAGTGAATAGGATGTGGGAAAAGAGAGAATGATAGTAATCCAGGATAACTCCCAAGTCTGGGGCCTGAACAGCAGGGTGGATTATGGCATGTTCCATTTTCTGTATAAGAAACCTTGGATAAATGGAAAATTTGATGAGGAATCAAAAGGTCTATTTGGGACATGTTAACTGAAATAGGCATTAGACAGCAAAATGGAATTTTCTAGTAATCCCTTAGTTATGAGCCTTGAGTTAAACAGAAAGCTCAAGGCTGGAGATAAAAATTTGAGTCACTGGATTTTTTTTGGTGACGTTTGGAGTCATGGAACTGGGTGAGATCACCCCATTCACTGTTGTTCAATCATGCCACACATTTAATTCACTGGGGGAGCTTTAAAATAAAATACTGATGCCCTCCCATCCCCATCTGAATCCAAATCTGAGCAGAGGGGTCAGAGTAATGTTAAATTTTAAAATCTTTTCTGGTCATTCTCATGTGCAATTACACTTAAGAACAACTGACCTATTGAAATGGTGTGGATAGAAGTCTCAGTACTTGACTCTGGGGCATAGTAAAATTCAAAGATGGGTAAAAGCAGATTATAACAAAGGAAGCTGGAAACAAGTGGGCACCAAAACATGGAGAAAATCAGGAGAGTAGCATGGTGTCCCATAAGCTAAGAAAAGAAAGTGTTTTAAGAAGGAGGGCAGATAAATTCTATCAAATGCCACTGAAAGTTCAGTGAAGGGGAAGACGGAGAGTTGACCACTGGATTTGATAACGTGAAGGTAGCTATGACAAGTGGGTTTAGATCATAGATGGGGATGAAAGAGTGATAGCATGCATTCAAGAGAGTAGAGGAGGGGAAGGAAAGAGTGCAAGTTAACTGCAACTCTTTGCCATATGCATTTGTCAATGCTTTGCCTATTTTCAAAGCCCAGTTAAAAGGCTGAGCAGCCTCCTCCAAACTCACCAGCTGGAGGCAATCTCTCTATTGTACAATTTCTACTTGCCCTTATCTCTGAGATGTCAACTTGAACTATTACTCTAGTTATTTATGCATGTCTTAGCTTTTTGTGGAGAAGTATCACTTTTAATTATTCTTTCTATGCCCCACAGTGATAGAATAATAGGTTTCAGTACTTGTTAGGTCAAAATTTGGAAAAGAAAAAGCTTTGAAATATGCTGAAAAAGCAATGAATATTACTGAGGCGCTAAGTGAGCAGAGCTTTAATGTCATATGCCAGAAAGGGAAGATGTTAAAATTCACTGGCTGTTTCAAGTAAATGTAAAGTATTGGGAGAGAAAGAGGACAGAAATAATCAAAGTGTTGGAGAAAAAAGTTTCCTTATATCTCTACTGCTGTTTTCAATATTGAGCACTATGAGGTATTAAATGGCAGTTTTGTGACAAGGCACTGACCCATGTATAGATGACAACAAACTATGCCTTCTACTTTTTCTAATGTATGGTGGCCAGGCCTCACTTGAACCACCAGCTCTGCCTACAACAAGGTAATCTCTCAGGAAATGCTGAAGTTGTCTTTAAAAACTGCAAGGTCATAATTTTTGTTTCTTTGTGTTTTTTTAAATATTATACATCTGACCACGTAGGAAAGTTTTATAAAATCTGCCTAAATTAGTTAGTGAAAAATAGCAACCTGGAGGACATGGAGATCTTTATAAATATATATCCAGTCACGACAACATGAGGGGTATTCGTGTTTGCAGTGGCTTTGAATATCCCAGAAGCGTCAGTATTTACATAATTTTCTCTTTTAGTTGTCTTTGGTTTATATCCATTCATTTCACCCAAGAGCAATTTTTAACTTAAACATTTTGTAAGTTAAATGTGTTTCAAATATATGAACCATACATACATAGTAAGAGACCATGAGTAGATTTTTATTTTTAAAAGACTTATAGGACTTGACTACCTATCTCAACCCCTTGAAGCTCTAAGCCCCCCATATATCTGAGTATAGCTGCCTGAGCTGTCATCTCTGAACGTGTTCTCCCCAATCAACAATCTTCCTCTAGATTGATAAATAACCACCAATGCGTAAAGCAAACATGATATCCTCTATTTTCCACTTTAAAAAAAATGAGTTACATGAAAACTGAGCCAGAAAAAAATTTTGGGGGGGCTGTGCAAAAAATTAAGAATGCATGTTTTATGAAAGAGGTCCCCAAATAAGAAAGTAACTGCTTATTAAAACTAGAAATGAAATTTGAATGTTCTTTCTCTAAAGAAAGATAAATATATACTACTTATTTAAATATATGTTTATTTGGGAGGGTATATTGAATCCTGTCAGTGTTTAAGATCTGTGTTTCCTAAATCAGATACAAGAACTTGCTTTCTGATATTTGTTAGAATTGGGGATAAAATTAGTTATTGCACAAAGTGGCATTTAATACAACAAGTGAGGGATAAAGTAAAAATTATTACTAGTTAGGAAAAATTTTCAAAGCTTAGACACATCTCTATCATAAAAGATAGAGCTATTCCTAACAACAGAAAACACCCACAAAGCACATAGAAATGTTATATTTAAGTGCTTTTTTTCTAGAAAAACATTCATATGAAATAGGAAATCTGGATATTAGCCCTTTGTCAGATGGGTAGATTGCAAAAATTTTCTCCCATTCTGTTGGTCACCTGTTTACTCTGATGATATTTTTGTTGTTGTTGTTGTGCAGAAGGGCTAATATCCAGAATCAACAAGGAACTTAAACAAATTTACAAGAAAAAAACAACCCCAACAGAAAATGAGCAAAGGATATGAACAGACACGTCTCAAAAGAAGACATTTATGCGGCCAACAAACATGAAAAAAAGCTCATCATCACTGGTCATTAGAGAAATGCAAATCAAAACCACAATGAGATACCATCTCATGCCAGTTAAATGGAGATCATTAAAAAGTCAGGAAACAACAGTTGCTGGAGAGGATGTGGAGAAATAGGAGCGCTTTTACACTGATGGTGGGAGTGTAAATTAGTTCGACCATTGTGGAAGACAGTGTGGCGATTCCTCAAGGATCTAGAACTAGAAATACCATTTGACCCAGCAATGCCATTACTGGGTATATACCCAAAGGATCATAAATCATTCTACTATAAAGACACATGTACACGTATGTTTATTGCTGCACTATTCACAATAGCAAAGACTTGGAACCAACCCAAATGTCCATCAATCTTAAGACTGGTTAAAGAAAATGTGGCACATATACACCATAGAATACTATGCAGCCATAAAAAAGAATTAGTTCATGTCCTTTGCAGGGACATAGATGAA
This sequence comes from Hylobates moloch, assembly GCF_009828535.3. Taxonomy (NCBI): domain Eukaryota; kingdom Metazoa; phylum Chordata; class Mammalia; order Primates; family Hylobatidae; genus Hylobates; species Hylobates moloch. Next base: position 31,194,608 of record NW_026652282.1, on the reverse strand, counting down.
GCTGGAAACCATCATTCTCAGCACACTAACACAGGAACAGAAAACCAAACACTGCATGTTTTCACTCATCATTGGGAGTTGAACAATGAGAACTCATGGGCACAAATCTGCACATTCTGCACATGTATCCCAGGACTTAAAGTATAATAAAAAAAGAAAGAAAGAAGAAGGAAGGAAGGAAGGAAGGAAGGAAGGAAGGAAGGAAGGAAGGAAGGGAGGGAGAAAGAAGAAAGAAAAGGACATCTGAGGCTGCTGTCGAAAACTACAATATAAATATAAATCAGTGCCTCACAAACATCTTTAAAGTTTTTCTTCATTGATCAACTCTACATCTGAGTTTTTTCCATAATAATGAAGAATCACTAATATATGTTGGAAAGCACTTACTTTTAGCCTAGTCTAGCCTCAAAGATCAATAAGGAATCCCCCTAAAGCAACTTTGAAAGGTGGTTTTCATGCACTAACTTCTTGAACCTTCCCAATGACATGAAGTTCATTACTTAGGCAGTTCAATCCATTTTTTTTTAAGTAAAACTCTTTTTTTTTTTTCTTTTTTTTTTTTTTACCTTAAGTTCTGGGATACATGTGCTGAATGTGCAGTTTGTTATGTAGATATACATGTGACATGGTGGTTTGCTGCACCTATCAACCCATCATCTAGGTTTTAAGCCCCGTATGCATTAGGTATTTGTTCTAATTCTCTCCCTCCCTCCCTCCCCTTTCCCCCCAACCCCTGACAGGTCCAGTGTATGATGTTCCCCGCCCTGTGCCCATGTGTTCTCATTGTTCATCTCCCACTGATGAGTGAGAACATGTGGTGTTTGATTTTTCTGTTCCTGTGTTAGTGTGCTGAGGATGATGGTTTCCAGCTTCATCCATGTCTCTGCAAAGACATGAACTAATTCTTTTTTAAGGCTGCATAGTATTCATGGAGTATATGTACCACATTTTCTTTATCCAGTCTATCATTGATGGACATTTGGGTTGGTTCTACGTCTTTGCTCTTGTAAATAGTGCTGCAATAAACATACTTGTGCATGTGTCTTTATAGTAGAATGATTTATAATCCTTTGGGTATATACCCTGTAATGGGATTGCTGGGTCAAATGGTATTTCTAGCTCTAGATCCTTGAGGAATCACCACACTGTCTTCCACAATGGTTGAACTAATTTACACTCCCACCATCAGTGTAAAAGTGCTCCTATTTCTCCACATCCTCTCCAGCAACTGTTGTTTCCTGACTTTTTAATGATCTCCATTTAACTGGCATGAGATGGTATCTCATTGTGGTTTTGATTTGCATTTCTCTAATGACCAGTGATGATGAGCTTTTTTTCATATGTTTGGTGGCTGCATAAATGTCTTCTTCTGAGATGTGCCTGTTCATATCCTTCGCCCACTATTTGATGGGGTTGGTTTTTTTCTTGTAAATTTGTTTAAGTTCCTCTTAGACTCTGGATATTAGACCTTTGTCAGATATACACTTCAGATAAGTGGTATATGTAAGGAGGAAACTTAATATTACATTTGTATATGCGGTTTAAAATTGTTCCAAGGTATTTTAAAATGGGACCAAATATTTTCTAAATGCCTTTTAAAGTTGATTAAGTTTTCCAGCTTCAAAATAATAAAATAATAAAACTGTCAAGTGGAACCTAAAGCCTGCGGAAAAATCAGGTGTTTCAATTTCTGACTGTAATTAATTAAACATTGGTTTTAAAAAACTAAGTTAATCTATTACATATTGTTTTCAGAATATAAAAGCCATCCTGAAGGTTTGTTCATGAACATGTATGCACATGCAAAAAAAAAAAAAAAGCCTCACATTTTGTAGCTCATTAGTAGGGTAGTTTGAGGGCAATAACTATTTTTTCTCATAGTTTCTAGGCCAGTAAAATCCTGCTTGATGTTCAATATCTTCCTCCTTTTTGATACTAAATGAATGAATGAGTGAATGAATGAAGTTCCTAGGAAATTAGCTGGCAAGCTCTTCACTATGGTGCTACTGTGTCCTACACAACTGCTTCCCCTCTTCCTTCTCTGAATTGAGAAGTATTTATTTCTTTACTCTCCCCTACATCAATGGGCCACATCTAGGATGAATTCAGAGAAGGGGTTTCTGGTCAGTACCTTGGTTTTTTGTTTTGTTTTGTTTTGTTTTTGTTTTGTCTTTTTTTTTTTTTTTTTTTTTTTTTTAGAAGAGGTCTTGCTCTGTCACCCGGGCTGGGGGCAGTGGCGAGATAGTAGCTCACTGCAGCCTCAAACTCTTGGCCTCATGCTATCCTCCCACCTCAGCCTCCCAAGTAGTTGGAATTACAAGCTTGAGCCACTGTGCCCAGCAAGGACGCTACTTCTTTTAATGCAGTGTATGACTGGGGCAGATGGGCTGGAGCTTTAGGAATTGCCAAACATTTTGTAGCTTATATTCTGAGAGTCATAACTGCAACTCACATAATTCTATATGGAAATGTACTCATAAGTAACCAAGCTAAAGTTCTAACAGGTCACAGTTCCCATGTGACCTTAGATCTTGCTTCTTTCACCCAAAATTACTGCTTATCATGACAAGTGACTGTCTGGTCTATGTCCTGGGTCAGAGAAAACACTTTTGCTTTCTCTCACATAAAACAGTGATCATTTCGTATCTTGTAACTTCTAAAATTATCTTTCTGTTTCCTCTTATACACAGGACTTTGGCAAAGTTTTATTTTTATAGGAGCCAAAGCCTTTTCCTAAATATCTGTTAACTTTGTCCCCTAAAACCTGTCTGAAAAAGGTTCTTGGGACAAGTGCCCTTGGAAAAAATTACATGTGTTTATTCTTTAAAACAACAATTTATTTAGCTTTATCCAAAGTGAAAACATACAAAAATAACTGATTTTGCATGGTTGTAAATTACATTAATGTCCAATTGACTGGAAAAGCAAGAGGCCACCTTAAAATTATACAAATATTTAATAATTGCACATCTATACTAACTATAAATATGACAGTTTCAATATTATATCTGAAAACTTTTCAGTCTTTGATATAGTTATTGATTACAAATTACTAAAATACTGTTAGAAGATATGTTTTCTTTTATCTCCTAACTACTTTCCATCCCTTCTGCTATAAAGCATGATGGTGGTTATCTTAGCACTGTCAAAATAATGCAGACTATAGATATTATGTGATTCTAATAATAATATAAAATAGTCTGAGTAACTTATTTGGATGATAATACTTTTGAATCTTTATGTAATTGTCCTCCTCACCAAATATGAGACTGATTTTCTTGCAAGGTCAATTAAATATGCAATTAAGAGCTACTCTCTCATGTCTTCTTCCCATGGTTGTCAGTGCAAATTCTCCAGGGTCATCATCTCTCCACAGATCTGAGTCATTCATGCAAACTGCATTCCAAATGGCTTTAAAATATTAAAAGTTCCATTTTACAATTTCTTCTGCTCAGTGATCAGTGTGGTGAATCTCCTTCATCTTGATAAAGGTCATAAAGGTTTATTTTATTATTATTCTTTAAAGTGCCTGATTTTGTGGGTTGTGAAAGAAAGAAAGAGTGAAGGAAAGAGACAATTATAGAAAAAAAAAGAAAGAAACAAAGTACAATTAGCATCAGGAACTAGGAAGGACAATATTCATGAAGAATTTAACAAAGTTCCCCTATTATAGATATTTCTTTTTACCCTTTATCTCTTACTTAATCAGATAGCCATTACGTTTGACTCAGCAGAAATGGAGAGGGGCGACATAAAAATAATCAAATGTTGGTTTTTGAATTTCAAACATTTAGGTTTGGAGGAATAGGGATAATTTGGATTCAGAATCAATATATTTAGAAGAAGTTATGATCAGCAGGAAAATCTGAAAAGCTTCCCTCCTCCCTTCTCAGCTCTCCAAAGTAAAAAGCAATTCCTTGATTTAGGGGAGAGGAACGATAGAGGAAGTAATGAAGAGTGAGAAAGTTTTGTGGGGCATTAGAATATAGAATGACAGGATCCAACTTGGAATGAACAACAGAGGATAACAGAGACTAGTAGAGACCATTAACCTAAGGGGTGATTCATTTGTCTTACTGTTGATACCTGATGAAGATTTTTTTAAATCTCACTTTAATAGCAGACACTTTATTTCCTGCGAATCAACATGAAAATGTCCAGCAGGTGTGATGTTAGTCAGGCTACCTCTAGATTCGCTCAATTCACATTCAGTGTAGCCTCTCAGGACATGCCTCTTTTTTCATCTAAAGACACTCATAAGACCTTATACGTAGAGTGGGACCCCAGTCACCTAGAGAAGTGAGTATAAAAGGAAGAGCTTCTTGCATGTGGACTTGAGTGGGACCAAACAGAATCATCTCAATAACTTTCCCTGGTCAGAACAGGTGCATCCCAGTGAGTTGGAAAGGCTCTTTTTGGTCACTCACATCCTAAGAACCCGAGTTTGCAGTGCAGAACACTCATATACAAGAGTTGAGAATGTCTTTCTCACCCTTTTAGCATAACTCAAGATGTGAATACATTGTACAAGAAGCCATGAGATGAAGTCAAGCAATTTTTTGATCTAGACTGTCCTTGTGGACATGTGCAGTTCAGGGCTGGATGTATCCATAGAATGTTAGCTCACTCATCAATTTTGTGTAAAATATACCATCACCCTAGAAGCTACAAACAGAAAGGAAAATGGAGCTCTGCAATGCATTTCTTTGCCCCTAGCTTGGTGTTGTTTCTCCAGAAACACTTGTTACACCAACTTAGGTGCTATTATATTATTAAAGATTGCACCCCAGGGAACAGGAGTGAAGGAAGGGGACATAATGAGGGGAAAAGGAAGAGAAAAGCAATTCAATTCTGCATTTCTAACTGGACAAGTGCTTGGTATCATGCACTACTGACTGAGCCATCTCATGGGACCAACTTCCACGGTGGCATATGAACAACTGCGTCTCAAGACAACCCATATGGAAGGAGGGTGGGAGGCTTTACTGCTGGCTCCAGGCTCCCAGTTCTTAGTGCTCCAAGGTTTGCTCCATTACTCTGCTGGATTGTATTCACATTGGAACTAAGCATGTCTTGCAACATCTTATGTCTTAGTGCCAAAGAGGAATGCCTCTAGAGGTGTTACATAAGAAAAGTTGTTAGTTTGTGCATATGTGAAGCTGGCTAGAGTCCATGCTGAGATGGTAGACACAGCAGCATCTGGACAAGATCAAGTGCCCAAAAGCTTGAGACATACAAAGCCAAGAGGTTCTGAAGAGGCATGTGAGATGTATTTGATATAACCTCTCCCATCCCCATTCCCAGCCAAGAGAGACCCTACTTGGAATAGGAAACCCCATCTAAGTAGCTGGAAATTAGATATCCATACACAATCGTGGAGAAAATATCCCGCTTGTTTTTAAGTGAAACAGTAATTGAAAGATGAGCTATTTTTCAGAGAGTGAAAATGGACAAGGCAGAGGGGAGGAAGATGTGGATAGATAGACGGTCAAAGTCCAAGTCTGAAAAATGCGTTAGATGAGTAAGATCTCTGCTAGGCTAAGCAGTTGAGGTTTTGGGCGTTTTCAAGGAAAACCCACCGCTGATAACAGTGGCAGGATATCTGAGTTAAGTTGGGAAATATGGACCAGTAGAGAGACGATGGAATATCAATTAGCTTCTTTAACATTCTCCATAAGATTGAACAAAGTAGTGACTATACTTGTGCTAAGATTGTGCAGAATTTGATGCAGAAAGCTCTCGCCAGAGGGTTGTTAGAGTCAGGAATATAAATCGAACCTGCCTGCACTCTGTGTGGGAAGAATCAGCTCTAAGTAAAACCTTCCATTCTAAGGTTAATCAGGCAAATTCAGTAAAGCTATAAAGAGTAACTGATAGATGGAAAAGATAACACATGTCTCTTAGATACCAGCAGTTCAAGGAATTGGGTAAAGGAGAGAAATAACCCAGTAACAGTCTCAAGTTAATACATTTACTGTATTTGCACTCTGAATGAAATAAAATTTATTTTCAAGCACTTGAAGAAATGTACACAAACACAAGTCAAAGCACAATTAAAGTTCCAGATTTCCCCAAAACTACAATACAAAAGTGACAAAAAATATAGTAAAATAATATTTTTTAAAATCAGTGACAAAAAGGTAATGTACATAGCACACTAACTCAAATATCTCAAAAAACAAATGCACAATTTTGAGTAATTTGTGGGTTACAGTGAAACTCAAAATGGAAATTACAAAACACTCTAAATAGAAGAAAATAATTATTAAAGTAAAATAATGAAACAAAAAAGCTATAGATTTGAACAACAGATACATACTTTTCTGACAAGAATAACAAAACAGACAAAACCTTGTCAAGTGTAGTTTCATTTTAATTAATTAATTTATTTATTTATTTATTTATTTATTTATTTCGAGACAGAGTCTCACTCTGTCACCCAGGCTGGAGTGCAATGGCGCGATCTCGGCTCACTGCAACCTCTGCCTCTGGGGTTCACGCCATTCTCCCACCTTAGCCTCCCTAGTAGCTGGGACTACAGGCGCCTGCCACCACGCCCAGCTAATTTCTTTTTGTATTTTTAGTAGAGATGGGGTTTCATCGTGTTAGCCAGGATCGTCTCAATCTCCTGACTTCATGATCCACCCGCCTCGGCCTCCCAAAGTGCTGGGATTACAGGCGTGACCCACCGCACCTGGCCTGTAATTTTATTTTTAAAGCGAAGAAAGCCCTTAATAAACAGCATCAGTAATAAAAGTGGACAAATAATTTAGTAATCTATTACTTAAGATTAAATAAAGGTAAAAATAATAACATACAATGAACAACGTTCTAGGATTTAATATGAAAATCTGTATAACATGAAAAAATCCTAAGGAAATATAAACCAGCAAAGTGGACCATCAAGAAGAAAACCATAAAATAAAAGAAAGAGTAGTGAAATTTCTTCAACCACAAAGATATCAAACCAACGAAACGTTTTTTAAAAGAAGCTAATTTAAATTGAACAAAACTGTTCTAATATACAGAAAAGAAGATAGATAATTCCTCAGTTATTTTATGAGTTTAGCAATAACTATGACAGAAAAACACAAGAAAGTAAAAACGTATGTTAATCACACTTATAAGCATAGAAATGAATTGATGGCAACTCCAGCCTCAAACACCAGAATGTTCACACTGGCTCAAGACACTATCTGTTCAGCAAATATGGGAAAGCTTACAGCAGATGCTCCCACTTTTTGTGGCACACAAAAGTTCACACTGGAGAAAGGCCTTGTGAACATAGCGTTTTGGTGACCATTTAGCTCTGTCTTATAAGCTCATTTAGCACACAAGAGATTACATGCTGGCAAGAGGTCTTAAGACTGCAGGGAATGTATTGTCTCCTTGTTCAATATAGCATGACTCAAAAAAGAGAAAAGCTTTGAGAATAGCCTTTGTGAGGGAGCTAAACACCAGAAGTTGAACTTTGTACATCTGGGTATCTACAATGGGGGAATCGCCTATAAGTGCCAGGTATGTGGGAAGCGTTCAGGAGCTATGTTGCATTTTCTAACCTGCCCAGGCCCCTTACCTGAGTTATGTCATTGCCAGTGTCTGCTGCAGAAACCATTCTACTTCTACTAGCAGTCAGGTAGTGTGTGACAATCACCCCAGTATGCTCAGAGCAAAGACCTCTCTGCTCTCTTTTATTCCTTGAGGGAATTATGAGTGGTCTGAACACACTAGGAGGTCCTCATTCCCTCTGCCCTGATGGTTTCAGTATGGACATGACCAAGCTCCTGCTAAAAATGCATGAGCTGAGATTTGCTGCAAGTTTCCAAAGATTTCCCTTCTTCATGGACAATATTGGCTCTCTATGTGATAGCTGAGATAGATTTCTCCAGCCTCCAAATCACCAAGCTTTGGAACTTCCTAACCTAACTAATCTGATTTGTGCAATGACTTGTGCAATGACTTTTACAATGACTTTTACCTTATTGATTAAGCCTTTCCTCTTCTATATTCACTGTGTGGGATTGATTGAGAAAAGAATTTGGCTTTGCCAGCATGAAGGGAGGAACATCTTTTATGGGGGCTGCAAACTTTGTGTGCTTTAGAGAAAACAGCTCACAGTCTCATTTGACCTAGTTGGCAATGCTGCCCAAGCTCCTTTAGGAAAAACTATAGTGCTTTGTGGAGCTAATCTTGTTACATGGCTACCTCTTAAGAGCCCTAAGTTCACCCCAGTAAAGAGATAGTTTTTATGACAACCTACAGTACATCTGGGGACAACATGAGTTTAGTCCCTTTTCGCCAGGGGATGGTTAACATCCTCCAACACTGTTGAAGTGTAGCTGTCTCCTAAGACCTACCCAGAAGTCATGGTTCCTGAAGTCCAAAATCTGGTAGGCAGATAAGACCTATAGGGACTAGGGGGTAAACATAGTTGATACATTTCTTGTTGTGCTATGTAGAATGTTGTCATCTTTCCTGACATTCAAACTTATAAAGGTTAAAGATATAAATTCTGTTTTTCTACCTTTTAATATTTTAAGCCTTAATGCTTAGTAAGGATGACTCTGGTAAATATTGTTTCAGTTAGAAATCCTGAAATATGTTTGATTATGTCTTATTTAGATAAAACGTCTTTCCAAAAATAAAACTAAGCTGGGTGCGGTGGCACATGCCTGTAGTCTCAGCTACTGGGGAGGCTGAGGTGGGAGCCCAGGAGTTCCAGGCCAGCCTGGGCCTCATAATGAGACCCATGTCTCATTAATTAAAAAAATTCAAAATGTTTTAAAAATCTAAAATTTAAAAAATTCAAATCATAAAATAAAATAAATGTAAAATTTAAAAAAAAATTTAAAAACTAAAAAAATAAAATTAGTAAGTAAGAACCTTCATACTTTTACAGTTTGAGACATTTTGCAGTCCAGGGATGGGTATTGTGTGACCCATCTAGAGTTCAGGTGGATGTGGCCTTCATTGCTCTCCAGTTTCTAAACTGAGGCAGAGATGACCCTCCCATTATATAGGAAATGGGAGATAGTTGAGTTAATATAGGGTTGGTTGATTTTCCAAGAGAAATGGAAGATTCAGATTTTTATGGGTAGCCATAACAGCTTTATTGGTGTGTAACTGGAATATAAGAAACTTCACACATTTAAATTGTAAAGTTTGATAAATTTTGACACACACATATATATATATACCTATGATACCATTGTCACAATTAAGGTAATGACCATATCACCCCCAAAAGTTTTCTTATGCCTTTAATAATCTCTTTGTTTTGTCCCTCCTTGATCTCTCATCTGCATACAACCACTGATTTGTTTTTTATCACCACACATTAGTTTGCATTTTCTAGAATTTTATACAAATGTAATCATACAGTGAGTGCTTATTTTTTGTCTACCATCTTTCAGTAAGCATCCTTTTTTAGAGTTTAATCAATGTTAAGAATATCAGTAGATTATTTCTTTTTATTGCTGAGTAATATTTCACTGAGTGGATATACTACAATTGTTTATCCATAAGTTTTGATGGACTTTTGGGTCGTCTTCAGGTTTCGGCTATTAAAAATAAAGCTGCTTTTGAAAAAAATAAAAAGGAACATTTAATGACCTCTCAGAGACAGCTGTCTTGCAAAAGAAAGACAGCTCCTCAAGACCGGACTCCACCATTCATATTGCCTCCACGTTGCCCTTAAGAGTCAGGTCCTAGTATTATTCAGGGGAGAATTTCAAGATCTGGGAAGGAGCTAGCACTTTTATCCAATGTAGTTGCAAGTTCTTACTAATCGTATAGGTAAGAAATCAGAACATATTGTGGGAATGGATTTGAAGTTTGCTGGACCAAGGAGAATAGAACGTAAGGTTAAACATCACGTAAAATTTATCAACATAGGTACACTTACTTGAGCTTTGGCATTTACCCTGGATTGAATGGTTGCCTACATAAAAGAATTCAAATACCCCAGAATTTCCCTTGGACTTTTTTTTCTATATCTCAGAGTGATGACTCCTGCACATATATTTCCAAGTTTTCTTCTCCTCTGGCTTCCATATAGGTTCAGCCAGACGGAGGCACCTAAGGGGGACTGGAGGGCATGAAGTAGAGGGAATCCAGGTTTCTTCTTCTTCCTCTATGCTTCAGCTGGCTTTTCTAGCAAAGTTTGCATCTCCTTTGCTCCAGTAGCCCTTCCAGACAATTGTTCTTGTGGTTCCAACATTTACCAAGTGACCTTGGGCTCTGGAGGCCAGTAAAACCACCCTAGTACCTCTAGCTTAGGAGTGGTAACTGCTTTCTGCTGATGTTAATCTGTGTTGCCCAAACTGTTACCATCAAGTGAAGAGCCAATTCTCTTAAATTCCATCTGTTTAAATGTTTCAAGAATTTTTTTAGTTTCTTTTTTTTTTCTGGTTGTAGTCTAACTGATACATAACTATACTGAGAGGATGGGAGAAAGAGGGTAAGTGTGTGAGTAAGCAATGAGAGTGAAATAGTCCTTAATCATGGTCTCTGCAGAAAACATCTTATTCAAAGTAGTTGAAGAGAATTTAATGAAGAGGCTATTTTTAGAGTTGAGGGCAGGACTGAGGAATGCATTAAAAATGGAGATGCACCCAGGAACTAACAATAGTGGGAAGTTTTTCCTATCCCTTAAAAGGAGGCAAAGGGTGGAGCCGTGTTATTAAAACTGGAAAGACCTCAAACTGTGGGAAAGAATCACTGAACAAGAGATGGGGCCATAGGTAGGGGAACACAATGACCGTTAAACTGTAATCTGATAGGGAAGGATCATCAGGGAGCAGGAATAAATACCTGACCTCTCTCTGCTTCTGCCCTTTGATTTCCTACCAATACCTGTCATTGCCAAAGTGAAATTAAAAGCCAAAGTTCAAGGGAAACCTGGTGATGCAGTCCATAGAAGTCATCCTCCCAGGGCGTAGAAGGGGGAGCTAAAGCTAAAAGCTTTAAACCCACAGTTTAAATATACTTTAAGGCCCATGGTTACTTAACCAAAATTTAAATCATCCTGAACTTCCTGAAGCACTATCCTTAATCTTAAATCCCAAACAGCTTTACATCCTCATCAGCATGATTCAGTGAAATGAAGCTAATCAGCTATAGAGAAATCAGCTTAATCAGCTTTGTTTGCCCTAAAAAGAATGTTAACATATAACAGCCAATCATGAAAAAGGCCAAAATACTTCATCCTTTATGTTTTATAAACTGTGCTGTGAAGTGGGCTTCTTACTGCTCTTGGTTTGAGGAGTCCTAGTTTGCAAACTGTCCTTTTGTATGCACAATAAACTTTAAAATTTTTTTAAAATTTGGTCTGATTTTATTTTTGACAGAGTTGAAAATGATTACTTCAGAGGAGTGAAACTCGGGGGTAGGAGTGAAGTGTTTTTGTAATAAGTCATAATGAGCTATTGGAATATATATGTGTGTAATGTATTGTATATAATGTAATATAATATAATTAAAAATATGTTCTTAGAACAAAGAAAAGTGAAAACTCTTTGGTGTAAGTATATAGGAAGGATTTGAGGGTCAAAGACTATTTGAGTATATTTCTGTGCCTATGTGAGTGTGTTTACAGACTGAAAAGAAGAAATAGGAAGCTGGAGAAATGGGGAACATTTTTGAAAGATGAGAGATGAAACTCAAGGATACAGGAGAAAATGACATCAAGAGCACAAGTAGAGGGCTAACACTTTTTCCTCCAAGAGTAGCTGAAAGGAGGTAAAAATTAATATTAATGCAGGCTATGGGTAATTGGAAGCCAATCGTTGAGAAAAATCATATCTGAGCATGACCACTTATTGATAAAACAGATGTTATATTCATCAGCTGAGAGTGGAGAGAAATGGGTAGAATGAGATGTAAGGACAGCAAATAAATTGTCCACTAGCTGACAGCAATGAGAAATAATGTAGTCCAAAAAGAAACAAAAATACTCCTGGTTCTACTCTGGTTGCAAATGCATTCGAGAATATGAATTTATCCTGTCCATAGGGTTACGCTATTTTTCTGCAACCGGGTTTAATAAGCAATATAGGAGTGGTAAAAGAAGAGTATTGTATTGTTTATAGAGATATGATTCTGCCAGTTTGGTATGGTAAAAAGACAAGAGTTTAAAGTTGTTGAGAAAATTATTTGCATATAGTGTAGGTAATCAACAGAGGTAGCTAAGAGGAGAGAGAAAGGAAATGAGCAGGCTTATATCTCGGAAGAAAGCAGAGCAATCAGTAGCTGGGGTTTCTATATGGTTGAAGATAATTGCACTGGTCTGAGTGTATAAGAAGGTAAGATATTGCATTGAAATGATGGGGAATTTGAATTTAAGAAACAGAGCAGTCATGAGCACTGACAAATCTTGAATATCAATTTCAATAGAAAGAATGGCTGAATTTAAGAAAGACACGGGAGTACAAAGGCAGGGTGCCTGACATATCAACCAATGGCATACTGAACCCAGCTAAGATTATGGTCAAGGAAGCTGAAACATCAGAGAATAAATTAGGACAACTAGGAGAGTGATCAATTACAATAAGAAGTTGATAGTCCTTTAGCCCAATGTCATGGTCCTCAAAGAAAGGATCTTTATAACTGGAGGTAGAATGAGCACATCATTTGTCTTTCAAAATGGAAAACTTTTCACAATATTTTCATTTCCTGTGGCTGCTGTAACAAATTACCAAACTTGGTTTGCTTAAAATAACATAAATTTGTTCTCTCACAGTTCTGGAGGCCAGAAGTCCCACATCAGTTTCACTGTGCTGAAACCAAGGTGTCAGTTGGGCCATGCTCCCTCCAGAGTACCTAAAAGAGACTCTATTCCTTGCATCTTCCCAGTTTCTGATAGCTGCCAACATTCCTTGTCATGTGGCTGCATAACTCCAATCTCTGCCTCCATGATCACATCACTTTCTCCTCCTTTGTGTCTGTCAAATTTTTTTTCTGCCTCTGTATTGAGGATACCTGAGATTAAGGATACTAAGTAATAGGGATTACTCAGATAATCAGGATTATCCTTCCCATCTCAAAATGGTTCACCTAATCACATCTGCAAAGACTTTGGTCCCCCTCCATGTAAGTTAACTTTCACAAGTTCCAAGGATTAATATGTGGATAACTTTTTTTTTCAGTCTATCACAGGTAGCAAAAAGGAGCATTGTGAGTAATTATATAACAGCAACAGGTGCAAACCAGGACCGTCCCAGGCAAAATGGACTATATGGTCACCTTATTTGGAGGCAGACTTGGGAGCTTGAGATTTCTGAAATGTTCTTTCATAAGTAACCATGAGACCAGAAGACCAGAAGTGTGGACAATGTTCACTGTCCATTGAAGGAGGCAGGTTACAGAGGAAGCAATTATCCTTGAGATAGAGTCAGGAAACTGCTGGTGCACACAATACCTCTGTGCGCATCCTGATGGATACAGCCCAGCATCAGGGTATAGGGATTTGGCAACTGTATGGTGAGCAGTTTTAACAACCATATGCAACAGCCTTGGATAGATACCAGTTCTATGGAAGATAAGGTACAGAAAGTGTAAAGAAGTTTGGAATTCAAAGAGATTAAATTAAAATAACTGATAGATGCAGATACAGAAAGTGCACTGGAAATAGCTGATTTTGAAATTCTTAATTGACATTTGTTATAAAGTTTAGGCACCATAGAATTTTCTTCATGACCAATGGATACTAAGACTTCTAATGCAATCTTTTCTCAGTGTTCCTGCTAGCTGCTTCTTCCTCCCTTGTCTCAGTTTCTTAACTGTCCATAGGGGATCACAACTTGGTATCAGCTATTATCTCTTCCTGAGAGGAAACATTAACATCTTACTTTTTTTTTTTTTTTTTTTTTTTTTTGAGACGGAGTTTCGCTCTTGTTGCCTAGGCTGGAGTGCAATGGCGCAATCTTGGCTCACCACAACCTCTGCCTCCCGGATTCAAGTGATTTTCCTGCCTCAGCCTCCTGAGTAGCTGGGATTACAGGCATATGCCACCACACCCGACTAATTTTTTGTATTTTTAGTAGAGATGGGGTTTTTCAATGTCGGTCAGGCTGGTCTCAAACTTCCAACCTCAGGTGATTTACCTGCCTCGGCCTCCCAGAGTGCTGGGATTACAGGCGTGGGCCACTGTGCCTAGCCAACATCTTACTTTTTTTAAGATTGTCTAAACACAAACCCATTAGATAATTTCAAATACTTTTTTCAACTTTGTGCAGGGCAGAAGCAATTTGAATACAAATTTCCTAAATTGGAAAACATAAATTGAAATAAGAAAGTTAAACATAAGCCAAACATATCCTTCTATTTTTTCATTTGTAAATTTTGCATAAACTACTCCCTAAGGTTCAGCCAAAAATTTCTGAGAAGGATCAGTAATTTGTTTCCTTAATTAAAATGAAATGCCCTCTTTAAACAAAATAATTTATTCAGCTCTTCTATTCAAAGGAACATATTTAGTTAAAGAATGATAAGGAGTGATGGCATTATTTTGGATAAAAATCAAACACAACTCTTAGAGATTCTACTTCAAGAATAATATATAAACTTTATTACTCTGTTGATACATAGCTATGACAATATATAAGCATTGTTTAGAGCTGATAAAACTATTTTGTCAGTTCCAGAATGTATAAACTCTATCATGTAGTTTTCTGGTTTAGTGCACACATAAATAAAAAGCAAATCAAAGACAAACTCATTTTTCTCATATGAAAATAAAAAAGAATGAAGAAATAGAGGTAACTAGATGTTTGCTCAAGTCTGCAGCAAAGGACTGCACTACATTGAAAACATTTTTATTAGATTTTTAAACCTGTTGATTGGCAGGTTATTTTTAGCATTGTTTCCCTTAGATATACACCAGGTATGCACACACATAATCCTATTCATTTCTCATATGCAAAACCACTTAAACTCGATTAAAAACAAGCAGCTTATGATCTTATGACATTTGGAAACAGCATGTGGAAAAAAATCGCAGTGTGGATTTGGCAGTAAAATAAAATGACAGAAGTTGATTCTCTCGTCTAGTCTTCTTCAGCTTGAGAGAGATCTAAATTAAGAAGGTGATAAAGAAGGTAAAATGCGCCAACAATCAACACAGTATCACAGTCCATTTTGTGTTCTTCTAACATAATACCACAGACTGGGTAATTTATTTTAAAAAGAAATGCATTTCTTACAGTTCTGGCAGCTGGGAAGTCCAAGGTCAAGGGGCCCACATCAGTGAGGGCCTTTGTGTTCAACATCCCATGGTGGAAGGCAGACTTGCAAGAGAGCATGTAAGACAGAGGGAGAAAGGGAGCCAAAGTTTTTCATCAGGAGCCTGCTCCTATGATAACTAACCCACTCTCTTGATAATGGCTTTAATCCACTCATTAGGGCAGAGCCCTCATGACCTAATCACCTCTTAAAGGTCCCACTTCTCAACACTGATACAATGGCAATTAAATTTCAGCATGAGTTTTTGAGAGGACATTCAAACCATAACACACAACCACCTATTTCAAAAGCATTTCTTAATGTGCCAGTAATTCATTTACTTATCTATTCTTCTAGCATTTTTCAATACTTGTAAATGTGAAAGTTTGCCTGTGTGACAGGTTATTGACAATAAAACCAATCTCTTTTAATTTAGAAAAAAATCAAGTGTACTCAAAGCATCCTGTACTTAAAACTTTGCATTTTTAAAGGTAGCATGCCATTATAAGAAGTGAAATTCTACCTCCATGATAATGGAGCTAGAAGCCTCCAGTGCAACAGTGCTAATAATAAGATGTTGAAAGCAATTTTAACCCACAAAGTCAAGCAATGACCTGTAGGATTGATTTTACTTCACTGAGGGTGTATTAATGTGTTATTTCTTTGGATCTCAGAAATAACGGATTTATCTCACTATAAAAATAATATAGTAATTCAATTCTGGTTTTAAATTATTAAAATATTCTCTATCTATATCATGAAATATTATTAGAATTAGATACTTGGGGATTACTTTAATGTGTCAAGTTAATTTGTGTAACTCCTAACGGTATAGGTTCTATTGGCCAAATGCATTATTTTAACCTATTACTACACAAGAATGTTTTTGTGATGATAGGGCACTTGTTTAAATTCTACTTTCTAAGATAACAGTGTATTATTTAACCGTCTTAGAATAAGAACAGAAGTTGATTATGTATTTCCTGCTGTTCAGGGAAAATAAGAAACAGTTTCTGTATTCACGAATGCTAACTGCAAATGAGAAAAAAAATTATGGTAGGACACAAGTTTATATCTTTAGGGAGTAGATATAATCCACCAGGTTCTTAAGGAAACACTGCTTCCTCACTTAAGTTATTATCTAAAATGGTGGAAGAAAGGTGGCTTCATTCAAACTGAATAATTATAATGAGAAAATCAAAGTAACCAGATTTATGGCCTGCTGGGGGTTATGGTTTTGAAAATACCTATTTTACCACCATCTCTCCTTCTCCATCACCCACTCCCTTATTCTCAAACCTTCCCATTACCTAAAAATTTCCACAAGATTGTCGTTTCTGTTTTATCTTATAAATTTTGAAATACTGGTATGTGGTATTCTAATATGTAATTAAGGGGCTTAATGTATTAAATAATTTATTTAGTATCATGCCTCTTCTAAAATTAATTGGTTGCCTATGCCAAATAAATTTTGTAAGTTTGAAGTTTCCACAAGATTGTCATTTCTGTTTTATCATATAAATTTTGAAATTTTATAGAGTAGGATTATTATCACTTATTTTCCATAGTTGCTGCTATCTAGTATGTAGTATTCTAATATGTAATTAAGGGGATTTATGCATTAAATAATTTATTAATATCATGCCTCTTCTAAAGTTAATTGGTTGCCTGTGCCAAATAAATTTTGCAAGTTTGAAGTTCCAGGCCAAAAGGGACTGGGGAGAAGTGAATTACTCAACCTACTATATATGGGAACTGTAATTGTTATTGATTTCTAAATGGCAGCTATAATGACTATTCCGAGCTTGTCCTCTTGAAATGGTAGAGGAAATATTCAGAACAAATGTCTAATTCCTCTTTATCAATAAAATATAGGCCTGGAACTTTAGGGTTATACCTGGAGGAGTGGGGATGGACTACACAACAATAAAAACTTTAAGAAAATTTTGCACCTAGATTTATATTTAATATAATTGTTTTATCAAATCAATTCATTTTATATATAAGTACAAATGTATATATTTGTATATTCAATATGTACTTATATACAAATACAAACATATATGTGTGCATATTGTTCAAAACCTATATATGTGTATTGTTCTCCCAGTGTAGGTTTTGTGAAGCTGTTCCTGGTTAGCCATCAGGAAATAAAACTCCAACTGAACTAGACTGAAAAATACAATCCTCTGTACTCTGTAGAGTCCATCTCTTTAGCAAAGCATGGAAGATAATTGACATTCTGAAAAAAAAAATGGACTTTTAATAATATCATTCAATATAAGTGTTAATGTAGTAACAACTGGACAGAAGAAACTACTAAAACCTACATAGCCTTTTTATTGCATTGCAAAATAAAAAGAGAGGACTTATGTTTGCCACTTGATGTATTCTCTTCTTTTCTATGGTATTGAAATGTAATAGAATAGCTTTTGTTGGGCTATTTTCTGCCTGTAATAGACTCTTTGATTTATAAAGGTGCTGACTCATGCATTAGCCTTGTTTCTCAGTATATACATAGGAGTTATTTCAACCAGAACTGAAGGACTACAGCCATAATAGAATGCAGCAGCTGTTTAACATCACACAATAAAACCATGCATAAAAAAGAGCAGTAAGGATCACACTTTATTGATTTAATTTCAGAACATTTACACATTATAATGGCAATCATACCAAGACATTTTCATTTCAAGGGACTCCACTGGTCCAAGTTTATTGAGATTCTATCCTCAATGGAATTTAAGGATCATACAATTTTGGAATTAGAAATTCTTTGGAGAATCTATTTTCCTTCCCATTATATTAAGAAACCAAGGCCCAAAGAAGTTAAATGGTTTGATCGAGATCACATGGCTAGTAAGTAGCAGACCCTGACAAAAGTCCAATTCTCATCCTCTTGATCTTTGTACATTGCACAATTATTAAAGAGAAAAATATCATGTAATTCAATTCTTCCTATGTTCTATAGAAAATCTGGTATTCTTTTTTTTTTTTTTTGAGACGGAGTCTCGCTCTGTTGCCCAGGCTGGAGTGCAGTGATGCCATCTCGGCTCACGGCAAGCTCCGCCTTCTGGGTTCACGCCATTCCCCTGCTTCAGCCTCCCAAGTAGCTGGGACTACAGGTGCCCGCCACCACGCCCAGCTAATTTTTTTTTGTATTTTTAGAAGAGACGGTGTTTCACTGTGTTAGCCAGGATGGTCTCGATCTCCTGACCTTGTGATCCGCCCACCTCGGCCTCCCAAAATGCTGGGATTACAGGCGTGAGCCACTGTGCCCGGCCGAAAATCTGGTATTTTAAAATACATGAGGAACAAGTTATTCTTAGCAATGATGTGGCATGAAATAAAATAGATAGAAATCAATGGTATTTGTTATGCTGAAAATTCTTATAGATTTTCTAGTTTTGAATATTTGATTACATCAAGAATTTCAATATAGTGAGAGTGGATTCAGAGGCATAGGGAACATTTCTGCTGAGTAGGAATTCTTTAAGTAACGTTCTCAATTTCCTGGGCCCTTATTTTTCTAGGATTCTAATCTCTCACCATCTTAGCTAGGCTCATCAGCATCCTAAAACCTGATGGAGAATAAGAAGGAAGGATTTTTAAGAAGATAAAAAGAGGATGAGGAAAATTGTAGCAGAATAAAACCATTAGCCAAGTATTTGTATTTTCCAAAGCAATCTATAATCACTGGAAAAACAGTTAGTAACTACAACCAAGTAAAAAGAGTGGATTTTATTATACCTAAATGAGTTTTTCAGTTAGAGGCCATCTATGCTCAGCTTTGACATCAACACTAGAGTTACCAATCACATACCATTTTTTAGCTGCAATAGATGAAAAGTCTTTGTTGCTTGGATCCCAAGCTAGTGCCACCATAAGGACGTGGCAAGGCAAAAAAAAAAAAAAAAAATCCCGTAACACAGAGAGGAAGGTAAATGACAGAGAATACTTAGCAACAAATAATTTAAAAAAAAAATCTTATCCCAAAACTCAACCCTTGAAGTCTGATGTGATTGGTGGTTGACTGAACTAAGGGACTGTAAAAGCTACCTAGAAGCCAATTAAAAAGTAGTTTCCAGAAAGTGAAAGAAGAGAAAAAAGCTGTATCAGGAAAAGTGGGAAAGGACTCCAACCATTGAATGGCATTTTAAATATAGAAAACACTTTTAGTTGAATGTGCCCATACAAAATATAAATGTTCATTATTAAAGCATTGTTTGTAATAACTTGAAAACAACATGAACATGCATCAGTGAATGAGTGACTAAATTAATGAATACGTGACTAAATGAATAAGCAACTATGTTAATAATTAATAAATCTACTACTCTGAAATACCACGCTTATATTGAATGTGGTATATCCAGGTGTACTGACTTGAGAAGGGATGTCCTTAACGTGGAATTAAATTTTTAAAATATCAAATTACTCAATTTTTTATATATTTTGTCATTCTACTTTTTTAAATCTTTAAACTTTTTTATATTTTAATTATAAATTGACAAATTATAGTTGTATATATTTATGAGATACAAAATGATGCTGTGATTTATGAATAATACATTGTGGAATAATTTAAGTAACATATCTATCTTCAAATACTTTTTGTGGTGAGAAATTTTGAAATTTACTCAGTGATTCTGAAATAAACAACACATTATTAGTAGTATATTAACCATGCTGTGCAATATATCTCAAAGTAAAGAAAATAAATTTATTCTTCCATTCTCATTGAGGTTTTCTGTCCTTTGCCTATCATATCTCCATTTCTCCCTCTTTCCAGCCTCTGTAACCATCATTCAATTCTCTGCTTCTTTCAGATTGTTTCACAGTCCACATAGTAAGAACATGTGGTATTTGTTTTTCAGTGCCTGGCTTATTTCACTTAGCATAATGTCCTCCAGGTTCATGCATGTTGCTGCAAATGACAGTACTTGCTTCTCTTTTAAAGTTGAATAGAATTCCATCATGTGTATATACCACATATTATTTATCCATTCATTAGTTGATGGAAACTAAGTTGATTCTACAAGTTGGTTATTGTGAATAGTGCCACAATGAACATGGAAATGCAGACATCTATTTGACATATCAATTTCAAATCTTTTGGGTCAATACCCAAAAGTGGGATTACTGGATCATATGGTAATTCTATTTTTAGTCTTTTGAGGAAGCTCCATACAGTTTTCCATAATGACTGTACTAATTTACACTCCCACCAATGGTGTGCAAGGGTTCCCATTTCTCCACATGTCATTCTAATTTAGTAAAACTGCTTTTAATCCTCAACCATATAACGGTATATTTGATTTTATACATGTGCATAAAAAAGAAAAAGGGGTGAAAGAAATCACACTAAATTCCAAACAACAATTACATTACAGGATTGGAATTAGTCTAAGGGAAGGAAAGACTACAGAGTTCATCTTAGACTTCCTGATAGTATAGCTGTAATGAGTGTGAATAATTTATTCAATTAAATTACTGGATTTTTAAAAACTCAGTTGCAAAAGAATAAGTTTCTAGAAACACACACTGTTTCCTTATAAGTACCCCAATACAACACATGGTAGCTCTTATATGAACTTAAAATCTAAATACTTAACCAAGATATGTAGATAGACATATAGCCAAGAATAAAGAACACTGAATTGGAAATCAGTAGTGTTCTTTAGAAGTCAACCGTCTTAGACTTTGGTTCATTCTCAATCCTTCACAACTAAGGTTTTAAGGAAGCTTTAAACAAGATCTCCTTCATGAGGTCTCTGTAAAGAAACAGAACAAGGATTGAGCAAAGAGAGTTATGCATCCCTTTGGAGATATCTTTGTACCTAAAGCCAAAATATTTGAAAATACCATGATAAAATGCAAACTTGTATAATATTATTGCATAGTGAGGTCCTTAGGATATCTGTGTAAGAGAAAATCAGTATGAGCTGGCTTGACTGAAGTAAGTTATCATTGAATAAGGAGACTAAAGCAGGCTTTGAAGGATAAACCTCCAGACTTCCACTGAAAAATCTAAAAAACTGCTTTAATATTATCAAATTCAATAGATATCTTCCTGGACTTTGATGCTTTATTTGGCACCAATCATCACATTTCTTTGGTTAAACTATCAATTACCTTCAGTGTCATGTTATCATCCTCTTTTTCCCTGTTTCTAATCCTAACTCTGTCTGTTCCTTTTTGAAGTTTATAATTAACTTGTTTTTCTATCTCTATCTTTCACATTCCAAGGCCTCTACCCAAATCATTGCTCTGTTTTATCTACGTGCTGTGCCTGAGTAATTTTATTCATCTCTTTCTTCCTTTTAACTACCATCTAATTGCCAATGGCCCTTGGTTCTAATCTCACCCCAGAGTTTTAGATTTATATATTCAATTATTTGTTTCATACATCCACTTGGATGTTCCATTAAAAAACTCACACTCAGCATGTTATTTTTCTTCTTCACTATACATCCCTAACACCTGCACCTCTTCCTGTATTCTATTTTTCTATTAATGGTTGATATGGTTTGGCTTTGTGTCCTCACCCAAATCTCATGTTGAAATGTAATCACCAATGTTGGGGGAGTGAACTGATGGGAGGTGATTGGATCATGGGGGTGGTTTCTAATGGTTTAGCAACATCCCCCTAGTGTTGTCTTGTGATAAAGTTCTCACGAGATCTGGTTGTTTTAAAGCATGTAGCACTTCCTCCATCACTCTCTTTCTCCTTCTCCAGCCATGGGAAGAAATGCCTTGCTTCTCCCTTGCCTTCTGCCATGATTGTAAGTTTCCTGAGGCCTCCCCAACCATGTTTCCTGTACCTCCTGCAGAACTGCGAGTCAATTAAACTTCTCTTCTTTATAACTTACCCATTCTCGGGTAGTTCTTTATAGCTGTGTGAGAACGGACTAATACAATGGTTCTACCTTTTATAAAGTTATCCAGGCCAGAAATAGGTCCTTCCTAGATTCCACTTTCCTCCACACTTCCATAAATCTTCAAAATATATTCCCAAATCATTTATTTCTCTCTTATTCCATGAAAACACTCTAAGGACCACTGTAAGGTGAACATATTAGGGTTTAATAATGGTAAGACTGCCTCAGGTTAGTATTAAAATTTAAAGACTGAAATTATCTATGGTGGTGGTTCTTAACTGATGGTGATTTAATCTCCACCCCAGGGAGGATGTATGACAATGTCTGCAGACATTTTTTATTGTCACAACTTAAGGAGGGGGTGCTACCAGCATCCAGTGGCTATACCAGTGCCACTACAAAACACCCTACAATTCATAGGCCAACTCCCACAGCAAAGAATATTCAGCCAAAATATCAACAGTTTCCAGCCTGAGAAACCCTGATCAATGATTTTGCATTCTAATTGGATGTCTCTTGAGAAATATTTACAGATTGAATTTTAGAACAGTATGATAAACACTCTCCAAGAACATACCCCAATATTATATTTACATGGATAATATTTGAGTCAATTTATTCTGGATCCATATTAGCAGTATTGTAGTGGACATATCTTAAGGCGACCCCCAATGAGTCATGCCTTTGTATAATCCCCTCCTCTTGAGGTCAGCTGGAACCTGTGACTTGCTTCTAGCCAATAAAATATGGCAAAGGTAATGGAGTACTCACTCCCCTGATTATGTCACAATTTGTAAGACTTTCTCTTAACAGATCTGAGCAAGAGAGAGCCTCCTGCTGGCCTTGAAGAAGTAAGTTGCTATGTCATGATAGGACCATTTAGCAAGAACTGTGGGGACTTCTAAGAGCTGAGAGTGACCACCTACTCCCAGGCCAATAGCCTGCAGGAAAGCAAGAACCTCAGTCCTACAATCACAGGGGACCACAAAGAAAGAAACCAACAACCACATGAGTTTGGAAGATTACACCTAGCTCTAGATGAGACTATAGGCAGCTAATGCCTTGATTACAGCTTTGTAAGACTCTGAGCAGAAAACCCAGTTCAGCTGGACCTGAACTCTTGACCCACAAAAACTGTGAGGTAATAAATGTAGATTGTTTTCAGCCATTAAGTTCGTGGTAATTTATTATGAAGCAGTGGATAACTAATACAAATACAATGGTGGAAAATGAAAGAAAGAAACGGGGGAAAAAGTAAGAAAGAAACATAGGAAGAATGAATATAAACACTTTATATAAATATGGTATGACAACTTATAAGTTTATTTTACATTTTCTTGTTTTCTCTTTCAGCCATTGATTTATTTCAAGCCCTTATCTTTCTTGTATTTAGGGAGCTAGATTAACATAATAAATTAATTATATGTGATATATGTATATATATATATACCTTAAGATTCTACCAATGTTTGTTTGGACATTAAAACAATGAAATCAGACTTCATCAGCAATGAAATAATTGTGGTGAAGAAAACTTTGGCTGAAGCTCTATAATTAAATGGAATGTCACGTACAAAAACCAACTCAAGATAGATTAAAGACTTAAATATAAAACCAAAAACTATAAAAACCTTGGAAGACAACCTAGGCAATACCATCCTGGACACAGGAACCAGCAAAGACTTCATGACAAACATGCAATTGCAACAAAAGCAAAAATTGACAAATATGATATATTTAAACTTAAGAGCTCCTGCACAGCAAAAGAAATTATCAACAGAGCGAACAGAAAACCTACAGAATGGGAGAAAATATTTGCAAACTATGCATCTGACAAAGGTCTAATATCCAGCATCCATAAGGAACAAAAAAATTTACAAGAAAAAAACAACCCCATTAAAAAGTGGGCAGATAAACAGACATTTTCCAAAAGAAGGCATACATGTGGCCAACAAGCATATAAAAAATGTTCAACATCACTAATCATTAGAGAAATGCAAATGAAAAACACAATGAGATATCTCATACCAGTTATAATGGCTATTATTAAAAAGTCAAAAAATAATAGATGGCTTGTGAGATTTCAGAGAAAAGGGAAGGCTTTTACACTGTTGGTGGGAGTGTAGATTAGTTCAATCATTATAGAAAGCAGTGTAGTGATTCCTCAAAGAGTTAAAAACAGAACTAACATTTGACCTAGCAATCCCATTACTCGATATATACCAAAAGGTATATAAATCATTCTACCATAAAGACATATATACAGATATGTTCATTGCTGCACTATTCACAACAGCAAACATATGGAATTAACTTCGATGCCCATTAATGGCAGATTATATAAAGAAAATGTGGTACATATACACAGTGGAATACTATGCAACCATAAAAAGCAATGAGATGCTGTTCTTTGCAGGAACACGGATGGAGCTCGAGGCCATTATCCTTAGCAAACTAATGCAGGAACAGATAAACAAATCTACTTGTTCTCACTTATAAGTAGTAGCTAAATGATGACAACACATAGACACGAAGAGGGGAACAAAAAACACTGGGGCCTATTTGAAGATGGAGGGTGGGAGGAGGGAGAGGAGCAGAAAAAAATCACTATTGGATACTAGGTTTAGTACCTGGGTCATGAAATAATCTGTACAAGTCCCCGTGACACAGGTTTACCTGTATAAAAAACCTGCACATGTACTCCTGAACGTAAAATAAAATTTTAAATGAAAGATTGAGTGTGATGACATGTATACAGTAAGAACAGTCTATCAGTTTCTTTGTTATTAGCTTCATTTGGTAATTTAGATTTGATAGCCATTTTTAGTAATTACTTTCATTACACATTATTAAATTTCAAATGGAGATGGTGGCTCTCCAGTACAAGATAATTTACAAAAAAAACATAGTCAAATTTGCTGATAACTTTTCAGAGGATAGGAAATTTCCTATATAACAACTGCAGAGGAAACACAGAGAGTACAGAACTAACTTGTGATTATCTTAGCACTTTCAAATAGTCATGTCCATGAAAGTTAATTATGTTAAGTATTAAGAGATATTCTCAAATCTAACATACTTTCAAATTTTAGACATCATAAACTTTTATTTTATCCCACAGATATTGACCCTTTGAAGCAGATGTCACCCATGAGCCAAATACAGCTCACCACTTGTTTTTGTATAGTTTGCAAGCAAATAAAAGCTTTTACATTTTTAAATGATTGAACAATATGAAAGGAATAATATGACATTAAAATTATGTGACATTCAAATGTCAGCGCTGATAAATGCAGTGCTATTGTAACACAGCTACACACATTCATTTACATATTGTTTAGGGCTGTTTTTGTACTACAACAATAGAAATGAGTAGTCATTGACACAGAGATTGGATGTGGCCTAGAAAACTGAAAACACATGCTATCTGTTCCTTTTTAGAAAAAATTGGCTGACCCTTTCCCTAGAATATGTTGTGTTTTGAAAAACACCTCTAAAAATAAACAATGCATGCACGTATTAAATTAAATTATTTGTAATGTATGTGGTGTGTATGTATGTGTGCATGTGTATCCATGGTCCTATTTTTTCTTCAATATGTCTATTTAATATATGATTTATTCAGTTCCGATTAAACATCATGCTCCATAAATACAGGGTACAGTTCTTTGACAGCTTCGTTCATAAGCATTCTAGGGTACAGGCTACAAGTTTGGGTTCTATTATTGTTTTCTTTTTTCCCTTTCTTCATTGATGGTTCATGCCTCGTCCTGAGTGCACAAAGCCTCCAAGACATTCCTGCAATCCGTAGCCCTGCATGCACTGTCCAAGAGTTCTTCATACCATCTGTGAGATTTCTTTACAAAGGCCCTGCAGGAGTGAGGAGTTGTAAATTATTGTTTGGCATTTTCAAAGTGTTAACAAAAAGGATGGAAGTTCTATTAACAATGCATGAGGAGGAGAGGTCAAACCCCACAGTCCCTGTCTGGAGCTTTCGAAAGCATGGTGTTTCTATAAAATAGAACCAGGCCCAAAAGGAAGATAAATATGCCGGTGGTAAAGGTTAGAAAACTCCAATAAAATTACTGTAAGAAACATGCAAAAATTATGGCTCCCTTTTACATGTGAAAAGGGAAGGATGGAAAATCATAGAAGGGAGATGAATTAAGGTATTTTTAATACAATGGACATTAGGCTGCTATGATTGTGGCAAAACTGTTTTGAAACCTGTTTGAGATTTGCTTGATATTTGTCTTTTCAGGCTCCTCTGACACTTATATTTAGTTGTAATTTTGTTTGTAAAGCACTGACGCCTAACAAAATACATTTTAAGATGTGCTGTTTTCGCAGATAATCATTTACATTTTTATTCCTTCCTCCATTTTACAATCTGAATTTTACTAATATCTATGCTATATGGAGAGAATACAATGAGTAATTTTTAAAATAATTTTATTGAGTTTATTTAAGGTACAAAATATGATGTTACGAGATACATATAGATAGAAGCAATTCTTATACAAAAGGAATGCATTATGGAAACTTCATACAAGTCATCTATTGTAACCGTTCTGGTCCAAAAGATCAAGGGTCCCCAACTCTCAGGCCATGCCGAGATGCACAGCAGGAAGTGAGCAGCAGGCAAGTGAGCAATACAGCCTGAGCTCCACTTCCTGCCAGATGAGTGGCAGCATTAGCTTGTTATAGGTGCGGGAACCCTATTGTGAATTGTGCATGTAAGGAATCTAGGTTGCACACTCCTTATAAGAATCTAATGCCTGATGATCTGAGGTGGAACAGTTTCATTCCCTCCCACCCCCACTATCTGTGGAAAAATTGTCTTCTATGAAACCAGTCCCTCGTGCCAAAAAGGTTGGGGAGTGCTGCAATTGATAGTCCTGCCAATATCTGTTGGGGAACAGAAATGATTGGAGTTCTGTTAGAGAATGGTGTTACAGTGGTGCTGGACCAGGAACCCAGAATTACTTCAATCTTTCCTGGCCCAGCAAGATCTTCCCTATTACCTTCCTAAGGGGGCAGGGGTGGTGTATATTAAGAGGTACAGAAGAGAAAGACATCCTTTTCTTTTTTTCAATGGGGGCTTTAGCCCTAAACCTCAAAATAGAGGTGAGCAGGACCATTTGGTAGATTCCATAATCCCTTAGTCTAGAGGAGCAAATACTTACAGCCCAAAATCAAAGCAGACCCAATGCCGCTGTCAGCATTTCAATTAGCAGAAAGATTGCACCCAATTTTTTTTTCGAGTTCAACTGGATTTATTTGCAGTGTTTATGAGGCACCTTTACATATATTTTTGCTTGCTGGCTTAAATAGAGGCTTTTTAGCCTCTCATGTGTCTCCATCTTTTCTTTTTTATTATTATTATACTTTAGGTTTTAGGGTACATGTGCACAATGTGCAGGTTTGTTACATATGTATACATGTGCCATGTTGGTGTGCTGCACCCATTAACTCGTCATTTAGCATTAGGTATATCTCCTAATGCTGTCCCTCCCCCCTCCCCCCACCCCACAACAGTCCCCGGAGTGTGATGTTCCCCTTCCTGTGTCCATGAGTTCTCACTGTTCAATTCCCACCTATGAGTGAGAACATGCGGTGTTTGGTTTTTTGTCCTTGTGATAGTTTACTGAGAATGATGATAGTTCAACCATTGTGGAAGTCAGTGTGGCAATTCCTCAGGGATCTAGAACTAGAAATACCATTTGACCCAGCCATCCCATTACTGGGTATATACCCAAAGGACTATAAATCATGCTGCTATAAAGACACATGCACATGTATGTTTATTGCAGCACTATTCACAATAGCAAAGACTTGGAACCAACCCAAATGTCCAACAACGATAGACTGGATTAAGAAAATGTGGCACATATACACCATGGAATACTATGCAGCCATAAAAAAGGATGAGTTCATGTCCTTTGTAGGGACATGGATGAAACTGGACAACATCAGTCTCCATCTTTTCTATCCTTTTTTTTTTTTTATGCTTTAAGTTCTAGGGTACATGTGCACAACGTGCAGGTTTGTGACATATGTATACATGTGCCATGTTAGTGTGCTACACCCATCGACTGGTCATTTACATCAGGTATATCTCCTAATGCTATCCCTCCCCCCTCCCCCCACCCCACGACATGCACCGGTGTGTGATGTTCCCCTTCCTGTGTCCAAGTGTTCTCATTGTTCAATTCCCACCTATGAGTGAGAACATGCGATTGCACCCAATTTTCAAATTAAATTCTGGCCCTTAGATTCTATGAATAAGGAAAGATACATGAATGGAGGAAACATAACTGCCCAAATGAAGTCAAGCCATATGGCAGGGATGAGGGAAGAGAGCATAGGGAAAGGAGACAAGGATCAAATTTGTCAAATCAGACTCCTTAAGTACTTAGAATATTAAATCCAATAAGGATTAACCCACTAGATGAGGATCATAACTCTTTAATGATGAAACAATAATGAGGAAAAGGAACCTTAAGTTAAGGTGAGCAATAATAATTTACTAAAGAGAAATTTACCTATATATTTCTATTTTTATTTTTGTTTATTTTTTATTTGTCAAATAAAAATTATATATATTTATGGTGTACAACAGGATGTTTTGAAATATGTATACACTGTGGAATGGCAAAGTCGATCTAATTTATATATATATATATATATATATAAAACATCACACATTGTTATATTCATGGTGAGAAGACTACAAAGGGTGAGAAATCTACACTCAGAAATGTTCAAGTATGTAATACATTGTTATTAACTATAGTTACTATGTTGTACAATACATCCCTTGAACTTACTCCTGCTGTCTAACTAAAATTGTGTATCTTTTGACCAACATCTACCCAATTCCCCTCACTCCCAACCCCCAGCTTCTGGTAACCAGTCTACTTTCTGCTTCTATGAGTTCAACTTTTTTAGATTCCACATACAAGTAAGACATGCAATATTTGTCTTTCTGTGTCTGGCTTTTTTTTACTTAATATACATGTCTTTGAGGTTCATCCAGGTTGTTTCAAATGACAAGATTTCCTTTTTTTATAAGGCTAAATACTATTCCATTGTGTATATATATATCATATTTTCTATATCCATTTATCCGTTTATGGGCACTTCAACTGATCCCATATCCTGTCTATTCAGAATATTGCTGCAGTGAACATGGGAGTGCAGATATCTCTTCCACATACTCATTTCGTTTCTTTGAGATATACAACCAGAAGTGGAATTGCACAACATATGGTAGTTCTAGTTTTAACTTTCTGGGGATCCACCATAGTGTTTTCCATAGCGAATGTATCAATTTACATTCCCAGCAAGAGAGCATAAGGATTCACTTTTCTGCACATCCTCATCAACACTTGTTATCTTTCATCTTTTTTATAATAGCCATTTTACCACGTGTGAGGTTGTTTCTTTAAGTATTTGGAAATTTCTCCTTTTATTGATGCAAATTCTGCCTCCTTTTCCTTTGTAACTTCTCCTCAATGATTGCCTCTAGCTCTGCCCTCTGGATGCACACAGGTAAATTCAAAGAAGTAGTTGTTCACGTACTGCTAGTATTTCAGGATTTACCCTTTATCACCTCAGACGGAAAAATTAATTGCTACACCCTCCCCACACACATATTCACAGAGGCAGCAAAAAGTAACACCTGTGTCCATGAGCAACCCTGGCTTAAGGAAACTGCAATGTTTTGAAGGGGACTTCTGAAGAACCTGCCCAACATTTGCCCTTGGGATAAAATATTGTTATCCTGGGCAGCAAACAAATCTGCCCTCTGCCTTCTATCCCAAAGAGAGGTACTATTTCTGTCTTCCGAGGCTGTTTGCCATACACACATCCTTGAAAAGACAGTCCAGAACCAATGTGAGAGATCTGTGGATACGGGTCTTACATATGTAAGTGTGTGTCTATACACATACGCAAATATATTTGTGCACTCTTCACATTCACGAAGGTTAATTTTTACATATATTTGATCCATTTTTTATATATTTTTTGACATGCTTTTTTGATGGATATCTTTCTTTATCAGTATACCTCATTCTGTTTTTTTGCCACTACATAGTATCTCATAGTATTTATATTGTATAATTTACTACAAATTCTGAGCCATTTCCCTATTAATATACTTTAAAATTTTTTCCTATGTCTTACTATTACAAAACTGCTGGAAAAACAGTTTTTTATACATATATCTGTGCATATATGAGTATTTCTATAGGAGAGACAAAGAGAAATGGAACTACTTGATTAAAACATTTGTACTTAAAAATTTGAAAGCTATGTACAAGTCCCCTGTGTCAACTTATATTCCCTCCAACAGTACATGAGTGTCCAAATCCTATTTTTCTATGTGTGCTAACATACTTACATGCCTCCAAATAAGAATATACCTGTGGAAAGACATTATTTAAAATTAACATTGAATAGTACTTTAGGTTTTAATGCAATTTTGTCCTCACTATCAAATTTATGCCTACACAAGCCCAGGAAGCTGTCTGTTATTAGTTCCAATTTCAGATGAGTAAAGTCAGACATTTCAATAAATGAGCTATGGAAAAGAAAAATGTAATCACAAGTTCCAGTGCTAATTTCTCACATTTTTGTGTTCAATACTGGGTTTCCCTGACACAAAAAAAGGTATGTGCAATCCATGAGCCCATACATCAAAAGGAATGCAAGAACTTCCTACTGGAGCATTTGCAGAATGTATTTTATCCCCCAAAGGCAACTTTGCTATATAGCTTCATCACATTTTCCAAAATTAAGTTTTATGGCAGTGGACTTGAAACCAGAGATTCATATTGACCTTGAAGTCAACTAAAACTTCTGGTTAATTTTGTGCTGCTGTTGTTATTGTTGTTGTTACTGTTTTAACATAAACTACCACTTACCTAGGTTTCCCCAACCTGTTTATAGATATAACTGATTTTTTATCCTAAATTAATGTCTCAGTCAGTTTGAGCTGCTATAACAAATTACCTTAAACTGGAGGGCTTAAGCAACAGAAATTTATTTCTCACAGTTTTGGAGGCTGGAAGTTCACGATCAGGGTGACAGCATGGTCAGGTTCTGGTGAAGGCCTTCTTCTGAGTTGCAGACTGTCATCTTCTCCTTGTAACTTCACATTGGGAAAATAGGGAGAGAGAGTTTTCTGTGGTCCCTTTTATAAGGCATTAATACATTTATAAGGGCTGTACTCTCACAAACTACTTTCCAAAGGTCTTCACTCCTAATAACATTTCAATGGGGGTTAAAATTTCAAGATATACATTCTTGGGGTATACAAACATTCAGACCATTGCATTCCCCACCCCAGCCCCCTGAAATGGATGTCCTTCTCACAAGTAAAATGTATTTATTCCATCCCAAAAGACTCCAAAGTCTTAACTTATTCTAGTATCAACTTTAAAGTCCAAAGTTGTATCTAAGTATCATCTGAGTCAGATAAGGGTGAGACTCAAGGTACATATAAATGTGTTACTTTCCTAATTTGCAGTTTTTCAGTATCTTTTTGACACTTGAATCTATCATTTATCTTATTAACTGACTTTTCCATTTCTGTATCATCCACACATTTAATAAATATATATCATTTTCATGAATTCGCTCAACTCACTTATTAAAATGTTGAACGGGACACATCCAAACCCAAGCATATATATCTGCGCCACTAACATCTTATCTGAAGGTGGACGTCATTGTTTTTAAGCCTATCTTGCTTTTCATTAGTAGAAACATGGCTGTGAATTAAAATAAGTCTGATGTCACTACCGCAGTCATGGAGTACATGAGATGACTGTGGCAGGAAGAAACACTAATGGAAGGGAGAAAGCTATTTTTCGCAAAGATCTATAGTTCAACAAGCCTCATGGGAAAGGTAGTAGAGAAGGACAGCATATAAATTGAATTAAATTCTCATAAAATAAGAGGCTTTTAATTTATTTTTCCCTGAGCATCAGCGTAATGAATAATTAAAACTAATTCTCTTCTTAGATTTGCAGAAAGCAGTGAATTTCTCATATCTACTTGGCAGCTTTATTAGCTATGATTGTTTCTCTTCTTCAAAGAGGTTATCCGCCGGCTGAATTTTTTTTATCATTTTGGTAATTATATTTTGATGTTTACATTTGCATGATTTTGTTCAAAGATCTCATGTCAAATGAATGCATTGAATGCAGAATAAAGGTAAAATTATAATATTGGAGATGACGAAAATGAGTACTTAAAATGCCCATATGTAACTGTGGCCTTAATTAAAGGCTGGTCCAGAAAGAAAACTTTAGGTATAAATCCATTTTCTTTCATTTTTACTTAGAAGTTTCCTATTTTCAAGGTGAAAAAAAAAACTTGTTTTTTTACCTCAGTTAAGCTGTCATTGGGAAAAACATTTGGTTCCTAAATTTGCTCTCGTGGAAGGAAGAGGACCTGAGTTATGTTCTGATTATTATGTTATAATTAGTTTAAGCCTGTGGTGGTCATAGCAAAGCCGTGGGCAAATTTGGAACATACCCAAGCTTAAGGGAATCAATCTAATTCAACTACAACCCCAAGGCACTGAGGAATATTGTGTCAGGCAATAGCAGAAAGGCAAGGCAATCCCAAACCTTTCCATGAAGAAGGAGGGAACACAGCTACAAGAGAGGCCTGTGAAGCCCACAAATGTCACTCTACATGCCCAATCTTCAATGACGAGACCTCCTCGATAGGGAAACCCATTTTAGTCAGTTAATGCTCTTTAGAGATCTCACTGTATGGTCCTATTATCCACCTAAAATCCTATAAAAAAAAAAAAAAAAAAAAAAACAGCTGGGCACAGCGGCTCACGCCCATAATCCCAGTACTCTGGGAGGCCGAGGCGGGCGGATCACAAGGTCAAGAGATAGAGACCATCCTGGCCAACATGCTGAAACCCCGTCTCTACTAAAATACAAAAATTAGCTGGGAGTGGTGGTGCTCACCTGTAGTCCCAGCTACTTGGGAGGCTGAGGCAGGAGAATCACTTGAAACCGCTAGGCAGAGGTTGCAGTGAGCCGAGATCGTGCCACTGCACTCCAGCCTGGCCACAGAGTGAGACTCCATCTCAAAAAAAAAAAGGGAGGGGGCATGGTTACTCCTCCAAATTCATTTATATTTCAAAATGTAACATCCATGCCAGCAGCGTTCTTCTCCATCACGATAAAATCCAATTTATATAGTAGTGATGCATACCATTGCCATTCGTTTTACATGCAAAAATATACATATAACAAATATAATCCCTCCTATATAATTGTTTTCTTTTCTTTTCAATTTTTATTCAATTTTATTTTTCACTCTCTTGTTTGAAACCACTAATTCTATGTAGCAACTACATAGTTCAATAATACGACTCCGCAAAAGTATTGTCTCAATGGGAAGGAGATTACTATGCACTAAAGGTCTTTTTTTGTGTGTGGAATAAATAAAATAAGTAATATTATGTGTATAATGTTTTTTACTTATGGATTTATAAACATCTATCATAAAATCACTAGTAGCAAAGGGTTAAAAGGAACCTTAGGTGTTTTTCTCCTCTTCTGCAGTGTTTGTTCAGGCTTTTGTAACATATATGTAACTTTATTAGTTATAGAAATTTCTGCCTTCTCTTCTGGACTTTAATTCTGTGAAGTTGGACTATGGATGATTGATCACTCAATCCTTAGTAGTTTCTACAGTGCCTGGAAAATAAAAGATACTCAATGAATGTTAATCAAATCCTCTCTATTTAAAGTGGATGAACTAAGGCTCTAAAAACTTGATATAACTTGCAGTGGCTCATAAACCTACTCAGCAAGGAAACCTAGCTGAAGCCCTGGAGAATCCAGTGAAAAATCTTATGTTATTTATTTACTAGTTTGAGTTTGAATCTCACCGTATTAGTCCGTTTTCATGCTGCTGATAAAGACATATCTGCGACTGGGAAGAAAAAGAGGTTTAACAAACCTGCACATTCTGCACATGTACCCCAGAATTTAAAGTATAATTTAAAAAAGATAATTGGAATGTTTCTAACACAAAGAAATTACAAATAGTTGAGGCAATGAATACCCCAGTTACCCTGACTTGATAATGAAACATTGTATGCTTGTATCAAAATTTCACATGTACTCCATAAATATACACAACTGTTATGTATCCATAATAATTTAAAAAAAGAAAAAGAGGTTTAATGGACTTACAGCTCCACATGAATGGGGAGGCCTCACAGTCATGGCGGAGGGCAAGGAGGAGCAAGTGATGTCTTACATGGATGGGAGCAGGCAAAAAGAGAGATTGTGCAGGGAAACTCCCGTTTTTAAAACCATCAGACCTCGTGAGACTCACTCACCATTACAAGAACAGCAGGGGAAAGGCCTGCCCCCACAATTCAACCATCTCCCACTGGGTCCCTCCCACCACACGTGGGAATTATGGGAGCTACAAGATGAGATTTCGGTGGGGACACAGAGCCAAACCATACCACTGGCCTTACTACCTTGACTTGTTCTTGAGGACACAGACCAAGTTTTGATATTCTAGAACATTGTCTTAGTTCCTCCATGTACCCAACTCCAATCCCAATGCCTGGCTCAGGGATAGCTCCAAAGCAGATCTGTTCTAAAACAAAACAACAAAACAAAACAAAACAGAATTACTTTGTTCTAAAATCTGTGTTGTTAAATAATGTTTTATTAAAAAATGCTTTATGATCAATCTGAACTGCCAAATGGTAAATTTTCCATCTGCCATTTTTCCCTGCCCCAAATCTCTTAGATTTCTATAAGTTTCAGGGCTGTGTGGAGACTACAGGATAATAACTTCTGTGTACTATTTGGTCGTTCATCCAAAAAAATCTATGCCTGTAATTGCCTGCTTTAGGCAGCTCTCAGCAATTTGTTAAGATAAAACCTTTGCAGTAAATGTCACCATGCAACAATATATCCCACCCTGAGAGGGAGAAAAATACAAACGTGAACTACATGAATCTAAGGAACAAAGTGAACCACACAGATCTGCTAAATTTTATATAATAATGAGGAAAATTATCCATTTCCTCTTACTGTATATAACACCTTCAAGGATATTATTCTAAAATGGTAATTTTACTTAATGCCCTAAGTCCTTGCCCTAATCCTCTATAGAGTGAATCTCCCTGACTGGCCAGTAGTCCAGTCATGGGTAGGCAAGAGCATAAAACTGATAAACATAAATCCCTCAGCTAGGGAAACAATAAATTACTTTACAGATATGTAATTAAAAGGATGCTCAACAAGTGCTCTGAGCTCCCCAAGCAGGGTTTTAAATCCAAATATGTGTCAGTGTGTCCCCAGCAGAAGAAAAGGACAGATGGAAGAGAGAACCGAGATAAAACCATTCAGGCTCCCCAAAATTCAGCAAGTGGCTTAGTACACAGTAATTATATCAATCTGTCCAGGTTAAACGCTAATACTTGTTTGCCTTTGCATGTCTGCTTAGGTCCAGCCAACAATGGTACAGACTTTTATGAAAAGGAAAATCTTAATGCAGGGAATGGGAAGACGATATAGGAAGAAAATACAAATATTCTTAAGTCGAGTATGCCATGTTTGTTTTGTAGGATAGTGACATAAAATTTATTTCTGGCTTCTAAGAATTGTTTTTCAGCCATAAAGCTTTCAAAAATCTTGTGTACCTAATCCAAAGCCTTTAAAATTTATGTTATAAAATTTATTACAGCATCCTTATAAATCAGTACTTGGTAGTAACAAATTATAAGAATGTGCTGTATATTAAAAAGATAAATCAGAATTGGACAGTAAAGAGAGCAGGTGTTTTCAAATCAGACAGCTA
This sequence comes from Hylobates moloch, assembly GCF_009828535.3. Lineage (NCBI taxonomy): Eukaryota > Metazoa > Chordata > Mammalia > Primates > Hylobatidae > Hylobates > Hylobates moloch. The sequence continues at coordinate 31,158,642 of NW_026652282.1, read as the reverse complement.
AAGCACTAACTAATAGGAACATTTGTAAACTTGACAGTGATTTACACTAGGGCTCTTGGTTAGAGTACATAAATCCAGCAGAAGAGTTTGCATCTATCAACTGGGACTTTTGGTCCATTGTTTATGAATCAAAAAGTTAATGAAGAGTCAGGGGCCTGAAAATACAGATAGTAAATTATAAATTTTAACATTTGATTTATAAATAAGTAACTTTAAGAATTACATATATAACAAAGCAGAAAAATAAATTGCATTTAAAATCAGGCGAAGGTTAGTATTTTTAAATCAGAGTTGTAAATAAAACGATTATATGTTTATATCTCCAACCAATACCAACTTAGATACTTCTAAAATTCTGCATTTCCTAAGATCATAGCAGGGATGTGCCAAGCACAAATGCCAACACTTAGCAACTTCAGTGAAATAATTGGTTCGTTCTTATTCTGTTAACTTTAACAGGGAACTTTTTTAAAAATACAATATTTACAGTACAATTTTTTGTTTTACCGTAAAAGGACCAAATAGCATATGGCAAATCATAACTTGAAAGTCTAGTTATAGACATGAAGCTCAAATGTCTTCCTTTTCCCTTAGGATACACCAAATGTATTTCCTAAAAGACCCCAATGTAAGGACAATTCTCTCATGTTTTGCTTCGCCTCATAACTTCTCCTCGCAGTGGAATCCAAGATGAGCAGGTGCCATTTCAGGGCCAAGTTGCTAAGGTCCCATGTGGCTATTTCATCACAAAAGAACACGATAGAAACAGAATCAAAAGAAATTTAAAAGCAAAGAGGTAAGAAATCCTTGCAGGTGACTGGCTCAGAGACAAGGTTAAATATGGCTTGTTTGCCTTGCCCTGGCTCTGCTTCAGAAAGATACCCCTGCTGGACTGTTTCCCTGTGAGCTACATCACCGTGGAAGAGCCGGGCCCAAGTGAGGTGCTGGGGAGACACATCCCGTTAAGGATCCCCTCTGTCCCTTCTCCTAACATGCCACCCATCCTTTGAGGGTCAGGCCCTTTATTCTCCTGGCAACTCTGAACCGGAGTGAAATATCCTTCTTCCCATTCCAAAGGAAGCGACCCTGCCTTGTGTCCTCTTCTGTCTAGATGGTATGAGTGCCTCACTAATCAACAAACCACCTATGTACCAGATCTGAATGGATGCTAATCTGTGAGCCCACGTGGGTTGACTTCTTTACATGTTAGTAGAAACTTTCAAGTACTCTTCCTTACTGGAGAATAATGCAGGACTTTATACAGACGGCAAGGGAGGGGTAAGAAGCCGTAAGGGAAGGCTGGAGATATTTTACATGAAAGGTACTTGGGAATAGGGACATCTGCCCTGGAATCACCTGTGCTTACTGCCCTGACTAGAGTGGGGTTAAATGACATCTCAGCAGCCCACTGGATCATAATTGTTAAGGACCTATGTAGAAAATACTCGCCTCCTTTTTCCTCCTCCGTTTTCACTCACTAGTTATTCACGAACGCGGCCACCCTGGACTCCTCTGTATTCCCTTGTACAAGGTCCAAGACCACAGCATCTTGAGGTTGACACAATCTCCTGGGGGGAGTGAGGAATAGGAGACCCGAGGTTTATCCTTTGAACCCCTTCTCCACCATGACCTCATGATATGCCCTTTGTTTTCTGTCCTTTCACAGGGATCTTGCTGTATAGCTTCCTCAAATTTATGTTTATGGACTGTGCACTTGTACTGATTCCCTGCCTTTCAATTTGGCAGCCTTAGAGCATGACCCACCTGGGGAACCCTCATGAGAATCTAAATGTCAACTGTGTCCTCATCTCTGACTACAGATAGAACCACTTATCCTGTGATACCATGCAGGTCCTTTGGGAGAGCTTGCATCTAGAAGCCACCTAATATTATTTGTTAAATTTTTAAAATACAGACTTAAAGACAGTGCATTTCAAAGCTTGAGGAAATACATTGTGTTATAGTGCTATAAAGCAAATTAATATCAGAAATTAATTGAATGAAATAAAGAGCACAGATCCTAAAACATGGAGTTCATAGGTAATATTCTTTCTTCATTTGATATTTACTCTCAGGTTTATTTAACATCAGACCTAAAGATACATGTGATGTGGCATTGCAGACTCATTGTACTCTTCTACATTCTGCTTGGATAGCAACAAAATGGAAAATCAGAGCAAATGGTCCCACAATTTAGGTACAGAAAATCGTCCATCACATTGCTGAAGCAGCTCCACTAGGTTCATTATAAGCAAATAAAACCTATGAAATTGTACAGCATGGCATTTGTTTCATAAGCATTTGATTAGGTTTTGTCTATTCTTTGGAGGAGAAAAGCACCCAAACACTAAAATGCTTCCACTATTATAAGTTCACCAATCCTAAACACGTGCTACCTAAGTTGATTTTTCTAATATCATCTATTTCAAAAGGACTTCCAAAGCTATGTTACTGATATAATTTTGTTTTCTTCAAAAATTATGGGTCTAGTTTCTAAACACAATTTATAAAGTTCAACCAGCCACCACATAAAGAGTAATGTTTGCCAGCTATTGTAGAGAAACTGACTGATATGTGAAATGAGCTACTCCATTAGTCGATTGCTAGGGAGCATTTGCAAATAGAGGTGGAAATAAAGGCTGCTTAAATGAAAAAAAAAAACAACACTCAAACAAAAAAGCAGCAGCTAAAGCCTGCCACTTTGCAAAAAGAACAACCAAATCATGACTTGGGGACTGTTGGGGTTATGTTCCATCTGCCCTAGTTCTACCAACAGCTCTTCTCTGTACCCTGGGAAGCTGAGGCCTGCAGTGTGCATCAGAGGCTCCTCTGCCTTCTGGCTGCTGTTAGGTTTGGCCAAAAATTGCCACAAAAAGAATAAACTACCTAGGAATACAGCTAACTAAGGAAGTGAAAGATCTCTGCAAGGAGAATACAAATCAAATCAGAGATGACACAAATAAATGGAAAAACATTCCATGCTCATGGATAGGAAGAACCAATATCATTAAAATGGCCACACTGCCCAAAGCAATTTATAGATTCCATGCTATTCCTATTAAACTACTACTGAAATTCTTCACAGAATTAGGAAAAAAAAACTATTTTAAAATTCATATGGAACCATCAAAGGGCCCAAATAACCAAGAAAATCCTAAGCAAAAGGAACAAAGCTGAAGGCATCATGCTACCTGACTTCAAACTTCACTACAAGGCTACAGTACCCAAAAAACAGCATAGTACTGGTACAAGAACAGACACATAGACCAATGGAACAGAATACAGAACTCAGAAATAAGACCACACACCTACAACCATCTGATCTTCTATAAATCTGACAAAAACAAGCAATGTGGAAAGGATTCCCTATTTAATAAATGGTGCTGGGAGAACTGGCTAGCCATATGCAGAAAATTGAAACTGGACCTCTTCATTACACCATATACAAAAATCAGCTCAAGATGGATTAAAGACTTAAATGTAAAACCCAAAACTATAAAAACCCTAGAAGAAAACCTAGGCAATATCATTCAGGACATAGGCAAGGGCAAAGATTTCATGACAAAGATGCCAACAGCACTTGCAACAAAAGCAAAAACAGACAAATATGGCTTAATTAAACTAAAGAGCTTCTACACAGCAAAAGAAACTATCATCAGAGTAAACAGACAACCTACAGAATGGGAGAAATATTTGCAATCTACCCATCTGACAAAAGTCTAATATCTGACATCTATAAGGAACTTAAGTTTATAGGAAAAAACAATCCCATTAGAAAGGGGGCAGAGGACATGAACAGACACTTCTCAAAAGAAGACATATATGCAGCCAAAAAACATATAAAAAAAAACTCAATATCACTGATCATTAGAGAAATGCAAATCAAAACCACAATGAGATACCATCTCACACCAGTCAGAATGGCTATTATTAAACAGTCAAAAAATAACAGATGCTGGTGAGGTTGCAGAGAAAACAAACACTTATACACTGTTGGTAGGAGTGTAACCATTAGTTACACTACACAACGGTAGTTCAACCATTGTGAAAGAGGGTGTGGCAATTCCTCAAAGACCTAAAAACAGAACTACCGTTCAACCCAGCAATGCCATTATTAGGCATATACCCAAAGGAATACAAATCTTTCTTTTATAAAGACACATGTATGCATGTCCACTGCAGCACTATTCACAATAACAAAGACGTGGAATCAACCTACATGCTCATCAATGGTAGACTGAATAACAGAAATGTGGTACATATACACCATGAAATATTATGCAGCCAGAAAAAAGAACAAGATCATGTCCTTTGCAGGAACATGGATGGAACTGGAGGCCATTATCCTTAGCAAATTAACACAGGAAAACAAAACCAAATACCCCATGTTCTCTCTTGTAAGTGGGAGCTAAATGATGAGAACACATGGACACACAGAAGGGAACAGCACACACTGGGGCCTATCAGAGGATGGAGGGTAGGAGGTGGTGGAGGATCAGGAAAAGTAACTAATGGATACTAGATTTAATACCTGGGTGATGAAATAATCTGTACAACAAACACCTATGACACAAGTTTCTCTATATAACAAACCTGCACATGTACCCCTGAACTTAAAAGTTAAATTTAAATCATAATAAAATAAAGTAAAATAAAATAAAATCCAACAAAATGCACCACTGATTCTAACTTGAATAAGGAAATGGAACAGTTTAGTTCAAGATGGACTTTTACAGGAATACATTTTTATTTAACCTGTGGTGCTGTTATCTTTGAATGCTGCATTAGAGCTCTCTGATATTGGGTAATAGGCATCAATCATTGGAATACAGGCCTTTAGAGCAGCAAACATAGTGAGTTTTACAGGTTATTAGAGGAAGCCTATCAGAGACCATTTGTCCATTGACTATATGGTAATTTTGTCATTTTTTGAAAGACTAGGTCAGGGACTTCAGTAGCCCACCACTCTATTTCTTCTTTACAGGAGCTTGACACCATCATAGTGTGTCTGGCCTCAGAGGCCCAAGTAGAAATCACCAAATCTCAAGAAGCCTTTCATAAAGATCTTACTCTGCATGTGGGCTTTCAAGTCAGGAAATGCCATTGCCTGTAGGCCCTTGTACACCACATCTACTTTCTTCATTGGCAATGAAATTGTGAAAGGGCTATGTGAACCTTGGCTGCATCTCTTCTTAGCCTGCCTTGTGGGTGAATGCCTCTGTACACATGTCTGTTACTGTACTTGGAAAGTGACACCTTGGCTATACGTATGAATCTCCTTTCTCAGTGAGAATTCCAGTTCTTTGGGGAAATGTGTCTTTTACCTTTAACAACATGAAATATCCTTAACATAAGTTTTAGCACATAGAACAATAAAATATTTATGGAAAGAAAGAAGAAAAAGAGGGAGGGAAGGAAGAAACAATTACAGAATTATAAGTAATAACAAGGATCACCATTTATTGAACCCTTACAATACAATAGGAATTATCCTGATTATTTTACAAGTATTTCCTCATTAAAATCTCACAGAAATTCAAGGTACTATTATCTCTCTTTTATAGTGGAGAAAAGAGTGCTCAATTGAGTTAAACAACATTTCCCAACTCACAGAAAAGAGAAGTGGTAGAATCCACATCTGAAGTCAGTTTTGACTAACTCCAAATCCTGTGTTCTTATCCACCAATCCCAGAAAACACCAAAACTCAGAAAATTTGAGCATCTTACCTAATCCCACAATTATTTAGGGGGAGAGTAGTGAAAAACTTCTGGTTATAGCAGTTAGAAACTCTTTGATGGTAAGTGATAGAAATCATATCAAGCCCTGTTAAACCACAATTTCCCTCTTTAAGTGTTTCACAGATCACAAGAAGACTGTGTCCTGGGCCTCAGGAACCATCAGAAACTCTAGAGTGGAACCAGTGCTAAGAATGTCATTGGAACATACATCTCATGCCTCAGTTTCTCTGCACATCTGCTTCATTCCTCCTTGCAGATGAGCATCCTCTTCTTCTCAGTTAAATGGAGAAAAACAGCTGTCTCCACAGCCCCTGAGCGTCTATGACTCAGACATACACAAAGAGCTTTAGTTCCGTGTCAGTCCAGATATCTGTGGAAAAGCATTTGATTGGCCTAAACCAGTCTAGAAATTCATCCTGGTTCAAATACTACAGGCAGAGAGGTGAGGTCATGATCTAACAAGAGGGCAGAGAGGGACTCACTTTGTCCCATGATCATGTGGATTGAGTGGACCAAACTCAACCAGTGGGTTCCAGACAAGGAATAAAAACTGTAAGATGCTTTTCTTTAAAATTATCTACTGTGCTTGCTGTTAAAACTTCTTACCACCCTTTATTGCTTTCCAACTCTGTAGCAAAGGATAATTAAACTAAATTTATAACTTTTACTCTATCAACAAATTTTATCTTAAGGAGTTTTGTGTACAGTGAAGAAAAACTGGTTAATTTTTATCATTCTATACAGAAAATTTGAAAATGTATTGTTTTAGAAAGTTTTTCAAAATCATGAAATGCAAAATTCAAATTCAAAACCCTTGAAAGATGGACAGGCTACTGATACAGTCAGGAAGTATTATATCTTGTCTGAAATATAAAAATAAAAACAAAATGTTGAATTTGAAAAGCTTAGCTTCCATTAAAATTTGTGAATTATTTCTCAGGTACTTTTCAGAGAGGACCAAAGTATCAAACCTTAAACACAAAACAGTCTCATTCAAATGAAAAACTTAGTTAATGTAATAACCTGGGGTTTCCAGTTAATAAATGAATTTGTCTCATCTGAAAGAATTACTTATCTTATATATAATATATAAAATTTTAAACAATATATAATATATGTATATATAATATATGTTGTATATATATAATTACAATTTTCATACCTCATTTTATATGTGTGTATATTTACTTGAAAATAAAAGAAATACTCACCCCTGTGTATTTTCCCAAGAGTTATGAAAACATGTTTACACAAAAACTGATACAAAAATATTCATAGCAGCTTTGATCATAATAGCCAAAAATGGAAATAACCCAAATATCTTTCAACTGGTAAATGAATAAACTAATTACTATACATCTGGACAATGGAATACTACTGAGCATTAAAAAGAAGCAAACTACTGGTACAGGTGACAATATGAAGTATCTCAACTGCATGATGCTAGGTGAAGGGTACCAGGAACAAAAGGTTAACAAAACATATGATCCTATTTTGGGACATCGCTCTGAAAAAAGCAAAAAAAAAAAAAAAAAAAAAAAAAAAAAAAAAAAAAAAAAGAGATCAGTGCTTGACAGAGGCTGGAAATGGGGAAAAGTCATTCGCTATAAAGCGACATGAAGGAACTTTTGGGAAATGTTTTATATTATGATTATGGTGGTGGGTCTATAACTGTACACCTTTATCAAAACTCATCAAACTACACATGAAAATGTTAAATTCTACAGTATCTAAATTATACCTCAATAAACTGGACTTTTTAACAAATAAAAACAATAGATACTCATGGTAGATAAAGAATCCAGCACGAGTGTGCTGCTTTTTAAACTCACAAAAAACAGTTTTAATTGTATATTTTAAAATGGAATTGTATTCTTATGTCTCCGACTTATTATTTTAATTAAAAATAATGTCTTTTGATGGATTGGCCAATGAAGTCATATTAATCATCCCATTCATAATCTATGTAACAGAGGAAAGCATTGCAGTTTTGACCTTTCTTTATGAAAAGCCAACCTATATATGGTCCCCTGATACACGAGCCCAGGAAATATCTAAGGAAATCCCGGAAAGCCCTGGTTTCATCTGATATTTAGATATCTAATTTATCATAGCACTTTTTGCAAACTAAATGCTTTGTCATATAATTGATGTGAGGTTACTGAGATTTTGTAAAACTGAAAGCATCAATTCAACCACCGATTAAGTCATTCTGGTCTGTCCTTTATAGAGCATTTCTTCATTTGCAATTTTCAAAAGGACAGAATTTGAAGGTACTCCAGGAGATGAGTTTAAAACTTGACCCGGACTTGTTGAAAGAGCAAAGTGAAGGCAAGTGAAGGCAAAGAACAAAGTAAAGGGATCCAAAGATGGAAAAGAGGAATTTTTAGAAAAAACTCCAATTTAGGAGGTGAGAATTTTATTCCACGGATAAAGCAGACGCATGAGTGTTAAGAGTTTATCCAAGACCTTCCTTGATACCTTAGATTCTGGGGTCCAGGAGTGGTTGTTAAAATGGAGAGCTGCCTGGGTAATGCAATTTGGGGAAGCACACATCTGCAGTTGCATGACCCCCGGGACCAAGGCTTCCCAACAGAAGTGCATAGTATATGTGGCATTGGAGAAAAGAGAAGCTGGCATTTACTGGACTCTAGGCATTTTGTTATGGCTATCGTCTTCCTCATTGTAAAGAGACTATTCAGTGAAGGGACTCCCAAACCAGAAATGAACATCAGACCTCCTGGCCCTAGCTTCATTGGGTCCATCTCTGTACCAATCTTCCCAGGGGAAACAGGCTGGCAGATGAAGGCAGAAGCAGAAGGAAAGAATGGGACGCTTGTAGCACACACATCTTAATTGTGTTTGTTCTCTCTTTAAAATAGATTTTTATGGTTCTGATTAGTACATACAACTTTTCAAAAATTATTTTATTGGCAAACGACAAAGAATTTCTCAAGCAATGTGCAAGAGTACAGATGGTTTGAAATTCAATCTAACAGCAGAACACCACATTAAACTAAAGCAGCTCTTGAGACCAGCCTCTCCCTCCTTCTTTCTCCTAGGAAATATTTTCTCAATAGCTATCCTTCCTTCCCTCTGCTCCATTTCATTCCATTCCATTTCTCTTCACAGACAACTGGTATTCTCTAGATGCTCATGGGTTATCCTCCACCTGAACTTGAACAAAGTCTTTTTCCTTTGTAATCAGTACCATACAATGATTAAGAGGAGAGCCTCTGAAATCACATAGACCTAGGCTTGAATCCTGGCCCCACTAGCTAATGCATAGCCAAGTAACTAAATAACTTACTTTCTGTGGGCCTGCAAATTAAGAGCAATGCCTAGGCCATAGAGCTGTTATGGAGGTGTAAAAGATAGCCTGTTTAACGTGCTACATAGTGTCAGGCACATGGTAGGCATTCTGTGGATGTTAACTTTTTATATTCTCACTGCATTCCTTCAGCTTCTGCCTGCAGTTCCAATTGGCAAATTATTCCTTACTCTTTGCATTCAAATTCTTTTTTTTTTTTTTTTTTTTTTTGCAGGGGCAGGAACAGGGTTTGACTCTGTTACCCAGGCTGGAGTGCAATGGCATGATCCTTGTTCATTGCAACCATTGTTGCCCAGGCTCAAACCATCCTCCCGCCTCAGCCTCACGAGTATCTGATACCACGGGCGCCTGCCACCATGCCTGGCTGATTTTTGTATTTTTGGTAAAGACAGGATTTTGCCTTGTTGCTCAGGCTGGTCTTGAACTCCTGGGCTCAAGTGATCCTTCCCTATCAGCCTCCCAAAGTGCTGGGATTACAGGTGTGAGCCACCACGCCCTGCCTGTGTTCAAATTATTGAGAAAGAAAACTGGGTTGGCATAATTCTCCTATCAGATCACAAAGTATGGGGCTGTCTATGGATTAATGAGTCTTCAGTCAGAAGTCCTCTCCTGTCCACCTTGATATGGCCTGAACTTGAATTTAGGTTACAAAACATGCCTATTGAGGCAGCAGAGGCTGTGGGTGAATTAGTTTCCTGAAGGAGGGTCATGGCTTGTGGGTAGTGATCAACATCCTAGAAATAAAGCATTTAAAAATACAGCTTTTCACAATATTGAATCAATGTTCTATATCAGAAATGACCATGGTAGATGCTTGTTACTGGTATTCATGAGTTTGGCTGGTGGTATGTATGCATCTATGTTTTACTTAAGCCTAATTACTTTGAGAATTTCTGTTGTAGTTTGATTAAGATCATCAATACAATGATAAAAACTATTTCAGGGGCAAATCTAGAAATACAAAGTAAAATAATTTTCATGAAACTCTGCACGGCAATCAGCCTCTGATATGGCAGTGAACGGGGTGTACCTGAAGCCTGCCTGCTGTGGCCTGTATTGAGAACATATTCCTGAAGGTAAATTAGCTTCACACTGCAGCAGACATGCCAAATACATCCATAAAATCCTCCTAGAGAGGGATGTGGGAGCTCAAATTCATATGAAAGCATTTGTGCAGAGAGGTCTGTGAGGGTGATAAGTATGTTATTTACAGACAAATTTCATGAAGTTCACTGAGTAATTAGGACAATAGCTACTCTGGCCTCTAGTCCACCTCCGACTCAGCTCACACAATTTACCCATTCAGATCAATTCTCCACCATTCTTCTGACCAAGCACAACTCTGTCTATTCTAGGGCAAAAATTTTCTGCCAAATTATTTTCTGTTTTTATGCAATGATCTATTTATTCTTAGTTTATATAATTTGAAAATTATTAGGAGATAACTTTCGTAACACAAGGGTTAAAGGCAGAAAGGCACTAGGGTATGGGTCTATACATTTATTCAACCTTTCAACAAATATTTTCTGAGAACCTAATTATACTAGATCTTGTTTCAAGCACTTGAAACCCATCAGTCAACAAGATAGAAATAAATCCTACCTTAATAGAGCTTACCTTCTATGTTACTACAAAATAAGGTCAATAAGTAAAATATTTTGTATAATGGAGTGCGGTAACGACAGGAGTAAAATATTGAGCAGCCAAGAAGAAAACACCTTTGTTACTTTTAAGGTAGAAAGATAGATATAACATTAATAAACTCCCCAGAGGCCTATAGCCTTGGGTTGAATAGAAGTCAAGAGGCCTCAAACCAGCCAAATGCATTTGTGAGGGAATAAATTCTGCTGAAGGACAGAGGAGGTCTTAGGTCAGGGCATAAAATGTGTACAAGTTTTAAAAGGAATAGATCTTGCAAACTGGTAATCAGGGGAGGAGGACGTGTCAGGCAAGTACTGACAATAAGGATGGACAGAAGGGCCAGCAAAGCTGAAGACATTCTAGAGACATAGGGATCATCGGGAACCAGGTCCCTATACAAAGTCAGAGTAATGAGACCGAGCCCAGGCAAAGAGCTTCAGAAGCAGCTTTTGAAAATCTCAGCCAAATTAGCCTCAATTCTAAATCAACTTTAACCCTCAACCAGGAACTTTGGAAAACATCTTTTTTCTATTATTATTATTATGCTTTAGGTTTTAGGGTACATGTGCACAATGTGCATGTTTGTTACATATGTATCCATGTGCCATGTTGGTTTGCTGCACCCATTAACTCGTCATTTAGCATTAGGTATATTTCCTAATGCTGTCCCTCCCACCTCCCCCCACCCCACAACAGTCCCCGGAGTGTGATGTTCCCCTTCCTGTGTCCATGAGTTCTCATAGTTCAATTCCCACCTATGAGTGAGAACATGTGGTGTTTGGTTTTTTGTCCTTGCGATACTTTACTGAGAATGATGTGGAAAACATCTTTTTAGGACAGAAGTCAGCTCATCTTGTCCAAGGCCTGCAGGTAAAAGGGAAGGAGGGGTGGCTATGATAGTAATGTCAAGGGTACTTCACAAACGGTAGTACAGTGTTGTGTCCAGGCAGAGTGGATAAAGGCTCTAATACTGGAGCGAGTCCTAGAAGATTGTGTCCAGCATTCTTTCCTAGTTGTTGGATGGATTATCTGGTGGTGGTGGCGGGGGCGGTGGTTATTGTCTAGAGCAACAACAAAGAAGGGCTAGGAGCTCAGGGAAGTGGCTGTTAATCAACTTGTACTCCAACACTTTGACAAATTCATATAGTTTGTTCATCTGTCAAGTACTTGAAATACAGGATCCTAGAAGGACAGCTTGGATGACAAGAAGTACCTGTGCCCATTAAAAACGTTTTTGTTCAGGTGAGGAGCACAGTACATTTATCGGAATACAAAGGACCAGCCTAGCAACTTTCAGACTGTGCCAATGGCACTCTCCTTATTCTCTCCAAGCCCTGGCTCTGCAGGAGTGAAATGGGGTTGAAGACACCTACATCTCAAGGGTGTGATGAGGATCAAATGAAACAGGACAATGTTTAGCATCATGGTTACCATGTAGGAGTTGTGCAGTAATCTCTGGAATATAATAGTATACCACAGAATATAATGGTACATTAAGCAATATCTCATTCAATTTCCTCATTCTACAAATGAGAGTCTTTAGGTGCAGGGATGTTTGCAATTTCCAGTGGTTGCCCAATAGTTTAGTCACAAATTCAAAAGAGGGAAGCAGGTGTCCTGTCTCTCAGTGGAGTGTGCTTAATTCTACATTATACTGTCGCTTTTATCCTTTTACAAAGAATTTGCCATATTTTTGCTCCTGTGGTGCATTAATAACTTATGCATTCACGTTTACAACTTTTTGCTGTAGAATATATAGTAGTGAAGAGGGAAAAAGTAAACATAAAATGAGATTTTATGCACAAAGGATAAGACCTATAAGGATGTGCTTAATGAAGGGACTTGGTGTATGAGATGGAAAATTTCAATTAGAATAGCACACTCTTAAATACAGGCCATAACTCGTTCTTTCAAGAATGTTCAGTCGTAATGGTGTTGTTTTCTATTTGTTGTCCTACCAAATATTTCCCAGTTATTTTCCGACAACTTGAGTCTCCAAAAGCTCAGTTAAGGGAAATACTTTGACAGAACACAGATGACCTTCCCTTGGAATTGCTGCCACTAAGTCTTCGGTGAATCTGCATTCCTCTATCTGGCAGCTCCAAGATGACATTTGTAAATAGCAACTTTAAGTAAATAGCCACAGCAGGAAGAGTCCTTCCACCAGATTAGTACCATTCCTGACTGCTGGGGATGGCAGACTCGCATTTAAAGAAAACTCTCAAGTATGTCACGCTACTCCCTACTTTTCATTTACTTACCCCAAGGCAATGAAAGGGTTTGTGTGTGGAGAAATCAAAGAAGAACACTCATCGGGCCTGGATTGTAGCCACCCCCACTGCCTGCCTTCTCCTCAGTTATAGATCTGTAAATAAGCAGCCTCACTGATAGAAGTTAAAATGTAGTACTATGGTTCACGTGTGTGTGGGTGTGTGTGTGGCCGGGCGCAGTGGTTCATGCCTGTAATTCCAGCATTTTAGGAGGCCAAGGTGGGCAGATCATTTGAGCCCAGGGGTTCAAGACCAGCCTGGGCAATATGGCGAAACCCTGTCTCTACAAAAACATATATACACACACATATATATATGTATATACACACACACACACATATATAGTGTGTGTGACTTTTTTCAAAATGCACAAACTCTTAATAGTTACTAAGGCAGAAGAACATGTTCTACCTCCCAGGAAGCAGAAAAATTAGTCACAGTCTGTCAGAAATCAACTGTTTGCCAAGGAACTCTTCCAGAAACACTAACCTTTGTTTAATAATGTTGTTGATTTTCTAAACTGTTGAATATGGTTTATAATGGTGATAACTTACATAATACCACTCATTACTTCAGTTAATACCTAGTTTGTTAGAACATTAACTTTAGCCACAGGCAATTAACTGACAAACTGATTGTGTGTGTGTGTGTGTGTGTGTGTCTGTGTGTGTGTTTGAGTGAAAGAGAGAGAGAGGAGACATATTGAGAGATAAGCAAGTGAACAATAAAGTATTTTCAAATGGCATGAGGGAGCTCTGCAGTGCAGCCCAGACTCCTCTTGTCCTTCCCTTTTTTTTTCTAGAAGACAAAGGACAGTTCTATATAAGTATGAAGTCCCTCTAAACTTACTGAGCTAATTCACAATGAGCCATTGGAAAGCATGGGCATAAATAATTAAACATTACTACTGATAAAAAGATGTGTGTGTGTGTGTGTGTGTGTGTGTGTGTGTGTGTGTGTGTGTATACAGGTGGAGAACTTGGGAATAGGATAAAGAAAAGGGTTATAAACTATGTAAAAGCATTGTGTTGCCCCATCATTGGTACAAAGTAAGATTCATGCTTATTCCTTTACAGGGAAGTGACATGCCATATGGAAAGGCTTGGGCACTGGAGTCCATCAGACATAGTTTTGAGCCCCACAGATTCCAGTTATGTGGCCTGTGCAACATGGCAAAACCCCATTGCTACAAAAAAATGTGTGTGTGTGTGTGTGTGTGTGTGTGTGTGTGTGTGTGTGTGTGTCTTGCCTCAGCTTCCTCATACCTTACAGGTTGTTACCTTTTAATACAAATAAACTATAATTATTTTATTTTTTTATTTCAGGTAATTCCATTTTAAGGTCTTTGCATTACTCTTCATAGAAGTTATTTAAAAACTGCTGCCAGAATGATTTCTGTTCCTTTGGGTATATACTCAGTAATGGGATTGCTGCATCAAATGCTATTTCTGGTTCTAGATTTTTGAGGAATCACTGCACCGTCTTCCACAATGGTTGAACTAATTTGCATTTCCACCAATAGTGGAATATAAATCATTCTATTACAAAGATACATGCACACATATGTTCACTGCAGCACTATTCACAATAGCAAAGACATGGAATCAACCCGAATGCCCATCAATGATAGACTGAATAAAGAAAATGTGGTACATATACACCATGGAATACTATGCAGCCATAAAAAGGAATGAGATCATTTCTTTTGTACAGACATGAATGGAGGTGGAAGCCATTATCCTGAGCAAACTATTGCAGGAACAGAAAACCAAACACCGCATTTTCTCTCTTATAAGTGGGAGCTGAACTTATGGGGATGAGAACATATGGGCACAGGGAGGGGAATAACACACACTGGAGCCCATCGGGGGATGGGGTTGGGGGAGGGAGAGCATTAGGAAAAGTAGCTAACGCACACTGGGCTTAATACCTAGGTGATGGGTTGATAGGTGCAGCAAACCACCATGGCACATGTTTACCTATGTAACAAACCTGCACGTACTGCACATGTACCCTGGAACTTAAAAATAAAAATAAAAATTGCTGCTGGAGAGTTTTCTTTTAGTTTCTGTATGTGTTTTGTTGTGCTATTCTTATGGGGATTTACTTCCAATTCAATTATAAGCTGTTGAGGGCAGGCAACATCACATCCTATATTTCTTTTTATCTGTCACCTAGCATGGTGTATTTTACAGAGCAGACACTCAAGAAAGTCATGGTAATTTTGTTGGTTAAAATGCTTTGTTACCTGCAAACTTGATCTTTGGGCCATTGCCTCTACCCTACTCCTCCTCCAAGTATGGCCCGGTTCATCATTTTTACCACATCATACGGAATTAGTAAAGTGTAAAGTTAGTGATTGATAGTTGGTGTTTGTGCATTATATTCTACCTCACTCTAGAAAGCAATTGTCAATATGTTAAATTCTGAAACAAAAAATCCCCTTGTGTTGGTGTCAGCTATTGAACTAGAGTGAATCCATTTCCAACGAAGTTCCCAAAAAAGGCAGAGATAAACTATTATCTATTAAGTCAAGTCTGGGAGACAGAATCTATGGTGATGTAACAAATGAAAATGTAATGATCTAGTAGAATTCATAAGAGAACACTGTTTGAGCTCATCAAGATTATGAATCACTTCGGGGAAGATACAAATGTATGTTTCTGTTGTGTATGTTATTTATTGGAATGCACTGATTTTCCACGTGTCTACCTATCTTAAAATCTGTCTCTTTAATCCTATCAAAAGCCTGTTTCTAGAAAGCAGTTAACTCTTTAAGCCACTGTAACACTTCAATTGCACTCTTTCAAATATATATATTACAGGCTCCCTAATATGATGGGTTTTGGTTTGTTCGTTGTATATTCCACATAAAGTTCTTGCAATCTAGGAGTTGTACTTAATTTACCTAGTGTCTAACTCAATGGCTTTTGCATAAATTTCACCATCACTGGCTTATGCCCAGAGAGTGTGATAGGAAGGGAAGTTTAAACCAGCTTAAATACAGTGATAAAATTCAATAACTAAACAAATGTAATAAGATTTTAGATCTGGTTATTTGCAATACAAGCAGGTAAAATCATGTATTAGAGCAGCTGTTCTTAAACATTTAATTATAAATCAGAATTACCAGAGAAGCCTTTTTAAAAATTGACTGATAGAGGTATATGTGCTCATCAAATCATTTCCCAATGGAAAGCTTGAGATGGGAAGTAACAGGGTAGATACATTCTGACTCCATTTTTTTCTTCTTTAGACCACTAAGTCATCTGCTTATTCATGGTCAACTTCAATAACCTCCTGCAATATAAGTTCTAAATCAGGTTTTATCCTTGTATTCTCAAAATTTAGAAGAATAGTTCCTAAGAAAAATTGAAAGCGGATAAATACAAAAAAAATTCAATAAGAAATTAAAAAGTAAAGTGAAACAAAGGTAATGTATATGTATATATAATACCTATCATTGGGTAGGCAAGTGGTAGATACTATGTCAATGTTAATACATGTCTTGGTAGATCTTGCAGTTCTTTAGTAATTTTATCTCTATTTCAATTCGGTATGTGTTTCTCCTCCCCTACTCTCTCTCATCACCTACACTCTCATTTTCTTTCTTTCCCTTGTGAAAGGCTTTATGGTTTTATATCTAACTTGAGAACAAAATTGCATACAATATCTACATTAATTTTCTTTTTTTCTGATTAAAAGGCATTAGCCATTTGTGCTTTTTAGAAAATGTACAAATATAAATTTTACAAAGAAAATAAATATCACATAGAAACCTACCACATGGATATAGAAATAGAAATACTACTGAACAAAAAATCAAATGAAAATCCTCGTGCTAAAAAATACAATATTTCGCTAATCATTAGAGAAATACAAATCAAAACTGCAATAAGATACCATTTCACACCAGTCAGAATAACTATTATTAAAAAGGCAGAAAATAAAAGATGCTAGTGAGGACATGAAGAAAAGGGAACACTTATACACTGCTGGTGGGAATGTAAATTAGTTCAGCCACCATGGAAAGCGATTTGGAGATTTCTCAAAGAACGTAAAATAGAACTACCATTTGACCGAGCAGTCCCATTACTGGGTATATACCCAAACGAATATAAACTGTTCTATCAAAAAGACACATGCACTCTTATTTTCATTGCTGCATTATTCACAATAACAAAGACATAGTCAACCTACATGCCCATCATAGGTAGATTGAATAAAGAAAATGTGGTACATATACACCATGGAATACCATGAAGCCATTAAAAAGAATAAAATCATGCCCTTTGCAGGAACATTGATGTAGCTGGAGGCCATTATCCTCAGCAAACTAATGCAGGAACAGAAAACCAAATACCATATTCTCACTTATAAGTTGGAGCTAAACGTTGAGTACGCATGCACACAAAGAGAAGAACAATAGAAACCATGGCCTACTTGAGGGCTGAGGATGGAAGGAGGGTGAGGGTTGAAAAACTACCTACCATGCACTCTGTTTACTACCTGGGTGATGAAATCATTTGTACACCAAACCCCAGTGATATGCAATTTACTCATATAACAAACCTGCATGTGTACTCCCGAACCTAAAATAAAGGCTGATGGACAGAAAAAAATAGAAAGAATGAAGAAGGTCTAGCATTTGGAAACACAACAGGCTAACTATAGCCAATAATAGTTTAATTGTACATATTAAAACAACTAAAAGAGTATAATTGTATTGTATGTAACACAAAGGATAAATGCTTGAGGTGATGGATACCCCATTTACCCTGATGTGATTATTATACATTGTATGCCTGTATCAAAATATCCCATATACCCCATAAATATATACACCTATGTATCCACAAAAATTAAAAATAATTTTTTAAGTTGAAAGGAAAAAATAATACAACATCTAGGATCAAAAAGTTATTGATTGTGACTTGCACTTCTGAACAGGATCCAGTAAAATGTACCAGATTTACTTTCCCACCTGAAAACAAAACAATCATATTAGATACATGAAATGCTGTTTTTCTGAAAAAAAAAAAAAAAAAACAAACAAACAATATACAGTGCAGGATAGTTATTCTTGAAAGATGGAAAACAAGTAAGATGAACCCTATCTATGTTTGCCCCACTTTACTGCTTACAGAGTTCTCAACCCGTGGTTGATGGAGAACGACCCCAGAGGAAGCCAAACAGACTCCCCGAGTTGAGGAGATGGAGCTGAGGGTTCAGAGGCAAGGAAGGAAAGCATATTTTGTATAGCTTCCTCAAATCAGAAGGGATAATCAGATGTCAAGTTATATTTGATTGTATTCTCAACTTAGTATATTTTCATGAAATAATACTGTCTAGCCTATCGACACTCATTTAACAATCTTTCTTCCCCTAAGACTCTATTTCAGTAAACATGTATATGCCTGAAGAATATGTATGTGCCTGAAGAAGGTGCCTTGATATATTTGTTTTCATCTTTTTTTAAGTTAGAAAACTGGTATTTGGAGGAGGGAAGACTTCCGGAATGGTGGAATGAGGAGATTGGCAAACCTTCTGCCCAAAACACAACGATACAACTAGATAACATTGTCAAAACATTCATTTCGATATTGTTTAAAAATTGACCAAAGGCATGCAACAATCCGGAAAGCATTTGTTTATGCTTGAAAAACTGCTGAACTTGTGGTTTCAGGTAGGAAGAATGTCAGTCTGCTGCATTTTACCCTATAGTTGCTCTCTTCTTTCCCCTCCTTACTCCTTCCCCATCAAGCTAATTCTGGGTGGTAGTTCTACTAGGATGGAGCAAGTCATCACAATCAGGAATTTCACTGCCAGTGGAGTCTAGCTTGATTTGGTAATACATGTTCAGGGGCCTTGTCTCAAACAGTGGTGATATTGGTGGCAAGCAATCAGGGAAGGACAACATCACAACTGCCTGTGGTTGAGACACTGAATGGAACAACTTACTATTCAACTCAACAGTTTTACTCACAGTTATCTACCCCACAAGAAATGAAAACATTTGTCCACACATAGACTTGAATGAAAATGTTCCTGGCGATATTGTACATAATAGTCAAAAACTAAAAACAACCTAAATGTCCATTGGTTGAAGAATGAATAAACAAAATGTAGTATATATAGATAATTATTCAGCAATAAAAAAGGGAGGAACTACAGGTACATGCTATGACATAGATGAATCTATCGCAGAGACCTGAATGAGATTGGAGACTATTATTCTAAGTGAAGTAACTCAGAACGGAAAACCAAACATTGTATGTTCTCACGCATAACATACGATGAGGTAAGCTATGAGAATGCAAAGGCATAAGAATGATAGAGTGGACTCTGGGGACTCAGGGGAAAAGGGTGGGAAGGGGGTGAGGGATAAAAGACTACAAATTGGGTGCAGTGCATACTGCTCGGGTGATGGGTGAACCAAAATCTCACACACCACCACTAAAGAACTTAATCATGTAACCAAACACTACCTGTTCCCCAATAACCAATGGAATTTAAAAAATCAAAAAATAAATAAAAACTCAAAAAAATTCTAAAAAGCTAAGTGAAAGAAGACAGACAAACATGACCACATATTGTATGATTTCATATATGTGAAATGGCCAGAAAAGGAAATACATAGAAAAAAAAAAAAACCAGATTAGTTGTTACCCCTGGTTGGGAGTGGGTCTGAGGAGTTAAGGTAAATAAGAAAGTGGAATCTTTTCGAATTGTGATGATGGTTAAATAGCTCTCTAATTTACTAAAAATCATCAAATCGTATGCTTGGGATTGACGAATTTTATGGTGTGTAAATATACCTCAATAAAACTTAAAAATTGGTATATGATAGAGTTAAAATTATTATTAAGAATACTAACACTAACACAGAATAATCATTAACTCTATTATAATAATTTAACAAAGTATGAAGCATCTTGGAATAGTGCTGTAAAATTCTAAGTAAGTTTCGTAAAGGATATCTCTTATTGCTTCATAACATACAAAAATAGAAAATTGTAAGAGCCTCATTATTATCCTTGGTATATCTTAAGAAATTTTCCCATTCAGAAATAGTCTTGTCCATCATGATAATGATAATTTCAGATAGTTATAAGAAAATCTATTCTGAAGTTACAATATGCATTATAATAAACTATTGTACAAACAAGAAAAAAACAGAATTTGCTCCATATGCCAGCTATTGAAAGAAAGAACAATAATTGCTAATAATTAATTCTGGCATTAGCCTGGCACTAGATAATACAATGAACAAAAGAGTGATACCATCTCAGATAGTATCCACCAAGGTCTTCTCAGATTAACGTAATTGTCAATTGTTAAACTAATTGAGAAATCTGAGACCATTGTCCTTATATCTTTTATGGAGTTTCTTTCCTAGAGATTGAACAGAAGCTCAGTTTCACATTTAGACAGAACAGCAACTTGATAAAATAGTCACTTTGTGCTGAAAAAAATTTTCCTAAAAAGTAGAAGATAAAATTATAGCTAATATGCTTTCTTTGTCTTTAGATTTAAAATGTTTGAAAGGCCATTTCTACCTATGAAAACCATATATGCATATATTTAAGTAAATATTAGCTAATACTTAAGGGGATGTGGGAAAATTGATAATCCTGCATATTGCTGTTAACATTGTCAAAAGGAAAACAACTTATCAGTATGTATCTTGAAATGGAAAAATCTTCATGCCCGTGGCTAGTAGTCATCCTCTTTCAGAGTCTGTCCGAATCTCCTGCGACTTCGGTACTGCTTCAATAGGTGCAATCTTGTTGGGTTACAGGGTATATATGGGTGTAAGAGAGAACAATTTGGCTCAGAGAATATTAAATATTTGTGAGTTTCAGAGTGCCTGCCTGCATCATAATAAAATAATTGACAAAGATTAATGTAGGTGAAACCTCTTCTGCTCTCTGACATATTTTCCATAAATGCTCTTCCAATTCAGCTTCATCACTTTGTCAATCCATATCCCATGTGAACTCATAGGGATATTACCAGAAGAACTGGGCAGAATGAGCCCAGAATTGTGACTCTCAAGGGTAATGTAAAAATGGCTGTCAATTCATTTCCCATTTGGTAAGCTTTTTATCTTTTTATGGCTTCTGGCACCTTGTGACCCACAGTCCCTGCCAATGACCATGGTCAGAGTCCTCGTTTGGATCCCCAAGCTTCTGATATCTTTGTACCAAGGATGTCATTTAGGTAACCAGATGATAAATGCAATTCCTACTGTAGGCTCAGAAAGAGGTCACAAAGGCTGAGAAGAGAACAACAGTTGCCTGGTAACCACACTCTCTAAATCAAGAGGCTGGTTCATCTATGCAGGATTTGCAAAGATGGTGACATGAACAGATCAACCCTCTTAAGCTTATATAAGAGGTTGAGATTAAAAAGTTAAGATAACTAATTTCATTTCTGTTGTTTCTTACTTCCGTTTTATAGTTCTTTTTGAAGCATAATATTCAAAATACAAAGGCACATATTATAAGCAACAGTTCAATACATTTTATGAACTAAAATTACCCAAGACATGAGCACCAGATCAGAAAATAGAATATTGCTAGCACCACATATTCCTCACTCAAGTTTTTTCCAGCTAGTCACCGCATTATTCTTTACTAGGAACATAGCATAGAGTAACTTGGCCTGTGTTAAGACTTTTATATAAATGATGTCATATAGTGTGTACTCTTTTGTGCCTGGCTTCGTCTTGTATTTTTGATATATTGGCATGTGCAGTTGTAGAATGATCATTCTTAATACTATATTTCATTTCATTGTGTGACTATACCATCATTTTATTTTTTATTCTTTTGTTAATGGGTAATTGGGCAGTTTTCAGTTTGGGGCAATTATTAATAGGGTTTTTAAGAATACACTTTTGTTGATCATACGTGCACATGTGCCTAAAGAGTGGAATGACTAGGTCACAAGAATGGATATGTTAAGCTTTAGTACATAATGCCGAAGTATTTTCCAAAGTGATTATATCGATTTATACTCCCACCAGAAATATATAGGGGTTTCAGTTTCTCCACACCCTCACTAATACTTGGTATTTTCTTTTTCATTTTAGCCACTTTACTGGTTATGTAGTGAGTGTGTAGTGGAGAGATGATTTATTTCAAGAAAGATTTAAGTGTGCTGTACTTCACCTCACCTCAATTCATGAGGGGAGCTTCAGGATCCCTAAGGAGAGTTTCAAATGTGTTTCCAAGGGTGTGAAGAACAAGAGGACAGACATGTGACTTATACCCGTGAATTCTAAAGGCAAGATCTGTGGCTGGTGCTGCCCCTTATTGATGGTGGAGTAGAGAGGGCTGCCCTGGGATCCAGCTCCTTTTCCAACAAAGGTGGGGCACAGGTGAAGGTTTTCTGGGGACTAAATATGACCTTGAGAAAGGGGTACAGTCTGGAGTTTTCTTAGGATTTACTCCAGCACAGATGACTGAATGGGGAAACATAGGAATAACAACTGAAAGATAAACAGCTAAAAACCCAGGGGGCAAGGATGAAGGTGTATATAGACAGCTAGACACGAGGCATTCCCCTCACCAAAGGGTTGAAATGGGAGATCCTCAATAGGAAAATTGCTAAGTACTCCATTAATGTATGCCATGGTGAGAGAGAGGCATCGTGGAAAAATACTATCACCAGTGTTTTCTAACACCAGGTTCCAACTAAGCCAGTCATTTATCCAGTCGTATAGTGATTAGCAAACAACTAAGACAGAAATCCAGCTCACATCCTTTTCTTGCTGTAGTCTTCCAGTACTCAAGCAGATCCGAGTTTGGGAGGAGAAAAGTTTAACACTGAATGATGTTGGCATTTGAAATAACACTGAGTTGGAGTAGTCATTATGAAATGAAATCGAATTTGTTAATGCTTGGAAGACATTAAAATATTTTTATTGGTTAAGAGAGACTGGAAAAACTAGGGAGCATGTCCAGAATTTTAGCCAGGAACAGAGAACAATTGTTACACAGTAAGAATTAAAAGATGATTAAAAAGAATAAGGAAGAATTTCATACTATACAGGTGATTGAGTTAGTGTTTACAAAAACAAGACACTCAGGCAACCTCAATCTTGATTTCTCCTATGATATTCAGTCTTGCATAGATACAGTTTATAGGCAAGCAATAAACAGCAAGATTTTTGAAGTATGCATGAAAATTGCTGCAATGCTTTTCAATGGACAGTGATAACAGCAAGCCTGTGCCTTAATCTGTTTGTGCTCTGAAGGCTGGTTCATTGAACTGTTCTGAGAGCTATCAGTGCAGATATAGTCTTGCAACAGCTGTTAGAGCAGCATCTGTGACCAAGATAAAGGCCGTTGAAGTTTCTGTGCCACAAGTAAATTTCAGTGAAAGTTAATAGACAGAGTGAGAGCATTCCTCAAACTGCGACGGAATCAGCTATTTCTCCACCACCAAAGTCTTTGTTCTTTAGCCTAGAGTCTTTTCTTTAACACATCTGGTAAACCAATCTAGGCTTTCAGGAAATGGAGAAACAAAATTACCTAATCCTATAGTAGAAGGCAAGAGGACATCCTCACCTCGTAAAGAGGAATACCTCCTCACCATCGCGCCACTCCCCCACCAAAAAAAAAAAAAAAACCAGAAGAGATAAAACAAGTGAAGATGTTAACAGTCTTGCTTTGAGTGGGCATAATAAAACAAAAATAAAGAAACAACTTGATATAAAGAAAAATACCACTGAACCAGGAACCTAAGAGCTTTTCTGTTGGGCTCTCAGAAAACATCTTGTACAAATCTTTTCAACATTCCTCCTCTCCCAGCAAATCCTATGCCTGTTATTAAGGATTCAGTAAAACTGAGATTTAACTAGCCAAAACAATCTCAGGGATCCATAGCTATATAGGCCAACTCAGCCTGTTCTTTTACTAAATCTGCTTGCTGACAAATGCTTTAAAAAAAGAATGGAATGTACTAAATTAAACTAAAAATAAATATAGGTTTATTTGGTGTCCTCCCTCACTGGGTTCAATCAGCATGTGGTCATAAGTTCTAATTAGTACGTGGAGCCAGAATTGCTATTATTAATTTGTTAACAACAGTATAAGTGATGTTAGATATTGACAAACTTAGTTTCTCTTTCTTAATTTGGACAAAGAAAGTTGACAGCTTTTCTTTTTTCCAACTAACGTGTAAATCCTCCATTGTGTTTTTATCCATCACATGCGGAGTTTTTCATGTGACATTGCAATTATTTAAACTCTTGCCCTGTCTTTCTTAATTCATTTTTCAAAGTTGGAAGATGACCTTTGCATCATTAGGAGATGCATTAATAGGCTTTATTTTCACCATTATTGTATGCTATCTGGTATACAATATTTTTTCTTCCCACATTTTTGTTCTCTGCAGTCACCTTACCTGCCCTCTCTTAACCTAAGAACTACGGTTATACAAAACTGCATGTTTTGTGTAGCTATGGAGTCAGACTGTAATCGCCAGACACAGACTTAGTCATTTTGTTTACACAATGTGGGAAAATTCAGTTTATTAAATATTTCACATAACTATATCCAATCTTTGCCAAACTGGAAACTTGGACATTTTCTGCATAGTAATTTTTGGCTCTAAAAATGTATTTTTTATTTTTTAATTGTGTAGTGATTTTTTAATTCTAGTATTCATAACATGAAGATCAGACTGTTGTTTTCACATGATGTATGTAGTATCTCATCACTGGAGTTTATTTTGTTTTCTATTTAAACACATTTTATTTTACAAGAGCTATCTTACAAACAGATGATGTATTTGCTTACTTAAAAAAAAAAAAAACAGTTGTTTTAAAACAACTGGCCAGCAGTTTTGGTTCACATCTATAATCCCAGCACTTTGGGAGGACGAGGAGGGAGGATTGCTTGAGTCCAGGAGTTTGAGACCAGCCTGGGCAACATAGTGAGACCTCTTATCTACAAGAAAAATAAAAAAATTAGCCAGGCATGGTGGTGTGTGCCTGTGGTCCCTGCTATTCAGGAGGCTGAGTTGGGAGGATGGCTTGAGCCCAGGAATTCAAGGCTGCAGTGAGCCATGGTCATGCCACTGCACTGCAGCCTGGGTGACTAAACAAGACCTTGTCTCAAAAAAATAAAAATAAAAACAAATGAAACAACAAACTTGAAAGGAAGAAAGGAGGGAAGGAAGGAAGGAAAGAAGGAAGGAAGGGAGGGGGAGAGGGAGGGAGGGAAGGCAAAACCCATCAACCTTAAGGGGAACAAATCAGGAATGAAATAATAAAAATGTTTAGTATTAAAAGAGTTCGGGTTGTGAATATATTTAACCATGCTCGGTATTTCGAATTTTTCTGATGCATGTATATAACATTTGCAATTTTAAGAATGTAAAAATAAAAGCTTGGAGCTGTTAACTTGGAACAAGCATTAGAGAGTTAGGGGTTTTTTGTCTTTTTTTTTTTTTTTTTTTGAGACAGGGTCTCTCTCTGTCACCCAGGTTGGAGTACAGTGGCATGATCTACAGATAGAGACAGAGACAGATAGAGATAGAGATATCCATATCTACGTCTATGTATGTCTAATAATTATATATATATGGTGTGTGTATTTCAAAAGCATTTTATTGCCTATTTTATTGTAGCTAGTATGTTTTTTTTCAGTTGCAGCTGCAAAAAGTTATAGCAGGTATGGAACCTAGCCTTCCTGGAACCTGGAAAATTGTAAAGCAATAAAAAGTAAAAATGACTTTTTATAAATGGTTTCATGTGGTTTTAATGATATTATGAAATATTTTATGGGAGAGATGCCACAGTGTTAGCTAAATTATCAAATAATTCTTAGACAATATTACCCATATCAATGTCTGGAGCTTATTTCTAAGAAGTTATACTTGTAACCGTGGATCAACTTTATGATGCCCTTAAGTTTAACAACCCTAAACTCTTTGTTAGAGACAGGGATTGGGGCCTTTAAATATATATATATAATATACATATATATTTAAATATAATAATTATGAGACATGTACCCTGCTCCTCGAGATCCCAAAACTCACCAAAACCAAACAGGAATACAGAATATTGTTAAGCAGAATTCTACTAAAAAGTACATCAACAAAAAGTATTGTAAAAGTAAATTCAGATTGCATGTTATATATGTCTATCCTTCAAATCCATTGATCATCTAGCTACAGGAGATTGTCCCCCAAATCCACTGCCCCAAACACTCTGACTGCTTTTTTCCTGAATCCATTTTCTCCTTCAACTTATCAATTGAGCCATGGCCTGCCAATGACACTCTTTTCTTTCTCTATTACAGAGAACAATCCAGGGCTCCTTAATATCTACTTGTATAACCACTTATAATCACCTGTTTAAAAATATCAAAACAAAAACCCTGTGGACAGGATATTCTAGGAAGGAGATATATTTATATTTACTTTTTGCAGATCCATCGACTGAATTTGTTCAGTCCATTTATTTTGAGGAATTTGGGCACTGTACTACACTCTAAAGATACTGTATTGACTGAAACAGATAAAGCCCATGCAATTACACAGTTTACTGTTAAGGGGAAAGAGACTATCAAATTATCACATCAATAAGCACAGCTAGGAGCGATGATGACTGCTACATAAAGGGAAACTACGTTTGTTTTGTAAAATTGTACAAGGGATCTTAATTTCAATTGAAAATTCAAGGAAGGTCTTTCTGAGAAGTAATCGTGTACAGCGTGTCCTTAAGGATGAGAATAAGTCAGGCATGAAAAGAGCAAACAAGAAGATGCACAAAAGCCCTGAGGTAAGAAAGTTATTTGGGGGTTTGAGGGAATGAGAAAAGGTCAAGAGTGAGTAGCATGGTTGGGGGGCGGTGGGGGGGAGATGAAATGTGAAGAATTTGTGGAGGAAGGCAGAAGTCAGCTCCCAAAAGGGCTTTATAAAAAGATTTAGTATTTGAGATGTTATTTTAGGTATAATGGGAAGTGCATGAAAAATTTGGGGGAGAAGGCATAATCTAGTTGGCATTTTAAGAAAATCATTCTGCAGTTTATTAAGCATAAATCCACCAATAGCAATTGATGGCACCTATTTTCATAAATGTAGAAGAGCTTATGAAATTGAGGACATATAACACAAATCAGGTGTAAGATAAAAGACTCCTTTTTAGAAAGAGTTAAGTGTCAGGAAACATATTCAATTTGTCCAATGGGAAAGAAATTGCCTATTAGAAGCATAAGAATTCTAGAATACATTTTCTAGT
>NW_026652282.1:31087849-31126949 GCF_009828535.3 Hylobates moloch | reverse complement strand
GAAATACAAAAATTCTGGCCTTGATTATTACCCATTATTATCCATACTCTTAGCCTATTCAGACATTCAATTAATTGAACTTTCCCTACAAATAAAACAGGTCCCAATTTTGAAAATGATTCATGTCATTTTTAAAATTTGTTCTCAGAGGGACCCACCAAGGAATTCCTATAATCCTAAATCAGTTGTTGGTTTTCTGTAATATATAAAATTTTGTTTTTGCTCTCTGCCATCACAATGATAGACATTATAAACGAGAGGATAAGATAGCCCATAGAATCTTCTTTCTTAACATCCTGAGTAAAATAAAACAGAAGTTGGTGCATCTGAATTTGTTTTCCTTTCTCTCCAGCTTTATTGAGGTATAACTGACACATAAAAGTTGTATATACTTAAGGTGTATAATATGATGTTTTAATATACATATATATTGTAAAGTGCTTATCACAATCAAGCTGATTAACATATCCATCACCTCACATATTTACTGTGTGTGTGTGTGTGTGTGCAACTGTGTTAAGGACAGTTAAGATCTACTCTCAGCAAATGTCAAGTACACAATGCATTATCATTAACTATAGTGGCCATGCTGTACATTAGATCTCCAGAGCTTATTCATCCCACATAACTGAAAATTTGTACCCTTTGAGTAACCTCACCAAATTTCCCCCTCCATCGCCACCACTACCCCAGTTCCTAGCAATCGCCATTGTACTTTGTGCTCCTAAGGTTTTTTCTAAGGCTTAATAATATTCCATTACACATACACACACACACACACACACACACAAAATGACACACACATTTTCTCTGTCCTTTCATTCATCTACAGGCACAACAATCTAAGTAGATTGTTTCCATATATTGGGTACTGTGACTAATGCTGCCATGAACATGTAAATGCAGATATCTCTTCGAGATAGTGATTTTATTTCCTTTGGATATACACTTAGATATGGACTTGTTGGATCATATGGCAGTTCTTTTTTCAATTTTGTGAGAGATCTCCATACCATTTCCCATAATATACATTCCCACCAACAACATATAAGGATTCCCTTTTCTCCACATCCTTGCCAACCCTTGTTACATTTTGTCTTCTCAATAAAAGCCATCCTAACAGGTGTGAGTGATACTGCATTATGGTTTTGGTTTGCATTTCCCTGCTGATTAGTGATGTTGAGCACATTTTCATATACCTTTGGCCATTTGTACGTCTTCTTTGGAGAAATGTCTGTTCAGATCTTGGCCCCTCTGAATTTGATTCTTATTCAACATTTGGCAGGAAGGGGAAGCGGAGAACTGGGGAGGAAATGTGAGAAGTAGTTAACTTAAGAGTTTTGGCTTAAGAGCTGCTCCTCTGTCCAACTCTTTGCCTGCTAGTTTTGGGGCTTTTGGTTGTGCAGAATTGGAGAAATGGGCCAAATAAAAGATAATAGAAGATGGAAAGATTTTATTTGTATTGGAAACAGAAGAGAGTAAGCCATAAAGACAGAAGGAATTGGACTGTATCTGTGACAATGAGACAGTATGGGCTGGAGTAGAGTAGGTTATAGAGTTTGGGAGCATTTCAGTAGAGAAAGGTGAAAGACTCCGATTTCACTACTATAATGTAATATTGTGACAAAGAGAAAAGAAGAAAGAAAAGTTTAAGTTGTGTTAGTTGTTAAAAATACAAATATGCAAGCCTTTTATTTAGAATCTAAAGTTTAAAAATTAAATGGTTCTTAATTCGTTTTGGATGACCAATTTTTTCATCTAATGCAGAACTGAGTTTTAGCCATTTGACACTTCAGCTTTATATGGAGTCAAACATTTAAATGAAGGTTTTCTATTTATTTCACCCCCAGTTGAGGGCAAGAAAGTACAGCTCCAACTTGGTCTTATATTTTATTATCTATATAGATACAGATGAAAATGGGCTTATGTTTTACTATCCATATAGATATAGATACAGATAATGAAATAGCAGTCATTTGCTGTGCCTTCTATGAGTTGGAAATTTTGTATATAATATCTTTAATCATGACAAGGTAATTAATATTGTGCCCATTTTATAGATGGGAGAACTGAGGTTCCGAAATGTTAATTGGCTTGCTCAGAGTCACGCAGATATTAAGTGAGCCTGCTGAGGATTTTAACCTATTATATGGAGTCCCCAAATCTAACAACCTTTCTACTCAATCATTCTGCATCCTCATGCATTTTTCCTTCTAAGCAGAGAAAGTAAAGCAAAACCTCGAAAGAAACAACTGTTAAACTTCTCTTTTCATCTTTCTACTGCCAGCATACATATTTACATTCTAAACTCATTTTAAATCAAAACTAGAGAACTAATATCTGTTTCATAATAGTACCTAATTTAATAGAAAAACTGTATGGTTCAATGGAACTTCGTTTGACTTGTTTCTTCACGTAGACACTGCTTTTGGTTTGGTTGACAGAATACCTATATAGAAATATGGTTCATTTATTTGTGATACTGATAGATAATAGGTATTATTCATTTTTTAACACAAATCACAGGTAAATACGTGTTCTCAAAGACCCAAAGATTCATACAGGAATGAGAAAAAAAAACAGTACTAAAGGTCCAATTCTCACAATAAAAGAAAATCACACAAATAGGAGACAGCAAGGCCTTATCGATCATTTGTCTACCTGGGACTCTGTCAGTGATATTCAAATCCAACCCTCTTGTCTTATCAGAATGTTTGTCTAGCAGTGTTCTTATGGATTATCTATTTTTGCTGAATAACTTGCAGCAGGGCTGCTAATCGAGAGAGAAAAGAAGCTGCCTTCGGGGATGAAAATTGCTTTCCAGTGACTGATTGTGCTAATCAATCTTCTGTAAGGGAAATCAGGAGTAAAAGATGGCCAATAATTGCAAAACACTGCTGCACACATGAGGAAAAATAGCTCATGCACAAAGAACAGAAAGTAACTCTTCAGAAAATGTTGCAGAGTTGGCTATTTTGAAATATATATACCTCGGAAAGCAGTTTTTCACAGTTTAATACCTAAGCCTTATTTTTAATATGCGGGTAAGAACTATGCCTACTTTACTGTCGCATTATAGTATTTGATGGCACTTCACAATTTAAGAGTAATCCAGGATTTCTCTTTTATAACTAATTGCAAGTTATAAAAATTGCCAGGATTGCTACTGCAAGGATTACACTTAGCCTCTGATTATTATTTTCTGCATGTGATAACCACAGTGAATTAATGGCAGTTAAATCTTAATTTCTAATGAATCTCAACTGCCAGTGCAGTTCAAGAAATGATGCATACTATTTTGTCTCTTTGTTTAGAGTATGCTTGTGAGTTCATTGTGATCTTACAAGAGCAAAATCCAAAGTAATGTTGACTCTATAGCTAGTCCTATGCAGACGTTGCGAAGTGGAGTCTAAAACTTTTACTGCTCTCCACAAAAAATAGGTAAATTATTTTTTTCCAACTTGTGCATTTAAGCCAATTTTTACAACTCTGTGTAACTTAAGAGTCAACTATATGAGAGCTGAAATCATATATGTGAATAAAATGCGTGAAACAATACCTGAAGTTCAGGAAACCAATTCTGGCACTTACTGTGTTTTTTCAAATAGAAACAAATATTTGCAAGACTCACTAAAACAATTAAGAAAAAAATGTTGCAAATTAAATTAGGATGTATTGCTTTAATGGAAGTCCTGCATGGCACATGGTTTGATCACACCAGCCTCTTTTTGTTTTGACTTTTTCTATTCTACTTTCAAGGTATTGGAAATTTCTTCTATTTCCAAGTGATTTGGAAATTTCTCCTGCCTAAAGCGACATTGCTTGGAGTACATTAGGCAATTTCAAAAGGATGTAACAAAACCTAAAACAGTAATTTGCAATGGGAATCTATTTAAGTTCCTGTAAAGAATTTTTTCACTACTTTGCAGAAAATTATGAAATCACGTTCACTCTTCCAATGATAAATATTTGCTTTGATAGCATCAAATTTATCTCTTACTGCTGTATTTTCATGCACAAATAATTCTTTATTTCAAGTCAAATGATACTGTAGTTCCTTATATTATTGTAAGTCAATAAAACTCAACATGTTTAGTAACATAACTCAACTGAAATGATATTTAAAGCTATGACCAAGAGAGTACATGGGCAGGCAATGACAAGTACAATACAACTGCTATCTAGACAATGGCGATTTTAAGATAGACACATCCTGGTTTCAGAGAAGTTAAAATGTGAAAGGTGTGCCTCTTAGGACTGATGAAATACGCTAATAAAGTTATAAGGTAAAACTTTAGAAATAATGATGTCTAATTCTTTTATTTTTCATAGTGGGACCACGGGACCCAAAGAATTGAGAAAAACTATCTCATATGGTGGTAGAAACTAGATGAGAAACTAGATAATTTTAAGGACAATTTATATTATATTATTTTCTATTTCGATGATCTGCCCCTTTCGAATGATTTATTACTTTTTAATTTTCTTGTGCTCAAAGCTATTATTTGATTGAATGCTAATTTAGCTCATCGGTCTGTCAACCACTGATCATTGTGTTGTGACTAGAAGGTTGCTTCTAATCTTTAAGTAAACTTAGTTGACAATACAAAATGTTCTTAATCCATTATGTAATTTCAGTAACTTATTTAATTATTAGTAACTAAAGATAAAACTATCTTTGATTAATCTTAATATAATGCTTTGATCCTAACAAATTAAATATCTTCCTTTTGTTTGCTGCATCATTTCTAGATTTCTCCATCCAATTTTTAAGGTTTACCATAGCATAGCATCACCTAAATTACTCAATTTTATTTACATCTACTCAAAACTATATTATTCTGATTTTTGCTTTGGTCATTATGACACTAATAATAAAATGCTTGTAAAATTATTGTTCAATCTCAGCGTTTTAATAACTGTCCATGGAATCTTCTGAAAGCTAGGCAATTTATTGTATTAATTGTCTTCGACTAATAGCACATAATGTACACCATGTCATGTCTGTGCTTTGAGCATTACTCACTTTTTAACAAATTTGGCAGAACGAAAACAAAGGAAATCTGGAGTCACCATGTAACTGGCCACAAGCTCTTATGTCAGTATTGACTTCCTCTCCTGGCTTTAATGGTCTTAAGTTGGTTTTTAGTGGTGTGCAGTAGATATTGTCACACATCACATGCCTGTGAAGGCATTCTCAAGCAAAGTATCACCTTCTCCATTTTTTTCCTCATGATGATGTATCTCTGATAGTAATAAAGCTTCTCCCTGAAACAGACAACTAAATTTAAAAACCATTAAGCTAGGCATCACTGAATACATTAAAATTAAAATTATTACTATATAACAGATGGCTGATACTGATTTCAGGTTATTATGCCCCTCATACACCTACTCTTCCAAAAAAGAAAAAAGTGTTTAAAAATACTTAAGGATTACATTAATATATAAACAAGAAACTTCATAGTAGAAATAGATTTATCAGTACCTGGACATGTTTATCATCAGTCAGAAAGTATTATGGATCAGTAGAAGCATGTCTAGCTATAGATCAAAAGACTAAGGAGCAACTGTAAGTTGTTCAAGTTGATTTGTGATAGGTGGTAATTTCCTTTCACCTTTCTCTGCCTTTCTAACTCAACAGACTAAAGTCCTAAGGACAATCTATAACCTGGAAGCCATTATTCTTTCGTCATAAAGACTAGTCAACAAGACATATGATATAAGCTGTTCAGCATATTTCCATTTTAAATTAAATGGCACCATCTTACGCAATTATAGTCTTATAGTGTCACGGAGTTCATCTTTATTTTAGAGACTGGATGTCTTATAAAGATGCAAATGTATTCTTCTCATCTACGTTAATGTCAATAAATAGAATTTTTTAAAGGTAAAAATCTGTTTCAGTCTAGAGTTGGGAATCTGGAGAAAAAAATATTTCAGTTGATATTTTTGAATATAAAATATCTAATTTTCTATCTACTTTAAAGGAAAAAAGCATTGATAAATGTTACTAACATTTAATGAATAATTAATAGCACTGCCTTTTCCATAATAATTTATTATAAGGGGAGATGGAGCAAAATGCAGAATAGAAAGCTCCACTGATCATTCCCCCTCCCCACACAAGGACACCAAGTTAACAACGATCTACACAGGAAAAACAACTTCAAAGGAACCAAAAATCAGGTAAGCACTCATTGTACCTGCTTGTAACTTCATATTGCTGAGAGAGACGCTGAAGCTATAGAAAATAGTCCTGAATCTTTAATACTAACCCTTCCCCATCCCGGCAGCTGTGGCGTGGTGCTGAGAGCATCTTGGACCTGGGGAAGGGTGAACACGGCAATTGTGAGGCATTAAACTCAGTGCTGTTCTGTTAGAGCAGCAAGGAAAACCAGACCAAACTCAGCTGAAGCCTGCCTACAAAGGGAACATTTAAGCCAGTGCTAGCGGAGGAGAATTGCCAATCCCAAGTATCCCAACCTGAGTGCCCAAAAACTTTGCCACCAAGGGTCAAAGTGCTCTGTGTTTCTATGCAAACTCGAAAGACATTCTAGACCATTATGACTGCAACTCTTAGGAGAGTCTTAGGGCTCAACTAGGCCCAAAAACAGTGGACTCGGAGGCACAGGACATACTTAGACACCAGCTGTGGTAGCCAAGGAAGTGCTAGCATCACCCCTCCCCTAACCCCGGGCTGCAAAACTACAGGCTCCAAAAGAGACCCCTTCCTTCCACTTAAGAAGAGGAGAAGGAAGTGTGGGGGCTATGTATTGCATCTTGGATACTAGCTAGGCCACAGCAGGATAGGGCACTGGTCAGAGTCATGAGGCTCCCGTACTAGGCCCTAGCTCCCAGATGACATTTCTAGACATACCCTGCCTTGAAGGAAAGGACCCAGTCCTGCCAGAATTCATCATCAGCTAAATGAAGTGCTCTCGGGCCCTGAATAACCAGCAATGATACTCAGGTACTAAATTGAGGGCTTTGGAGAGCCTCTGAAACTTGCTGGCATCAGGTACCAATATTGCCACAAGGGTTAGAGCAACAAGCAGGCTCTTGGGGTCCCCGATTCCAAGACTTGACTCTTGGACAGCATTTCTGGACATGCTCTGGGCCAGAGAAAAGCCCACTACCCTGAAGGGTGAATCGCAGGCCAGGCAACATTCACCACAAGCTGACTTAAGAGACTTTAGGCCTTAAGGGTAACTGGTAGTAGTCTGGCATTACTCCTCCTGGCCAGGGGTGGCAGTGGGGATGGCATGAGGTGCCTGTGTCTTTGGAAAGGGAAGGAAACAGTGGGAAGGAAAGTGTCTTGTGGTTTGAGTGCCAGTTCGGCCACAATAAAATAGAATACCGAGTAGACTTCTAAGTTTTTTGGCTCTTGTCCCTGATGCTCAGATGGCACTTCGGGACCCACCCGAGGCTAGGGGTAACTTGCCACCCTGAAGTGAAGAACACAGGTCTGGCTGGCTTTGCCGCCTGATGATTATAGAGCCCCAGGATCTTGAGAGACCATAGGCAGTAGCCAGGGAGTAGTTATAGAAGGCCTTGGGCAAGACCCAGTGCTGTGCTGGTTCCAGGTCTGACCCAGCACAATCATAGTGGTGGTCGCCACAGGCGTACTTGGGTCAATCCACACCCAGATTTAGGTGGCTCAGAACAGGGGGAGATACTCTATGTTTGGGAGAAAGTAAGGAACGAGAACAAGGGTTTCTGCCTGGTAATCCAGAGAATTCTCCAAGATCTTGTTCAAAACCATCAGGGCGGTACCTCTACAAGTCTGCAAGAACCACAGCATTATTGAGCTTGGGATGACTCCTAAAGTAAAAGCATCTTAGATCACAACACCTAAGTCCTTTCAAATATCTGAAAAGTCTTCCCAAGAAGGATGGCTGCAAATAAGTTGAAACAGTGAAGACTACAAAGACTACAATAAATATCTAGCTCTTCGATGCCCAGACACTGAAGAACATCTACTAGCATCAACAATATCCACAAAAATATGACCTCGCCAAATGAACTAAATAAGGCACAAGGGACCATTCCTGAAGAAACAGAGATGTGTGACCTTTCAGACGAAGAATTTAAAATATTAATAGCTGTGCAGAGGAAATGCACAAAAATTCAAGATAACCCAAAGAAGGAATTCAGAACTCTATCAGATAAATTTAACAAAGACATTGAAATAATTATGAACAATCAAACAGAAATTCTGGAGCTTGAAAATGCAATTGACGTACTGAAGAATGTATCAGGGTCCCTTAATAACAGAATGGAGCAAGCAGAAGAAAGAACAACTACAGAAAATAGAAAATAGCTTCAAATGGGCAAATCTAAGAGTTATTAGCCTTAAAGAGGAGGTAGAGAAAGAGTTAGGGGTAGAAAGTTTATTGAAATGGATAATGACAGAGAACTTCCTAAACTTCCTAAACCTAGAGAAAGATATGAATTTTCAAGTATAAAAAGGTTATAGTACACCTAGCAGATTTAACTCAAAGTAGACTACCTCAAGGCATTTAATAATCAAACTCCCAAAGGTCAAGAATAAAGCAAGGTTCCTGAAAGCAGCAAGAAAACAGAATCAAATAAAATACAATGGAGCTCCAATAGGTCTAGCAGCAGACTTTTCAGTGGAAACCTTACAGACCAGGAGAGAGTAGCATGACATATTTAAACTGCTGAATGAAAAAAAAAACACAACCACCCCCCCCCCAAAAAAAAAACTGTTACCATAGAAAAGTATTATCTGGAAAAAACATCCTTTAAACATGAAGGAGAAAAAAACACTTTCCCAAACAAGCAAAAGCTGAGGGATTCCATCAATGCCGGATCCATTCTACAGGGCATTCTAAAGGGAGTACTTCAGTCAGAAAGAAAAGGATATTAATGAGCAATAAATAATCACCTGAAGGTACAAAACTCACTGGTAATAGTACACAGAAAAACAGAATATTGTAACACTGTAATTATGCTATGTAAACTACTCTTATCCTAAGTAGAAAGACTAAACAGTGAACCAAACAAAAATAATAGATACAACAGCTTTTCAAGGCATAGCCAGTACCACAAGATATAAATAGAAACAACAAAAAGTTAAAAAGCAGGGAGATTAAGTTAAGGTATAGAGGTTTTATTTGTTTTTATTTTGTTTTGTTTTTTTGCTTGTTTGCTTGTTTATACAAATAGTGTTAAATTGTTATCAGGGTAAAATAATGGGATATAAAATAGCATTTGCAAGCCTCATGGTAACCTCAAACCAAAAAATACACAATGGCTACACAGAAAATAAAAAGCAAGGAACTAAATAATATTACCAGAGAAAATGATCTTCACTAGAGGAAGAAAGGAAGGAAATAAAAAAGAGAAGACCAAAACATAAATAACGAAACGGCAGGAGTAATTCTTTACTTATCAATGATAACATTGAATGTAAAGGGACTAAACTCTCCAATCAAAGGACATAGACTGGCTGAATGGATATAAAAAACAAGACCCATTGATCTCTTGCCAACAAGAAATGCACTTCACCTATAAAGATACACATAGACTGAAAATAAAGGGATGGAAAGAGATATACTATGCCAACAAAAAACAAAAAAGAGCAGGAGTCACTATACTTACATCAGAGAAAATAGATTTCAAGATAAAAACTATTAAAAGAGTAACAGGAGGTCACTATATAATGATAAAGAGGCCAATTCAGCCAGAAAATATAACAATTTCAAATATATGTGAACCTAACACTGGAGCACCCAGATATATAAAGAAAATATTATTAGAGGTAAAGAGAGATAGTCCCCAATACAAGGAGAGACCCCAACCATCTTTGTAGTCTTTTCTCTCAGTATTCTTTTAGTGTTTCTGATATTTCAATGAATGAAGGTGAGTTTGGATCCCCTACAATATACCCTGTACTTTCCTTTCTCTGTAGTTCAGACTTACAGATTATGTGCCAGGATGAGTGATTTGCACCTTTAACGCAGATCCTATATGTTGGCTCACTCAACAACTATACCAACTCCTTTTCCCTCACGTTCCTCTACTATACAAGCTAGAAAGAGAAATACTTGAATTCCCAGACACACTTGCAGTTAGGGATGGCCATGGGACATGTTCTATACAAAAGTCCTTGGATAAGGCCATCCTCCCAAAATATACACACACATCCCACATATGGTGAATCAGAAAGATCAAAAGAGCTTGCATGCTGGATGAGAATGTCAAGCCCCCTAATACCATGAATGGCCTATTCATAGACTTTTTGTGTGTGTCAGCCATTCTTTGAAGGGTTTTCTTTAACAAGTAGCTAAATGTAATCCTGATTAATAAACCCATTCAATTTGCTATATTTAAGTTCTATCTGTTCTCAATACTCAATTTAGATATGATTTCTATACCTGAAAAAAGCCTTTCCTTCTCTGAATTGACATAATAACTGATTGCTGGGATTCATTTATCAATTAATCCTGCCCTGCCAAGTGTCATTTCTTCTATTTTGTTCTTGAACTGTTATTTCAGTATTTTGTGTACCTGAACTATTTTCATATTTACCTATATCAGGGTAATATCAGTGTATCATATGACTCACAAATGTAAGATACTTAAGAGAAAATATGGCTTCTTATATTTCCTTCTACTTCATAGCAAATGATAGCTGAAAATATTTTATCACATTGTATCCACTGTGTTATTAAATGTGGGGTTTGTAATATCTGTAAAGGTTTTGTCCAATATTGTCTGCTCCAATAGTTCCTTCTACTGAATCTTGTGCTACCGTTGTCAGACTATGCTGCTGACACCCTATTGCATAATGAACCTGGACACAATCCTTGCAGATTTTATATACAAGTCTTAGTCCATTAATCAGTTTCTCTGAGGGAAGAAATTACGACTTTGGTGTCTGGTACTCAAAGGATAGCTCAGAGTTTGGTTTTTATTCAAACTATTACTGCTCTCTGCTCTTGGAACTTGCTAGGAAGGCCTAAAATGTTCTTTTGGAAGTCTAGAGAGAGGAAGCCAGAAAGAACTAACGTTGAGTTTTGCAATAAACTTTGAAGAATTTGGAAAATGTTCCATTTATCCCAAGATAACCTTTTGACAGTCTTACATGGAGTACCTGACAATCCTTTATGACAATGGATTCTGAAGGCATCTATATATATCTATGTGGGCCTGCCCCTAAGCATGAACGAAGTCAAACCTCTATTTAGTGCCTTGGCTATGCATAGACATTCATAAATAAATAAATAAATATGTATATCCCCAACACAAACATTCATAAATATGTACACATATACACACATTCATAAATACACACAGTCATAAACATTCCTAGACACATTAGACACATTCGACACATTCATAAATACATACACATCTATAAATACACACACACATTCACACACTCACGCATGCACACATAGAAAGCCTGCACCAATCCTTACATATCACGAATACATTAGATCTTCAAGGTGAATGGAGAAGGAAGTGACCATACTGTTTTCAGCATAAAATTTAAAATAAAAAGATTATTTTGTCTCGCCACTGAGATAAGGAGCACCATGAACTAATGGCAGCTAGTTTGCTTTTAAATACAATGAGAGACACCCCAGATCTCAGATTTTTTGTTGGTGTTTTGTTTTTGTTTTGTCATATTTAATTGACAAATAAAATTTAATTGACAAATTGAATCCAGCAAACCCACTCTGTATATATATCCAAAGGAAATAACATCAATATGTCCAAAAGATATCTGCAACCCCATGTTCACTGCAACATTATTCACAATAGTTAAGATAGGGAAACAACCTAACTTTCCACTGGCAGATGAATGGGTAAAGAAATTGTGGCACACATATACAATAAAATATTATTCAGGGTTGGGCGTGGTGGCTCACGCCTGTAATCTCAGCACTGTGGGAGGCCGAGGCAGGTAGATCACTTGAGGTCAGGAGTTCGAGACCAGCCTGTCCAACATGGTGAAACCCCACCTCTACTAAAAATACAAAAATTAGCCAGACGCGGTGGCATGTGCCTATAATCCCAGCTACTCAGGAGGCTGAGGCAGGAGAATTGCTTGAACCCAGGGATCAGAGGTTACAGTGAGCCAAGATCGAGCCACTGCACTCCAGCCTGGGAGACAGAGTGAAGACTCCATCTCAAAAAATGATAATAATAATAAATATATATACATCTATATATATATAAATCACTCACTCAACAAAGAAGAAACTACTGCCATTTGGGACAACATGGATGAACCTGGAAGACAATATGCATTCTTTTTAAAAAATTTTTA
The DNA here is from genome assembly GCF_009828535.3 of Hylobates moloch. NCBI lineage: Eukaryota > Metazoa > Chordata > Mammalia > Primates > Hylobatidae > Hylobates > Hylobates moloch. The sequence goes on along the minus strand of NW_026652282.1, from coordinate 31,114,645 downwards.
ACATCTAATGTTTGTGGGTACATAGGAGGTGTATACATACTGACACAGGCATAAGATGTTTAATAATCACATCACGGTAAATGGGGTAGCCATCACCTCAAGCATTTTACCTTTCTTTTACAAGCAATCTGATTATACACTTTTAGTTATTTTTAATTACTATAATTTATCTTTGACTGTAGTTATCCTGTTGTGCTATCAAATGCTAGATCTTATTCACTCTATTTAACTACATTTTTGTACACATTAACCATCGTTACTTCTCCCCTAGAACACTTCTTGGCTTCTAGGATAGCCGTTGTTCTACTCTCTCTCTCCATTAGTTCAATTGTTTTAACTTTCAGATCCTGCAAATAAGTGAGAACATGTGAAGTTTGTCTTTCTATGCCTGGCTTATTTCACTTAACATAATGATCTCCAGTTTCATCCATATGGTTGCAAATGACAGAATCTCATCTTTTATGGCTGAATAGTACTCCACTGTGTATATGTACCATGTTTTATTTATCCATTCATCTGTGGATGGACACTTACGTTGCTTCCAAATCTTGGCTATTGTGAATAGTGCTGTAATAAACATGGGAGTGCAGATATCTCTTCAATATGCTAATTTCTTTTATTTAGGGTATTTACCTAGCAATGGGATTTATGGATTATATGGTAGCTCAATTTTTAGTTTTTTTGAGGAACCTCCAAATTGTTCTCCAAAGTGGTTGTACTAATTTACATTCCCACATTGTACAGTATACAATGGTTCCCTTTTCTCCACATCTTTGTCAGCATTTATTATTGCCTGTCTTTTGGAATAAAAGCCATTTTAATTGGGGCGAGATGATATCTCATTGTAGTTTAGATTTGCATTACTCTAATGATCAGTGATATTGAGCACCTTTTCATATTCCTTTTGGCTATTTGCACGTTTCCTTTGAGAAATGTCTATTCAGATCCTTGTCAGATGAATAGTTTGAAAATATTTTCTCCCATTCTGTGGGTTGTGTCTTCACTTTTTGGATTGTTTCCTTTGCTGTACAGAAGCTTTTTAACTTGATGTCCTCCCATTTGTCCATTTTTGTTTGGTTGCTTGTGCTTGCTGGGTATTACAAAAGAAATATTTGCTCTGTCCAATGTCCCAGTGAGTTTCCCCAATGTTTTTTTAGTAGTTCATAGTTGAAGGTCTTAGATTTAAGTCCTCAGTAAATTTTTATTTCATTTTCGTATATGGTGAAAGATAGAGGCCCAGTTTCATTCTTCTGCATATGGATATCAAGTTTTCCCAGCTCCATTTATTGAACAGACTATCCTTTCCCCAGTGTGTGTTTTCGGCTCCTTTGTCAAAAATGACTTTATTGTAGTTATATGGGTTTTGTTCTGGAATCTTTATTCTGTTCCACTGGGCTATGTGTCTGTTTTTATGCCTGTACCATGCTGTTTTGGTTACTACAGCTCTGTAGTATAATTTAAAGTCAGGTAATACGATTCCTCCAGTTTTGTTCTTGTTGCTTACATCAGCTTTAGCTATTCTGGGTCTTTTGTGGTTCCATATAAATTTTAGAATTTTTTTTCTAATTATTTGAAGAATGTCTTTGGTATTTTGATAGGGACTGCATTGAATCTGTAGATTGCTTTAGGTAGTATGGATTTTTTAACAATATTGATTCTCCTAATCCATGAACATGGAATGTCTTCTAATTTTTGTGTCTTCTTCAATTTCTTCCATGATTGTGTTATAGTTTTTACTGTAAATATCTTTCACTTCTTTGGTTAATTTCTAGGTATTTTATTTCATTAGTAGCTATCATAAATGGGATTACTTTCTTGATTTTTTTTCAGATTGTTCACTCTTCGTATATAGAAATGCAACTGATTTTTGTATGTTGATTTTGTATCCTGCAACTTTGTTAATCAGTTCTAATAGTTTTCTGGTACAGTCTTTAGATTTTTTCTAAGGTTATATCATCTGCAATAAAAATAATTTGACTAATTTCTTTCTAATTTGGATGCCCTTTATTTCTTTCTCTTAACTGATGGCTCTAGCTAGGATGTCCACTGCTACATTGGATAACAGTGGCAGAAATGGGCATCCTTGTCATGTTCCAGATCTTACAGGTAAGGCTTTCATTTTATCCACATTCAGTATGATACTAGCTGTGGGTCTCTCATATTTGGCTTTTACTGAGTTGAGGTATGTTCCTTCTACACCCAGTTTTTTGAGGGTTTTATCATGCAGGGATGTTGAATTTTACTAAATGCTTTTTCAGCATCAATTGAAATTATCGTATGGTTTTTATACTTCATATTACCCCCAGTAGCTCAGACTGTGACTGCATTTAGAGATAGAAACTTAAAGAAGTAATTACATTAAATTGGGTCATTAGGGTGGCCAATAATCCAATACGTTGTGTTCTTATAAGAAGAAGAAAGGGATGACCATGTGGGAACACCAAAGAATGCAACAATCTGCAAGGCAAGGAGAGAGCCCTCGGGAGAAAGTAGACTAGATAATACCTTGATCTTGAGCTTCTGCTCTCCATAACTATGAGAAAATAAATTCCTGTCGTTAAAGCCATTCAGTCTGTGGTTTTTTGTTATGGCATCCCTAACAAACTAATATATAGAGATAGCATAATTTCCATATTGAATAGCCAGCTGTATAGAATGTAACGGAAATATGTGACAAAACAGAGCTCATGAAAGGCTACCACATATTGTATGGATTTTCACTGAATTCTGGCTTCATCCATGATTTGCAACTTCCTGTGACACTCTCATGCAAGTAAATTCCCATCAGAGTTGAAAGAACATTCATATTCCTGCACTTTTATACTTAGGCTTTTATAATACTGCTCTTTTATAACAAGGTTTATATCATTCTCCTAGAATTCTTAACATAGCAATCAATATGCTTTGTTCAAAAGAGGTTTAAGAATACTAGACATTTTTGGTTCCTGAAAAGAACTGAACAAGAGAAAGCTCACATTATTATACCCAGAAAAAAGAGAGTAAGGTTTTCCTAAACAATTCTAAAAATTACCTATGCTTCATCATTCCAGAGTTCTGAAAAGCCAATTACCCTATAGTCTAACTCCAAGGACTATGATAATAAATTAATCTCTCAAGAGGTAGTCCTACTTTAACAATGTGACTCTTAGTAAATGTGAGGAAAGAGTTGAAATTTGTCAAGATTTGGGGAGGGTTAGGCAAATTCAGGGCCTTGCATCTACACGGACTCCAGAGGATTATGACAGAAATCCCCAGATCAGAAAAGGTGACAGCAGCATGATCTAATAGGTTTTGAAAGAGTCCAAACCAAAAGCTTCTGCTTTCCTTCTCTTAGTTTAGGGTTCTAGCAGACATGAACATCGGGACATAAACACAGCTGTGCCAGAATTGCAGATTTATTTATTGCTTTAGAGGTCATGTTAATTTCTGCAGTGATCTTTCATTCTACTGGTTTGCTGGTTATACTTTGTTTGCCCCACTAGATCCATTTTCACCTCTTTCCTATCCGGTTCTATGCCTGAGGAGGCCAATCTCTACAGACCATATATCCTAGACTCTTTTGCTCTCTAGTTTCCAACTGGGTTTGGCCAGTGAAATGAGAAAACAGGAGGCAGTCAGTCCCCCACCCTTCGCTTCTTTCCTGATGGCCAAAGCCCTGATCAAGATACACGAACCTTCTGCTATGCCAGCTATGCTTCCTGCCATGATGGATTGTGGGGAAATATAGGAATTTTCAGGTTACAAGGTATCAGCCAGGCTGTTGTTACAAGGCAGGTGAGGGATCTCCCTGGAAGTTCATGGAAGCAGCAAATTACCAAGTAGTACAGAAGTATTTCCAAATGTTAACAATCATTTTAGCTGAATTGGTTCTTACTGGCTGAACATTAGTCCTAGCTCTGCTCTAATCCATAACCCCATCTGTAAGAGTGAGTGTTCCTGCTGGACTATTCTGTGGTCTAAATGATGCACACTAACCTCACAAACTTCTAACTAATTTTTTTAAAGAAAAATAGAAAAAAATATTTTTCTGTTATTTCAATTAACAGCATAACTACTTTGAGCCTCAACTTCTTCTACTGAAAAAGTGTAGATGGTACATACCTCATAGCATAACTGAAAGTAAAAACCTCAGCATGTGTATAACATACCCAGTACTGTGAAGAAAACCTAGTTTAAGAATTATACTCAACCAACCAATCTATTATAAATGAGACAAAGTGGCATACATGCATATACATACATATGTATCTAGGTGATAAATGTATGTATATATCAGTACTTTGAATTTGTAGTCAATATAGCAAACATATTCTTGGCATAACAATACAGACATGATCACTTTTCAAAACAATCTGAAATATTTTCATTTTAATCTGTTTGAATCTTCTTTCTTCATAGAATATCAGGCCCTCTTTTTTACAATATAAAATCTTCCCAGTAGTAATTTCAACCCTAACCCAATTCAACTCTTACTACTCTCAACAGTTGCACTTTTGCTGTGCTAGTTTTTTGTCACCTAAATCAAAGAAAAAAATGCTTTATTTCAGATTTTGAAATGTCTTGAAATAGGCAAGAAAAAATATTTTTACATTGAAACGAACCATCTGGCCACTTTATCCTGTTCTATATCTAACATCTGACAGTTACTATAATATTTATTTTACTGGATTATTTATTCATGAAAGTAACATTACAAATATAAATTGCCCTGAGTAGTCAGCTACTGCTTTTAACTGCTTCTTTTCTTATTTTAACTAAGAAAAATTATCTTTAAGAGCTAGAATTAAGAAATGTGCATGAAAATTGGAGCATCAGTTAAGAACTGTAGGTTCAAACCTCAATTCTGCCACTAATTAATTTTGTCATCACCAACAATTCACTGTTTTCTCACAAGTTAACCGAAGAACTGGGACAGGTGAGACGTAAGGAACTTTTTATATTCAAATTCAATTATTCTATCTTGGGATTTCTAAGGTATTTATGGGATAAAATAACACTAATATATAGTTAGCAATTGTATCCCAGGCCATGTGCATTTACTAATCCCAGCAACTCTACTTTTCAGATAAAAACACTAAACTAGTGAGGTTACGTTTCTTATCCAAGATCTTATAAGTAGTTTATGGAAGACTCAGAGTTTAAAATGGTCATTTTGAATTCAAATCCTATAATTGAGTGAATATTACCTTATTTTTATTTTTCAAAATAAGCTAGAAGTTTAAATGGTTAAATAAAGGAATGTTTTACAAGCAACCAATAAGCCAGTAAATAAACAAGCAACAATTTCAGTAAATTTGAAAAACCAATAGGTATTCAAAATGTGCCAGTTAAGAAATGTGGAGATGTGCCTTTATAGCAGCACATCTCCACATTTCTTAACTGGCACATTTTGAATGCCCTAGAACTTAAAGTATAATAAAATATATATCCACATTATATATATGTATCTTTTATATATATATATATATATATATATATATATATATAAGAAATGTGCAGATATTTTTAATCGATTTATAAATAAACTGTAAATATAACTCTGTATTTCTAAAGAACAAAACAATAGGACCTACAATAAATAATATCCTATTTCTGCCTTGATGGAGCCAGTGATTGTTTACTCTAAGAAAATCCCCAGAGCCTAGCACTTGCTGCCTCTTTCTCTGCTGTGCTTCTCATGCAGGTGTTTTCTTTGTTGGGTACTTGTGAGATTCAGTTGATAGTTGGCTCATAATGTGAAAATCTTTTTACATGTTTACCTTTATAGTCCATGAATTGTTTTCTAGATATATTATAATGGTTTCCTAAGACTTAGATCAAATCAGTGCCTCTGAAATTCCTAGTAAGTTTCATGAAGATTCACAAACTAGAAACATTTTTAATTACTTTATACATAGGGAAGCCTACAGATATAAAATAATCTTAAATACTTACAAATTTAAATATATATTTTAAATTAACTGTGAAACAAAATAAACCATAGCAATCTCTGTGGCATTATTTTGGGGAATAAAAAGAACGGCATCTACAAACATGTTTTTTAATGTGAGATGTTATTGCTCTTGGTTAGTTATAATTCTAATTTAAAAAGTATTTAAAGAAATACCTTTCTAAGCTAGTGATGACATTTCCCTTCATACTAACCGAAGCTAATCTCTCTAGAGTGCTGCATAGAGTAATCTTTTAGGAATACATATCTTCAACTTCCACTTCTGTATATTGATGCAAAAGCTTAAGTAAATAGAAATGTCAGTAACTAGAACAAGTAAATAGAAACGATGCTTCATTTCTATTTCGATACAGTCTTTTAGATCTTCTGACTCATTGATATCAAAGCTCAATGTACTTCTTTTCCTGGATATAACAACCAAAAAAAAATCGCAATTAAACAACCAAGATAAAACTGTGCAGCCATCACAGTGGTCTCAAGTTCCCTGACAACTGGGTGCTTCAAAATCATTATAGCTACTGTTGTAGAAGACATGACATTATGTGAAAAAAAGCTAACAATTCCCCAGAAAAACTGTTAAAACTAATAACTGAATTCAGCAGTCTCAGGATACAAAATCAACACAACGAAAAATAGTTGTATTTCCATACATTAACATTAAACAATACAAAAAGGAAATCAAAGAAACAATTTCATTTACAATACCATCAAAAATAATAAATTACTTAGGAATAAACCTATCCAAAGTTTAGGTACACTGAAAACTACAAAAGACGTGTACACTACACTGAAAACTACAAAAGACGTGTACACTACACTGAAAACTACAAAACATTGCTAAAAGAAATAAAACAAGACACAAATAAATGGAAACACTAGATAGACTAATAAAAAAGAAAAGAGAGAAGAGTAAAATAGACACACTAAAAAATGAGAAAGGGGATATCACCACCAACCTGACAGAAATACGAACAACCATCAGAGAATACTATAAACACTTCTACGCAAATAAACTAGAAAATCTAAAAGAAATGGATAAATTCCTGGACATGTACACCCTCCCAGACTGAACCAGGAAGAAGTTGAATCCCTGAATAAACCAATAATAAGTTGTGAAACTGAGGCGGTAATAAAGAGCCTACCAACCAAAAAAAAAAAAAAAAAAGCCCAGGGCCAGATGGATTTACAGCTGAATTCTACCAGAGGTACAAAGAGGAGCTGGTACCATTTCTTCTGAAACTATTCCAAACAATTGAAAAGTGGGGACTCCTCTCTAATTCATTTCATGAGGCCTGAAATGATGTCATCATCCTGACACCAAAACCTAGCACAGACACTATAAAAAAAAAAAAAAGGAAAGTTCAGGCCAATATCCCTGCAAACACCAATGCAAAAACCCTCAATAAAATACTGGCAAACTGAATCTAGCGGCACATCAAAAAGCCTATCCACCACAATCAACTCGGCTTCATACTGGGGATCCAGGGTTGGTTCAACATACTCAAATCAATACATGTGATTCATCACATAAACAGAAAAAAGACAAAAACCACATGATTATCTCAATAGATGCAGAAAAGGCCTTTGGTAAAATTCAACATCTCTTCATATTAAAACCTATTAGGCGGGCGTGGTGGCTCATGCCTGTAATCCCAGCACTTTGGGAGGCCGAGGCAGGCAGATCATCTGTGGTAGGGAGTTCCAAACCAGCCTGACCAACATGGAGAAACCCCATCTCTACTAAAAATACAAAGATTAGCCGGGCATGGTGGCACATGCCTGTAATCCCAGCTACTTGGGAGGCTGAAGCAGGAGAATCGCTTGAACCCAGAAGGCGGAGGTTGCGGTGAGCTGAGATCACGCACTTGCACTCCATCCTGGGCAACAAGAGCGAAACTCCATCTCTAAATAAATAAATAAATAAATAAATAAATAAAATTATCAATAAACTAGGTATTGAAGGAACATACCTTAAAATAATGAGAGCCATATATGACAAACCTAGAGCCAGTATCACACTGAATGGGCAAAAGCTGGAAGCATTCTCCTTGAAAACTGGCACAAGACGAGGATGCTCTTTCTCACCACTCCTATTCAACATAGTATTGGAACTTCTGGCCAGGGCCGTCAGGCAAGAGAAAGAGAAAAAGTATTCAAATAGAAAAAGAGGAAGTCAAACCATCTTTGTTTGCAGATGACATGATCCTATATCTAGAAAACCCCATCATCTCAGCCCAAAAGCTTCTCAAGCTGATAAGCAACTTCAGCAAAGTCTCAGGATACAAAATCAATGTGCAAAAATCACAAGCATTCCTATACATCAACAACAGACAAGCAAAGAGACAAATCATGAAAAGACCCCCATTCACAATTGCTACAAAGAAAATAAAATACAAGAAGTGAAGGACCTCTTCAAGGAGAACTACAGACCGCTGCTCAAGGAAATCAGAAAGGACACAAATAGAATAACATTCCATGCTCATGGATAGGAAGACTCAATATCATTGAAATGGCCATACTGCCCAAAGTAATTTACAGATTGAATGCTATTCCCATTAAACTACCGTTGACATTCTTCACAGAATTAGAAAAAACTATTTTAAAATATATATGGAAGCAAAAAAGAGCCCGAATAGCCAACACAGTCCTAAGCAAAAAGAACAAAGTTGGAGGCATCACACTACCCGACTTCAAACTGTACTACAAGGCTACAGTAACCAAAACAGCATTGTACTGGCAGAAAAACAAACACATAGACCAATGAAACAGAATAGATAACTCAGAAATAAGACCACACATCTACAGCAATCTGATCTTTGAAAAACCTGACAAAAACAAGCAATGGGGAAATGATTCCCTATTTAATAAATGGTGTTGGGAAAACGGTTTAGCCATATGCAGAATATTGAAACTGGACCCCTTCCTTACACCTTATACAAAAATTAAATCAAGATGGATTATAGACTTAGATGTAAAACTCAAAATTATAAAAACCCTAGAAGAAAACCTAGGCAATAACACTTATAACTCACTTATAACTGGGAGTTGAACAATGAGAACACATGGACACAGAGAGGAACCACACACACTGGGGTCTGTTGTGGGGGACAAGTGGCAGAAGAGCATGAGGGAAAATAGCTAATTTATGCTGGGCTTCATATATAAGTGATGGGTTGATAGGAGTCGCAAATCACCATGGCACACATTTACCTATGTAACAAACTTGCACATCTTGCGCATGTACCCCAGAACTAAAATAAAATAAATAAATAAAACACATGGTCAGAGAAGACTATAGAAAAAATAATTTTTTAAAAAATGAAGCATGTCTACAGGTCTAGAAAATCGCCTTGTAAGAACATATCTAAGAGTTAGTGGCCTAAAAGAGGAGGTAGAGAAAGAGATAGGAGAGAAATTTTATTCAAAATGATAATAACAGAGAACTTCCCAAACTTAGAGGAAGATATGAATTTCCAAGTACAAGAAGGTTATAGAATACCAAGCATATTTAACCCAAAGATGACTATCTCAAGGCATTTAATAATCCAACTCCCAAACATCAAGAACATAGATTAAAAGCAGAAGGAGAAAAGAAACAAATAACACACAATGGAGCTCCAACATGTCTGGTAGCAGACTTTTCACTGGAAACCTTGCAGGCCAGGAGAGAGCTGAATGACATATTTAAAGCACTGAAGAAAAAACATCTTACCATAGAATAGTATATCCAGTGAAAATATCCTTCAAACATGAAGGAGAAATAAACACTTTCCCAGACAAACAAAAGCTGAGGGATTTCATCAATACCACAACTGTCCTACAAGAAATGGTAAAGGGAATTCTAATCAGAAAGAAAAGGAAAGTAATGAGCAACAAATAATCACTTGAAGGTGCAAACTCACTAGTAATAGCAAGTACACAGAAAAACACAGAATATTATAACACTGTAACCGTAGTATGTAAACTACTCATCCTACGTAGACAGACTAGACTACATGATGAACCAATCAAACATAATCACTACAACTTTTTAAGACATAGTCAATACGGTAAGATATAAATAGAAAAAATAGAAAGTTGAGGAGGACAAAGTTAAGGCATAGAATTTTTATTAGTTTTCCTTTTGCTTGTTTGTTTGTTTATGCAAATAGTGCTAAGTTGGCATCAGGTTAAAATAGTGGTTTATAGGATAGTATTTGCAAGCTTCATGGTAACCTCAAACCAAAAAGTATACAATGAATACACAAAAAATAAACAGCAAGAAACCAAATTATATCACCAGAGAAAATCACCTTTGCTAGAGGAAGACAGGAAGTAAAAAAAAGAAGGAAGAGAAGACCACAAAACAACCAGAAAACGAAAAACAAAATGGCAGGACTAAGTCCGTACTTATTAATAATAAAATTGAATGTTAATGGACTACACTTACCAATCAAAAGAAAAAGACTGGGCCGGGCGCAGTGGCTCATGCCTGTAATCCTATCACTTTGGGAGGCTGAGGTGGGTGGATCGCTTGAGCTCAGGAGTTTGAGACCAGCCAGGACTATATAGTGAGACCCCATCTCTACTAAAAGTACAAAAATTAGCCAGGCGTGGGTAGTGCAAACCTATAGTCCCAGCTACTAGAGAGGCTGAGGCATGAGAATCACTTGAACCTGGGAGGTGGAGGTTGCAGTGAGCCAAGATCATGTGACTGCACTCCACCCTGGGTGACATAGCAAGAGTCTGTCAAAAAAAAAAAAAAAAAGACATATACTGGCTGAATGGATGAAAAACAGGACCGATTGATCTCTTGCCTACAGGAAACACAATTCACTTATTAAGACACAACTAGACTGAATAGAAATGAATGGAAAAACACATTCCGTGCCAATGAAAACAAAAAATAGATAGGAGTAGCTATGCTTACACAAATAGATTCCAAGACAAAACTATAAGATGAGGCAAGGAATGTCACTCTATTCACCCTATAATGATAAAGATGTCAATTCAGCAAGAGGATATAACAATTTTAAATATATATGCACCCAACACTGGAGCACCCAGATATATAAAGAAATCTTAAGAGCTAAAGAGAGAGATAGGCCTCAATACACTAATTTCTGGAGACTTTAACTGCCCGCTTTTAGCATTGGACAGATCTTCCAGACAGAAAATCAACAAAGAAACATCAGACTTAACTGAACTATAGACTAAATGGATCTAATATATATTTACAGAACATTTCATTTTGTGTTATACTTTTTGGAGAGACAGGGTCTCACTATGTTACCTGTATTGGCCTCAAACTCCTGTACTTAAGCAGTCCTTCCACCTTGGCCTTCCATAGTGCTGTGATTACAGGCATGAGCCACCATGCCCAACCTACAGAACATTTCATCCAACGGCTACAGAATACACATACTTTTTCTCAGCCCGTGGATCATTCTCAAGGATAGACCATATGTTATGTCCAATACAAGTCTTAAAACATTCAAAGCAATTGAAATATCAGGCATCTTCTCTTACCACAATGAAATAAAACTGGAAATTAATTACAAAACAAATTTTGGAAACTATACAAATATATGGAAATTAAACAATGTGCTCCTGAATGACCAGCGGGTCAATGAAGAAATTAAGATGGTAGTTGAAAAATGTCTTCAAACAAATGGGATTAAAAACACAACATACAAAATCAATGTGATACACGGAAACCAGGACTCAGAGGGAAGATTATAACACTAAGTGCCTACATCAAGAAAGAGGAAAGACTTCAAATGAACAATCAATCAATGTTTCTCACGGTACTAGAAAAGCAAGAACAAACCAAACCCAAAATTAGTAGAAGAAATAATAAGGATCAGGGCAGAAATAAATGAAACTAAATGAAAAAAAATACAAAAGATCAATGAAACAAAAAGTTGTTTTTTGAAAAGTTAAACAAAATTGACAAACCATTAACCAGACTAAGAAAAAAAGGGAGCAGATCCAAATCAAATAAAAAAATCAGAAATGAAAAAACATTAAAACTGATTCTGCAGAAATTTAAAGGATCATTAGTGGCTACTATTAGCAACTAAATACTAACAAATCAAAAGATCTAGAAGAAATGGACAAATTCCTAGATACATACCACCTACCAAGATTGAACCAGGAAGAAATCCAAAACCCAAACAGACCAATAAAAAGTAAGAGAATCAAGGCCATAATAAAAAGTCTCCCAGTAAAGGGAAGCCCAGGACTTGGTGGCTTCACTGCTGAATTCTCCCAAACACTTAAAGAACAACTAATGTCAATCCTACTTAAAATTTTCTGAAAAATAGAGAAGGAGGAAAAATTTTCAAACTCATTCTATGAGGACAGTATTACCCTGATACTAAAACCAGAAAAAGGCACCAAATAAAGAAAACTACAGGCCAGTTTCTCTGATTAATATTGAAGCAAAAATCCTCAACAAAACACTATCAAACCAAATTCAACAATACATTGAAAGCATCATTCATCATGACCAAGTGGGATTTATCCCTGGGATGCAAGAATGGTTCAACAAACACCAATCAGTGTGACAAATCATATCAACAGAAGGAATGATAAAAATCATATAATCATTTCAATTGATGCTGAAAATGCATTTGGTAAAATTCAACATCCCTTCATGATAAAATAAAAATCCTCCAAAAATTGAGGATAGAAAAAAATACCTCAACATAATAAAAGGCATATATTACAGACACATAGCTAGTGCCATACTGAATGGGGAAAAACTGCAAGCCTTTCCTCTAAGATCTGGAACACAACCAGGTTGCCCAATGTCATCACTGACATTATTCAACATAATACTGGAAGTCCTAGAGAGAGCAATCAAACAATAAAGAGATATAAAAGGCATCCAAATTGAAAAGGAAAAAGTCAAATTATCCTTGTTTGAAATGATATGATCTTATATTTGAAAAAGCCTAAGGACGCCACAGGAAAAGTGTTAGTGCCTATTTAAAAATTCAGTAAAGTTGCTGGATACAAAATCAGCATACAAAAATCAGTAGCACTTTTTCTGCTAACAACAGTGAACAACGTGAAAAAAAATTTTTTTAAAGCAATCTCATTTACAACAGCCACACATAAAATTAAATACCTAGGAATTAACAAAAGAAGTAAAAGATCTCTATAAATAAAACTATAAAACACTGATGAAACAAATTGAAGAGGACACAAAAAAATGCAAAAATAGGCTAGGCATGGTGGTTCACACCTGTAATCCCAGCACTTTAGGATGCTGAGGTGAGCAGATCGCTTGAGCTCTGGAGGTCAAGACCAGCATGGGCAACATGGTAAAACCCTGTCTCTACAAATATGCAAAAATCATCTAGGTGTGGTGACTCACACCTGTAGTCCCAGCTACTCAGGGGGGTGAGGTGGGAGGATCAGTGGAGGCTGGGAAGGAGAGGTTGCAGTGAGCCGAGACTGCACCACTGCACTCCAGTCTGGATGACAGAGTGAGACCCTGTCTAAAAAAAAAAAAAAAACTTCCATGTTCACAGATTGGAAGAATTAAAATTGTTAAAATGTCCATACTTCTAACGGCAATCTACAGATTCAGTGCAATCCCTATCAAAATACCCAATGACATTCTTCACAGAAATAGAAAAATCAATCCTAAAATGTATATGGAACCACAAAAGACCCAGAACAGCAAAGCTAGGCTAAGAAAAATGAACAAAACTGCAGGAATCACATTAGCTGACTTTGAATTATACTACATAGCAATAGTAACCAAAATAGCATGGTACTGGCCTAAAAAAAGACACATAGAACATTGGAACAGAATAGAGAACCCAGAAACAAATCCACACACCTACAGTGAACTCATTTTTGACAAAGGTTCCAAGAACATACACTGGGAAAAGGGCACTCTCTTCAATATATGGTACTGGAAAAACTAGATATCCATATGCGGAAGAATGAAACTAGACCCCTATCTCTCACCACATACAAAAAACAAATTAAAATGGATTAAAGACTTAAATCTAAGAACTGAAGCTATATAACTACTACAAGAAAACTTTGGGGAAAATCTCCAGGACATTGGTCTGGGCCAAAATTTCCTGAGTAATACTCCACAAGCACAGGCAACCAAAGCAAACATGAACAAATGGTATCACATTAACTTAAAAAGCTTCTGCATGACAAATGATAATACAATCAACAAATTAAAGAGACAACCCACAGAATGGATTTGCAAACAACCTGTGTTAGTTCGTTCTCATGCAGCTAATAAAGACGTACCCAAGACTGGGTAATTTATATTTTTTTAAAAAAGAGGTTTAATTGACTCACAGTTCAGCCTGGCTGGGGAGGTCTCAGGAAATTTGCAATTATGGTGGAAGGGAAAGCATAAACATCCTTCTTGACATGGTGGCAGGAGAAGAAGTGAGAACTGAGCGAAGCAGGAAGCCCCTTATAAAACCATCAGATCTTGTGAGAACTTAGTCTCACAAGAATAACATGGGGGAAACCGTCTCCATGATTAAATTACCTCCCACTGGGCCCCTCCCACAGCATGTGGGGATTATGGGTACTACAATTCAAGATGAGATTTGAGTGGGGACACAGCCAAACCATATCACTATCCTTCTGACAAGAGATTAATAACCAGAATATATAAGGAGCTCAAACGACTTTATAGGAAAAAGATCTAGTAATCTGATCAAAATATAGTCAAAAGATTTGAATAGATATCTCTTAAAAGAAGACACAAATGGCTAATAGGCATATAAAAAAGTACTCAACATCACTGATCATCAGAGAAATGCAAATCAAAACTACAATGAGATATCATCTCATCCAAGTTAAAATGGCTTTTATCCAAAAGACAGACAATAAACTAATGCTAGCGAGAATGTGGAGAAAAAGGGACCCTCATAGACTGTTGGTGGGAGTGTAAATTGTAGAACCACTATGATGATCAGTTTAGAGGTCCCTAAGAAATCTAAAAATTGAGCTACCATATGATTCAGCAATTCCCTACTGGGTATATACCCCAAAGAAAGGAAATCAGTGTTTCAAAGAGATACTTTTGCTCCTATATTTGTTGCACCACAATTTACAATAGCTAAGATTTGGAAGCAATCTAAGTGTCCATCAACAGATGAATGGCTAAAGAAAATGTGGTACATCTACACAATGGAGTACTATTAAGCCATCAAAAACAGTGAAATCCAGTCATTTACAACAACATGGATGGAACTGGAGATCATTATGTTAAATGAAATAATCCAGGCACAGAAAGACAAATATCACATGTTCTCACTTATTTGTAGGATCTAAATATCATGACAATTGAATTCATAAGCACAGAGAGTAGCCAGATGGTTACTAGATGCTAAGAAGGTTAGTGGGCAGCTGGGGATGGGGGGAGATGGGGATGGTTAATGAGTACAGCAAAAATAGAAAGAATGAATTTAACCTGCCATTTCGTGGGACAATTGAGTGGCTACAGTCCATGATCACTTAATTGTGCATTTTGAAATAAGCAGTGCAATTCAACTGTTTGTAACTCAAAGGATAAATGCCTGAGAAGATTAATACCCCATTCTCCATGATTTGTTTATTTCACATTGTATGCTTGTCTTGAAACATCTCATGTACCCCATAAACATATGCACCTACTATGTACCCATAAATTTTTTTAAGAAAGAACAAAACCTCTGTGCAATATGGGATTCGTACAGATACCAAATATATGACTCATTGGAAGCCCTGAAATACAGAGATAATAAATGAGAGAGCAATTTGGAAACATATTTGAGGATATCATCGATGATAATTCCCCCAACCTGGCTAGAAAGGCCAGCATTTAAACTCAGGTAATGCAGAGAACCCCTGCAAGTTATTATACAAGGTGAACATCCCCAAATCACATAGTCATCTGATTCTCCAAGGTTTACATGAAAGTAAAAATATGAAAAGCAGCAAGAGAGAAGGAGCAGGTCACCTACAAAGGGAACCTCATCAGGCTAACTGAAGACCTTTCCACAGAAAACCTATAGGCCAGAATAAATTGGGAGCCTTTCTTTAGCATTCTTAAAGAAAAGAAATTCCAACCAAAAATTTTATATTCAGCCAAACTATGCTTCGTAAGTGAAGGAGAAAAAAGATCCTCTTTAGACAACTAAATATTCATACTAAGGGGTTTGGTTACCATGAGACCTGCCTTACAAGAGGTTCTTAAGGTAATACTAAATATGGAAATGAAATGCTATTACCAGCCAACACAAAACAGCACTTGTCATAGACCATTGACATTATAAAGCAAGTACACAATCAAGTCTACTTAATAACCATCTAACATGATAACAGGATCAAATTCACATATAACAATATTAACCTTGAATGTAAATTGACTAAATGCCCCAATTAAAAGCCATAGTGTGGCAAGTTGCATAAAGAAGCAAGACAAAAATATATGCTGTCTTCAGGAGACCAGTGTCACATGGAATGACACCCACAGGCTCTAAGTAAAGGGATGAAGAAAAATCTAACAAGGAAATGGAAAGTAATAAAAGTAAGGATTGCTATTTTAAATTCAGACAAAACAGATTTTAAACCAACAACCAAAAAGACAAAGTAAGGCTTTACATGATGCTAAGGGGTTCAATTCAACAAGAAGACTTAACCATCCTAAATATATTAGCACCCAACACTAGAACACACAGATTCATAAAACTAGTTCTTAGAGACCTACAAGGAGACTTAGGTAGCCACACAATAATAGTGGGAACCTTCAACATCCCACTAACAATATTAGACAGATCAGTGAGGCAGAAAACTAACAGAGATATTCAGGATCTGAACTTGACACTCAACCTAATGGACCTGACAGACATCTACCAAACTCCCTACTCAAAAACAAAAATATATGCATTCTTCTCATCTGCACATGGCACGTACTCTAAAATTGACCACACGATCAGCCATAAAACAATTCTCAGCAAATTAAGGAAAAACAATGACCCAGTGTGGTGGCTCATGCCTGTAATCCCAGCACTTTGGGAGGCCATGGTGGGTGGATCACCTGAGGTCAGGAGTTCGAGATCAGCCTGGACAACATGGTGAAATGCTGTCTCTACTTAAAAAAATACAAAAATTAGCCAGGTGTGTGTGGTGGTGGGTGCTTGTAATCCCAGCTGCTCAGGAGGCTGAGGCATGAGAATCACTTGAACCCGGGAGGTGGAGGTTGCAGTTAACCAAGATCACGCCATTGCACTCTAGCCTAGGTGACAAGAGCAAAATTCCATCTCAAAAACTAAAATAAATGAAATCATACCAACCACACCCTTGGACCACAGCACAATAAAAACAGAAATCATTGCTGAGAAGATTTCCCAAAACCATACAATTACAGGGAAATTAAATAAGTTACTTCTGAATGACTTCTGGGTAAATAACGAAATTAAGTCAGAAATCAAGAAATTATTTGAAACTAATAAGAACAAATATGCAATATATCACAATCTCTAGGACACAGCTAAAACAGTATTAACAGGAAAGTTTATAACATTAAATGGCCACATCAAAAAGTTATAAAGATTTTAAATTAACAACCTAATATCACATCTTCAGGAACTAGCAAAACAAGAGCCAGCTAACCCCAAGACCAGCAGAAGATAAGAAATAAACAAAATCTGAGCTGAACTGAAGAAAAATGAGACACAAAAAAACATACTAAAGATCAACAAATTCAGGTTTTCTGTTTTTGGAGAGAATAAATAAGATTGATAGACTGCTAGCTAGACTAATAAGGAAAAAAGAGAAGAGCCAAATAAACACAATCAGAAGTGACAAAGGGAACATTACCACTGACTGCACAGAAATACCAGAAATACAAAATAAAACCCTCAGAGACTATTATGAACAGCTCTATGCACACAAAATAGAAAACCCACAATAAATGAATAAATTCCCGAACCAGGAAAAAATTGAAAGCCTAAAGAGACCAATAATGAATTTTGAAATTGAAACAGTAATAAAAAGCCTACCAACAGAAAAAGCCCAGGACCAGATGTATTCTCAGTAGAATTCTACCAAAATGATACCACTTCCACTGAAACTATTCTAAAAAAAATTGAGGAGGAGGATGGACTCTTTCCTAACTCATTCTATAAGGCCATTCTATAACCCATTCTATAAGGTATTCTGACACCAAAATTTGGCAGAGACACCACAAGAAAATAAAAGTTCAGGCTAATATCCTTGATGAACATAGATGTAAAAATTCTCAACAAAATACTAGCAAACCAAATCTAGCATTTCAAAAAGCAAATCCACCATGATCAAGTATTTTTTTTTCTGGGATGCAAGGTTGGTTCAACATATACAAATCAGTAAATGTGATTCATCACACACGCAGGGACAAAACAAAAACCACACAACCATTGCAATAGGTGCAGAAAAGACTTTTGATAAAATTCATTATCCCGTCATGTAAAACAAAAAAACTCAACAAACTAGGCATTGAAGGAACATACCTCAAAATAATAGGAGCCATCTATGACAAACCCACATCCAACACCATTCTGAACAGGCAAAAACGGTATACATTCCTCTTGAGAACAAAAGCAAGACAAGATGGCCTATTTTCATCATTTCTACTCAGCTGAGTACTGGAAGTCCTAAGAAGAGCAATTAGGCAAGTGAAAATAATAAAAGGCATCCAAATAGGAAGACAGAAAGTCAAACTATCTCTGTTTGCAGATGATATGATTTTATACCTAGAAAACCCCATTGCCTGCTGAAAAGTTCCTAGATCTGATCAACAACTTCAGCAAAGTTTCAGGGTACAAAATCAATGTGCAAAAATCAATAGCATTTCAATACACCAACAACGTCCAACCAGAGTGCCAAATGAAGAACACAATCCCATTCACAATAGCTACAAAAAGAATAAAATACCTACAAATACAGCTAAATATAGTGGTGAAAGATCTTCACAATGAGAAATACAAAGGCTGCTAAAAGAAATCAGAGACGACACAAAGGAAAATATATTCCATGCTCATGGATAGAAAGAATCATATTGTTAAAATTGTCATACTGCCCAAAGCAATTTAGAGATTCAATGCTATTTCTATCAAACTACTAATGACATTCTTCACAGAATAAGAAAAAAAATTCTAAATTTCATGTGTATTAGTACCTTCTCACACTGCTAATAAGGACATATCCAAGACTGGGTAATTTATAAAGAAAAGAGGTTTAATTGATTCACAGTTCAACATGGCTGGGGAGGCCTCATGAAACTTACCATCATGGTGGAGGAGGAAGCAAACATCCTTCTTCACATGGTGGTGGCACGGATAAGTGCCGAGCAAAAGGGGGAAAAGCCCCTTTTAAAACCATCAGATCTCATGAGAACTCATTTACTATCATAAGACAGCAGCATGGGGGTAACTGCCCCCATGATTCAATTACCTCCCACCAGGTTCCTCCTATGACAAGTGGGGATTATGGGAACTACAATTCAATTAAATTGTAAAAGCATTTAAACAGCATAGGATAATAACAACCAGAATGCTTAAGGAATTGGTTGCTGTTGATTAACTAAATTTTTTAGCTATTAAACAGTTTGCTATAACATTTTTGTAAGAAAAAAAAAATATTGTCACATGCTACAACATGGATGATCCTTGAGGAAATTATGCCAAATGAAATGTCGGTGACAAAAAGACAAATACTGTATGATTCTACTCATATGAGCTATCTAAAATAAATTCATAGAAACAGAAAGTAGAATGCTGGTTATCAGGGGCTGGGCAGAGGGGAAAATGGGGAATTATTATTCAATGGGTATAGCGCTTCAGATCTGCAAGCTGAAAAAGGTCTGGAGGTCTGTCTTACAACAATGTGAATATACTTAAGATTACTGAACTGTAAACTTAAAATGGTTAAGATGATAAATTTTATGTTTTGTGTTTTTTTTACCATATTTAAAAAAACACACATTATATGTAGAGTAGTTCAATAAGAGTATTGTCAATTCCATAATTGTCTTACAAGAGAATATAGTTGCTAACAGCATTTAATAAGACCAGTCATGGTGTCTCATGCCTGTAATCCCAGCACTTTGGGAAGCCGAGGTGAGAGGATCACTTGAGACCAGAAGTTCAAGATCAGCCCTGGAAACATAACAAGACTTTGTCTCTACAAAAAAATTTTTTAAAAAAATTTAGCCGGGCATGATGGTGCACGCCTGTAGTCCCAGCTACTTAGGGAGGATTGCTTGAGCCTAGTAGGTTGAAGGTGCAGTGAGCCATGGTTGCACCACTGCACTCCAGCCTGGGTGAGAGTGAGACCCTGTCTCAAAAAACAAAAATAAGTTTCACCTATAGCACTCACCTAGCCTTTGAGATATATTTTTACATCATTGATCTCAGGAAATGTACTTTCAAATGAAAAAGTGAATGATTATTTCCTTTGGTGTATAGAGTAGATCTACACCACCACTTACAGTGGTTATTTTGCTGTCTGAACCACCAATAGTAACATGAAAGTTCATTTTCCATACAATTTTAGCTATCTTTAGGGAAGAAATTTTTGAAGCATGACACATCTTTGTCCTTAAGAAAATTTTTTTTTTAATTTAAGTCTATGTGAAATGACCACTATAGGTAAAATGACCACTATAGGCTACTAGTCTTATTCGTGATTAGGTCTGCTTTTTACATCCTGACAAAAATCAGCCCCTCCTGCATAGAGGGATGTTTATTCCTAGGCCAAAAACCCTATCTAACTGCCAAATTGCTAGTAAACAAAATGCTATACTCCCTGCAAATGAGCTATTTAATATTTTAGCTCTTGGGCCACAAATTAATGTACCAGTTTCTTGGAAGAAATTAATGCAATTCAGGGTTCATTTCTTTTATTATAACTGTAGGGATAAAATAAACTTCAGAAGCTTTTTCTGTTGTTGCTAAAATACATGCATTTTAGCAGCATTTTATGCAATGAAGGATTTTCTCTTCTTTTAAAAATATTGTTTATATATGTGCATCTTATCTTTTACCCATGGTAGAAATTTAATCATCCTTCACACTTTCTCTTAGAAATCACCATGATCTGGTGATTTTATCAAATAACATTATGAAATTCATTTTTTTGATCAGTTGGTGTTGTTACATTAAGAGTGTAGACTCTGGAACAACATATCCTGAGATGTGTCCAAGCTCATCTATCTCATTCAGTTCAGTTTGCTGAACTGATTTTCAGCAATGTACTTAAAATTTTTGTACCACAGTTTCCCAAAAATGGATATAAAAGTAATTGCTATTGATACCACTGTTGTAGTACTGACTTATTATGTAAGAAGCTAAAAATGGGTTTGGCACATACATACTGCTAAATAATATTAGCTACTATCAATATTGTCTGTATTATCATTATTGTAGTTTCAAGTTTCATGAGCTCATCACTGAAGCTCTACAACAGTCTCTGAATTGGTCCACTTCGATTCCATCTCCAAATACCCTCCGGAGTGACCAATCTGGAGTGCAAATCTGACCACATCACTCCCACACTTATAATCAATTCACAGCTTTCTGCCACTGACAAGACAAAAGACAAAATGTCCTGACATGGCAAACAAGTGCCTCCATGACTAGTTGGCATATTGTCTCTTCAGCCCTATTTCATGCCATCCAGCCACTCACATTACATTCCAACAGCAGTCAAGTATTTATGGTTCCCAAAATATGTCATGTATCATGCCTTCATGTAATTGAAAACATGCTGTGCCCAGCTGCATTTCTTTGAGTGCTTTCTCTAGCCACTAAGGCCCATTTTTTCATCTACATTGTAAGCAAAAGTGCTGGGGAATTAACACTTCCCAGGAGAAACTCTGACTAACAAGAACTGGTGAATAAAACTCCAGCTCCCTCAACCCTCGCAATCACTTAAGAATAACTCAAAAGTGCATATTCTACACTGTTCCCCAGAACTCCCTAGCAGGATCAAGCTCAAATTACCAATAATAAATGCTTGAAAACAAATTTTCTATTGGCTGCTATCTGTTCATCATCTTACTTCCTATCTGGCATGTCCTGCTGTCACTTCCCAAATAAACTACTTGTTCTTGAATCCTGGTGTTGGCATCTATTCCTGGGGTATCCCAAACCTAAAACCTACTGCATTAATCTAGGTAATTTACATTACCTACCACTAAAGCCAGGGTTCAAAAATCTCATCGCTAAACACAATGTTTGTTTCTCACTTTTGTAAAGTCAAATCAAGACTAGTCAATCCTTCTCCATATTGAGCACCATCACATGCAGTTTCCTAGGGCATGTCTGCGAGCAGAATGGGATGGAAGAGGCTGATGAAGTTTGGCTCTGTGGCCCCACCCAAATCTCATCTCGAGTTGTATTCCCCGTGTGTCAAGGGAGGGATCTGGTGGGAGGTGACTGGATCTGGGGGCATTTTCCTCCATGCTGTTCTCAAGATAGTGAACGAGTTCTCCTAAGATCTGGTGGTTTAAAACTGGCAATTTCCCCTGCACTCTCTCTCTCCTGACTCCTTGTGAAGAAGCTGCTTGCTTCTCCTTTGCCTTCCACCATGACTGTAAGTTTCCTGAGGCCTCCTCTGTGAGTCAACTAAACCTCTTTTATTTATAAATTACCCAGTATCAGGTGGTATCTTTATAGCAGTAATGAAAACAGACTAATACAGAGGCATTCCCCATTCTTAACTGCCTTAGTTAAGAAGTGACTTAGGCTACTCTCACTCATTGTCTATTGGCCAGAACTAGCCATATGGTCAAATCTAACTGCAATGCAGGTTGTAAAATATAGATGGGATAACTATTGAGCACCAACTGTTTCTCACCTACCCAACCTCCATTGTTTCTGAAAAAGTCCATTACGGCTCAACCCCTTTGCCTTATCATACTGGATCAAGGGTCTTTGTTATGTGATTCCATGATGCTTTTCATAAATCTATTCACCGTACCCATATAATTTATGTTTTTGTCAGTCAGGATAAACTACCACCCAATGATCTCCTTGAATATAGAGATAATTTTTATTTTTCTTTTAATTTCAACATTTTAATTTTAATTTTTAATAAAAATTATATATATTTAAGGTGTACAATGTGATATTTTGATGCAGATATTCATAGTGAACTGATTACTACAGTCAAGCTAATTATCCTATTCAACCCCACATAGTTAGCATTTGTGTGTGTGTGGTTTCATATAGTCCCACTTGTTTATTTTTGCCTGTGCTTTTGGTGCTATATCCAAAAATATTTGCCAAGGCCAATATCAAGGAGCTTTTCCTCTGTTTTCTTGTAGGAGTTTCATGGTTTCAATGTATTTTATTCTGAAAAATTGCTAAGATAATAGATATTAAGTGTTTTCACCACGATAAAAGATAAATGAGGTAATACATATGTTTATTAGCTCAATTGAGCCATTCCACAATACAAACATTTTCAAAATATCATGCTGTACACAAAAAATATATACAATTTTTATTTTTCAATTAAAATTTTAAATAAATACATAAATGCATAAATGCATTAAAATGCAAGGATCCAGTTTCATTTTTTTGCATGTGAATGTCCCATTTTCCCAAAAGCATTTATTGAAGAAGTTATAATTTCTTCATTGTGTCTTGTTTGTGGCCTTGCCAAAAACTGGTTGACCATATATGCTTGGGTTTATTTCTGGGCTCTCTACACTTTTCCATTGGTCTATTTTTCTATTTTGGTTCCAATACCATACATTTCTGACTATTATTGCTTTGTAATATAATTTGAAATCAGGAAGTGTGATGCCTTCAGCTTTGTTTTTCTTTATTAAGTTTGTTTTGGCCACTCAGGGTCTTTTGTGGCTCCATACAAATTTTAGAAGAATTTTTTCTATTTCTCTGAAAAATGCCTTTGTAATTTTGATAGAAATTGCATCAGATCTGTGTATCATTATAGATAATATGAAATTTTAACAATATTAATAGATTTTTCTTATAGAGGAGCTTATCATTATTTTATAAAAGATTATTATTTTTACTGATATGATTCTATGCTCTTTTAGGCATATATCCCCTGGTTGTCAGAATGGAAGTCAATGACTCAACAGAAATTAGAAAGAAGTTCGGGGACTGCATTTTATCCATCTCTCTTTCATAGTACCTGTCCAATTACCTAACATTGCTGGTGAAAGTTAGAAGAAATATAACCCTAAAATAGAGATTATATTGTGTTGTTTTTGCTTATAGCTTTCAGATTCCCAACTTGGAAAATGGTTGTCCACATTTTATACTAATAACTGTGGTTTACATTTGGCTGGTTTCTAGTAGACTTGGGTGATGATATAATTGAATATTTTTCTGTGACACACTAAAATATTGTTTGTTTCCAATTTTACCAACAATTATCAAGTTATCAGGATTAATTCTTATCACAGTTTTCTCTCTTCAAAGTAATCTTCTGGGAGAGGGTAAAGATTATACAGTACCTAAACAATACTGTACACATAAAAGAGGAAAATAATGTACATGAAGAGAAAGAATTTGTAAAGTGGCTCTATTTGAAGTCGTGTGGCTGATTTCAAACCCTGAACATCCCTTCTAAGAAAAACAACAAAAAGTTGCATAAAATATGAACTTTTTCTTAAATGTCACCACTGATATGGCAAGAAATAAACAATGAAAAATGACAAAAAATAAAATGAAAGCATAAATATCAGAATGTAAGAGATAAATAAGGAAGCCTTTGTCCACAGGGCATCTGTAAACCTTGGCAACCTTGAGCAGAGCATTATTTGCTGCTACAGAAGGCACAGGGACAAAAGAAGAGTCTAAGCTTTGCTCAAGGCAGGAGTCTAATACAACTCTGAGGATAAAGCTAGGACCCAAGAGGGAAAGACCTTCCATGTAACAGTAATAAGAAATGAACCTGACACACCAATAAGACAGCAAGAAAACTTATTGTCTTGACATTCACCTTGTACGAAGGGAGGAAACAACCTCCCCTGAGAATTTTTAAACACAAACTAGTCTCATACAAGTTTGCAGCCTAAATTCATGAAACCAGAAAACTCGAGAGGTGTATTTAAGATAACTGTTCTGAACCCCCAAATGACTGAAATAATAAAACAAATCCTCTTTGAGGGAAACAACTGCAACCCAATTCTGAAATAATTTCCAGAGGTAATAATCTAAGGAACATGAATTCACAGAAACAAAAATACAAAAGCCACAAGAAGCCATTCACTATAACTGAGAGAGAGAATATGATGTGCAATGAATTCCAAGGTTGGAATCATCAAACCCATAATACAAAGTAACTATGTTCATATACTTCAAACCATAAAATAGAAGTTTCAAAATTTAAACAAAGAATAAGAAACAATTGAAAATACAAAAGCGTATTTGCAATAGAATCAAAGGCATTTGTAGAAATGAAAACCATAATAATTAAAATTAAAAATGTGATAGTGAGTTAAACAGCAAATTGTTCAGTTAAGAAGAAAAGAGATAAATAAAAGATCCATAAAAGCTCTCAAGAATGCATCTCAGAAAGACAGAGTTGGAAAATGTGAAAGAGACTAAATAAATTATGCATGTATAAAGAATGTGTACAAAGTAAACTGAAACTCAGTAGAATTTTAAAGAGTTTATTTGCACAAACAATTCATGACTTGGGCAGCTCCAAACCAGAAGCAGTTCAGGAGCTTCATGGAGGAAATACAAAAGGGAGGCTTTTATAGGACAGACACAGAAGTAAAGCAAAGAAAATATTTGATTGGTTAGTTATATGGTTGCCTTATTTAATCTATTCCATTGGAAAGTCCTCAGTTGTAGAATTACAAGTTTGTTGGTTGCTCCTGATTGGTTGAGCTTAAGTTCTGTTTTTCTTTAATATCAGCATTTGTAGGAAATAGCTCAACTTAAATTTCACTTATGTTTGCAAATTCATCAAGTTTAGGTCGCTTATGAGGCCTAACTGGTTTTGTCTACTCAGGGAATCTTCAGACATGGTCTCCATTTTAATTTATTTTAACAAGAGTTTTACAAGGTGAGAAAAACATTTAATTTGCAAGAAGAAAATTATTCTTAACTTATATGTGCCTAATAACATAGCCTCAAACTATATAGAGCACATATTGACAAAATTAAATGAAAATTTTCAACACTAACACATTGAGAGACTTTAACATATATCTGTATCAACTGATGAATCAAATAGATTGAAAAATTTAGCAAAATAGAGAAGATTTGAACACCACAATGAATAAGTTCGATCTAATGAATGTATATGTAACACTGCATTCAGTGATTGAAGGATATATGTTTTGTGCAAAAACTTGGAGAACATTGTAAATATTGACCATGCTCTAGGCCACAAAGCAAATGGAAATATTGTCTTTTTGCTTCCTTTTCCCCCACATTGTTTATTCTCAACTCCACGTCTATAATGATCCTGTGAAAATCTTAGCTGGATGAGTCCTACCTCTCTTCATATTCCCTCAGTGGCTTCTGGTTTTGTCTCTCTTACCTCATCATGTCATCTCCTCCCCTCTGCCTTATTCAGTCTGCTCCAGATACACTGGCCTCTGTTGTTCCATTACCACATTAAACCTGATTCCACCTCTGAACTTTTCACTTGCTATTTCTTCTATCAGGATCCTTTCTGAAAATATCTGAGCACTCGCTCCTTCGTATCCTTTAGGTCTTTTACAAAAGTATTTTTTGTTTGTTTGTTTTGTTTTGTTTTTGTTTTTTTTTTTACTGAGGCCTTCACCAAACACCTTCTTGATAACTCAATTTCTATCCCTCATCCATACTTTATTTTTCTCCAAGTCATTTCACACT
>NW_026652282.1:31036087-31087624 GCF_009828535.3 Hylobates moloch | reverse complement strand
CTCGCTCTGTCACTCAGGCTGGAGTGCAGTGGCGCAATCTCGGCTCACTGCAAGCTCTGCCTCCCGAGTTCACGCCATTCTCCTGCCTCAGCCTCTCCGAGTAGCTGGGACTACAGGCGCCCGCCACCACGCCCGGCTAATTTTTTGTATTTTTAGTAGAGACGGGGTTTCACCGTGGTCTCGATCTCCTGACCTCGGGATCCACCCGCCTCGGCCTCCCAAAGTACTGGGATTACAAGCGTGAGCCACCGCGCCCGGCCAATATTATATATCTTATCATCTGTCTCCCCTCTCTAGAATGTAAACTCCCAATTCCTATAGTTTTCATTCTGCTATATTTACTGTTATATCACTAATGACTAGAATAGTTTCTGGTACTTTCTACGTATGTGACAAATACTGGTTGAATAAATAAAAAATGAATGAATTTTGCAATTTAAAGCACCATTTTATACAACTTTTGAGTTAGAAAAAAATCATAAATGAAAAAATCATAATGAAATTATAAGCTATTTCCAATTAAATAACAAAAATTATACATGTCAAAATTGTAGGATATAGCTAAAGTTGTACTTAGAGAAATGTTTAAAGCCTTCAGTATGCATATTGGAAAACAATAATCATTTAAAAATAACTAACCAGGTATCCAACCTCAGAATAAAAACAACAACAGAGTAAACCTCACCCACATAATAGGGAATAAATAATAAAGATTATTTAAAAAATTGGAACAAAAGAGGCCAACAAAGCCCACCAAAAACAGTTCTTTGAAAAGACTAATAAATCTTTAGTCATAATAATAAATCAAACAAAATAGAGAAGACAAAATAGACTATTAAAAGTGAAAGAGATTAAATAACCACAGATACTAAAGTGATTAAAAAGATAAGATACTATAAATAATTTTGTCAATAAATTAAAAATATTAGATAAAATGGGGAAAATTTCTAAAAAAATATAACCCACCTTAACTGGTTCAATTAAAAAAAAATTAAAAATCATTAAAATACAGCATCAAGAGTTTATTCTACCAAAAATACAGACACACACACACACACACACACACACACACACACACACACACACTAGAATCAGATGGCTTTACAGGTAAGTAAAGAAAAAGGAGGAATACTTCAAATTATTCAATGATTCCATTAAAACCTTAATAGCAAACATTTTTAAAGAATAGTGTATTAAAAATGTATAGGACTGGGCTTCCCTGAGAAATAGTTGATTCTACGACTTGGGCTAGAAATGTACAAGATGAGCGTAGAGCATCTTGTAGTACTAGAAAGTAAGGAAGTGTTTGAAAAAACAAAATGAAACAAAGTACAATGATTGTGATGTGTGAAAGGATCACAGGAACCAACATTTGAGCAACAAAATAATGTAGCATTGGATTGTGATCCAAACTATAAAACAAATATCTACGAGTCCACAGCTACATAAATAAGTGATTGACTAAATATTTGGAAGATAATAAATAAATCTCTTGTGCAGAAGATTTACAAATAACTTATGTAAATACTCATCCTTCAAGGAGGTAGATCATAACTCTCCACTCCTAAGTGTGAACCGTGTATAGTGACTTCCTCCCAAAGAGTGTGAGATGCAAAGTTACAAGAACATTTCATGAATATAGATGTTTACTCATAAACAAACTAGTAACAATATGAATATCGTCTTGTTTATTTTTTATCAAATTGCTATCTGAGGAATTATTTAAATAGTAATAAATTATAGTGCAACTCACTACTTTAAGAGACTGTAAGAGGAAAAACTCAAGATGAACATATCAATAAATTAATAAAACACATTTGATATAATTCAACATCCTTTCCTGATATGAATTTTTTTTTAATTAGAAATGAAACGGAATCATTAACCAATATTATTAACTATGGAAGGCAGATCAGCCATTGTCAGAAGGTTATTGACTGCAAGGGAAAATGAGGAAACTCACAGAGTTGACGAAAATATTTTATATCATGATGAGGATTGAGGTCACATGACTATACATTAGTAAAAACTCATTGAATTGTACTCTTAAAGTTAATTTTACTGTATGCATATTTTATTTCAATAAAGCTAATAAAAATCAAAAGAGAACTAATAACTCGACAAAGGATACCTATAAACAAAAAATAACACAAAAAATATTTAAAAATTTTGTACTCTCTTGTGTATCAACTCTTATTTCATCCCCTGCTTTAGCAACTGCTTCCATACTGTCTTTAATGAGCTTGCTCAGAAGTTACCTTAAAGAGCTTCCTCTCCTGAGGGTACACCCTGTACCTCTCCTTTCCAGAATCCATGCTGTCTATGGTTGCCTGCATGAACTCACCTGCATTCACATATATGAAACCTAAAAGTACAAGGTAGTTAGCAGCACATGAGTCTATCTTCACCAGAAGGGTAGAAGAACCCGTGGATCAATCAGTCCTTCCTTCCTTCTTCCCCCAGGTGGACAATTCTGAGATGTTATTGCAAAAGCTTCTCGATAACTCAGTGTTCATGAAAACATGGATCAACATAAAATTTATTTCATGCAGTACTGGTAGAAGTATAGAATGGGAAACAGTTCACTATTGTCCAATAAAAGTAAATAAGATTATACTTTATAACCCATCATTCCACTCCTGAGTACATAATGCTTGCACATACACCCTAAGCAATGCTTACAAGAATATTCTTAGCAGCATTGTTCTTAAAAGCAATAAATGGAACTAGCTCAAATGGCCTTCCACAGAAGAGTGGACACATATTTACTCATTGTATGAATATACATTGGAATATTATACAACAGAAGAAATGAATGGATAGCAACTACCTGTATCATTATGGAAGAAACTCAGAAAAGGGTCGCAGAAAAATGCGTGCTGTAGAATTACATTCCTATAGCACTAAATGAAGTAAAGCTAAATAGCACATTGTTCTTGTGGGAAAAATACAAAGTAAAAGCAAGGGAAAATTAATATAAAATTTTGTACTGTGGAACCTCTAAGCTGAATAGAGAGGGGAAGATGAAGAAGAGCATACAGGGGCTTTAAGGTGCTGATAATAATTCTATTCTAAATGTGGGTTGGGCACATGAGTGTTCAGTTAATTGTTGTTGCTTATATTTATACACCCTTTGTTATAAGTATACTGTACTTCTATTAAGAACTAATTGGGAAGAAACATGGTTTTAGAATTGGTAATTTGCTCAGAGGCAGAAGCTGCCCAATGTGAACTTGCTTCTTTGGTGTGGAGGAACTCATTTACCATCTATATGGTGATTTGGTATAACAACCTCTGAGGACCTACCTACACCAGGTTGCAATACCCATCCCAACCCCATCCCATGCCCACTGGTGTTTTCACAAAGTTAGAACACTGTGCACGAACCCAGTGGAAACTGAAAAAAAAAAAATTTCTTCAGCTGAGAAATTACCCGCCACTGTCCAAGCTATGTGAGAGCTGGTGACAGCTCCCTCCTGAACAAGTGTGAAGCCTTGTACATCTTGTAAAAATCCATGGCAGCTACTGCTTCTTCTCAGATGATTTCTCAGTATTCTACCTCTCCACTTTTCACTGTGGGCTCTCTAGATACCATCTCATTCCCTCAGTCCCATCTGGTTGCCATAGGACTGGATTTTACTTCCTGGTCTGCACCTTAGGGTTGAAAATCTGTTGATGTGTTTTCCCGGGTTTCTCCCCAGGATGCAGTCCCTTACATGTCTTGAATTAGCTGCATTCATTGCACTGCTCATGAAGAAGTAATGCTCTGGCCCAATGCCAGAGCTCTCTCATACTTCTTTTCCACGTTTTTCATGAGGGAGGAAGGGTTATAAGCACCTGCTTTAGCTTAGGTGTTTTAACTACATATTTACAGAATATTTATGAAGCTAAAAACAAATAACCTGGATGGAACTAAGTACAAACATTGGCTCACTGCAGTAGCCAAAGCAAGAAAGTCTATGTTTTAACTATAAAGAATATTTCTAAGGTATGTACCTATGAGTGGAATTATTGGATAAATCAAAAGCAAGAAAATCATGTTAAATGCAAGACATTATACAGGTTGAGTATCCCTTAATCAAAATGCTTGGGATCAAAAACGTTTCAGATTTCAGATTTTCGGGGGCTTTAGAAGAGTTGCATTATACTTTAATGATCATCTCAAATCCAAAAATACAAAATCTGAAATGTTCCAGTGAGCATTTTCTTTGAGCACCTTTTCGGGGCTGTTCAAAAGTTTTGGATTTTGAAGCATTACAAATTTCAAATTTTCAGATTTGGGATGTTCAATCTATAATTCTTTTTTATAAAATCATTGTTTCTCTAAGTCTGTATCTTCTTCCATTTGCAAATAAAGTGATACTAAATAATCTTTTGTAAAGATAGCTAGATTTACATTCAATCTAACAACACGTCCTAAAATCAGATTTAATGTGTACGACCTTTTTCAGTAGGTTGAGATGTAAACACGGTCACATCTCTTTCATTTTTCTAATGCATTGTTTAAAACCTCACATATCTTTATTAGCAGAACATCCAGTTTCTTCTTTTTAAGCCCTTTAGCTTGCAATAAGCAAAACGATAATTTACTTGATCCAAATAAATCCGTTTTCCTCCCAAAAGTTATCCATATAGAGGGCTAGAAAGTCCTGTTCTAATGCCATTGTGTTGTTGCCATAGGGATTCTAGTTTAACTCTGGTTCTCTAAAGTCTGATGGTTGCCTGACCCAGGCCTTTGGTGATTTGGACCCTTCATGGGACACAGGGGTACCCTGGCAAGGGCTCCAACTTTATCTTTGGGGTGTGTGTGTGTTTGTGTGTATGTGTGTTTGTTTAATGTCACACTCAAACATTCTTAACCCTCGTTCTTCAACATAAAATAAGACTTTCTCAGAGTATGAGCATCAATTGACCAATCATGTGATACAGGCTCAACAGACTTCCTTTGAATAAAGGTCCACGGATAGAAGTTCCCTAATATCTTTCATGAATCAACTATTATCCTGTTTGTTCATTTGTTTATTTGATTTTTAAGAAGACAGAAAATTTAGATCATTTGGAGTTATTCTGGATTTGGGCTGCATCTAGATTTTTGTCCAGTTATTTCCAAAGCTCTACCATTTATTTTTCCACAGTTAATTTAACAATTACTAGAACATGTGCAATATCACAACGCGGTATCACAACAAACACAAACCCTTCCTGCTAAATATCTCCATACGTGAGTGGGCCAACAATAATGTGGTCTACTAGCCATGCGTCTTGCATGAGTATGTCTTGGCTTGCTTTACAGACAGAGTGCAGAATATTAAGTTGGTGCGTTGGATAAGTAGAAACAGATTCCTTACATGAGATCATGATACATCAAAATGATATATAAAGTATTATAGTACAAAAGAAATCTGAACTAGGAAACAATAGTGTACTGACATCTATTATCTCTCACTTGAGACACATCCATTCATCTCTGGTTAATATACAGATTAAGCATCCTTAATCCAAAAATCTTAAATTGAAAATGCATGAAATCTGAGTCTTTTTGAGCAGCAACATGTGACCAGAAGTGGCAAATTCTACTCCTGATATCATGTGACAGGTGACAGTCAAAAAGTAGTCAAAACTTTGTTTCATGCACAAGATTATTTAAAAACACTGTACAAAATTACCTTCAGGCTATGGGTGGAAGAGATATATATATAAAACATGAATGAATTTCATGTTTAGACTTGGGTCTCATCCTCAAGATATCTGATTATGTATATGTGAATATTCCAAAATCTAAAAAACAATCCAAAATCCCAAACACTTCTGGTCCTAAGCACTTTGGAT
This sequence comes from Hylobates moloch, assembly GCF_009828535.3. NCBI lineage: Eukaryota > Metazoa > Chordata > Mammalia > Primates > Hylobatidae > Hylobates > Hylobates moloch. The sequence goes on along the minus strand of NW_026652282.1, from coordinate 31,081,795 downwards.
AAAAGATATTAAAACTGTAGTAGTCTTACAGATTTTTTCTTTGTATGTGTATTCAGATCATGCTTTACATAAAATTAACTTGGCGTGTGTTTTTTGTAAATACTGCTTAGTCTAAAAGACTCAGTCTCAAGGTGGAAAGGCAATTAGCAATACCAAGGGGAAAAGGGGGAGTGATGGGAGTCAGTCCTGAGCTAGTCTACTATAGTTGTAGGAATAAAACAAAAGGTAATTAGCAGTGCTTGTCAGTCCTTGTTCCCTCTGTATAACATAGCTTTTGTGTTTTATCAATTTTGGTTGACATAAGATTAAAATTTCAGCTTTACTACTTAATTATGTGGCCTTAGGGAAGTAACTCAAACTTTGTGCGATTTGGTTCCCTAACCTGAAAAGAAGGGCTAGCGTCTAGTGTACTTGTGCTCGTTTAATAAATATAAGCACATGTGTAGAACACCTAGAAAATGATGGCACATAGTAGGCATTCAGTAAGTTATAAAAAATGATATTAGTAAAATAACGTGCAGTAAAATCTTATTAGGAGCTATTTAGATCTCACATGATGTTATTAATACACACCTGTGATAAGATTTAAATCTCTGACAGTTCTTGACCAGCCATCTGAGTGATGTTCATACCGTCCCCTCTCCTTTTCAACCTCCTGGCCAAGTTTGGCAGCACGTTGTAACTGGGTGTCTTAACGGAAGTCCCCTTTCCTCAGATTTAAGTGAGGTGCCAAATAGAACAGATACCAAGACACCAGAGTGTCTTGATAAAGGTGAAACAGACCCCCTTTTTCCAACTGCTGAATTTACAAGCGAAACAAAGTGGGACCAATTTCATATTTATTGAACCCCTCAGCCTGATCAAAGACATAAAAATATCCCTAGAAGGGAAGCAGCACCCCTTAAAGAAAGGCTCAGCTTTATATGTCTGACCTGGATCAGGCCTGAGCTACAAAGAAGATTTAATGCTAAATCAAGTTTGAAGTTTTGATTAATGTATTGCAGCTAGCTATTCTAATCACTGGATTGAGATTGTATTTGCAAACTAAAGTGATCATGGGACTCTATTACCTGAGAGTGAACAGAACCCATGAGCTCTGTAAGAGATTTCAACTAGGAGTGAAGAAAAATTAGCCCATACTAAAAATGTTTAAAGTGACCTTGAGAGAGAATGAAAAATAAAGTTGCCTTTTGAATCAGGGTTTTTTTTTTTTTCCAAACAGACTGATTACCTAAAAATTGTGGAATCATTTCCAACTCTTCACTCTTTAGCATTCACATATCTTGATTGTTTCCAAACAGGCTTTGCATTTTTTCCTATGCAATGCTTTTCCTAATGTCTCATTCTTATAGAATCACTACCAAATCAATTATTCAGTGTTCAGTGAACTCTGCTCAATCTGGACTAACTTCTCTACTTCTGGTCTCTTTGCATTTACAGCATCATTAATGATCACCACCAAAAGTACTCTCTTTTATGCACATATTCTACTTCTATCTTACATTATCCTTATTCTTCCCAGAAAGGATGATGATAAGGCAAGAAATACCTTCCAAGACTAAATAGTGCAGCATTAATGCGTATGATGAGAAACTTGGGCATGGCCAGAAAAACATTTGGAAGTGTGAAGGCAAAATGGAGTGAGGACAAAGCCATTTAAATGCTTGGCTTCAACGGTAAAGAAGTTTGAGAGGAGAGATCAAGGACAGAGCGAACATTTTGCACTGCAGATTTAGCAATCCTATGTTGCAAATTTGGCAAGACATGCCTGATTTTTAATATTTTGTCTAGTTGTTCCTTCGGAACACCTTGTCTAGTTTGTCACACCTTGTGTCCCAAATTTGTGTTTGATAAACATACTGGTTGGCATGGATCTGACTTGGTAATGGCAAAACAAGCACTATATTCAGTAAAATGGCAGTAGAAATATTATCCCCAAATATGCAGATAGTTTTTAGTTTGGTGAAATGTGACTATACTTCAGAGAAAGTTGGTTCTACATCTTTCCTGGAGCAACACAAGAATATTCACAAGGATGGGATGTCACAAAATAATACAGTATGGTCTGTGTGTATGGAGTGTGTGTGTGTGTGTAGATATATATATACACACACATGTGTGTGCCTGTGAATGTGTGTGTGTTTTCACACAATTTGATTTACTGCTTTCTTATTCCAAAAAAATGTGGATCATGCGAGAGACTAAATACAATAAGAGCAGGAAAAGAAATAAAAAGTAGTAAGATTTTTTAAATGGAAAAATTGTAAATTTGTATACGTACTTTAGGAATGCCTTTTGATTGTTTTTATCTCTTTCTGTCTCTGTTTCTCTCATTTTGGATTTGGAAAATGGTAGTAAACATTGAAAACTATCAGGAAAATACCATAAATGTAAAATGATATCATAAATGAATATAGAATTAAGCATGGAATAACTAAAACTATTTTGCAGCAAGTCCATAATTATAACCATATCCTTAAAATAATCACCATTTTGTTTTTGATGACTTTAAAGCAAAACTTTAATGTATTTATTTTCATTTACATTATTTGATCCTGCATTCAGAAACTTGAGCAAATAATGAAAACCAGATTTGTTTTTTTCTCTTAAGAGGAAGCCTGTTTCTAAGAAAGAAACATATTCCAGGGAAGGCATGAGCAATGCACATCAGTTCAGTCACTGAGAAACTAATGTTTTAAAAAATAAGAAGACTGAAGGCATGCATGCACACACACACACACACACACACACACACATTATGTGCTCCCCTTCCTGAGAGCACTCAGAGTATTAAAATGCATGACCAAAGGAATGCCCAGAGATTGAAATGAAAGTGACAGTGAATTGATAAAAACATTCAAAACCTTATGAGAAAAATTGTAATTGGCATTGAATAGAATATATTGGAAAAATGTATTTCTCTGAATATATTTAGGAATCTGCTTTATCTGTCTAGCTTTATCAAAATTGGTGATATCTTGTCAAGAAGTAATAAATGGTTATCAGGTATCACAGCTTTAGTTAGTTCACTGTGGGGCAATGGTGTCAAAACACAGAATGATGGGGTCAATCATCCTGACTCAATGTCAGCCATAAAAAGTTGATCCCTACGAAGGTAACTAGCCTGTCCTTTAGTCTTAATTATCAACTCTAGTAATAATGTTTTATTTCTCTTCTATTTTTTCTCCTAACCTATCAACCATTCATATATAATTGAACTTTTCTAATTCTATTTAAAGTAAATTTTACTTGGCTTCCACTTTAATTTTCTCGCCATCATTATAAAAACCCTATATCCACTATCTCTCTACATCATGTCACCCACATCCATTTTTTCCAAATGCCATCTCTAACTTGCTTTGGCTTCCATAAGTGGCTTCTATTCACAGCACCGTTCATGGGCACACCATTTTTTGTTTGTCAATTAAGAAGACTATTCTGAAATCTGACAACTGGGTTGGCTAAAGATAAGGAATTTAAAAGGAGCTCAGAGAGCAAATGTCAACGTGGCCACAGTTTGAAACCACAATGCAACTTCATCCTCTTACTTTAACTAGAGATACCATTTCCAAGTCTGTGACCCTTCCTATTTGATAGTTTTTATCAGTGGGGATTAGCAGCTTTTTTGTACTTTGTTTCAGGATGTTCTTTCAGACGACTTGGATAAATGAACTTTTGCTTTTTACTTCTAAATTTCTAGTAGTTTATTTATGCATTGTGAAGCTGTATGAATGTCACAAACTGAATTCACAAGAAGAAGCCATATGTCACTCTTTTTATTCCTCTGTCTTAAAAGTTGGTGCTTTAGGTGTACCTAGAGAGACATCCTCATTTATCTTTATCAGCCAATTAATACATTGTCAGAATCATGGGTTGCACTGAGAATCACAGCCCCCAGTAGTGGGAGCATAACAAAACAAGGTGGTTTAGAACAATTGAGTGAAGAATACACTTATGTCAGCTAATACAAAGCTGACTCATCATTGTCAACGGGACCAAAATCAGTGACAAATAGAGCCTGCTGAGAAGTGGACATGAAAGAAACACCATTCACCTGGTCACTGCATAATGTGTTGAAAGGTAGGGTATAAAATAGTGAATTTTTATTCTCTTAACTTTGATACAGCTACTGGGGTAGATGTTGAGCCCTGAGAGACTTGAGAAGATGATGTGGATCAGCACTTTTCAATCTTTAACCTGTACAAGAGTCACTAGGAATCCCGTTTAAACTACAGATTTTGATTCAGTAGGTCTGAATTTCTGGTGGGGCCAGAAATCTGCATTTCCATCAAACCTCCAGGTGATGCCAGTATGATGGCATATGCACTTCATGTAGCAAGAGTTTAGAGCGATACGGATGGAAACTACTGAATGAGCACTGGGGAGAGAAAGGAGGAGAAGGCTGACAGAGAAGAGGGCGCAGATGTGGGTTCTTTTTTTTTGTCCTTGGGATATTATGAGAATGATTTTTCCATTTCATCCATGTTCCTACAAAGGACAGAATCATCATTTTATGGTGATAGTTCATTTTCTTAATCCAGTCTATTGTTGTTGGACATTTGGGTTGGTTCCAAGTCTTTGCTATTGTGAATAGTGCCGCAATAAACATACGTGTGCATGTGTCTTTATAGCAGCATGATTTATAGTCCTTTGGGTATATACCCAGTAATGGGATGGCTGGGTCAAATGGTATTTCTAGTTCTAGATCCCTGAGGAATCGCCACACTGACTTCCACAATGGTTGAACTAGTTTACAGTCCCACCAACAGTGTAAAAGTGTTCCTATTTCTCCACATCCTTTCCAGCACCTGTTGTTTCCTGATTTTTTAATGATGGCCATTCTAACTGGTGTGACATGGTATCTCACTGTGGTTTTGATTTGCATTTCTCTGATGGCCAGTGATGATGAGCATTTCTTCATGTGTTTTCTGGCTGCATAAATGTCTTCTTTTGAGAAGTGTCTGTTCATGTCCTTTGCCCACTTTTTGATGGGGTTGTTTGTTTTTTTCTTGTAAATTTGTTTGAGTTCATTGTAGATTCTGGATATTAGCCCTTTGTCAGATGAGTAGGTTGCAAAAATTTTCTCCCATTCTGTAGGTTGCCTGTTCACTCTGATGGTAGTTTCTTTTGCTGTGCAGAAGCTCTTTAGTTTAATGAGATCCCATTTGTCAATTTTGGCTTTTGTTGCCATTGCTTTTGGTGTTTTAGACATGAACTCCTTGCCCACGCCTATGGCCTGAATGGTATTGCCTAGGTTTTCTTGTAGGATTTTAATGGTTTTAGGTCTAACATTTAAGTCTTTAATCCATCTTGAATTAATTTTTGTATAAGGTGTAAGGAAGGGATCCAGTTTCAGCTTTCTACATATGGCTAGCCAGTTTTCCCAGCACCATTTATTAAATAGGGAATCCTTTCCCCATTTCTTGTTTTTGTCAGGTTTGTCAAAGATCAGATAGTTGTAGCTATGCGGCATCATTTCTGAGGGCTCTGTTCTGTTCCATTGATCTATGTCTCTGTTGTGGTACCAGTACCATGCTGTTTTGGTTACTGTAGCCTTGTAGTATAGTTTGAAGTCAGGTAGCGTGATGCCTCCAGCTTTGTTCTTTTGGCTTAGGATTGACTTGGCAATGCGGGCTCTTTTTTGGTTCCATATGAACTTTAAAGTAGTTTTTTCCAATTCTGTGAAGAAAGTCATTGGTAGCTTGATGGGGATGGCATTGAATCTATAAATTACTTTGGGCAGTATGGCCATTTTCACGATATTGATTCTTCCAACCCATGAGCATGGAATGTTCTTCCATTTGTTTGTATCCTCTTTGATTTCATTGAGCAGTGGTTTGTAGTTCTCCTTGAAGAGGTCCTTCACATCCCTTGTAAGTTGGATTCCTAGGTATTTTATTCTCTTTGAAGCAATTGTGAATGGGAGTTCACTCATGATTTGGCTCTCTGTTTGTCTGTGATTGGTGTACAAGAATGCTTGTGATTTTTGTACATTGATTTTGTATCCTGAGACTTTGCTGAAGTTGCTAATCAGCTTAAGGAGATTTTGGGCTGAGACAATGGGATTTTCTAGATATACAATCAAAAGAGATGTGGGTTCTGATGAGCCAAGCAAGATATGGAAGTCTTTCCTCTTCACTGTGTAGCACCCCTTTCTTATGACTTCTCAAGCAGTCAGAAAAGTCTTGTATTAACTCAAAACTAAATAGTGCCATTTGATTTGTTTTTTTCCAGAAATTGGTAAAGGGGCTGGCATTTGCACCTAGGTTTTCAAGGGGAAGAATTCAGTGTAAGATGCAGAACCAAATACAGAGAACAGAAGAAGCAAGAACTTTGGAAAGGACTTTGTACTCTGAAGGATCATGAAATTGGAGATTTGAGCAAAGTTTACCTAAATCTCCCAGGGACCAAGAGGCCCTCGTTGACACCTGGATTATAATAATGTAATAATCATGGTTCGTGCATACCTTATGCCAGACATTACACCTTATGTAAATTACCACATTAATCTTCACAACAACCCAGTGCTGCATCATATCATTTTATAAAGGAGGGAACTGAGATTCATGGCGTGCTCAAAGCCACACAGTCAGTAGGTTCCAAAGTGAGTATTTTAACCTTGGTCTTGATGAATTTAAAGAGATTCTTATTCTTATTTACCAAAGATAAGAAAGCTTGAAAGGAGAGGGGGAAAAGTGTGAAACATGTAGACTAGAGAAAAGTTGAAAAGAAAATGATTCAGAAATGACATAAGCACAGATCTTCATATTGTTCTAATATTTTTCCACCTATGTTTGTTTGGACTGAATCAACCGACATTTTGAATTTTGACAGACTGTAGACATACCATGCAGTAATACTCACTTTACAGACTAACATTAAAAGGTGAACTCTGAAGGTGAGAGCTACACTGAAAAAAAATTCCTAAGAGAATCTTTATTCCACTATCCTCAATCCCCTGGTACTGCTGACATTTAAGACCAGCTTTTGGAAACTCAAGAGAAATAGCTTAGCTGCATTCTTCTAAGTTGGAATGTGAGTATAAACTGTTGTAGGTATTCTTTCTACTAAATGCTTTTTAATTTCAGCTTTTCCTTTAGTTGACACTGAGCCATCACTATACTTTAGATGTATGATTTGGGGTCACTTTTGGTCCCATTGTACATGTGAGTCCTTCAGACCACAAAAGAGAGGAGGTACCCATACTTCCTATGAAGGAGAATTTTCTGACACTACAGATATAGTGCCCATCAGGAGAACATTGGGGAAGGGCTCCCAGCTACAACAGTTTTGAGAGTTTCTATATTATAAAAAATAAGCACATGGCAGCGAATACAACAGTTGCTGGTCATCTTGTCAATCAACATCTATTGCTAACGTGGGAAACTGAGAAAACAGGACTCAAATTCAGGAAGGGGGTGTCTAAGCTGGAAATTCTTAGACTTTTTCCATCTATCTGCAAGCATCTTCATTCAAAGGCACAAGGGCAAAACATCTCTATGAAGACTGTCTATGAAAATTCACCAAGAAGTCCATAAAGATGGATTTGACTAAAATTTAAAGTCACAGATAAAGCTTAGCTAGCCAGCTCCAAGAAGAGCAGTGGGGGAGGGCAAATAACTTCCTGATGCCTTCTTTCTCTACTCTGACCTCTTGATCTGTGTCTCAGTCAACACCTAAGTCATGATTCTACACTTAGCCCTCCAAGCTCCAGCAAGAATAAGCTAAGCCTGCTCATTCTACCAATGTTTAAGCTATTCAGGGTAACTATTTCTGAGGCTATGGTGTTCCATTTTCCATTTAGTTCCCAAGCACAGGACACTCCAAAACAGATATAGAAATGATGTATCATGATGATGATGTCCAAGGATAACGAAAATTCCACCATGATGAGAGTAAGTTGGTAGGCATGCACTTGCTTCAGGGTAACCAGAAAGTTCAAATTGTAGCTGTAAAAACAAGGAGACAGAAAGATTAAAACTGCAGTAATGATGTGCTTGATATACATACACCTGGTCATTTGTTCTCATAGCTTTAAATGAATAAAAACACAATATAAGTGTGGAGGAAGAGTTGTGCCTATATGTAACCATTGTTAAGGAAATGAATGCTTGACAAGGAAATGGAAGAGGCATTTAGAATTGGCCCCAATGAGAATAGTCTAAGTTTCCCATATTCCTACCTCCTGGTCATCTGACGCACACTTCTTTCATTACAATGAACGTATTTATATTAAAACTAATCATCCTTTCCCTCACATGTCTTTTAGTGTTTCCAATTCCATGATTTCTTTTCTTTTTTTGTGGACAACTACATTATTATGGTCATAGATCCTACTGTGAAACATCAATTAATTTGAAATCAAAACAGCATCTAATGTGGATAGTAAATTGTGTGATATTATTGACTGAAATCTAACGAATTCAACATTACAGTACATTTTTAAAATAGAAAAGACATTAGAAAATGATAAAATTTTGATTTTTAGATGCAGGATTATTAATTTTTATAAATGTTATTTTTTAAATAGAAGCAGAAACAGCAACTATCAATCACCATCATTTATGATAATTTTAAGCCAAAAATTTGCAACAATGCAACAAGAAATCCCAGAAATGAAACAGAATGCACCAGAATCTGGAGCCCTCTTGATTGACCTCATTAATTACCATAAATATCAGGTAGGCCTCATTATATTATGGTTTCACTCAAATCACAATCTTTCTGGAGTGGACTTCAAGAATAAAAGTATAGTAAAGAGAGTAAACCTCTGAAGTGCTCCTTTCCATTTCTTATTCTTAAAGTATCTTGTTGACCTTATTACTTGTTCCACTGGACAAGCAATGGGTACAATGGTGTTACCTTATTCACAGTTTTGCTTTCCTCGGTTTCAGTTACCCAAGGTCAACCACGATCTGAAAATACATTAGTACAGTACAATAAGTTATTTTTAGAGGGGAAGAGATACTACATTCACATAACTTTCATTACAGTATATTGTTATAATTGTTCTATTTTATCGTTAGTTGTTACCAATCTCTTATTGTGCCTAATTTATAAATAAAACTCTATCTGAGGTGTGTATGTATAGAAGAAACACTATATATATGGTTAGGTACTATCTGTGGTCTCAGACATCCACTGGGGTTCTTGAAACATATCCCTGAAGATAATGGGAGGACTACTATATTTCTAATTTTTCAATGAATATTTAATTTTTTTTTCTATCAAGGAATCTGTTTGTCCCTCCATTCAACTTCTTCTCTCTGAGAGCAAAGAGGTCTAACCAGTGCATGTCTGGATGTGATCCCAGTGCTGAAATCTACAGTGTATGAACAACTTTCCAGGATCTGGGAGGAGAAGCACAACTGAAAGAGCCCAACCTGGTGGCCCTGTACCCAATGGACAGAGCCTACTCTATATGGATGGAAGTCGGAAAAACTGGAGGATACCTTCCCACTGCCCATCTAAAAAATGGGCTTAAGATTGGCAGTGACCAGTGGCTGCTGTGACAGTGACAAATTGGGAACTTGGACAATGTATGAGATTTGCTGGGCTTGAAAACAGTAAATAATTTTTTCCTTCCTAATTGGTTAAGTCCTTAGTGGTTTATCCCACATGACTGAACTTAAGCAGTTGCACATTTCAACTGTTAAAAAAACACAGTTAGTGCACTTGCTGATAGGCTATAAGCTAACAGCATGACAGTAAGTCCTCTCTATTTTCTTAAGACCAGTTCAACATCTGAAATGTGTTCCCCACATCTCTTCCACACCTTCTACCTCCAGCTATGACACCTTCCACTTCCCTGATGAACTTTCCAATTTCTTCCATTTGACCTCGACCTCTCACATTACTGACCTGTTTCTGTGGCCTCAATGGTTCAAGCTTGGAGATGATCTCATCCTTCATTTCAGGGGTCAGAGAGAGACAACTTCCTGCCTTTCCCTGGCTACACAACTCATACACCCAGTTTTCATGGAGCTCCTGTACTGTGTGACTCTAGTTGTAGCCTTTGCCCCATGAGGTCCCAGGACAGGGATGATCATGGTGATATGGTGCCTCAGCTAGCCTCAGGTAAAGGAGGTGGCTTCTGGCCTTTGTGTGATGTGATAGTGCAGGGCCAACAAAGCCATCCCTTTTAAGAGATCTTAAATCTCCTTGTCTAGGGACTTGAATTTTCTTCACAGTTCAATCTCATTTCTCAAATTTGGGTCTATTTTAATTTTTGTTTCTGCCACACACACACACACACATACACACACACACACACACATATATATATTCACATATATGATACATACATAAGATATATACATAAATCTTAACTGTCACTTCCCACCCCAACTACCACGCACTTCCAGTCAGATACTTTTTGGCGGGTAGGTTTTCATTTAATGTTTGCTAATTTTGGAATCTCCCATTCTACTTTTCCCATTTTTAGGGTAAATACAAGTCTATCATCTTTTTTTTTTTCTTTTGAGACAGAGTCTTGCTCTGTTGTCCAGGCCAGAGTGCAATGGTGCAATCTTGGCTCACCGCCACCTCTGCCTCCCGAGTTCACGGGATTCTCCTGCCTCAGCCTCCCCAGTAGCTGGGATTACAGGCATGCGCGACCACGCCCAGTTAATTTTTGTGTTTTCAGTAGAGACGGAGTTTCGCCCTGTTGGCCAGGCTGGTCTCGAACTCCTGACCTCAGGTGATCCACCCGCCTCATCCTCCCAAAGTGCTGGGATTACAGGCATGAGCCACTGAGCCAGGCCTAGTCTACTGTCTTTTATATGAAACTTTTGGGGCCAGCTATGTTGGGCAATTCATGATTTTTCAGATATTTGAAGAATACTATGGTGCATACACTATAAATTTTACAACAGCATCTCTGCCTACATATTTCTTCACACTTAATGGGATAAATTGAAACCATAGATAGCCTCACATCAGTTTGAAATATGTTTTCCCACTGTTGGGGATCAGAAAGCTCTAATCTGAGAAATAGATGCCCCTATATTAGCTAATATGAACCCTATGGTTAAGGAAACAAAATGACTTATGGGTCTAGGGTTCAGGGCCTAGCTAGCATGGCAAATTTCCAGATTCCTACTGTTCTGAACTTCCAAACAATAGGAACTATCAGATTCCTACTAACTCTAAGTTACAACCCAGACCACTGCAACTCTGATTGGACATAGTATGGGTCTTATAAACATTCTTTTCTGATAAGCAATTACAGACCTTAAGCAAGTTTCAGCCAGCTTATAGAGGCTGCATAGAAACTGTCTTTGTGTCATATAGTTCACCTTTTGATGTAAAGAGCCAAATTCCACCTCATTTTAGTGCTAAGACCCTGCCCCAAAGTGAACATGGGATGTTACATATATGTTTACCTATTGTGCATGTGTTCTTCTCCTCTGATAAATATGTATAGCTTTTCTCCCAAACTTGCTGAATATATATGATTATATTTTGTAATATGGACCCCGTGAGGGATAAAACCCAACCTGTCCTTCCCCTATTCAAAGAGGGAGCACCTTCGGCTCCTGCCAGAGACCTTCTCTTCCCAGTTTGAAAACTAATATCGACAATAAAACTCTTCTTTCTAGTATTTAGCCATCCTGGTGGTCTTTTGGATGATAAAAAAAAAAAAAAACCCAAATATGGTGCTTTGACATACTGAACTCAAGAATCAGCCTCAAGGTCTCTCTCTGACTTTTCCCTGCCTCTCTGTCTCTCTGACTCTCTTTGTTTCCTGAAGCACCAGGAGGAATTCCCTCTGGAATTTCCTTATATAACTAAGAAAACTCCTTTCCAAAAAAATGCAGTTATCTTAAGACCCCTTCCCTTGAAATCTCATCAAATAACCAGGAAAGATTAACCACCCAGAAGAGACTGGGAGTTCTCACCATGTCAGGACCAACTTTTCATCTATTCTTTCCAGGACAGTTCAGAAATTACCTGGGATGCTCAATATGCATAGCAAGACAACCTTTGTTCACAGTGACATTCTGCCCCTCACCTTACTGCCACCTTCCCCAGAGCTCAGAAAAACTTTGTTTCAGGCCATTGTTCTTTGGGCCCAGTTTCCCCTGGCAATCATTTACTCCTACACCCCCCATCTCTGTTTCAGTGAAGAAGGGTATATAAGCATCTGGACCTCATTGTGTTATTGGATAATCACACTCCTGTGATTTTTTTCCCTGTGCACATAAAATAAGTTTTATATGCATTTTTTTCTCCAATTAATCTGCCTTTTCTCAGTTCATTTTCAGTGAACCTTCAGCAGGTGGAGAGGAAGTGTCCCTGTGCCCTTGAGTTTGCTACAAATATATGAAAAGAAAAAAAATACTTTTGAGAGTTTGTTGTATTTTGAAATTGAGGGTTAGGATTGGTTGATGGGCCTATGTTGTGCAAAATTCTATAAATTATTAATAGAGGAATAGAGTTTTTTAAGGAAAGTTTGGTTTTTTGTTAAAAATGGTTTACTTTTCTAGTTTTGGAGAGAGCATAGAGACAATTTTTTTAGGTAGTATAAAGAAGGATGGAGTAACTCAAGTAAGCAGTTGAGAACAAGCTAGAAAAAATTAAGCAAAAATGTGGGTGGAGGTGGGGGTTGGGGTAGGGGTAGAGGGGAAAGAAAGCTTGCATTGAAGAGAATAAAGAAAACTATTGGCTAATTGGAAAATAAACTTATTAAAATAAACTTATTAAAAAGATGATAGAAGTTGGAGGCAAAATAAAGATTTCTTTATATCTTTGAGAGCATACTCAAGACATTTTCTTATTACTTTTGAATACACATTATAAATCTAGATAAAAGAACAGTCATACAATCCTGGTCACCTATTAATTGTCCCGATTTGTAAATTTTTCAGTGTTCCCTAATTTTTTAAGGACAATATGCACTTAGGCTTCTTTTTAGTTGAGAAGCCAAGAAGCCCTTTGGGATTTGGAGGTTTGTGAGCTCTGGATGCTCCAAGCAGTCTTTGTTAAGGGTCCTGCAATAATTAGCATGGTAATGATTGAGAGGAGGGAGAAAAGTTCCCACAATTGTAAATATAAGAAAAGTCAGGGCGTTTATTTTACACTAGGCTCGTTCTCATTTGACACTAACTCGATTGTTTCTTACGCCCAAAATGTTGCTGCAGTCAACATGTGTTCAACCTATGGAAAGATGTGGTTGCAGGAAAATAATTTTTATCAACCAAAAGTATGAAATCTTGCAACATTGAGGATTGTGTTTCATAAAAGAGAGAACATGTTTCTTGCATTCTTCAGCTCTTAACCACTGTTTTGGGAGTCTCACCAAGTTTTTGGGATGACTAAAGATGTGGAAACATCGCCCCTCCTCATTAATGTATTCAATAAATTATTTATTTTATAGAAAAGATGGAGATGAGTCAAAGAGCTACAAGAGACAGATAACCCACCAATCACATGCTAAACCAGGCAATTACAAAATTTCAATTTCAAATTCAAGAGGTGTTTAGTCCTTACATAAGGGGGAAAATATGGTGCATCTACTTAAGAACAGGACGATGTCCTATTGTGCTGAATCCTTAGCCCTTAGATGCTCAACAAATATTTGTAGATTGCTTAGTTTACCATTCAGGAAATATACACATCACTTTTCCTATTGCAGGTCCTGGGCTAGATCTTGCTAAGGACAAGGACATCTTAATACCCAGGAGGGGAATTAGCTCCAGCTTGGCATAATGCAAAGCGGAATTAATAAAGGTTTTAGCCAACACCCAAAGGGCAGACCAGTGGAGATGGAAATAAGATTTACTTCATATTTTGCAGGAGCTCTCATTTCCTTTTTAGCGCCTGCGTTTTCAGAGCAAATGCCCTTCACAGGGGGGCGCAAAAGCAGGTGAGCCCAGAGAACAGAAGTGGCAGCAGGCTAGCGGAGAAGTGAGGAAATAGGGAAAACCGGGGGACTCCTGGGCCCGTCCTGGTTTTGAAAAGAGGGCAAAATGCATTTAGTCACTTTTCTCCTCCGTCCTCCAAATCCCTCAGGATGTGAAATTGTCCAGGGAGGGGCGTGTTACATCACTGAGACAGAGGACCTGTCCTTACTCCAAGAGGCACAGCTTAGGAAACCTAGGAATCCACTTCTGGCGCCTTCTAGAAAACGGCCCACTCCTGCTCCCTAAGAAAAGGAAACCCACGTGACTGGGCGAAGGGGGAGAGCCCGGCGACCTGGAGCCAGCGAGACTGGGGGCCAGGCGGGGGCCGGGCGGGGTCCGGGCGGGGGGCCCGGCGGGGGGCCCGGCGGGGGGCCGGGCGGGGGCCGGGCTGGGCGCGGGACTGCTTCAAGGAACTGCCGCGCGCTGCGAATCGGGGGCGCGGGTTGGCACTGGGCTCCGCCCGCTGGCCAGAGGCGGGGTAGGGGCGGGACAGGCGCGAGCCTCCAGCACTGGGAACTGGAGCCGAAGCCACCAAGTGCTGGCCCTCCGCCCCTCCCCGTTCGGCACCGCCTCCCGCAGCTCGGGGAGGGGCCGGGGCGGAGCGAGCCCGGCCAAGCCGGGCGGAGCGGGCGCGGGCGCTGGCAGAGCGCGGCGCGGGGCCGGCGGCGAAGGTCCGAGGTGGAATCGACGTCGCTGAGGCTGCCGACGACCCACACCCGGCCGGCCGCCTCCGCGGACCCACTTTGGCCGCGCGGCAGGGGGCGCGCAGAGCCCCGAGGGAGCGAGTCCCAGCGCGTGGCAGTTCGGCGGCTTCCCCTCTCGGGAGGTCCGGCTCCCGGCTCTCCGGACCCGCCTGGCGTCCTCGCCTGCGGCGGGGCGGACGACAGCGGCGCCCAGGAATGGCTTCGGCAAGCAGCGGCATGGAGGAGGTGCGCGTGTCGGTGCTGACCCCCTTGAAGCTGGTCGGGCTGGTGTGCATCTTCCTGGCGCTGTGTCTGGACCTGGGGGCGGTGCTGAGCCCGGCCTGGGTCACAGCTGACCACCAGTACTACCTGTCGTTGTGGGAGTCTTGCCGGAAACCCGCCAGCTTGGACATCTGGCACTGCGAGTCCACGCTCAGCAGCGGTGAGGGCCTGGCGCGCCGCGACCCCTGCCTCCCGCCCCGGAATGCCCCGCGCCCCACTGCCAGGACAGTCACCGCCTGTCCCCACCTCCCCGCATCCCCTGCCCTGGCCCGTCCCACCCCGTCCAGGCCCTTCTCGGATCCTGGGGCTCCAGCCACCTCCCTGGCATCCACCCCTCTTCCCTGCCCATCCCTGGTCGCCAAACCTAAAGCGACAGCCCACGCCCTCTCCCTTCCCCGTGGCCATTCCTCCTGTTCTGGAGTAACACGTACGCTATTTTGGGTATTTGTTATCATTTGAGGCGAGAGCCATGTGGCTGTGTAAAAAAATGAGACGCCTTCCACACCCCCGTTAAAAAAGAAGCAGGCAAAAACTCCCCAACTCCACCGAGATGCTGCGGGGGTTCTCTGTTCGGTCTTCCCCACTCTTTTTCCCTCCTCTCTCGAGGACGAATTTGCCTAGTGTTCACATTTCTGCCGGTTCCACTCCACCTTATCTGCGTTTTCACCAATGTATTTCGGTTTGGATTTTATTTCCTTACGTTTTTGGTGGATGTGAAGAGTTGAGAGAGGGACAGGCTTGTTTTCCTTTCCTTTTTTGGTGACGCCGCCGTTGATTGTGAGTTGCCTTTCTTTCTTTGCCACTCTAAGTAACTCTTCTCTCCTCTAGACCTTTCTTTTCTCCGTGAGCTACTCACAGATGCCTAGAAAGTTGTGCTTTATTCCGCCAGCGCTGAAAGCTGCAAATGGATAAGATGGGGGTGGGGAGTGGAGAATAAGGTAGCTACTGAGGCTACCAGTCCCAGGGGGCTTTACTGCTTTACGCCCTCCCTGACCCTCCAGTTGCCTTCCCCGGCGCCCCAGTTATGCCCTTAGCAGAAATCTGTCAACTTATGATTTCTTGCTACAAACCCCTTCCTTTCTAATTTTGATTCTTCAACTGCTGGTGTCAGCGAAGAGAAAGGGGAATAAAGAGAGAGGACCTGCCGGCGATTTTCTTTCTTTCTCTCTCTTTCTCTCTTTCTCTCTCTCTCTCTCTCTCTCTCACACACACACACACACACACAGACTCACACACACACACACATAGACACCTGAGAAACTCATTAATCATTCCTTCCAGTTTCATGTCTTCTCTGGGACTATTTATAAAGCTTTCCTGGAAACGTTTCAAGTTGTAACAAAGTTGAAATAGCACAAAAAGCCACAAAAATCTGATTTTCTTTTGTCTTTGGTTTCCTGTTATAACACAGGAAAATTTGATTAAGTTTCTTCTGTAAATTTAATTTTGTGTTTAAAAAAGGCTTTTTCTTTGATACTACCTCAAAATTCCCATTGAAGGGTTTCCTCTTTGTTGGTTAATTCCCTGTGGAGGGAACTGGTTGGCAGCAGGAGGTCAACATTTAGGTCCTTCAATTCTTTCAGGGTTGGCTGTTTACAACTAAAGATAAAATAAATCGGCAGAATTTCTTTCTTCGGTAACCAGGGGATCCAAATAAACTTCGGCGAAAATATCTCCTTTCCCCTCTTCAATAATACAATTTATGTAGGAATGACAGCTTCTGCACGACTCCTTAGCAACGTGAATGTTTTGCCCCCTTCTCTCTGTCTCCTGAAATAATAGACCCCTGATTGCATAAAGACTTTTCAGATAGGTTAGAGAAGCCAGTTTCAACTCACATTTGCTTTTCAAGCCAGTACCCTTTTTTCTTGGCCAGGAATGTAGGGAATGGGGAGAAGCCAGCTCGAGTTTGTAGAGCAACATACAGTGTTTGCTAACCTTTTCTTAATTGCCTCCATACCCATTTATCTCAGCTTTTTTTCTCTCTAGTCAAGGAAATATGGAGACGCAAGCCTAATGCAAATATAGCAGTAATAGCACTCTGCAAAGTAAAAATCAGAGGCAGGCCCAGTTTGGGATTTTTCCCTGTTTATTCTACCCCCTTGCTGAAAGTCATAGCCCAGCGTACATTTCTATTTGGGTTTCTGAAAATCAGCTTTCATCTTATCTTGCCTTAAAAAAAATAGTTTTCAGCCCAGATAAAGTAGAATTCATAAGCAAATGGGTAAAAAGTAGAGATGGTTTTGTTAGAGGTTTTCTGGAACAAGTTCTTGACTTTCTGTATGTATAATAGCAGTTCATTTTTTTGCTCTCCACGGTGATGGTGGGACACAGGGCGGGGGTGGAGGAAAGGAAACAAGATATGGAAAATTGCTCTGTGTCCCCACTTTATAAAATGTGCTTTCTTATGTTATATGAATTTGAAGCTTCTGTCCACCAGTGTTTTGAAAGGAAGGGGAATGCCCGAATCAAAACCAGCAGTGCTTTTCTTGTCTGTTCCAAAGGGCAAGCAGCTTTTTTCAGTCTGTTTGCTGTGTGGAGTAGCAGAAAACAGGGAGGGAAATGTCTTCTCTGAAGATTTTGAGAGATCCACATCTTTGTCTTTCAAAATAAATTACCTTGGGAGGAACCACCAAGGCCAATTTTACTGAAGGCCCTTCACCAGGATCTTTACGGCTTAATTAAAAATGTTTGTCTTAATTAGAATTAAAACTGCTGTGAAGAGGCAGGCCTGTATTTACTGAAGGAGCATTTCAGGAATGTTTCTACTCACAATAGTATGCCCTACTTAGACCCAGTTTCTACTGAAACTTTCCCCTAAGCCATTATTTTTAAACTTGCATTTTAATTTTGGTACCAAATGTGCATCGTTTGCTGTTTATAACCTGTTTTATGATTTTAAGCAAAAGTAGAACCATGCCTCTTGTGTTCTGGTGTATTGAAGGTTGCGTCAGCTCTTCTAGTACGAACCAGTAATCCGGTTGTCAGTCAGCCGTAATGCTTTTCTCTGGTGTTCCAATTCAATGTATGGGGGACAGTTGAGGCACTCATCTTAAGTTCTGAGTGTTCCAGAAAGGCATATGAGAAAGCGGCTAATTGACTGTGATTAATGGTGGAAAGAGAAAAAAAATAAAGTGTGCTTGTTAGGAAGTTTAGAATACGCAGTACTCACATGGCTGCCGGCCACAGAATTCTTTCTAAGGGTAGTTTTCCCCAGTACTGTTTCGGGGAACCTTTTAATAAACCTTAAATCTTACACAAATTATAGTAATATTTTAGACTTCTGCTTAGTGACATTTAGTTTGCTAACTTTATTTCTAGGATATAGTTGCTAGGATTTCACAGCAATTACAAGAATCCTTAGTGTAAATAGGATTGGCACAAGTGTATACAGAATGCTGATGCCCTAAATTTGATATCAAATGTGCTGTATAACCTCTAAGGAGACTTTACATTTCTTCTTTAAAATGTATAAATACATAGCTATTTCATATAAAGCAGATTGCTTTTTGGTGTCTGTGTAATTTGTTGACTAAGGAAAAAGCAAGGACATACAGATGGCCAAATGAACACTTTTACTAACTGTTAATTTAGGGATATAACAAATTCATTTTTCCGTTTTTTCATCCACAAAATACTTGATCAAATAGTACCTTTTTCCAGGGATATTGTTAACATCATTCACATACTATCCTAAAAATAGCTGCATTTGTAACGTGAGTCACTGGTAGTTTTGAAATGGCAGTATACCGTATGCTAATAACAGGTGAATATTATCATTTCTAATTGACAAGAAATTCTTTTTAGAGTGCTTTATATGTAGATCTTTTTTTAACTTTAGTATAAAAAGTTACTTTAAAAGGAATTTATGAGAAAGCCTATCTTAGGTATTAAAGATAAATGGAACTGCCTAACCACCTGCAAGTCTTAGCAAATCTGAGATATAGTGATTCTGACTTCAAACATGTTTCATCTGTTCATATTTTGCATTTATTCCTTAATTCGAAAACACAGTTTCATTAGGAAACCTCACAATGTGATTTGCTCCCGGGAAGGTTCAGCTTGTTGCTTGAAATGCGTTGATATTGATGCATTTTTATAAATAGCTCCGCAAGCCTGGAAGTCACTATCGTTATACCCACTTCTGGCTTTCTTGAAAAGAACATAAGAAGAATAAATGCAGTTTTGTTTAACCTAGACATCATAGACGGGTGGATAGTTAAGAATACCAGAGAGCACCCAAACTTTCTCCACTGATAAGCCAGAGAAAACCAAGTATAACTTATTTCAAGATCTTCCTGATGACTTTCTCTTAATGTATTTTAGATTTTCAAGTTCCTTAGATTTACTTTTACAAAGGACATTTTAATTTGTGAACAGATATAATTTCTCTTTTGCTCACATTCATAGAAGGATTATAATCCCCAGAGAGCCACTTAGATCAGTCTTGGCAGCTGAGGGATTTGATGGGTGTGGGAAAAGCCTGGCCTTTCGTAAAACATTTCAAAACAAAACAAAAACAAACAAAAGCATATCTCAAGCAGTAGATTTTACTTGCTGTCGGGAATACATTTCAAGAAATTTCCTGCAAGTTTTTGCTTAATAGTAAGACCACTTGCAGAGACCATAGATATAGTCAGGGCTACTAGACATGTTAGTGAAAGGAATATAGATGCTTCAAAATATGTCTCTGGAATACCTAACCTAAATACCACAGCAGGGAGCTCTCTGAACTACTTCTGGTTCTGAGGGCTACCCCAAAATAACTAACCGAATAAATAAATAAATACCACAACAAACTTCCATGTGAGCTATGCTAAATTGTAATGTAATTCTGTATCAGAGTAGAGTAGTATTTTGGAGAATAAATGAGACATTGGATTCTAACTGACCTGAACTTGGCCACTTACCAATCATGTGACCTTATACAACTTAATGTCCTCAAATGGTTTATCATAAAGATTAAATATATGAAAGCGCCTGTCTGTTAGTGTTATGTTTTTTCCTGGTTATGTATTCAGAAAATCCCAGCGATACTTTTTTCAATAATTGAAGATTTTTCCCCTTTAAGTAGTAAAATCTCTGCATTGCATAATGCATTGCATAATGAAGTACTTTGTTAATTTCAAATTTAAATTTTGATATGCATTACCTAACATTTAACAATGCTCTTGGTAGATCATGATCACAAAACTATTATCCTTTTGTTCAGTCCTATTACAGGCCAGACACCTCAGTTATTCCCAATGTCACAATAAACTTGCAAGGTAGCTAAAGTTATCCCTATATATTATTGAGGAAAGTTTGGATTTATGTTAAGATTACCAAGGTCTCAATTAACCGGTGGTAAAGACAGATTCTTACCAAGAGTATTCCAGTTGCTAATGCTGGGAAACTAACCATAACAAAAGTTAGTCGTGTAAAATAGCCATTTTATTATACTCATGAATTCTGTGGGTCAGGAATTCAGATAGGACATAATGAGGATGGATGTCTGGAGCCCTTGCGGAAGATAACTTGAATGGCTAGGAACCAGGACGTCTGGAACTGTAGGGTCATTTTCCAAATGATTTCGCTCGCAGGTTTGGCACCTTGATGGGGAACGCTGTGAGATACTGGGCAAAGCTGTGACCCTGGAATGCCTACAGGTGGCCTTTCTAGCATTGTGGTCTTAGGATATTGGAATTCTTACAAATTGAGTGGGCCCCACAGGGCAAGAGTCATAAGAGAGCCAGACTCTCTCTGAACTAGGCTGAGAAATCACACATCTCTTCTACCACATTCAGTTGGTTACAAAGGAGCCATATGGCCAGCTTGGATTTAAGGGAAGGAGAACTGAATGCCACCTTTTGATGGAGCAGTGGCAAGGTCACGTTGTAGAAGAGAATGTGGGATAGGAGCTGCTGTTGGGCCATGTTTGGAGCATACAGTCTGACACTGAGTCTAACTGCAAATCTGCATGCTTTATTGCCTTTGAAGTACAACAACAACAAACAGCCAACCAGTTTGTCTTTGCTTTGTAGCTTCTGTACTTAAGAACTTTGAATTGATTATATAAATAATGTCTGACTGGGACAAAACCTTCCCTCAGCCAGCATATGGCTTTAATGACTGGTTACTTGTACTTTGGATATGAGATGGAATGAACTCAAGAACCTAACTTTTCCACAAACAGATAGATACATATAAAACCTTCCAAAATCTTTGGTTTAGTCTCAGACAACCAAGGCTCAAACTGATTATGAATCTGGAATGTAATTTGCTACTTTATGTTGTATGATAAAATTTTATTCTTTTTTTAGGAAGTTATGAATGCATCTGATGATATGCTTGGTACGTGAACACTAAAACATTAAAATTCCAGACAGGAGCCAAGTTTTATAGTGCTAGAGAAGTGTTGGAGTTAGAGTTATTTTTTGTTTGTTTCCTTTTCCTTTGTTTTAATAACATAACTCTTCTCTTGACTACTGCCCATGTATTGAATCATAGAGTTGTAAAGTGTAAAATAGACAAGATTTTTAACATAATCCAGTCTAATCACATTTAATACATGATTAAGGAAAATGAGGAAGGATACAATGTTAAACACTCAGTAGAGAGGGTACATTTTGCCATAGTATTTTTGGAGGGTTGGTTTTTAAAATGTTCTGTAATATTGTAGATAACTGTCACTTGGTGTTTGAAGGATTGTTGAATGATGTCATGTATGGAAACTTGGATGAAGAGGTGAAGGACTGCATGTGAAATAGCTGCCCACTTTTTATAAGATTATTTATCATCCATGATTTGATTTCACATAGAATTAAAGTCTGAAAATAGGATTATATGTGTTGGTAAGTACATTTCAGATGTTTATTACCATCAAATGTACATTTTAACCATGACTAGTGCTTAAAAATAAACACTTCTACTTTAAGTTTCTCCATGATTGGGTACGTTAAAACAACGGCTTGGGGGCCAGGCGCAGTGGCTCACGCCTGTAATCTCAGCACTTTAGGAGGCCGAGGTGGGTGAATCATGAGGTCAGGAGTTCGAGAACAGCCTGACCAACATGGTGAAACCCTGTCTCTACTGAAAATACAAAAAATTGGCTGGGCATGGTTGTGGGCGCCTGTAGTCCCAGCTACTTGGGAGGCTGAGGCAGGAGAATCGTTTGAACCTGGGAGGCAGAGGTTGCAGTGAGCCGAGATCATGCCACTGCACTCCAGCCTGGGCAGCAGAGCAAGATTCCATATCAAAAAAAAATTGAAAAAGCTTAATTTTTTTTTAACTTTCATTTTAGGTTCGGGGTACATGTGCAGGTTTGTTATATAGGTAAACTCATGTCACCGGGGTTTCTTCTACAGATTATTTCGTCACACAGGTATTAAACCTAGTACCCAATAGTTATTATTTTTCCTGATCCTCTCCCTCCTCCCATCCTCATCCCTCAGGTAGACCCCAGTGTCTGTTATTCCCTTCTTCGTGTTCATGAGTTCTCATGATTTAGCTCCCACTTATAAGTGAGAACATGCTGTATTTGGTTTTCTGTTCCTACGTTAGTGTGCTAAGGATAATAGCCTCCAGCTCCTTCCATGTTCCCACAATATGCATGACCTCGGTTTTTTTTCTGGCTGCATAGTATTCCATGGTGTATATGCACTACACTTTCTTCATCCCATCTGTCAATGATGGATATTTAAATTGATTCCAAGTCTGCTATTGTGAGTTGTGCTGCAAAGAACATTCTCCTGCATGTGTCTTTATGGTAGAACAATTTCTGTTCTTTTGGTATATACCCAGTAATGGGATTACTGGGTTGAATGGTAGTTCTTTTTTTAGGTCTTTGAGAAATCGCCATACTGCTTTCCATAATGGTTAAACTAATATACACTCCCAATAACTGTGTATAAGTGTTCCCTTTTCTCCCAAACCTTGCCAGCATCTGCTATTTTTTGACTTTTTAATAGAAGCCATTGTGACCGATGTGAGATGGTATCTCATTGTGGTTTTGATTTGGATTTCTCTAATGATCAGTGATATTGAGCTTTTGATTCATATGCTTGTTGGACACATGTATGTCTTCTTTTGAAAAGCGTCTGTTCATGTCATTTGCCTGTTCTTAATGGGGTTGTTTCTTTTTCTCTTGTAAATTCGTTTAAGTTCTTTATGGATGCTGGCTATTAGATCTTTGTCAGATGCATAGCTTGCAAATATTTTATCTCATTCTGTAGGTTGTGTACTCTGTTGATAGTTTCATTTGCTGTGCAGAAGCTCTTAACTTTAATTGATCCAATTTTTCAATTATTGATTTTGTTGCAATTGCTTTTGGTGACTTTCTTATGAAATCTTTGCCCGTTCCTATGTCCAGGATGGTATTGCCTACCTTGTCTTATAGGGTTGACAGCGTAGTTTATAGTTTATGGTTTTGGGTTTTACATTTAAATCTTTAACCCACCTTGAATTGATTTTGTATGTGGTGTAAGAAAGGGGTCAATCTTCTCTATATGCCTAGCCAGTTATCCCAGCATCATTTGTTGAATAGAGAGTCTTTTCTCCATTGCTTGTTTTTGTCAATTTTGTCAAAGATCACATGGTTGTAGGTGTGCAGCCTTATTTCTGGGCTCTCTATTCTGTTTCATTGGTCTATATGCCTGTTTTTGTACTACTAGTACCATGCTGTTTTAGTTACTGTAGCCCTGTTGTATAGTTTGAAGTCAGGTAATGTGATGCCACCAACTTTGTTCTTTTTGTTTAGGATTGCCTTTGCTATTTGGGCTCTTTTTTTGGTTCCACATGAATTTGAAAATAGGTTTTCTAGTTCTGTGAAGAATGCCATAGGTAGTTTGATAGGAATAGCATTGAATCTGTAAATTCCTTTGGGCAGTATGGCCATGTTAATGCTATTGATTCTTCCTATCCATGAGCATGGAATGTTTTCCCATTTGTTTATGTCTTCTGTGCTTTCTTTGAGCAGTGTTTTATAATTATCCCTGTAGATCTTTCTCCTCCCTGGTTGGCTGCATTCCTAGATATTTTATTTTTTTTGTGGCAGTTGCAAATAGGATTGCCTTCCTGATTTGGCTCTCGGCTTGGCTAACAATAGCTTAATTTTAGGTTGAAAAAGAATTTCCAAATTATGTGGAAGTCAGCCATGTAAGTTTCTTAAATTGATTAAATGAATATTAATTTTCATTCAACAACTTAATTGCATTCTGCCTTTATTAAAAATATGTATTAATTTATCAAAAAAGATTGAATTTTCTTCCAGCAGAATTTCAGCCTCACACATTAAGGGCACTGACAGTTAAATATTACTAATCTTTTCAAACTACTGGTTCACCTCCCTTGAAAATTAGACAAGGACACCTTTCCTTAACGTTTTTACTCCTAAGTTTGTGTGTGATTTGGGGACGCTTGTAGATCATCAATTTTCTATTCTAATCGTGGACACCAAAGACTCTCACTTAAAAAATGTACAACAAAACATCCATGGTCTTCCAAAGAACTGGGAAAAAATATCTAAATCACCTTTGTCTCTATCAGCTTGTTGACTGTTAGGAGGTTTAAAATGATATTTTAATGAGCCGTGTTTCAAGAGATCACATATTTATACTTTCTGTTCAAAATGTATGTTTATTAGGCAAAACAATGTTAAAAAAATAGAAGTTGAGACCCCTGAATTACTTATTCTCTGTACATAAAAAGGGACAGACACAAAAGAACTCAAACTTTCATCAAAGAAGATTTTATTGCCATCATGTTTAAGGTCCCTAAACCAAATATTCACCGGAATGCTGTCATGATGCTCTGTGAATGAAGCCTAGAATCTATTCTTAGCTCCTCTAGGTAACTTAAAGGGAGGTACATTCAAATGCTTCTCTCTATTTTCCCATCTTCTCACATGTACTCAATGAGTTAACTTCATTGAAACATAGTCATTGATTTTCTAGCAGAGGGTAGACATTATTCTGATACAAAGTCAGCCAGTTAGTCTGTGTTCCAGGCATTGTGGAAGGTAGTGAGAATAAAATGATGAGTGAAACAAATGGTGTCTTTTAAACAAATTATTAGTAATTAAATAAATGTGCAAAGTGCTATGAAGGAGGAAACAAAGGTTCTATTTCTGCAGCGGGGCATTAAGAAGGAGCTGGTGGGAATACTAGCTTTGCCAATTTTATTCCTCCATATTTACTAAAGGGGTATCTTAATACTGATCGTGGGTGGCTGTCTGGCTTTCTTCATTCTACTCTTTGATTATTCTTAGCTCCCCTAAACCCATTACAGTAACTTTAGTTGCTTAGAGGAAGTTTCACCCACTCCTAATCCCGGAGTAGTAGGTTTTCTTTGTGCTTTTCAAAATAATCAAGTTTTCCAAGTTGTAACCTAATTAGGTTTTTATTCAAAGAGTGAAAAAAGAACAATGTTCAAAATACCAAAGTCATCACAACTTTGTAGAAATACCATGATTAGAAATTATTGTTGAAAAATACCAGTACCTGTTAGGTAACACTAGTTACCATCAAATGCTAATGAAAGCTTTCAAAGACGGTGCATGGTAAGAAACAGCAATCATTAGGGGTGATAGTGTCTTTCTTTTTGTCCAAATACTGGAATTTGCCTTAACAGCAAGGCTCTTTGCTAAATACTGTATTCAAATGGTTTTATTTGAGGAAAAAACACCATATGTTATTGTGTTTAGATTATTAATTACATTTCCACTGAATTGTCTAAGACAGAATTCTATGAAGCAGCTAAAATGTTCCATTATTTGTTAAAAATAAAAAATATGTGTTTTTTTCTAACATCAACATAAAACAACTCCAAGATCTTGAATGAAATTGTCATTGTTAAACACTAGTAACCCATCTGGCATTTTGGACAACCAGGATTTTCCAAAATTTGGCAAAATTAACACGCATTTTGGTCATTAGAGTTATTGCATCATCTGTTTGGATGGTTACCTGGGGTCATTTATGTCTGTAGTTTAAAATCAGGTTAGCACTGTACTTTGGAGGCAGTCTTTATCTGTGAATGGGCCTAAAGAGTAGTATTCGAAATCAAATTGTTGCCAACCTGATTACTACTATGGATATCTAACACAGTTGCTTTTGCAAACATCTATTTTGCTTTGTGTGTCACAACACACATAGTATTTATATTGTAACTGTATAAAATACAAATAATTACTTGCCTTAAATTGGATAGAAAGGCAGTATCCTCATATACAAAGAAATATTTCTTTGCACATGAAAAATTGTAGTTTTGATATCAGTTGTTTTAATAAAAGAAGTGGTCATTTTAATTATTGAAATTAGAATCAGAATTCATTTGGCTGCCTTTCTTTGTGTCTACATCACAGAGTGGTGGAAAATTAATGCAGTATTGACAAATTTAGGTCAGAATGCAACTTAGCCAATAAACCAAGATTTAAACTGCCTCAGTAATGGTTTCAGTTTTCCACTTCATTAGCCACATGCAGACTAACTTTTAAAAGTTAAGTAGATCATTTGATACCTTTAGAAGTAGTCACGCTAAGTTTATAGTTCTACACAAAATAGCATTCCGTTCTTTGTATATGAGGATACAGCCTTCCTATCCAAACTCAGAAATGCATAGCGTTAATATTAAGATAAATTCTTTAGTTGCATTTGGTGAAAATAATTAAATGCCATAATTTCTGACAAAGTGACCTAGTTGGGAAAAAGACATAGTCTTTGGTGTATAGATGGATAATTTAGGGATTGTGAGTTTGAAATATTCTTCTGTATCTGAGCTTTTTTTTTTCCTTTAGTACTAAACCATCCCACTATTTCCAGTTCCTGATGATAGAATGGGATTGGCAATACTAACTTAACTATGTTCTCAACAATGTAATTTAAATGTTTTGCTATAAATATGTCCTACAAATGAATACAAGTATTTAGAAAAGCTGAATGTTTGCTGGGAATGAGTGAAAATAATCCAGTTTGTTTGGGTGAATTAGGAAGAATTTGTATACAACTTGTAATTCAAGATGATAGGTAAAAATCACTGTTATAAGTTGTCTAGTGAATTACTTTATTGCAGTTATAGATATCATTTTAGTTAATATAATTTCCTTTTGGAGGGGTTCAAAAATGAAAATACAAGTGCCAGTCTGACAAATGTGAACGTGATTTAAAAATCAGTGTTTTAATTTGTGATGAGAATTATAGAAAAGTGAGAATCATCCATAAAAACAACAGAATACATTGAGGGAAATACTACCCACCTAAGCAGTAGGACTTCTGTATATAAGGTTAAAAACTTGTTTTTCCATTGCTTTTTAATTATATCTAATTTTCTAAAGGAAATAGCCATTATGTGCTCAGGGATTTACACACAGTAGAATGAATCTCAGCATATAACCAACAGCTACAGAGGTAAATAAATTAGCCAGTGTTTGACAAGTGAAAGGTTTTTAAATGAGGTGAGTGGAGGCAGAAAGCTGTAGGAACTGGTTTTGTGCATTGCCCTTGGCTTAAAAATATGGAAAACGTATCTTTGTTAAAATTTTGTCTTTTCTGAAAATTGGAAGTGACTTTTGATCGTGAATTCCCTAAGGGAATGATAATTCTCCAATTGGACAATTATAATGTGGTCCGTAGAATTTTCATAATGCAGTGGCGATTTCAGACCGGTCTCATATGTTACACTGCTAAAATAAGTCAGCACAATTCTGCAGAATACTAAACCATTTATAGACATTGGAAACTCTGATGCCAGCTAATAAAAATACCTTGAAAGAGGACCTGAAATCAGTTCCTGAGTTGCATCTTAATGTTAAACTTGATGGTGTAGTATAGGGACTGCCCTATTTTTAGCCTGTAACTGCAAGGGGAATATAACATTATGTGTATATATTTTCCTGGAGTTTTTTTTTTTCTTTTTACTTTTTTTTCCTGTTATAGAAAACACTAGTAGAGAAGCATACACTTATCTTGAGCCTCCACTTCTTTAGGTGCAGTTTGAATGCCCTCAGTGTGTCACTGTGTCAATTTTGCCAAAATTCTGTTGAGAGAACCTGACACGTAACCTGGCAGCCTCATTTCAGGTTTGGTTTTCAGATCCAAAACATGCCTCCTATCCCATTCGAGCCCTCACCAATTTATCAACCAAGGATGTATGTTATTTCCTCAAAACTGATTATCACCTGTTCTCTGTGGTCTCAGAAACCAAACTCAGATTTCCAATCAGCTGGCCTGACATTGAACAATGGCCCATTTTAATTGTGCAGAGCACTGCAATTTGTAAAACAGTACCATGGTCATTGATGTTCTGCAGGTCTGGTTTATGTTTACTGTTCCACTATAGTATTGGTATATTATTTATAGAAAGGTAGAAAACTAATGTGGAGTAATAAATCTTTACAGACTCTTAACACCTCATCTGACTAAATACCGTGAAGGCTATAATTGGACAACTAAGACTGATATAGAAATTAACTGATTGTGAAAACTTAAAATGCATGACTTTTTTGAAAAAATGGTGCTGGAAACAGGGAATTTTATGAAATTTTAATTTGTTTTGCATACACTGAGTGTAGGTTAGCAAGTGTTTGTGGCATGCAAATCTTTTGGTGGAAAAGTCAGGGTAGAACAAGTTTTCCGGTCTCTTATAATATTACTGTAAAATTGTCCAAGTCTTATGTATATATTCTTGCTAAATCTAGTATTGGACTTCGGATGGTAAGTAAATATCTGTCTAACTGTGTCAATATAAAGCCCAGCCTATTATTTTAATGGCCATTAGTAGGTGTCTATAAAATATTTTTCACTTTTTTTACTCCTCATATCTTAGTCTTTGTTCAGTGAGAGAGGGAAATGGTAACTGGCTGATTTACATAGTCCTTGATTTTAGTTCACCTCTTAGGCTGGCACTATTATTTGGACAATGGATTCTAGTTGTTTACTGAAAGAGATATGATGCCACAGGCCCTGTTTGCAGCTCCAAAGTACCCACACTGAACCTTGAAATGCACCTCAGACCTCCTTGAGTTATGATAGCCATATCGAACCACTTTTTCAGCTTCCTGATTGAGGTTAAACTGATCAGCAATTTAAAGTTTTGGTTCTGGGCAACCGGCCTGAGTGAATCATTCCAAATGGATATAATGACAACAATTCTAAAACTTGGCACCATTCGTCAGGGATATAGTCTCAATAATCCAGTCTAAGTCCCAGGTTTTGGCCAGAACAGTGGCAGTCATGGCCCATTTCTAGTTTCTTTTGGAAAATAAAATGGCTTTTCTGTTTGAGCAGGCATATCTCTGGTTGTGGACCAAAGGAAAGGTAGAAATATCACAACAGTGGTAATGCTGATGATTCTCCTTGTTGACTTTACATCTAGGGTAACTTTGTCATTAGCCAAAACCTCAGTGCTGAAAATAAACATAGGACTTTTAGAAGAAAATCCAGAACTGGTTATGTTTATCTACTTTTTAGAAGTATTTCCTATACTATAGGACGTTCTTTTTCTAATTAGGTTCTAGTCCCTTTTACTTTTATTCTCCTGGTGCTTTCTACTGTAGCATTTTACTGGTTTTCCAAATGAAATGAAGAATTGCTATATTGAGGAAATGTAACAATATGCGATTAGGAATTTTTTGGAATTTTCTGTCGCTATATTGGTTAAGCATCACTTTGCACTCCTGTATTATTCATTTATTAAATTAACTTCATTGTGTGTTTTGTAGTTTAAAAGATCTTTACCTAGAAAAAAGTTCAACACTTGAAATGCTATATAAAGTATAGTGGTTAGCAAACAGCAGCTCAGCCATGGAGTCCAAACCAACCCACCACCTGTTTTTGTAGATTAAGTTTTATTGGGGCCGGGCGCAGTGGCTCACACCTGTAATCCCAGCACTTTGGGAGGCCGAGGCAGGTGGATCACTTGAAGTCAGGAGTTTGAGACCAGCCTGGCCAACGTGGTGAAACCTGGTTTCTACTAAAAATACAAAAATTAACTGGGCGTGGTGGCGCATGCCTGTAATCCCTGCTACTTGAGAGGCTGAGGCATGAGAATCACTTGAACCCGGGAGACAGAGGTTGCAGTGAGCCGAGATCGTGCCACTGCACACCAGCCTGGGTGACAGAGTGAGACTGTGTCTCAAAAAAATAAATAAATAAGTTTTATTGGGGCACAGCCAGCTTGTTTACACATAGTCGGTGGCTACTTTCACGCTACCGTGCAGAGTTGAATGGGTACAACAGAGACCATAAATCGTAAATCCAAAAATATTTCTCATCTGGCCCTTTATATGGAAAGTTTGCTTATCATTTTCTACCTTAGTCTGTGTTTACAAAATGCAAAATAACATGTGTATTTTAGCCATTTTTTTGAGGATATTTAAGATAGAGAAAAGTGATCAAAATTAATTCCTGTTTGAATTACGGCTGAAAGTGAAGAGTCAAATGTGTGGCATTTTTTTTCACATTGAGCTATGTGAAAGAGCTTATCAGGAAAAAGCAATCTATTGCACTTTCATTTTAAGGTATTTTGTATGGTTAGATATTTAGTTACATTTCAATTTAAATGAAGCCAATGCTTTAAAGTTTTTACTTATGTAAAATAAGTTAGGGAAAGTTGCTAACAGTAATAATCATTCTATAAAAGTAATAGACCAACTAGAACATATTCAGCATAGGCTTTCTTAATCAAACTCTCCAGGAATTGGATGGATGGATGGATGGATGGATGGATGGATGGATGGATGGATGGATTTTATTTTTTTCATTGTACACTTTTGTATAATTAAACTTTGTTTTTTTAATTCAGAAATTTCAATTTACACATCTGTTTTTAGAAGGATTTCCATCATGCCAAAGTGCAATATAATTGTGCACTTGTGTAAACTTTCCCCAAGAAATTTAGAGACTTCAAATGTAAGGACTATTTTTTTTTTGGCTTTTTAATTCAAAGCTACATGCTGTTATGGAATAAAAAAGCCCAGTATGGCTATCCTTTTAACTTCTTGTTAAAAGCCAGATATACTTTTGTTTGAAGTTGTATGGCTTTGTTACAAATAGATGGCATTAAAAAGATGCTCTCCACTTTGTTGTGACTCATCTTTATATTTTAAGAAGTTTGGATTTGTTCTATTTTCCCCTTGTTTGTTTGTTTCTTGATTGCAGTGCAAGTTCTAGTTGAGAGCCTGTGAAGCTTCCATAATTTCGTAGGAGGAGAAGATGTGGAAGAGGATGCTTGAGGCAGGGATATACAAATATAAATAAAAGAAAATCTTAGGGTATTGGCAATTCCTCTGCTCATCGTTTATCCTACCGTAACAAAGAGTGCATTTTGGAAGCTTTCTGGGGGGATAATTTCAGAGGGAAGCATCAAAATATCATGACTTCTGGACTTAGGATAGAATCCATTGCAATTTAATGATAGAATAAAATCCATTTGCATTTTCTGCACTTACATTAAACTGAGGGCCAGAAGAGGCGCTTGGGGCTTTTAAACAACTGCTGCTCTCCATAGTATTGTTTTATATGATGTTTCCCAACCTGTATAGTACTTTCATAGATTCACTTTGTCTCTTCTGAGAGAATATTTTACCATTCTTATGAATGGAAAATGGGCCAGTTTTTCATCATACTATTTCTACATTTTTGTTTTATAAGAAATGAATGCATTTCAGTAAGGTTTATGTGTCGCTAACAGTGTGAGAAACTCTTGGGAAGTATCTGTGAACAGAGGCCTGCACATAGTAAGTGGCCAATATATGCTTACTCTTTCCGTGTATGAATGAAGGGGCCGAGCAGCCATTCAGAGTCCATTCTGGCTCCCTGGGAATACTTAATTTTAGAAACCACACCCGTGATGGTAAATACAACAGTGAGATTAGAATCAAAGAAAAAAGAAGCGGAAAAAAAAAAACAATATTCCTGATGCTAATTTGATGGGGAGTTGTTTTAGAGGGAGTGGAGGAGGGACAAATAAAAACTTTGGAGATTTTTATATGGTTAAGGAAGGCTTTCCAAGAAATAGCAATAAAAGAAAGAATATACTACTGTCACATGCAACAGCGTGGATGAATATGAGAAACTTAAAAGCCAGACACAAAATAGTTTATACCTTTTATATGAAGTTTAAGAATAGGCAAAACTCAATCTGTGGTGACGGATGTCCTCAGTAGCCCAGGTGGGAGTGTCATTATTGACTGGGAAGGGGCGCAAGAGAACAATCTGGGTGATAGAAATGTCCTGTATTTTAATCTGGATGGTGTATAAATATCTATAAAAATTCATCAGCTTCTCTACTTTCTATACTTAAGATCTGTGAACTTTATTGCTCAATAAAAATTTAAATCATAATAATATTGAAAATAGGTCATGGAGGGGACACTTGATTTAACATGAATGCGTAATAGAGTCCTTGGAAGAAAATCCTAGCAAACCCCTGGTCTAAAAACTCTGCTGAGTTTAGCATAGGAGACTTTTCTGAATAAGGACATTTCCTATTCATTTTTGTTGCAAAACATTTCACACCCCAAAGGATGCTTAGCATGCAGTAAAATCACATCTGTTGAGCCACTGCAAGGTGAAGGCTGCTGAACATAGTTCTGTTGATTCTTTGAGGTCTTACTACTCAAAAACCATTTCTTTTTTCTTTCCAGATTGGCAGATTGCTACTCTGGCTTTACTCCTGGGCGGCGCTGCCATCATTCTCATTGCATTCCTGGTGGGTTTGATTTCTATCTGCGTGGGATCTCGAAGGCGTTTCTATAGACCTGTTGCGGTCATGCTTT
Organism: Hylobates moloch; assembly: GCF_009828535.3. Taxonomy (NCBI): domain Eukaryota; kingdom Metazoa; phylum Chordata; class Mammalia; order Primates; family Hylobatidae; genus Hylobates; species Hylobates moloch. The sequence goes on along the minus strand of NW_026652282.1, from coordinate 31,049,174 downwards.
TTGCAGCAGGTAAACAGATTCATTACTTTCAAATGAGTATTAAAGTTTCATGAAAGTTTCTACCATCCTCCTTTCTTATGCAGAAGAGGTATGTGTTTGCCGCATTACATAAAAATTGAGAGACACTATATTTTTAAGGTAACTTGGCTAAAGGTTTATCAGATTATCAGTTTTCAGTGTGTTAAGCATTTCACAGAGCACAATGGCAGCTTCTAAACCTCTGACTAAAGCATGAATAAATAATACTGCCTGACAGGGCTATTACCTTAGGAATTGTAGCAGGTGTATTTACTAGCAGTCTTTTTTTACATCCAGTTTTTTCCCCTTTTTCACTGCTCCCCTGGTGATCTTAAGGCAGCATTATTTTTTCTGATAAGGAACTGAAAACAAATTCCAAAATGTTTACCCTTAAAGATGTATATCTCTTTAAAAATAAACATAGTTATCCTGAAAATGTGTGATGTGTGACTCCAACCATTAGACAAGTCAATTATATGAAGTCAATTGTATGTTAATTAATTTATCAACCATCATTCTATGAAGCACAGCTTGCATTAAAATATCAACCAATGAAATGAAAAGACGGGGGACTGTTTAGAAAAGGGGCTTGCAGACTAAAAGCCCAATACATGATTCAATACATGATTTGATGTGAGCTTTAATTTTCATTTATAAAAATACCTTTGAATATATTGTTCTTTTTGACTCAAAACTGCAATATTCTGTGGTGCCTTCAATTTGCCCTGTCAGTCATATCTGATTTGAAGACTGCAAAGTAAGCTTCTGTGACTATCAATAATGAAGACACTGACAAAACCATCTAGGCTGTTAGATGGATTTTTAAAAGCTGTTTCAAGATTGGAATAGATTAAATTTCTCAGGATTTAAAGGGTAGTTTGAGCTAAAAATACAAAACAGAAGTGTTCTGCTGCCCCCTACTGTTTGTGTTCATTTTCTTATACCCATGAAGGCTGGTCAGAATTGGGGGTGTCATAAAAACGAAGGTCCAAAGGGCCGAAGGAATCCAGAAGTACATCTAATTCAAATCTTTAAGTGACTTGCTCAAGATCGCGTAGTAGCTACTGGCAGACCTGGGCCTGGGAGGCTTCTGAATCTTAATCTAGTGGTTCATTAACCACTGACTTCCTCACTTATTTATGCAACTATTTCTTAGGTGCCTATTACAGGCTAAACAGAGTATTAGACACCTATAAAACTGGCCACAGTATCACCGCAGATACTCACTAATAGAGTAGAAAGCACGATTTCAAAAAATATTTTGAAGTCTTAGTCCCAGTTATTCGGGATGCTGAGATGGGAGAATCACTTGAGTCTGGGAGCTCGAGGCTACAGTGAGCCGACAGCACACCATTGCACTCCAGCCTTGGCAACAGAGTAAGACTCTGTCTCAAGGAAAAAAAAAATAAAAGTTTTTTTTTCTGCCGAGACATGTGCAGTACATAAAATCAAAACAGACACATTACTACTACCGCTTGGAAACATCTCTATCCGAGACTTCACACTTATTTGATTTAGTACCGTGTGCTATGCCTGGTACTCATATACACTCAATAAATAGTTTTTCAAGGAATGATATAAAAATGACTAAGGCATTTAGCTCATAATCTGGTGGGGTAAAACAGGCATGTAAACAAATAAGTAACTGTAATTAAGGGTTTTTTTTTTAAAGCCATTTCTCTTTTGGGGTCTTAGGAAGCAGCTAGTTTCACATGACTACAAAGCTAAGACCAAAAGAGCTCAAAAAAGTAATAAGTATCAAAAGGATGTATTTTCATATATTTATGTTTTTATTTATTTAATAAATATGTTAGGCACTTACACTATACAAGTAGACAGTCTTGGTGTTATAAAATATACTCTAAGGGTTTTTACTGAAAACTGACAATTAAGTCTCATAAAGACAGCCAAACAGATTATAAAGATTTTGTCTTCTTTTTTTTTCTCTGAGGTCTTTTATTTAGGGTGGGCTTATTACCTTCTTGAATAGTTGCTAGAATAGCTAAGAGCTAGCCATTGCTGTAGCCCATCTAAAACACTGTCCTTTTTTCCACAACTCTCTTTCTCACCAGTCCTAGAAATCTAGACTTCAGAATTAGATATTTTTATAATAATAATGCTGATAAGAATGATTAATTAAGCACCCGTCATGTGCCACAGTGCTAGACACTTAACATACACTGTCTCTGATATAACAATCCTAAAGTTAGATATTTATTTTCTCCATATTATCAATGAAGAAACAGGTTCAGAAAAGTTAAGTAATTTCCTAGGGTCATTTTAACTAGTAAGTTGTACATCTAGGGTTTAAATTCAGGATACCTATCTGACTTGAAAGCCCAAATGAGGATTCCCCAGTTACCTTTACTTCAGTGCATATCACATATTGGAAAAATCAGTGCAGAATCAGCCTTGATTTTGAATTCAGTTGCCAACTGTGCACTACAGTTGGAGTCCATCCTGTAACTCCAGTTACTCCGTTTCTCGGGAGCAACACCTGAAGGCATTCAGTACCTTGAGATGTCATGAAGACCGCAAACTGATCGATGCAGCATGACTGAACCACAGCACATAATGAAAGTTGTGCACATTTCCAGTACAGTTGACTACAGCATATTTCTTTTTGTGTAACTGGCAGTGATAGGTAATATATGATGTGATTCTGATAACTGGCGTCCAGTTCTCACTAAAGACTTGGTGCAATTAGAGGGACTGCCTCTTGCCAGGTTCTCTTCTTTTATTGTCTGGTTTTGAACTATCCTCAGGTCATTTGTACGTCCCACAGGCATGTAGGATGAGTGTTTTCTTTCTTTCCAAGGCCTTTAATACAAATTGCAGAAAATTCTCTTTTATAATTTGATTTTACATACAGAATCCCCATTTATTATGTTATTAAGGATGATTCCTTTATGTTGTATCTGCAGAAAGCCTCCTATAAGGATTGTTTTTATAGAAAGGTGTGTTTTTTTTTCAGGGTCCTGCAGCTGATTTCCATCTCTGATCACCATTCTATAAGTCACAGTGAGATAGCTGGAACCATTTGAAGTCTAGATTTTGGTAGAAAAATCAGTGTCCAGTTTAGATTTCAAACTGAAAGAGAGTTCTTCTATTCACAATATTTAGATTGCATGTTAATTTCTCTGTACCGTTATCAAACTACATTTTGGCTAGAAAAATTTACAGTATCACTTCCCAATAATTAATTTCATACTGCTGCCACTAGTAGTTACGAATTAAATTTTAAAAAGAAAAGAAATTGATACCTTTATATTAACCTTTCACTGGCAAATGCTTTTTATTCTCCAAATTATTGTTTCTTTTATGTCAATTTTATATTTAGGGACTGACCTGGCTGTTAGGGCCTATCAACCTTTGCCTTTAAATGATCTCCTAATTTTATACCTTTTTTTCATACACCATCATTATTGCCTCAGTCGAGGCCACAACTTTTCCCTAAATGGAAAGTCTCAGTCCCCAAATTTGGTCTTCCCCTACTTTGTTTTGTTTTTCTATGGCAATATCTGACTGTTTTAAGATGTTTATGTGACTCCTTTCTTTTGCCTTGTTGAGTATCTAGTTTTTCAGTTCTTTCTTTTAGTCTTTCTTTAGCTTCCCTGACTTTTCTTTCCCACTGATGACACCCCAGTCATCACTGCCTACAGGTCCCCACACACTGAATGACCTTCTAGGGGCCTGTCCTTCTCTAATCTCTTCCCCATGTAATCTGTCTTGGATACAGCAGTGAGGTCTCCTTGTGAAATAAACATCTGGTCTTGTCACTTGTCCCTTTGATTTCCTCAGAAGCAAACCCTGAGACAAGAAATCAAGTGCATATACTTTATTTGCAAGGTAAAAGAAGGGATATGATAAGGAGTATGGAAAATGAGACAGGGATGGGAAAGCAGCCATTAAAAGGTTACATTATCAAGCCAGTTGTCACTCAAAGCAGCTGGAGCTTAATCTTCTTGGGGAAGCTTTAAAAACCGGTGTAGAACACGCACCTCGAGAATTATCTCATTCGGAGGACTACGGAGCTGGAGTATTAATGCACCAAATTTGGAGAGTCATTGGTTGAGAAATGTCGGTTATAATCAAGGGAGAGCAGTGTTAATTTTCTGGACCTGGCCTGCCCCATAGGCAGCTAAAGTAGCTTTAGTGGCCAGAGGTAACTCAGGCAAAGAAATGCAGGTGCTGGCAATTGGAAGTCAGGCTAGCATGTACTGAAGTGGTGAAGATAAAAATATATGGATAGGACACCAACCGCATATACAATTACAATAACCTCTCAGATGGTCTCCCTAGAGAAACAAAAGTTTATTACTTTATGAAACACTATGGTATTATAGTATGAACTAAACAGCCTTGTGCATGCGCCCTTCATTTTACCCATGCGAATTGCTTCTAGCCATACTCTCTTATAGCTATAAGCACTATATAATCTGCTTCGTCTTCCTAGAGGTCTTTTCTTTCCTCTGCCTCTTCTGACCAACTTTCGTCCATCCTTTAAGAACCAATTCTGCACGTTGTGCACATGTACCCTAAAACTTAAAGTATAATAATAATAAAATTTAAAAAAAGAAGATGTGAAAGAAAAAAAAAAGAACCAATTCAAATGATTTCAAATGATGTCCCTCCGAAGCCCTCCTTTCTTTCTCTAAGCTGAATCAGTACTTGGCACAATGTTTGAGCTCAGTAAATGTGTGTTGAACGTATTATAAACAAACATGCATGCCTCCACTATTGCTGTTGAGTGCGTTGACTTGTAATTACTTGTGTGCCTGTCTTCACCATCAGAGTATGAATCATCAAAGGGCGAGGGCCATGTCTTATCTATCTTATCCCCTTCATCTAGCACACAGTAGGCACCCAATATATGTTTGTCAAAATACTGAAATGTCCTCCTTAGAAGAAAATATTGAATATTTCACTATCAATGCTTTGAATATTTTAATATTGAAAACACTGAAAAATATCCCCTTAAAACTAGAATAAAACACAAGAATTAGTTAGGTCTACATTCCTGTCATGCTTCTGGTCCACACAATTTCATGGTTAGTGGTTTCATTGCCTGTTTTCAAAAAAGTGCAGGGGGCATAAAATGAACCCCAAATCTCTTAAGATTCTAAAATGTTCCAGAACTGTACCTATGTTATCTTTGAGGTAGAGCATAGAGAATACCATATCCAATACCTATTTTGTTTCATTGATTGGTAGTAAAATAGAAATATAGTATAATGGCATTTTCCTGACTTCTGAACTCTTTATGTTTTTTTTTTCTTCCCTCTACAGCATCTGTGAGAGGCAAGGAGGCATTTTTACCTACATCTGTGAATTTTATTACATGGAGAAAATTATTTACAAATGCAGAATTATATTTTTCTCAGTTTTGCTATTACATTCATTTTTCTCTGTGATTCCAAAGGGAGTCGAATAATTCAGAGGCACGAAGTGTTTTACAGTAATTTTTATTGAGCTCCAACACAATAAAAGTCTAAGAAAGCTGTTCGGGAGAGTATGCCAGTGGAGCCTAATGGAGTTGTATTTCCACTTTTCCACTAGAGGGAAATTATATCATTATATTATACCATGGAGGCCAAATATTTGCTAAATAAAACACGTTGAAATGAATATTAAAAGCAGCGTAGGTAAACACCTCACTCCAGGGACTAGTCAGTTCACAAAAGAAGCAGTGTAATCATTTTAGAGTAATTCAGATTAGTTATTACTTCTCTGCTCAAACTCTTCTGCTAGCTGCCTGTCACACGTAGAATAAAATCTAGACCCCAGCTATGGTTCACAGGCTGTCCATGAACCACGAAGGGCCCCTGCTGTCTCTTCCATCATGTCTCATGCTTCTCCCTCCCTGCTCCCTGTACTGCAATCACAGCCTTCTGACTTCTGTTCCAATGCACCAGATGTGCTCCTGTGATGAGTTTTGCAGTGCCTGTGTGTTTCACGTGTGAATGCTCAGTCCCCGCTATGTTGTTCTGCACCCCCAATTCATTCAGATCTATGCTCAAAATCTCCTCCTCAGAGCAGCCTTCTCTCATGATTGATCTAAAAGAGCAGCCCTCATCCCTGTGTCCTGTCTGCTTTCTTGCATTTCTTGTCTCTTAGCAATATGCGACATTATATTCTATATTTGTTTACTAATGGACTGACTACCCATGAGAGTAGCAGCTTTGTCTCTTTTGATAGCAATAATGCCTTAAACTGTATCACTTTAGAAACATTCAGATATTTATTGAATGGATGCATTTATTGAATGAGTAAATGAATTACTATACCTAACTCACATTCTTGTTTCAGTCATATCCTGGTAGGATCAGTACGGATTTGAGGAGTGACCAGAGTATAGAGACCTAAGGAGAAGTGCCTTTTTTTTTTCAAATGTATTTGGCAACTTTGGAATTTTTTTCTCTGTAGTTATGGTTGATAGTAATTGACTTCTTGTTAGTTTTAAGACATTTAAAACATGCAAGCTCCCTTTTCCTCACAAAGGCACGGAGCCAACTGGGCTTTTTTTTAAATTAATGCACATTTTAGCACTTACTAGCTGGAAATAGATGAAGTGTGGGTCATATAATATGCCATCAGCTGAGTCCTAACAACAACCAAAACTTTTTCTGAGAAGGTCTGATTTCTATTTTGGCTATCAGTAGAGTATCCTCTTATACAAACTTACTTGTGTATCCACTCTCAGTAGTAATGGTAGGCAAAGTGCTGACTCAGAGCGGTGTCGTGCTACACGGCAGAAATGTTAGGTATTTTTATATCTAGTTCCGGGTAGGTCCTTTGACACCTAGCCAGAACCTTATAGAAAGAAATTTTGAGGAATCATTTCCTCATGGATTTGCTGTATTTCATCAGTTTTATGGGAGAGAAAGATGACTGTTATGTAGACTTTCTAGGAATCTTCATCATACTGGTAATAATCTTTTACATGGGCTAAAAATAGATGAGAGTACATTTTAAAACATAAAATTCCGTTTTAATTAAACACCCTATCCAGCCTAGTGTTCTTTTTAAAAAATATAGGCGATATCAAAACTATTTATGTATATAGTTTTACTATGTCTGTTTGTTCCCTCCTTTTCTTTAATTATTCACATTTTTGTTCTTTTCAGATGAATTAAACAAAAATTATTTTACCCCCTAAAATTATTTCATATATCAGAGGTTAGCAAACTTTTTTTGTTAAGGGCAAGAAAGTAAATACTTTTGGCTTTGTGAGCTGTGTGGTTTCTTTTGCAGCTTCTCAACTCTGCCATTGTTGCATAGAAAATACGTAAATGAATGAGTGTGGCTGTGTTCCAATAAAACTTTTTCAAAAACAAAAAGCAGACCAGATTTGGTAGTTTGCCAACCCCTGTTAAATATAACTGTACTTTGTATTTTTTAGGGAAAAAGATTGTCTATTTCTTGACGGTGGAAGCTGTCCTATGGTAGAGAATGAAGCTGTAGTTAACTAATTGTAGTTAAAGTAATTAAAATAAAATTACATAATAATTGATCTAATAGGAAGTTAAGAATTTTAAGTGGAAGACATTATCTCTTGTGCATATCCACAAGATAAATTTCATTTTATTTTAGATAGTAAAAACAACACAAAACAGAAACAAAATAAACATTCCCTTCCTGATTATTTTGGTTTATTTTATTCGGTATGACTAATCATATTTCCCTTTTAGCCCTGACAGAAGTAGGATCTAACCAGGGACTAAGAGCTAAGTTTTGACCTCTGTTATAGTAGCCATAATTGGCCTAGGTTTTCCTGTACCATTATCTCTCTTGCCTTTATAGACTTAATTCTTTTTTGAAAGTAGGTGGAAAACAGATATGAAAATATCATCTGTTAATAACTTTTAAGCCACTTTTTAAAGACAAGAGGCATAGATTGGATGAGAAGAAAATAATGAAAGTAGCTTTGGATCAGAGTAATGTAAGCAAAGACATCATGGTGGGACTTTCTGGCATATTGGGCTGAGTTAGTATTGCAAAGCAGCAACAACATCAAAAGCACATTATCACTCACAGGTTGACCAGTTGCATCAGTAGAAATTAATTTGAATTTCCTAATTCCTTAATAGCATAAATAAATAACAAGAGTTTCAGTTGGCATTGGGGCCACTATTCTTTTTTTTTTTTTTTGAGATGGAGTCTCGTGCTGTCACCCAGGCTGGAGTGCAGTGGCATGATCTCAGCTCACTGCAACCTCCCCCTCCCTGATTCAAGCGATTTTCCAGCCTTAGCCTCCTGAGTAGCTGGGATTACAGGTGCACGCCACCACACTGGGCTAATTTTTGTATTTTTAGTAGGGGTTTCACCATGTTGGTCAGGCTGGTCTCGAACTCCTGACCTCATGATCCGCCCACCTGGGCCTCCCAAAGTGCTGGATTTACAGGCGTGAGCCACCGCTCCTGGATGGGGTCACTATTCTTGAGGAGCTACTTACATGTTTTAGTAGTGGCACAATTTAGTTTAACTAGTACTACTTGCCATAATAATAATGATAATTATATTTGTAAGGTGAAAATCACTACTTTGTATGCTCATATAAATTATTATATTGCACTAATTATTTTATCTATACTAATAATGATTTACTAATAAATAGGATAATTCTTATATATTGGGAAAAGGTATTTAAACAAAAAAATTATTAATATTTTAAAGTATACCATCTAGAACAAGCCATCTTTAAAATTTTTGTCTTTTATATATATTTGATTACAAAGTTACTCTCATACATATACAGTTACATATTTATATTATTTTATTTGCTGTAAGTAACATTTTCTAATTTTGATTTGCTTTTCTTTTCAGTTGTTTTACAGGTTTGCAGTCTGGTCCTTTACCCAATCAAGTTCATTGAAACTGTGAGCTTGAAAATTTACCATGAGTTCAACTGGGGATATGGCCTGGCCTGGGGTGCAACTATATTTTCGTTTGGGGGTGCCATCCTTTATTGCCTGAACCCTAAGAACTATGAAGACTACTACTAGAACCAATAGTCTCAAAGTAAAAACAACCACCACCATCCAACAAAAGGATTACGTCTGCATCTTTTCTAACTTACTATTTTCTAAAACACTTGTGGAGCATCAAGCAGTTTGCTCAGTTAATTTAATCTTTTTTTGCCTTTTGGCTGTCAACATCATAACCAGCTTTTACATCCATTTTAGAAATCTGCACAAATTAAGAGAGCTGATTAGACATAGGCAAATGCTGCGAACTTCCAATATGTTCATATCGTTTTTCTTGACAAATGAAGGGTCTATATGACAGCAACCATTGTGAGAAACTAGTTGGAATGAGATTTGCCTCCATCTCCTATTGCCTGCAGGGGAGCAGTTGGCATAAGCAACATTTAGAAGTTCCTTTGCGCTGACAAGGATTCCACTGTTAGAGCCCTTACCGCCTGCTTATCCTACCCAATGACTACATTGGCAGTTGGTTATTTGCTTGAGTGAGCCCTTGAAAAATGAACTGCCCTTCAGCACCTAATGGGAGTTGTGAATGTAACTGGTTAATGGTACACATTCCACCTTCAGGAACACTCTTTTTAATGGGAGGTTATGCTTTGGCAATCAGCATCTCCCTGGGAAGAGAGTCAAGACTTGGAGACATGTGCTTCTCATTATGTGGTTAGAAATTGGTGCCTCAGCCCTATCTAGACTGGGGAAAAATTGAGGATCTCTGTTTTTCCTGGGGCAAACAGAAAGAAATCTGCATGAGTTGCTTTTGTACCCTTTAAATCATTTGCCAAACATTGCAGCAAACAAGTGTGCGTATGTAACAAGCTTCACTGTTTTTATAGAAGGTGAACCATTAGTATAAATGGTAATTAGTTGTTCCCTAACCCCTCCACATACATTTGCCTATTACACATAAAATTAATATTTACTCTAGTGAAGTGGTTTGAGCACTAACCTTGTACACATTGTTAAGAGGCTTAGATTGGTATTCATACTTATTTACCATACAAAAGTATGGTACCTTAAAGCTTTTGCTCTATGTTCTTTACTGTTTCACTGGAAAGTGTCAATAGAGTTGCCTAAGAATAAAAATTGAAATAGTGTTAATCTGAAAATTAATGATTCTCTGTAAGCACTGTAGTTGAAAAGAGAGTAGCAATTAGGATGATCATTTTGTGTAAAATTCATTAAAATAGAAGGCTGCTATTTTTTGCAAGTATTTTAAATGTCTTCATTTTTTTAAAAAAGAGGAGTAGCGATAGATTTATATAAATATCCAAATGTCTCAGTAGAGGAGTAGAATTCATCTGGTTATCACCTGGTCCTCTGAAGTTAACTGATGGGCTAACCGATTTGTGCACACACTTAGGATGGATTTATGTTAAGGGAATTACTTACTGACTGTTCAATGGAAGGAAGTATTAACAATAGCGAATAAGTTTGCAACTAATCTCATGCTGCAAACTTGTGTTAATTCTGTTTAATATACAAATTTGGATAGCTTAATTATAAACATATTTTTATATCAAATATACAGTTCTAATATAAAAGTTATAAATAATTATTTTTGTTAACAAAGACACTAAAACAGTACGTTCTGGTTTTGGCCCTCTTGCAGAAAGAAGCATTAGAAAAATTACTTTAAAAGTAGCTCTATGTTACTGTATTGCAAAATCTGTTAAGAGCAGGACCACATCGATAGTATTTAATAATTTGTTTTACCTCCCAAAGCACAGTTCTTCTTTCAGCTTGTCTTAAGAATGGTTGCCAAAAACAACAGCCAAAAAAAAAAAAACCTATTTTATTATCCAAATGCTAAAAAACACACTTATGAATTTTCTATAAAATCACAAATATGAAGTACCAGGTTTAGTCTTACTTTAGCGATGATAGACAAAAGCGAATAAATACATCATAGACAGAAACCTTTATAAAAATATATGATTCTATGAAGAATCATTAGAAATTATGAGTGGAAATTTTCCAGAAAGATAGTATTATAGAGTCTTTTGAAGCAATTTTTTGAGAAATAGTAAAATCTGGGGCAGACTGTCTTGCAGTTAATTGCATATTGTCAGAGCAGCATGAGAAATATGATATTTGGATAGGGATTTCAGTAACTAAACATTCTCTGTTCTGAGATCTCTTTATTCCTGAATAATGAAAGAATAGTACTTTGGTGCTGACACCAATGAGGCACTTCTCTTGGTCCTAGTAGAGGATGCAGTGTACTGTTAAACCAATATCACATCTCGAGTCTTACCAAGTTTTCATTCTCTGTCAATATGACAAGCTCAAAGTGACAGAATATGTTGTAAGTTGAGGCACACATATTTGCAGTTTATTGAAAAGTAGATTTCTTACGTGACTTTTTTCCCTTCCCAGCAAAGAGCCCTACACTATATTTCTACCATCACTAATATTTGGAAGTGTTTCATTACTAACAATCTCAGTACAACATGAAAATTGTTGCTTCTCATCTAAAATACAATTTTGTCTATCAGAATAAACACAAGTGAAATTTTCACCTACATTAGCATTATGTCTTTGCAGCTTTAGGTTTGTTAGATGTGTTCTTAAGCAGAATTTTTAGCCACAAACCCATTGCTAGATAGATATCTATGGATATAGATCTACATCTATAGATATAGATATACACACATATATATACTCACACACATATAGCATAAAATACTCAGCAGGGCTAGTCATTCCGATTTCTTGCACAATTATTTAGCTTTTTGTAAGTTCAACATGTAAATTTTAAAGACATAAATATAGAGAGACTTATGTGTTTGAATATAAATGATATATATGGATTAGCATGTACCTGTATATTATTAAACATGCAATGAGCTGACTGGTAAGTGACGTCTAATTGTATGGCTAGCAATGTAATTTATTCAGACTGTATTTTTGTACAGAGCAGCGCACTCTAACCTATGCCTCTGTGTCCTCTTTAATGCCTAAAGCTGTGCCTAGAAATTTCATCTGTCTTAAAAATAAAATATACTTCATGCTGTTTATGCTATTAGTTTCTGTACTGCTATTCTATATTTATTATTTTTAAATATATGACATGTTTACTACTTAAACATGAATTCATGGTATCCTGGTTATTTTTTTTTTTTTAAGTCATCTGGGGGAAAACCTGTTTATCACTCCAGTGATTTTGAGTTTGCAGTTTCACAATCAGTTCTTCGTTTCATGATTTTTGTAGTTGACATGAAGTCATCTATGTGGAAAAAAATAAAAATAAAAGTGATTTCACGGATGTGGTTTGACTTTGTGTCTTCTCTGTTGTGTAAACTCTTTAGACAAGGCTTCTAAATTACATATATTCATTACATTTTCTCCTTCAAAATATATATTATTTAGAAAACATCTTAATATGACATGCTGATTTTATTTGAAAACATTTTTAAATTTTTTATTACAAATTGTCTCCCAAGATCCTTCTATTCTCCATAGCCTTTGCACGGCCAGTGATAAAGGAATACTATTAAATATCTTTTTTAACCTTCTGTTTTAAAGTGTACTCAAAGGAGATGTAGTGCAGGCTTCCATTATTCCGACTCTAATCACCACACAATTGGAAATGATTAGTCAAAGGGTTTGATATGGTATTTTGTTCTTTGTGTAGTTTTCAATGTTTGCAGTGTTAAAGCCAGCTTGTCTGTATTATCTCTTTCTTAGAAAGACTAAAAATTCAGTGTGTATGTGTGCATGAGCTTGTGTGCGTGAACGTGTGTGCATGAGCATGTGTGTGTGCAATGTGTATGTGTGAAGAAACTGATAAAGTCAAAATTCATCACCCTTTGATGTATATAAATGGTGAGTATATGTGGAAAAGCAATGTAAATTAGACATTCAATAAAATTCACTTGCATGTATGCCAATTTTTTTTTTTTTTTTGAAAAGGGGTCTCACTCTGTCACCCAGGTGGAGTGCAGGGGCGCAATCTCAGCTCACTGCAACCTCCGCCTCCCAGGTTCAAGCGATCCTCTCACCTCAGCCTTCCAAGTAGCTGGGACTACAGAAACGCACCACCATGCCCAGCTTATTTTTGTATTTTTAGTAGCGATGGGGTT
>NW_026652282.1:30980113-31011127 GCF_009828535.3 Hylobates moloch | reverse complement strand
TGTTACAGACGTGAGCCACCGTGTCCGGCCTGGGAGTGCTTACTTTTTAATTTATTCATTGAAACAAAACAGAATAACTTCTCTCCAAAAGATGAATATCATTAACTCTGATTAGTTAACTTAGATTACAAAACTTATCTGGACAAGAATAGCCAAGAGAAATACTGTACTCGGATTCCATCAGCAAATAGCCATTCCATGTGGAGCTGGAGATGGAGTAGATACCCAAACAAAATTGAGGTTCTGTTAGGAAAGAGAAAGTGTAGCTTCAGCTTTTTTTCATTTTATTTCCTATTCTAATATCTTCTGAAATTTTATTTACAACACATGGGCATTTAATAGCCATTTAACATGTGAAAAGGAAAGTATTGAAAATACATTGGAGTCTAAGTACAGGATGGTTCATAAAATGCAGACACTCAATTTTTATATTAAAGACATTTTTCATAATTTTCCGAAATAAAAATCTTTTCAAATCATTTAATTGGATTTGTTTCCTGGCTCCAGAAACAAATAAACCCCCATTTTAATCTGTGCAATACACGTTCAAACACCAGAGACGTGCTGAGTCACTGATAAGTAATTCACTTATCCTGGAAACAGATAGATGAACCAATTTCTGAAAGCTGCAGACATCTAAGTTCCCCCATACCTTTCCTTGTTGAGATTAGCTAGTACAGATGAAGGCTGGCATTCTAATCAGGACAAAAATAGTGTATCCCCTTTTAAATTTTTAGCAACCTGTCATGGTATATTTCTGATGTCATGCCTAGTAATATTTTGTGTCAAGAGTCTTTAGGTCCGTTGAACTTAAGTGCTGCAGATAGTTGTGGATAGTTGATATTTCCTCTAAAAACAGTCAGATTTGCAAATAATCACATCTCCTTTAGGGAATGTCAAATGCAGAGGAGTGGAATAATTCTACTCTAAGTAATGTAAAAGTAGGTTTGAATTCATTTTATCCAAACCAACAATGTAATTAAAAGATTTTTTTTCCGATTTTTATCCAACACTGCTGATTACAAGGCATCTTGAGCATTTATTCAACAATCTTCTTGGTCTATTTTTTAAATCCTTGAGTAAAAGAAATTAAATAACCTTCTCCCACATAAAAGATAACTTAGATATATAGGAATAACAGTAGTTACATGGTATATATCTATTATACTTAAAAGCTAATATTGACTGTTAAATCAGTATATGTGCTTTGGTGATGTTGAATGACTTTTAAGAACAGAGCCACAGAACACAGGGTTATTTTAATTGAGGTTCCAAAACTACATGTAAAATTTTTGCAAGTAAACAAAACTAGATCAAAAAAGAAAAGGACTTCTTGTATGTTGGGTAAATTTCCCCCTGTATTAATCAGCCTAAATATATTTTCTCAACAAATTAACTTGAAATTTAAAAACATTACCAACGCTAAATTTATATACAGTGAAATGAACAGATTCTAAGTGTACAATTGAAATGGGAGAGTTCCCTGACTTTCCTTGCAGGACATGCGACAGGGGTGTGGCTCGTACGTCCAGCACTCAAACCCCTTACAGGAGGGGGAGCATGTAGAGGGGCAGGTGCAGGAGCTGGGGTGAGCCCTTTTTTGGGCTCTGGCCCGACAGTAGCATCTAGGGATGGATGCCTGAGACTCCCAAAGCTGAAGTGGATGTGTGTTACTTTGGGCTCTTTTAGTTTTGCCTCCCACAGACGGCTTAAATGTTAAACATTTCAATGGACTCTCTGGCTTTTCGCAAGGGCAGTGAGCCAGTGTGACAGCTTTCTGTATTCCAAGTTCTTGTCTGACATTCAGAAAAAATCAGGTCACACATGGACTTGAAGGGTGGTGAATTCGGGGTTTTTATTGAGTGGCGGAGGTGGCTCTCAGTAGGAAGGATGGGGAGCTGGAAGTGGGATGGAGTGAAAAGATGATCTTCCTCTGGAGTTTGGCTGCTCAGCGGCCAATCTCCTCTCTGATCATCCTCAGCTGAACTCCTCTCAAAGTTCCTATGCTCCTTCTCTGCTCTCCTCTTCTCTTCTCTTCTGCTCTTCTGTGCGTTTGCTTATCTGCTCATCTGCTTGTGGAGCCTGGGGTTTGGGGTTCATACTGGTACAAGATACGGAGATGTGGTGGGCCGAAAGGCAACCCTTGTGTGTGAAAACAGGAATGCATGTTCCCATTTATGGCTGTGGGTTTCCAGGTTCGAGGGTGGGGCCTTTGCCAGGGAATTGCCCTCTTCTACCCAGTGTTTTCCTGTCTCCTGTTTGTATCACAATTTCATGAGATTTTATATACACACATGTGATGAAAACATTCACATATAATATACACACATGTAATTTATATCCACTCAAGGTAAGGTCAAGAGACCCTGGTGCTTCCTTTTTCTAATCATATTCCCCTTGATAAAAAATCACTGCTCTGATTTCTATTGCCTTCGGTTAGATTTGCACGTTCTAGAACTTCATCTAAATAGAATCATAAAAATGTAGTGTTTTGTATATTTCCTCTAGAAACAGCCAGATTTGCAAATGATCACATCTCATGACAAATACAGAAGAGTGGGATTATTCTACTTCAAGTAATGTCAACATTATTTCTATGAGATTCATACATGTTGGTTTGTGTATCAGTAGTTCGTTTTTATTGCTAAATATTACTTCGTTATTTGAATATATCACAGTTTATGTACCATCTTGCTGAAAGACTTTAAAATTATTCCCCATTTTTGACTATTTTGAATAAAACTACTATAAGCATTCACATACAAGTCTGTGTGATCAAATTTGTTTTTTGTTTAAATAAATACCAAGAAGTGGAATCATAGAGTAATATGAGTGGTATGTGTTTAACTGTTTAAAATATTGTCAACCAGTTTTCTGAAGTGTTTGTATCACTGCAGTTTTAGTTTCCATTTCTCTGATAACTAATAACATGCGAATCTTTACATACACTGATTGGCTATTTACAAATCTTCTTTTATATAGTATTTGTTCAAGTATTTTGTCCATTTTTTATTAATCATTTTTGAGAGATATTTATATATTCTAGACACAAGTTCTTTGTCAGACATGCATGTTGCTAAAATTTTCACTCTCTCTGTGGTTAGCATTTTTATTTTCATAAAGATGATTACTGAAAAGCAGACTTTTATTTTGATGAAGTCCAATTTATTATTTTTATTTATGCTTAATATATTTTTGTGGTGACCACTCTAAGAAATCTGTACAGACTCTGTGTTCCCCAAAATATTCTGTAATGTTTTCTTTTAAAAACTTCTGCAGTTTTAGCTTTTATATTAGCGTCTTAATCCATCTCAAATTAATATTTGTGCACTGGGTAAAAAGGGGACAAGGTTAGTTTTTCCCTATATTTATTAAGTTGCTCCAGCCCTATTTGTTCAAATTACCTTCTTCTTTGAATGGCATTAAGCTCTTTCTTAAAAATTGATTGTATGTGAGTCTTTTTCTAGATGCTATATTCTGTTTTATTGAGGTATTTGTATATCCATTTATAATACCACAACATCTCAATTACTGTAGCATTATAGAAAGATTGAAATTAGGTAGTGTAAAGCCTTTAAAATGGGAAAAGTGATCTAATCATTGATTTAAAATCTTATTTATTTTATAAAATATGCAGGCAAAGGTATACGTTTTCCTCTAAGTATTGCTTTAGTAGCATTCCAGAAATTTTGGCATGCTGTGCTTTCATTCAAATTCAATTTGATGTATTTTTTAGTTTCCTTTGTGATGCATTCTTTGGCCCATGAGTTATTTAGAAAAGTTGGTTAATTTCCAAATTTCGGGGTATTTTCTAAATATTTTCTTATTATTCATTTTCAACTTTATTTTGTTATGTTCAAAGAACATATGCCATAAGTGTTTAGTCTTTTCAAATGTATCAATGCATATTTTATTACCCAGCAATTGTCATTCTTGACAGAAATCCCATGTGCACATGAAAAACAATGTGTTCGGAAATTGAGGTGATCTATAAGTGTCAATCAGATTGAGTAAGTTGACATTGTTTTTGAAAGATTTTACAGCCTTATGATCTTTTGTCTACTTGTTTTATCAGTTACTGAGGAGGGTAATGCACTCACCAACAATGACTATGGCTTTCTGTGTTTCTTACTTTAGTTCCACCAATTTTCACTTCATCTATTTTGTAACTTTGTTATTTGGTTCATTCACTTTGAGGATTGTGATGTCTTCCTAGTGAATTGACACATTTTTGATATGATTTATTTGTCTTCCTTCTAAGCTATTTGTTTTCTGCTTGTCCCACACATTGTTCGTTTCTTTTGTCCTTATTTACTGCTTCTTGGTGTTATTTTAATATTTTAGTCTATTATTTTATATCCTCTGCTGGATTTTTATTCATACCTATTGATCCTTATTTCATTATTTTTTATTATAATTTGTATCTCTAACTTTTCACAATCTACTTAGAATTAATATTATATAACTTTGTATAAAATTCAAAACATTAACAAAAGTGTAATTCTACTTTCCTTCTTATACTGTGTGCTATGTTGTCATGCATTTAACTTCTACATACATCAAAAATCCTACAGTAAAATATAATCATGCATCACATAATGAAATTTCAGAGACTAACAGCATATATGATGGCGGTCTGAAAAGATTATACTATCATATTTTTACTGTACCTTTTCTATGTTTAGATACACAAATACTTACCATTGGGTTACAATTGCCTACAGTATTTAGTACAGTAACATGCTACATAGGTTTATAGCTTAGGAACATTAAGCTATGCCATATATCATAGGTATACAGTAGGCAATACCATAAAGGTTTGTGTAAGTATACTCTGTGATGCTCACACAACAATGAAATTGCTAAATAAAGCATTTATTAGGGTCTCTTTCCAAGGTGGTGGACTAGATGCAGCCAAGAGGAACATCTCCCACCTAAGGACTGGGACACTGGGAACACTGGAAAACTCCTAGTAGATCTTCATAGGAAAATCATTGAGAGCAGATGGAGAGCAGATGCTTGGCTGAGTGGGGAGGAAGCTGGGAACACTGCATGGGGCTATGGCATACTGGGACTCATTCCTGGCCTCCAGGGACTCTCAGGGAAGGAATTAGTTGAATAGGTAAGGAGGAACCTGTTCTCACCATGGGTCTCTGATATCCCGGCAGGAGGAGACTCCTTGCCCACCACAACTTGAGTTGGCAGGCAAAGCTGCTTAGAGTAGTGGTAGGGGCAGAACTCAAGCCAGTTTGCAGCCCAGAGAGTTTAGTGCAGGAGTGTCTCTAGAAGAGCATGGCCAGGGATACACATCCCCTAGCTCAACTTGCACCCATAGGATAATTTCGCCCTAGGGGAACTGTCAGAGCTGAACTCTTCAGGACAGTCTTGCACAAGACAGGGCTAGTCTGACCTAAGCACCCCTTTGTCAGCTGGGCTCTCCTGGGGCCCCAATCTGACCCATACCTGTTTGCAGTGCAGCCCCCAGGTTCCTCCTGCATCATAGCTTCTGCACTGGAGAACATTGCAACCCAATTTATGAAAGATAAGACTGAAAATAAAATGATACAGGAGCTGACAGGCAAAATATCCATATAGAAAACAATGTAACTGGCCTGACAGTGCTGAACAACTCTCTAAATGAATTTCATAATGCAGTCACAAGAATTAACAGCAGAATACACCAAGCTGAGGAAAGAATCTCAGAGCTTGAAGACTGGATTTCTGAAATAAAATCATTAGACAAGAATAGAGAAAAAAGAATGAAAATGAATGAAGAATATATATGACAGACATGGAATTATGTAAAGAGACCAAATCTGTGACTTACTGGCATCCTTGAGAGAGATAGGACAAACGGAAGAAACTTGGAAAACATACCTAAGGATATCATCCGTGAGATTTTCTCCAACCTAGCTAGAGAGGCCAACACTCAAATTGAGGAAATGCAGAAAACCCCTGCAAAACACTTCACAAGATTCTCACCCCAAGACACATAATCATCAGATACTTCAAGGTCAAAATGAAAGAAAAAATGTTAAAGGAAGCTAGAGAGAAAGGACAGGTCTCCTTCAAAGGGGAGCCCATGAGACTAACAGTGGGCCTCTCAGCAGAAACCATACAAGTCAGAAGAGATTGGGGGCCTATAGTCAACATTCTTAAAGAAAAGACTCCAATCAGCAATTTCATATCCAGCCAAACTTAGCTTCATAAGGGAAGGAGAAATAAGATCCTTTTCAGAGATGCAAATGTTGAGGGAATTCATGACTACCAGACATGCCTTAAAAGAGCTCCTTAAAAAAGCAGTAAATATGAAAAGGAAAGACTATTACCAGCCACTACAAAAACACACTTAAGTACATAGACCAGTGACACTATGAAGCAATCATACAAAAAAGTCAGAATAATAAACAGCTAAGAACATGATGACATGATCAAATGCACAAATATCAATAGTTACCTTGAATGTAAATGGGCTAAATGCTCCCATTTAAAAAGCACAGAGTAGCAAAGTGGATAAACAAGCAAGACCCATGGGAATGCTGTCTTCAAGAGACTCATCTCACATGCAATGACACCCATAGGCTCAAAATAAAGAGATGGAGAAAATTCTACCAAGAAAATGGAAAACAGAAAAAAGGTAGGAGTTGCAATCCTAATTTCAGACAAAGCAGACTTTAAACCAAAAAAGATCAAAGAAGACAAAGTGGGGCATTACATAATGGCAAAAGGTTCAATGCCACAAGAAGACCTAACTATTCTAAATATATATTCACTCAACACAGGAGCACCCAGATTCATAAAGCAAGTACTTAGAGACCTTCAAAGAGACTTAGACTTCCACACAATAACAGTGGGAGACTTCGACACTCCACTGACAGCATTAGACAGATCACTGAGGCAGAAAATTCACCAAGGTATTCAGGAACTGAACTCAACACTGGGCCAAATGTACCTGATAGACATCTATGGAACTCTCCATCCAAAAACAACAGAATATACATTCTTTTCATTGCTACATGGCACATACTCTAAAATGAACCACACAATCAGACATAAAACAATCCTCAGCAAATGCAAAAGAAAAATCATAGCAACCACTCTCTGGGACAACAGTGCAATAAAAACGGAATTCAAGACTAAGAAGATCACTCAAAATCATACAATTATATGGAAATTAAACGACCTGCTCCTGAATGACTTTGGGGGTAAATAATGAAACTAAGGCAGAAATCAAGACTTTTTTGAAACTACTGAGAACAACGATATAGGAGAATCTCTGGGACACAGCTAAAGCAGTGTTGAGAGGGAAATACCCATATCAAAAAGTGAGAAATATCTGCAATTAACAACCGAACATCACAACTAAAAGAACAAAAGAAGCAAAAGAAAAGCAACCCCATATCTAACAGAAGACAAGAAGCAATCAAAATCAGAGCTGAACAGAAGGAGACTGAGAAATGAGAAGCCATTCAAAAAATTAACAAAGCCAGGAGCTGGAGTTTTGAAAAACTAATAAGATAGATAGACTATTAGCTGGACTAATAAGAAAAAATAGAAGATCTAAATAATCACAATTAGAAATGACAAAGTGGATATTACCACTGAGTCCACAGAACTATAAATAACCATCAGAGACTATTATGAACACCTTTATGCACACAAACTAGAAAATCTAAAAGAAATTGATAAATTCCTGAAAACATACAATATACAAATACTGAATCAGGAAGAAATTGAATCCCTGAACAGACGAAAAACAAGTTCCAAAATTGAAACACTAACAAGTAGCCTACCAACCAAAAAAAGCCCTTTACCAGATGGATTCACAGCCAAATTCTACTAGATGTACAAAGACAAGGTAGTACCATTCCTGTTGAAACTATTCCCAAAAATTGAGTGGAGGGACTCCTGCCCAACTCATTTTATGAGGCCAGCATCATCCTGATACCAAAACCTTGCAGAGACACAACAAAAAAGGAAAACTTCAGACCAATATCCTTGATGAACATTGATGCAAAAATCCTCATAAAAATGCTTAAAAACTGAATCCAGCAGCACATCAAATAGCTAGTCCACCATGATTAAGTAGATCTTATCCCTGGGATGCAAGTTTGGTTCAACATATAAAAATCAATAAATGTGATTTATTACTAAACAGAAGTAAAGACAAAAACCACATGATTAACTCAATAGATGCAGAAAGTGTTTTTGATAAAATTCAACATCCTTCATGTTAAAAACCCTTAACAAACTAGGCATTTAAGGAACATAACTTAAAATATTAAGAGCCATCTATGACAAAACCAAAGCCAACATCATGCTGAGTCGGCAAAAGCTGGAAGCATTCTCCTTGATAACCAGCACAAAACAAGGATGCCCTCTCTCATCATACCTATTCAACATAGTATTAGAAATCCTGTCCAGAGCAATCAGGCAAGAGGAAGAAATAAAAGGCATCTATATAAAAAGAGAGGAAGTCAAATTATCCCAGTTTAGAGATTACATGATTCTTTTTCTAGAAAATGTCATAGTTTCAGCCCAAAATCTCCTTCAGCTGATAAACAACTTCAGCAAAGTTTCAGGATACAAAATCAACATGTAAAAATCACTAGCATTTCTACACTCCAACAACAGCCAAACCAAGAGCCAAATCGGGAATGTAATGTCAATCACAATTGCCATCAAAATAATAAAATAACTAGGAATACAGCTAACCAGGAAGGTGAAAGATCTCATTTAGAATTACAAAGCACTGCTCAAATAAATCAGAGATAATACAAATAATTGGAAAAACATTCCATGCTCATGGATAAGAAGAATCAATAGCATTAACATGGCCATACTGCCCAAAGGAATTTACAGATTTAATGCTATTCCTATCAAACTGCCAATGCCATTCTTCACAGAACTAGAAAATCTATTTTAAAAATTATATGGAAAAGAAACAGAATCTGAATAGCCAAGCAATCCTAAGCAAAGAGAACAATCTGGAGGCATCATGCTACCTGACTTCAAACTACACTACAAGGCTGTAAGTCACTAAAACAGCATGGCAGTGGTACAAAAACAGGCATAGATCAATGGAAAAAAATAGGTAACCCAGAAGTAAAGCCACACATCTACAACTACCCGATCTTCAACAAACCAGAAAAAAAAAAGCAATGGGGAAAAGATTCCCTATTCAATAAATGATGCTGCGATAACTGGCTGACCATATGCAGAAGATTGAAACTGGACTCCTTCTTTACACCATATACAAGAAATCACCTCAAGATGAATTAAAGTCTTAAATGTAAAACCCAAGACTGTAAAAGCTCTGGAAGACAACCTAGGCAATACCATCCTGGACATAGAAACTGGCAAAGATTTCATGACAAAGTCTCCAAAAGCAATTGCAACAAAAGCAAAAGTTGACAAATGATATCTAATTAAGTGAAACAGCTTCTGCATGGCAAAAGAAAGTATCAACCAAGCAAACAGACAATATACAGAATGGGAGAAAATATTTGCAAACTATGCATCTGGCAAAGGCCTAGTATTCAGCATCTGTAAGTAACTTAAACAAATTTACAAGAAAAAAATAACCCTATTAAAAGGCCATAAACACACACTTTTTATTTATTTTTATATGTATTATTATTATTATTATTATTTTTGAGATGGAGTTTTGCTCTTGTTGCCTAGGCTGGAGTGCAGTGGTGCAGTCTTGGCTCACTGCAACCTCTGCTTTCTGATTTCAAGCGATTCTCCTGCCTCAACCTCCCTAGTAGCTGGGATTACAGGTGCCCGCCACCATGCCTGGCTAATTTTTGTATTTTTAGTAGAGGCGGGGTTTCACCACGATGGCCAGGCAAGTCTCTAACTCCTCACCTCATGATCTGCCTGCCTCAGCTTCCCAAAGTGCTGGGATGGCATGAGCCACTGCGCCCACTGACACTTTAAAAGAAGACATAAATGCAGCCAACAAACACATGAAAAGAAGCTCAATATCCCTGATCTTAGAGAGACGCAAATCAAAACCACAATGAGATACCATCTCACACCAGTTAAAATTGCTATTACTGAAATGTTAAAAAATAACATGCTGGCAAGGTTGCAGAGAAAAGAGAATGCTCTCACACTGTTGGTGGGAGTGTAAATTAGTTCAACCATTGTGGAAAGCAGTGTGGAGTTTCCTCAATGGCCTAAAAAAAAAGACTTCCATTCGACTTAGCCATCCCATTACTGTGTATATATCTAAAGGAATGCAAATCCTTCTATCATAAAGACACATGCACGCGTATGTTCAGTGTACCACTATCCACAATAGCAAAGACATGGAATCAACCTAAATGTCCACCAATGGATTATTGGATAAAGAAAATGTGGTACATATGCACCATGGAATACTTTGCATTCATAAAAAAGAATGGGACTATGTCCTTTTCAGCAACACGGATGGAGCTGGAGGCCATCATCTTTACCAAACTAACACAGAAACACAAAGCAAATACCACATGTTCTCGCTTATAAGTGGGAACTAAATTATGAGAACACATGGACACAAAGAGGGGAAGAACAGACACTGGGGCTACTTGAGGGTAGGGGATGGGAGGAAGGAGAGGATCAGGAAAAATAAATATTTTTATTTATAATGATATTTATTATATATAATATATATGAAATAATATATAATATTTATAATAAATATAATAAAAATAAATATACTAGGACTAGTACCTGGGTGACAAAATAATTTGTACAACAAACCCCCATGACATGCGTTTACCTATATAGCAAACCTACAGATGTACCTACCTGTGAACCTAAGATAAAAGTTAAAAATAACAAAAACCAAAAACATTTATTAGAATGTATCTTATTGCTAAGTAAAACATTACTATATTTTATTTATGCTTCAAATATTAGATTTTAAAAAATATAGAAACTAAAAAAAAAATCAAAAGCATTTATATTTACCCACATATTTGCCATTTCTGTCTCATTTCATTTTGCTATTGATTTCTGTTTCTCTCTAGTATCATTTTTCTTTGTAGTGAACGATTTTCTTTATCTTCTTTCAGAGGCCAGAGCTGCTGTCAGCAAATTTCTTCAGTTTTTATCTGAAAAGGTCTATTATACATCCTATGTTTTTCATTTTTTAAGGTACAAATTAAAAACAGTAAAATTTACCCTTTAGGTATACAATTTTACTAGTTTTCAGAAACACATAAAGTCATATATTTCCTTAATCACTATATAGAACACAGCCATCACCCAAAACATATTTCCATGTGGCCCTTTCAATTCAACCTGTCCTCCCACTCCCAGCTTCTAGTAGCTATGGATCTATTTTCTGTCCATATAATTTTGTCTTTTCCAGATGAGCATATAAATGAAATCATGCTCTATGTATCCTTTAAATTTGGCTTCTTTCATTTAGCATAACAAATTTGAGATCTATTAAGTCATTGGATATATCAATAATTCATTTTTTTTTTTTTTTTGAGACGGAGTCTTGCTCTGTCACCCAGGCTAGAGTGCAGTGGCTCGATCTCGGCTCACTGCAAGCTCCACCTCTCGGTTTCCTGCCTCAGCCTCCCAAGTAGCTGGGACTACAGGCACCCTCCACTATGCCCGGCTAATTTTTTTGTATTTTTAGTAGAGACGGGTTTTCTCCGTGTTAGCCAGGATGGTCTCGATCTCCTGACCTCGTGATCCGCCTGCCTCGGCCTCCCAAAGTGCTGGGATTACAGGCATGAGCCACCGCGCCTGGCCAATTCATTCATTTTTATTGCTGAGTAGTATTTTATTGTGTGAATATACCACATTATTTTTGTTCATTCCACATGGGAAAAAAATTTGTGTTGTTTCAAATTCTGGTGACTATGAATAAAGCCACTATGAACGTTCATGAGCAGATTTTTTTTGTAAACTTAACATTTTTATTTCACTTGTGTGAAGTTTCTGATTGTTTTGAACACTTAACTTTACAAGAAACCAATAAACTGTTTTCCGAAGTGGCTACACTATTTAGCATTCACACCAGCAATGTATTTCTAGTTGTCTCATAGCCTTACCAGTACTTAACAGAAATTATTTTGCTGTTCTAATAGGTGAGCAGTGGTACCTCATCATTTTAGTTTTGATCTCCCTAATGATCAACAATATTCATCATACTTTCATGTACTAATTTGCCATCTGTACAACTTCTTTGGTGAAGTATGACAAGGAGTTTCTCCTTGACCAAACTTTAGTCGGCCTTCTCTGCATTATCTTCCTAATTAAGGCTCAAGTTTTGGACTTCCATGTCCATCTTTTCATTGCCCAATTTGGGGAAGAATCCTGCTAAATTGATTTAGCCAGAATCCTACATCCTCGATATCAAACCAAATCCTTGTCTCTCATCAGCCCCCCAGGTCTGATCACCCTGGCCTGTCTTCAGCAAAAATATAGCTAGGTCTGTTTAGCCAGAATCGCCCCCTTACCAGTTATGCTTCCCCTGAATAATTTCCATTTACTGATCCCCCTCTCTGCTCCCTGTGTATAAATTCCCACTTTTCGTTGTATTCAGAGTTGAGCCCAGTCCCTCTCCCTCTACTGCAAAACACCATTGCAGTAATCCATATACCTATTGCAGTAGTCCTAAATAAAGTCTTTCTTACCATTCTTTAGTAAGTGTCATGAATAACTTATACTTTAACAAGTACCTGTTCAAAATTATTTTTCATATTACCGATTTTGAAGCATATATTCTGGACATAAGCCTTTCTCAAATTTGTGGTTTGCAAATTTTTTTTCTAGTCTTTGATTGATCTTTTTATTGTCATAATAGTGTCCTTTGAAGAGCAGACATTCCTGATTTTGGCAGCCATTGTTTCCAGTAAGAAGTCAATCACCATTTGTGTTGTTTCTCCCTTGTTTCTCTACTTACGCTTCACCTCCCTGTATCACATCCTGAAAACTACCCCCAGACAGAAACCAGGTTGAAAAATGACCCACCCCATGTGTTTCCCTCTCTTAAGTATCAAAGGTTTTTTTTTTTTTTTTTTTTTTTTTTTTACCTTTGCTCAGCACCTGGAAACAACTGTCTCAAAGAATGTGTCCAGTGTTACAGCAATTCATGATAAGAGGATAAGTCTTACCCAGTTACTACCTCATGGATATATGAAATATTCTAGCATGTCTACTCTCATTACTTTTATTTCTCCAATCTATATATAAAACAATCAATAATATATTTTTGGATACCCACTATGAGTGTGTGTTCATTATTAAAAGGTCCATATTCCCAAACTTAACAAGTTTACACTTTCATAGGCTTAAAAAAGAGAAGTACAGAAAATATTCAAGAGTTTTTACAAGCTGTTGTTACATCTCAAACATATCAAGATTTCAAGTCATAGGCTGTAAATGCATGATTTCAGACCTCATTGCTGCTCTGCATTACTTTCCATTATACCCAATTGAAACTTTCATCCATTTCCAATAATAATTCCAAATTTTTATCTTCCTAATATCAGGATGATTAAGAGCCTGAGTCTCCTTTATATGAATTCATTAATGAATATGATTTAACACTTTCATGGCTATAGTCACTTGGGAAAATTCAACCCAGATGTGTATATTCAGATCGACATGAAACTGAGCAGTCAAGACCTTTCTTCACTTCATAACTGTCAAAAGAAAGAACATGTTTATTTGCCACTGAAGTCCTGTTTAAAGGAGCTCCGAATTTGTTGATGCTTGTCTTCCTCCTACTTTAGTCTTCAAACAAATGTTTGAGCTTGGAAATAATTATTGAACACCTCTTTTACCTTAGTAACACAGATTTCAAAGGAATTGACACATGTGTTTATGGATTTAATCATTCAAAGAGAGTCGTCAAGAAACGAGTTTGTTCCAGGTCATGTGCTAGGCCCAAGAAGGCAGGGAACATACCTGCATAAGACTCATTTTCTATCTATTAGAAGTACACAGTTTAGCTTGGGAGAAAGGCACATTAATACATGTTGTGAATGTAGTTTAATTAATAGTGCAACTGTGTATGTGTGCATGTTTGTATGAGAGAGAGAGTTGAAGCTTTGGAGAGGTAGGAACTAGTTATATATAGGTGGTAAAGACCCATTAATTGGTCCTTTGATTTTCAAAAAAAAAATGTGTAAGAGAGCCCAACTTAATTAAGGAGAAGCTGTGGGCTGGGTACAAAACCTTGAAAAAATAACTTCAGGTCAAAATTTTAGACTATAATATTGATTGGGATAGTTGCTCTAAGGTTCTGGAGCCAAAGGCTATAAATCTCTTTTCCAGCTAGATGCATTGTGAAGTTTAAGATGCAGACTCCTCTATCTCATGGCAGTGAATGATTGACAGAAATTCCCTGATCTAGGCCCAGACTTGGCCAAATGTAAACAAGCCAGCAACATGATACAGATGGTGCTATATACCAAGGAATATGCAATTTGAAGTGAGACTGCTAAAGCAGCCTGAGCTACAGTTGGCAGGTTCTTTGTCAAACAAACTTCTCATTAAACCAGAAAAATCCGAGGCAAAGGCGTTAGCCAGGCAGCCAGGCAGCCAGGCAAGATTTGAGGTAGAAACATCAGCAGGTTTTAAATTGCTGCTGGGGCACTACTGATCATGACAAGGGTGCATTATTGATCATGACAGTAAGGGAGGCTTGGGGCCTGATGTGTTGGCAGCAAAGGGAAGGACAGTTATGTCATTGAACAGGACTGATACATTATTGTCAGTGTAAACACCAGTATTTTGTAGCTTATAAGATGATTGTGTCCACAGGGAATACCTCCAATCCCCATAGCTATGTTACAGTTTTAACGAAAGCAGGCATTCCTCTCTAAGAGCCTGCTGTTTCCAGAGAAAAGGAAAATTCTATAAAAAACTTGAACTTGCTTCTCAGAAGAGTGACCCAATGTTAAGACAGGAAGACAATACAAGTTCATAAATTTTCAATAGAGATTGTACCATAAATTTGTGTGCTTAAAGAAAAGCACCTAGTTTCTTAAATTACTGCAAAAAGTAATTTATGAAATGAAAAGTCTTGCCAACACCAAGTGCACTCAAGAACACTTGAAGTACTTGGCAATCATTCTGAAGCTCTTTATTAAAACTCTAAAGCTCACCAAATCCAGAACTCCCCGACGAAAACACAAAAAGACATTTTGAAGTATTCGTGGAGGTCAGCGGGATTGCTTTAGTCGGTACTTTCCTCTCCTCTCCACTGCATTAATGACTGTACTTAATAAACCTTCATTGCCCACATATTTGTGTAAATCGTTTGATTTTAGCAAAATATTTCTGCTAAAGATCTTTCACAGAATGCATAAACTTTTCTAAGCTTCAGTGTCTTTCATATGAAGATACTAAGTGAAAAAATATTAGACATTTATTCTAATGACACAGTCTTACACATAGACGAATGATTATAAAATAAAAATATTCATTGTAACTTAGTGTAAAAATAATATTTAAAAGTATCTAAATGTACAAGATGGAATGCGTTGATTATAGTATAGTGCCTTCATGGACAATAATGTAACCATATACAATCATATTTACAGAGGGCTTTAATGGCATATGGAAGTGCCTGTAATGCAATGTGATATTTTAAGGTTGGGAAATAATATGATCTTAACAGCATCATCTTAACTTTTGTATAAAGTTCATGCTGAGCCTAGGGTAAACAGGCACTCTCATACATTGCCAGTGACAATCCAAATGTTACAATCTCATATGAAGGAGTATTTGGTAAAATATATCAAAGGCACATATGCATTTATCCTTCAACTTAGAAGTCCAGCTTCTCAGAGTTTACCCTGAGGACACAACTCCAACAATATGAAAATACAAATGACCAAGGTTATTTACTGAAGCATTATTTGTAATCACAAAATATTGAAAACTACCTAGATGTCCAAGCTTAGAGAGAGGTTGAATAAACTATGTTACATACACACAAGTGAGTACTATGTAACTGTAAAACAGAATGAGAAAGATCTCTATTAACTAATATAGAGTGAATTCCAGGAAGATAATATTAATGTAAAAAGAAAAAAATTAATATTAATTTTTCTTGTGCATAGATCATGGTGCAAGTGGGGGCCTCTCTGTTCTGCACACAGGCAGATCTCCAGGCATTCAGAGCATCCACTCACATGGACTAACAAGCTGAGATGCCCCACCCTTCCTGTGCAGAGATCCTGGTGCAGGGATGCCTCTCCACTTCATGGCCAGGCAGATCTCCAGGAACATGGAGCACTGACTTACCTGGATTAGAAATTTAGGCTACCTCTTCCCCCCATGCAGATAACTTGTAGCTGAGGAAGTTTCCCACCTCCATGCCTAGGCACACCTCTAGGTGCTTGGTGGGTACCCACTGGATTCCTCCAAAGCACTGGTGCTTCTCCCTGCCACTGGGGTACCTGTAGATGGGCCTGACTGTTCTAGACCTGCCCATCTTGACCCAGTACCTCTGGGGCAGGGCAGGGAGCTCAGCCCACTGTGCACTCCACAAATAAGCCCATTGCCTGAGGCAACAGAGAGCTTCTTCCAGTAAAGAAGGATCAAGTATGTACCCAGTCATATTGGCTGCAGTAGTATCTTACCCATAAGTGTCATCTACTGGCTTGTGGGTTAAACTGCATAGTCCAATATAAAACCTGCCAAAAGAAGTGTATAAGGCTATAGAAGCAAAGCCAAAAGACCCTAATCAGTACCTTCTAAAGTAATATCCCGTAGGAATGGGAGTAAAAGAAAAGGGAAAGGAAAAAAAAGCAATAATAGTATAAGGAAAGAAAGAAAAAAAACCTATCAGCATGAAAATATTTACAAAAATTAGAATTGCCAGGATCTCCCGATGAGACGGAACCAGTGCAAGAATTCTGTCACCATGAACAATCTGAATGTAGTGACACCAAATGATTATACTAGCTCTCCAGCAGTGGTCACAAACCAAAATGGAAACTCAGAAATGACAGGTAGATGCTTCAAATCAAGATTACAAGAAAATTCAATGAGATCCAAGACAAGGTTGAATATCAACACAAATAAGCTTCTAAATCAATCCAGGAAATGAAGGAAAAGGTAAACATCTTGAAAAGAAATTAATAGGAGCTTCTGGAGTAGAAAAACCTTAAAATACAATTGAAAGCTTTATCAATAGACTGAACTAAGTAGAAGAACGAACTCCAGAGCTTCAAGATTGCTCTTTTAAACCAACCCAGTCAAACAAAAATAAAAAAGGATTCTAAAAGATAAAGTCTTTGAGAAATTTGGTATTATGTAAAGTGACCAAACCTACAAATTATTGGCATCCCTGAGAGAGAAAGAGGAAAAGGAAACAACCAGGAAAACATATGTAAGAGACTAATTCAAGAAAATTTCCCTAATTTTGCTAGAGAGGTAGACACCCAGATACATGAACTTCAGAGAACACCTGAAAGACACTCATCAGATGAGTGTCTGATTTCTCATCAGAAAACTTATCAGCTGGGAGAGATTAGGGCCTATTTTTAGCATTCTTAAAGAAAGGAAATTCCAACCAATAATTTCATATCCTGCCAAACTAAGCCTCATAATTGCAGGAGAAATAAAATATTTTCCAGACAAGCAAGCACTATGGGAATTTGTTACCACTAGACCAGAATTACAAGAGATTCTTAAGGGAATTCTAAACATCAAAACAACAGAATGATACCTGCTACCACAAAAGATCACTAAAGTACATAGCCCAAAGACCCTATAAAGCAATCACAAAATAGAAACTACAAAGAGACCAGCTTACAACTTCACAATGGGATCACAACCTCACATATCAGTATTAACCTTGAATGTAAATGGCCTAAATGCCCCCACATAAATGGCACAGAGTTGCAAGTTGGAAAAAAAAACAAGACCCATTCGTCTACTGTCTTCAAGAAACTCATGTCACACAAAACAACCATACGCTCAAAGTATAGAATTGGAAAAAAATATATTATGCAAATGGAAAACAAAAAGAGCAGGGGTTATTATTCTTATATTAGATGAAGCAGACTTTAAACAAACAACAGTAAAAAAGGACAAAGAAAGGCATTACATAATGATAAATGTTAAACAAAAAGGCATAACTATCCTAAATATGTACACACCCAACACTAGAGCATCTAGATTCATGAAATAACTGTAAGACCTACAAAAAGACTTAGACAGCCACACAATAACAGTGGGGGATTTCAACATCCCACTGAAATCATTAGATGGATCATCAAGGCAGAAAACTAACGAAGAAACTGGGGATTTAGATCTGGCTTTTGAACAATTGATCTTAGTGGACAACTACAGAGCACTCCACCCATCAACCACACAATATACATTATTCTCATATGCACATGAAACATACTCTAAGATGTACCACATGTTCAACCATAAGCCAAGTCTCAATAAATTTTAAAAAATGAAATTATACTAACCATACTTTCAGACCACAATGGATAAAAACAGAGATCAACTCCCAGAAGATCTCTCAATTCCACACAATTACATGGAAATTAAACAACTTACTCCTGAATGACTTTTAGGTAAACAATAAAATTAATTTTTTGTTAATAAAAAATTAATAAAATTTTTTGAAATGAATGAAAACAGAGATACAACACACCAAAATCTTTCACATATAGCAAAATCAGTGTTAAGAGGAAAATGTATTGTGCTAACTGCCGATCTCAAAAAGCTAAAAATATCTGAAATTAACTAACATCACACCCAGAGAAACTGAAAAAACAAAATCCGAGAACAAACTAATCCTAAAGCTAGTAGAAGCAAAGCAATAACCAAGAGCAGAACTGAATTAAATTGAGACCCAAAAATCCATATAAAGAATCGACAAAACCAAGTTGGTCCTTTGAAAGGATAAACGAGATCCATAGACTGCTAGCTAGATTCACAAAGAAAAAAAGAAAGATCCAAATGAGCACAATCAGAAAAGAAAAAGGTAATGTTGCATCTGATCCCACAGAAATACAAAAGATTCTCACAGACTTTGGACACAAAGTAGACAATTTAGAGAAAACTGATTAAATATTTAATCCATTTTAATATGTGTACATTGTGAAACAGCTAAATCAAGCTAATTAACATATCTATTAACTCACATACTTAACATTTTTTATGGTGAGAACACTTAAAATCTACTCCCTTAGCTATTTTCAAGTATACAATACATTGTTATTAACCACAGTCACCATGTTGTATAATGGATCTCTTGAAGTTATCTTTCATATCTAAGTGAAATTTTGTATCCTTTGACTAACATCATCCCAATGCCCCTCTTCCCTAATTGCTGCCAGTTCCTGGTGACCACCATTCTTTGCTTCCATGAGTTTGACTTTTTAGATTCCACATGTAAGTGACATGCATTGTTTATCTTTCTGTGCCTAGTTATTTTACTTAACATAATGTCCCCCAGGTTCATCGAAGTTGTTACAAATGACAGCATTTCCTCCTTCTTAACCTAGGTATGTTTTTTGCACTTTTATACTTTCCTGTATTTAATACAGTTTATCTAATGAGACTAACTAAATTTTAAAAATTAATGTACGTTTGTATTTAAAATAAATTTATGTTTGTGTTTGATACATAGTTCATTCTGTAGATGGTAATAATCTGTGACGTTTCCGATTCTTCTCAGTGAAGTGTGCTGTAATGGAAAAAATGTAACTCAACTAAAAGATTTGCTTTCTTTTCCTGATTATTCTGCTAACTGCCTATATTTTGTGAGTCATTTGACCTTTGAGGTGAGTTTCTTTATCTGTAAAATGAAGCGTGTTGATCTACCTTACCTCAAAATTTCCATGTTTCCTTTGATACCAAATTAAACATTATGTGTGACTCTTCTTAATTGGATATCTTAATAATATTGCTAATACATTTTCTAATTTAAAACCCTCTGTACGTTGCATGTATTACATGTTTTTCCTAAAGCCCATAACACAAATACCTGAAACCTAATAGACAGTCTTTCAAATCCTTGATAAAAAGTGTAACTTGTAATCACATTTAGATTTTGCTGTATTAAAGGTTCTCCTGAATTTGCTTATTGAAGGAAAAAGTCTTTTTTTAGTATTTTATCTGAATGTTGAAAATATTGCAAGCTTGTGTTAAAGACAATAGTAACTTTCACATGCATAATCACATTAACAACCTCTTTTTTTCCCCAGTGAAAGCATCATTGGCTATAAAAGTTACATATCTGCTTTTTCTTTACTGAGTGAAATTGGCTTTTGACTCCTCTGATTACATGATAATTAAATCGGACATCTGGTTCTAAGTGATATGTTTTCTTTGCTTTTTCATTTGTTTATTGTTGTTTGCATTATTGAAAAATGCATTAAAACTGAATGCTGATGAAAAAAGCAGAATTCTGTCAGACGGAGAGAACAAGCTTTCTCACTGTAGATGCCATTTTAACTTTGAATCTTTCGAGTGTAGGTTTTTCTATTTGTCTATAGTTCTTTCCCCAAGACATGTTTTTCTTCTTCAAATCAGATAACACTTTTCAGGAGACAGAAAATGATGAGGGGATGCTTACTTTTTCTTCTCTTCATCACTTACCTTAGGTGGCTACACTAATGCCACAAAATAATAGGGGTAAGCTCTAAATTGAATCTAGCAGAATTTTATGTTATATTAAGTAGGATTTTAGTTGGACCTTTGGTGATTTCATAGAGAACTAAATGAGTTTAGAGAGTTCTAGATATTGATGGCATAAAAGTCTCTCTCTGTATATATAAAATAAGCCTTTTAGCCAGAATTCTGAAATGCAAATAAAATGTAGACTTTTAAATATAAAATGTAGACTTTTAAATGCACACACACACACACACACACACACTACCCAATTATTTAAGGAACCAGGAAAGATATAGTTCTGTATTTTATTATGCTATATTTTCACAATACTCATATATAAGACTCTGGAATCTCATTTAAATAACAGGAAGTGACTTAATAAGCCTGACATCTAGTAACAATACATTTTGGGAAATGTACACCCAACTGTGATCTTTGCCTTCAACAATTTACAAATGACTTTAATATGTCTGAGAGTGCTGTTCTCTAATGGCAATGTGTAAAGACATTGTTCGGAGTAAGAAAACGGAAGCAGCTGGTACTATTGTGCGTGATTCAAATCACAAAAAAAAAAAAAGCGTATATCCTGTTTCCACCGTGTCCAGAAAATCTCTCTTAAACCTCAAAAAATTAGGAATCAAATTATTTTGAAGGCTTTTGTGTATCCCGTATTGTAATAACATATAATACTTAGGACTCTGAAATTTATTTCCCTTCTGGAGAGTCCTGCAATTTAAGAAAATTAGTGAGAAAGCGCTATTGAGAAAAACAAAACAACATAGCAATGATTTAAGCTATAAATAGTCATGGTTTTCTTACCTTTTAGTGAAACACAGATGTCACATTTGGAACAAGACTTCTGTGGTAATGTGTTTGAAAATAAACACCAACAGTTTTCATTGAATCTCATTTACCTGCTATTGATTAGTAATGCTTAACATTTTGAGAGCTTGGAAGAAAACATGGGAGGAGGCAATCATCCCATCACTGTTACTTCACAGACACCAAGGAAAATTACTTGAATTAAAGTCTATGCCCAAGTTCATTCTCAGGCCTCCTAATAGATTCCTTACTGAAGCCCTTCAATTCAGCTAAGGCAGCAAAATGATGTTTGTTAAGCATTGACTCTTAAAAGCCAGAAAATACAAAGGAGATGCTGACAGTTGGTGATTTACTGAAGGAAGGTGTAGAAAGAAAAAAATGGGTTGATATTTTAGCTTAGGTTCTTGACAGAGTCCAGTATGTAGCTGCAGCTTGACTGTCTATACTCTGAATTAAAACAAGATAAAGCTGCTGGCTGATTATTCGTAGGTCAGAAACTTGGCAGAGAGGTTAAAGAAACAAAAGCAGGTAGTGGGAACAAAGACTCTTTGAGGAAGATCTCGTAAAATGGAGTTACTCTATCCTAACCGCACATTTAGAATAACCTGGCGCATTGTCAATAATGCATAGACGTCAATACAGACAAACAAAATTCATATAACCAAGGATGGTCATGGGCATGTGCAGCCATGGTTGAGAACCACTGATTTAAATGACCATCACTATTTTTCTAGCATGTACCTATAATGGGGAAATTTTAGATTGAAAATATTTAATTAGTTTAAAAATATTTTTCTTTACCAAAGAGGAATTGTGCAGTTTGAGGGTATTTATTTAATAAACCATAATATGAGAAAACATATTTTAAATAACATAATCTTGGTTCACACATGACAGAAACTCAAAGAAAGTTAGTCTCTGTTTTTTTAGCACATCTGTGTATTTATATACTCATGTAGGCACAAACACACATACATATATAGTAGTTACATGATGTTAAATAAGTGTGTTTTTTTTCATGGAAATGCAGAATTAACCTCACACAGAATTAACCTCACTTATTATCATTATTTGAATGGCAACGAATTGTTTTCCCACAACAACAAAAAAATTTTGTTTGAGTTTTAGCATTACTTTCTAAGGTGTTATTACTCATGTCTATAAAAGGAGTGAGACATCTGTACCACTAAAAATGATTTGGTTGCAAGTAACAGAAAATTTTAACAAAGATAACACTTATTGGCTCAATTTTCTGAAAATTCCAAACATGTTTGTGTTGTGGGTTGGTGTACATGTAGATGGCTTCAAGTTAGAATTGGTTCAGCAAAGTAAAAGTGTCACCAAAACTAACTTTTTATTTTGATAGAGTAACTCTTTTTTGCCTTTCATAGAGTTGACCTATTCCTGAGCCTTGCTCCCCTAGCTCTTTTAAAATGGCTGCTAACACAACCTGTGACACAGGCTGCCTAGTTTTCCTTCAGTGAGCAAGTGAGAGCATCTCTTCTTCCAACCATAAAACAGTGCTAAGCAACATTTTAATGTATGTATGTATGTATGTATGTATGTATGTATGTATGTATTTATTTATTTATTTTGAGATGGAGCCTCACTCTGTCACCCAGACTGGAGTGCAGTGGCACCATCTCGGCTCACTGCAACCTTGGCCTCCAGGGTTCAAGCGATTCTCCTGCCTCAGCTTCCCGAGTAGCTGGGACTACAGGTGTGTGCCACCACGCCCGGCTAACTTTTTGTATTTTTGGTAGAGACGGGGTTTCACCGTGTTAGCCAGGATGGTCTTGATCTCCTGACCTCGTGATCTGCCTGCCTCGGCCTCCCAAAGTGCTAGGATTACAGGCATGAGCCATCGTGCCCAGGCCAACTAATTCACATCACATGCTCATTCTTAACCACACATTGGCCTAAGGGGAATGGAATTATGTTGACTGGTTTCGGTAGACCCAAATCTGGAGCAAAGTGGTAGGATAACATGGTTGCCTTGTATACGTGTGTGTGTGTGTGATGTGCTTGTTTGTGTGTGTGTGTGTGTGTGTGTGTGTGTATGATGGTAAGTGGATAGATTCCAGGGAAAGCAACCATCAATGTCTACTACCTTATCAAAATAACATATTTTAAACAACTAGATCAACGAAGAGTTAATAAATTAGAATTAATGAACATGTCTGAATATTTTTATTATCCACCGTAGAAAATGATATATGGTTAAATTATGAGTTGGGGTTCAGATGCAACAAATATTTTCCCTTTTGGATTCATGGAGGGCATAAAGTATCCTGCATGGCACTATTTTATATACATTTATAAGTTCATATCATCTATTATTTTGAATAATTTAAAACAGTTTTGCCACTGTAACATTTCTTGTTATATTCAAATATTTCACTGGAGATAATATATATAGTTAGAGGGTCTTAAGTGTTCTCACAGCAAAATGACCTCAGTGTTTCAGTAAAATTTTATGTGGGGTCCCCAGACCAAAATTCATATGTTATAGTTTTGTTTATTGAGTTATGCCCTGACAACTTAATAGGCATTTTTCACTGATAATTTAGTAGTCCTTTGGGAAAAAAAATGTAATACACATAGATTAAAAGAAAAATAGAACTTTTATTTCATTTTTAACTAGTCACAAGATGCATGTACCTGTTGAGCACTGTACACACTCACAAAGCTTGGAATCAGTTTGTAGATGATCACCCTCATTTCTTGTACTATACTATTTTTGTGCAGTACTTTCTTTTTATCCTGGAAATTGCTAAAACCCTGTTTCACAAAGATACAATGTTACCAAAAAGGAATTTCACGTGATCTAATGGTGAAACTGGGAACTACCTTTCTTAGTAGTTTATACTGTGTCTGATGGATCTTAGTAGATTCCTTTTGAATTTGTTTTTTAGTTTTCATATATTTAGAAAGTACAAGTGCCATTTTGCTACATGTATAAATTGTATAGTAGCAAAGTCTGGGCTTTTACTGTAGTCATCACCTGGAGAGTAAACACTGTACCCACTAAGTAATTTTTCACCCCACACACCACCACCCCCAACTCCTCACCCTCCCAAATCTCCATTGGCTATCATTCCAGTCTCTGTGTCCATGTACACACATTATTTGGCTTCCATTTATGAGTGAGAACATGCAGTATTTGACTTTCTGAGTTACATCACATCAGATAATGTCCTCTGGTTCCATCCATGTTGCTGCAAAAGACATGATTTCATTATTTTTTTTATGGATCAATAGTATTTATTTGTGTATACATACCACATTTTCTTCATCCAATTATCCGTCAGTGGGCACTTAGGTTGATTTCATATTTCTGATATTGTGAATAGTGCTGTAATAAACATATGGGTGCAGGAATATTTTTGATATAATGATTTTTTTTTCCTTTGAGTACATACTCAGTAGTGGAACTGCTGAATTGAATGGTAGATCTATTTTTAGTTCTTTGAGAAATCTCCATACTGTTTTCCATAGAGGTTATACTACTTGCATTCCCACTAACAGTGTATGTAAGTGCTCTGATTTCTGCACATCCTCACCAACATCTGTTATTTTTGCCTTTTAATAGCCATTCTGACTGGTGTAAGATGGAGTCTCATTGTGGTTTGGATTTGCATTTTTCTGATGAAGAGTGATGTTGAGCATTTTTTTTTCATATGCTTCTTGGCCATTTGTATGTCTTCTTTTGCAAAACGCTTGTTCATGTCCTTTGTTTGCTTTTTAATGGGGTTATTTGCAGGTATTTTGTCGAGTTGTTTGAGTACCTTTTAGAGTCTGGATATTAGTCCTTTGTTGGATGCATAATTTACAAATATTTTCTCCAGTTGTGCAGATTGTCTGTTCACACTATTATTTCTTTTATTGTACCCATGACCAACACCACACTGAATGAGGAAATCTGAAAGCATTCCCCCAAGATTTGGAACAGGTCAAGGATGCAGACTGTCACCACTCCCATTCAACATAGTACTGGACGTATTAGTCAGAGTAATCAGGCAAGAGAAAGAAAGAAGAGGCATCCAAATGAGAAAAGAGGAAGTCAAATTACCTCTCTTTGCTGACAATATGATCTTATGCCTAGAAATCCCTAAATACTCCTCCAAAAAACTCCTAGATTTGATAAATGAATTCAATAAAGTCTCAGCATACAAAATCAACATACAAAAATCAATAGCATTTCTATACACCAGTAATGATCAAGCAAAGAACCAAATCAAGAAGTCAATCTGTTTTGAAATTTTAAAACAGTTCTTAGTATCACAAAGTGCCTTGATACACAGTTTAGGACCTGTAGTTATAGTTGTAAGAAGACACAAAGCAAGAGTCAGAATTGGAAAGGCAGGCTTCCAATTACAAAATATCAAGAGATGACAACTAGTATTAAAAAAAAAGGGAATCATCATATACATTTTTCAAGTATCTTCTTTAAAAGTTACATATTTGATTTGTATAACAACATTTTTTACTTTTACACATTTTTTCCAAAACACATTAATGTAAAAAGTGCATCATATTCTGTGAACTGATCTTTGGAGTTTTTAAAACCATCTATTACTTCTGTAAGTATTTCCTACTCAAGATTACTGTGAAATTACAAAATCATTCTAATGAAAAATGGGAAGAGGACAGTCCAGGAAGAGATACAACCTGACATTTTTATAGATTGCAAATTTTACTACATTTCTACCTAAAAATGGTACCAGTACCAAATAGCAATAATTCCTGGCACCACTGAATATTCTGAGCT
This sequence comes from Hylobates moloch, assembly GCF_009828535.3. Lineage (NCBI taxonomy): Eukaryota > Metazoa > Chordata > Mammalia > Primates > Hylobatidae > Hylobates > Hylobates moloch. The sequence continues at coordinate 30,984,927 of NW_026652282.1, read as the reverse complement.
AACTCGTTCACCTTATTGACTTATTTCACATTTATGACTAGGGAAACAATACATCATTGTAATTTTTCTCTTCTGAATTTCCTCTTACGATGGCTGATTGTTAAAGAATTAGGACAGATAAGTGCTACTTTTTCTCTTCTAAATAATGACCAAAAAAAGCCCATAGGCTAATGTATCACAATAAGATATTAGAAGGAGAAAAATCGATTGTCAGTAAGACACTTTGTAATAAATCTTACAACAGTGACCTTGCTTGGCTGCTATATACTGTATAAAGAAGAGAAGCCAATCAAAACTGCATGAATGCATGAATGATTAATGCATTTCATACAAAGCTCGATGATATCCTTAGAATATATTTGCTAAGGTGCTGCAGTCATAAGAAGGCAAACAAATGTGAGAGCTCAAGTAAGGAGTTTCAGCAGGAGTTCTTAAGAGAGACACATGCGGTTAATTTCTTACTTCCTGTTGACTGCACAAATTGAAGTACTGATATCAGAACACATGTTGTAAGGAAAAAAGACATTCAGATTGCAGTTTGAAGTTATGAAAACTAGGGGACTACATAGTAGATTTGATTCCTGAAAAGTCTTATAAGAGGATTATGCATTTTGTTCTGTTGACATTAGGTTTAATAACATGATTTTCCTTGGCCAAACAATATGTGCCATTTTGTAGCACAAATTTTAAGAGTGAGTGTATAGTTCACCATATCTTTTTTTTTTTCTTCCTGCCTTAATGTATAGCAGAGTGGCAGCTGCTGGGTATGTGGAATGACTGAGCCCCTGAGATAGGATGTTTGTCACTGCAGCACAGCATAACCCATCCTGACTGCCACAAGTTATTGGGCATTAATATTAGTATAAACTGAATTTGGGGAAATTGAGGAAGAAGGAAAAGAAGCAATGGCCTTCAAAATGGGCATATCAAGGTTTCTTGAGCGGGTAAAAGAATCAGGCTGTAGAAATGGAGAAAGAAGAAAGTAAAGCTTTGGCAAAAGCTCCATTGTTGGAATCCATGCCTTGAGACTATAATGAATGATCACTGCTCTCAAGATTATCCTGGAACAGTCACTGCCATATATTTTCTCTGAGCTCAAAGGGTTTCAGCTACGTTCTTATGGTCTCACAACTAGTAAGTACAGACTCAAAACACATTGCTTTCAATTCTATTACACTGTCATCTAAACACAGAACATGAGCACCTGACTAAGTGTGGTAACTGCTCAGAGCTCCATTGGAGAGAGAACCTGATATGGGGAGTGCAGTTAGCTAACAGCCTACAGCTGCAGTGCCTTTAGGATTTGGGATTCAGTGTAGGCATTTGAGCCAAGGATACACTCTCCCCAGGAAGTCCCCAGCCAATGACTGAGCATGGAAAAGGAATTTGGGTCTGGCCATTTCTGCCCAATGCAGTGTCTCCTATGGGCAATCTTTACGCTAGGGCTCTCCATTCTATTGCCAAGACTTTCTCAGAGCTGCACTGTGCTCTGAGGCTCTACCTATCCCCTCTTCCTACTTTCCCCCTTCTCCATTCACAGGATAGGTCAGAACAACATTATTGTCAGAAGATTTTCCTGACCTACTCTTGGCCCCTTCCCCCTTATCTTACATAGGTGTCACCTGTTAAAAAAAAAGTATTCTGACATTTGTAAAAAGGTAAGGATGACTTCATTTGGGGGACTATTGCAATAGATGTTAACACTATCATAATAGGGGATAGAGATTAGGCTCAACTCCTAATACAGTAGACAACTGGGGATTTATAGCCAATGAGCAGAACGAGGGGCATCAGAGGATGGAAAGTTACGAAGAGGAAACATCTAGGGTAGGGTCATTTTTGCTAAACCAACTTAACAGGATTCTTGCTAAAGTCAGGCCATGGGGGTTGGATATCAAGCCATTCTTACTACACTGCCTTATCAGGATTCTTGCTAAACCTGGGCTAGGCAGGCCAAAGACGGGCCTAGTTGAAAAGAGGGCTCAGAGAAGGCTGTCTAAAGTTTGGCCAAGGGGGCAGTCTTTGTCATGCCCCAATAAATCTCTTATACTCCTTATTCCATCTTGGCATCTACTTTGTGAGCCCTTGAATTGACACACTTAGGTGAACTGGAAAGTTTGATCAACATCATGTAGAGTGGCAAAATGTGTACACCTTTATGCCAATATTATTATGGCTTGAAGAATAATGGTTCTCCTGCTTAAAAAAATAAAAATGGTTAGAGATTTGAGCTCTGGTAAAATGCTGCCATTTATGGGCGATTTCTCTTTTGTTGCGCACTGAAGGTAGGAATTCATACAGATTGCCTTATTTAATGCTCAGACAACATTGCAAATTAGGTTATATGATTATTCTTATTTTATACATAAGGAAACTAAAGCTGAAGTGAAATGAATTGTATAAGATGATCTAATAAATAGCAGAGACAAAACTCAGGGTCAGATCTGTCATATTTATTTATTTATTTATTTATTTTATTTATTTATTTTGAGATAGAGTCTCACTCTGCCACCCAGGCTTAAGTGAAGTGGCGCAATCTCGGCTCACTGCAACCCCCGCCTCCCGGGTTCAAGCGATTCTCCTGCCTCAGCCTCCTGAGTAGCTGGGATTACAGGCGCCTGCCACCATGTCTGGCTAATTTTTGTATTTTTAGTAGATGGGATTTCAACATGTTGGTCAGGCTGGTCTCAAACTCCTGATCTCGTGATCCCTCTGTCTCGGCCTTCCGAAGTGCTGGGATTATAGGTATCAGCCACCTTGCCCGGCCAGATCTGTCATATTCTAAACTGTCACTATTTACTCACGGTCAAATTGCTAGCTGATAAACTACTGTTATGCAGTTTTGCTGTGTGTTGGGAAAGAGGTGTAATATTTGGAGTTTGATTTGTTATAGGAAGACGTTGAAGGACATAAGAGACTTTGTATTAAATTGTGAATATGACATTTTATGCACACTTTTCCCATGGTTATGCCAAGCCCCTGGGGAGTAAAACCTGTTAGGCTCAGATGGATGGTTTCAATTTGTGTGTACATCTCTTTGGATAAGGAGTTCTATGGGTAATAGAAATCTGAGAACTGTAGAATACCATAGAAAACAGAAAAAAATAAATGGTTCTAAATTCAACTTATATCCAGAATATTAATTTTATCTCTTCTGAAAAAATAAGAATCTGAGAATTTTGGTCACATACCCAGATTGTGACTCTCAGCTCTCTAACTACTTCAGGAACTGCTTGCACCAAATACCATTCCTGCTTATGTACCTTCTCCTTTGTAGTACCTGTTCTAGCCAGCAATGAACACTGGAGAAAGCTGGTGATTTGTTGTGTAGTGGAAATTAAATAAGGAAGCAGCAAGTTAAGAGATAACGTCAACAGTCTAAATGGTATTGTTTAGTTTTTTGTTTTTCTCTGAACTCTGACTCTGAACCCATTGATTCTTCATGTGACTTATCCCAGTTATGCTGCCTTAGCCTGAGTCATGACTGGATTGATTCTTTATCTTACAAAATGAATGTTGAGCTCTGTAGTAGATATTATCATTACTGTTCCAGATCCCTCAGATTCCTTTTTACTATGCACATGTGCACCTAAGCTCCCCTTTGGTGTGCTTTTGCATCGAACAGTCAGCAACTTTACATCTTTTTCACAACACTGCCCTTGGGCTACTGATGGCTCTTTTGCAGTGCTTGCATGTACACACACACACACACACACACACTACACACACACTACACATACACATACACGTACACGTACACATAGCTAGAAATGCCTAGGGATTTACATCCTCTGTTTGATGGGCAGGACATAAAAACTCAGCTTTCTTTTCTTGGGACAAGATAACTCAGACTTCGCTTTCACTCCAGAGTTACCCGATAGGATCAGACTGAAGTATTATCATCTGTAGTAATTGCCCTGAGATCAAGTCTTTGTTAGACTTCCACCCCTTGCCTATCCTGTTGCCCCCGGCTCCCTTACCAGTTTCCTCTGGTTCAAGAGCACTTTCTTAATAAATCACTTGCACAGGAACCCTCATCTCAGAAACATTATCTGTTTCTAACCTAAGAGAAGCACCTACTAAACCTGAGGCACTATGCAAAGTGGTAAATATGACTGTTGCCTTCAAGAGGTAATTGAATAATCACAATAATGTGTGCTATAACACAGCTGATATATATTATGAAATGATATTACTGAGAAGGAAGTGATTATCATTAGCAATTCTATTTACACAAATTAACATTTAAGCACATTCTTTAAGGGTGAATGGATGGGTAGGTATTACTAGGATGAAAAGAAATGAAGGGTGTTTGAAGCAAAAGAAACAGACTCTACTTTGATAATAGTTTCCCTGGAAACGGGTTTTGTAGATTTCACTTTATTTTGAAGCCAGTGTTTAACAGAGACCTGTAGTAGATGAGCTCCACTATGAACTCTGAGAAGGGAGGGACTCTTTCTGATTTATACTGGTTATATCACTAGTGTGTAATACACAGCTTAACACGGATGGTCTTTAAAATATTTTTGGACAGGCCGGGCGCGGTGGCTCACGCTTGTAATCCCAGCACTTTGGGAGGCCGAGGCGAGCGGATCACGAGGTCAGGAGATCGACACCACGGTGAAACCACGTCTCTACTAAAAATACAAAAAAATTAGCCGGGCGTGGTGGCGGGCGCCTGTAGTCCCAGCTACTCGGAGAGGCTGAGGCAGGAGAATGGCGTGAACCTGGGAGGCGGAGCTTGCAGTGAGCCGAGATTGCGCCACTGCACTCCAGCCTGGGCGACAGAGCGAGACTCCGTCTCAAAAAAAAAA
>NW_026652282.1:30926170-30965218 GCF_009828535.3 Hylobates moloch | reverse complement strand
GTCTCGCTCTGTCGCCCAGGCTGGAGTGCAGTGGCGCAATCTCGGCTCACTGCAAGCTCCGCCTCCCAGGTTCACGCCATTCTCCTGCCTCAGCCTCTCTGAGTAGCTGGGACTACAGGCGCCCGCCACCACGCCCGGCTAATTTTTTTGTATTTTTAGTAGAGACAGGGTTTCACCGTGGTCTCGATCTCCTGACCTCGTGATCCGCCCGCCTCGGCCTCCCAAAGTGCTGGGATTACAAGCGTGAGCCACTGCGCCTGGCCTTAAATTGTAATTTTTACAGAAATGTTTGAGGTTATATTACATGACAAACCAGACTAATTCAGCCTGGTTAAGGTATGACACTAAATGCCAATGGAAGAATAAGATGAGTCACAGCTGGAGGTGGAGTTTGTCATTCCACAGGAAGGACATTGAAATTTACCCTGAAGTAGTGTACTACAATGCCTTTTGTTATTACATAATTCCACTTGTATGGCATAAATTGTGCTCAAAGGTAAAACATCTCAATGATTGCAATTATTCTGAGTGGCTTTATAAAAATACTCTTTTGGAAGGAGAGGGAAAATTTTCCCACTGATAGTTATTGTTACTATATTAAAAGCAGTGGCTTTTTACTAACTGTGAAACTGCAGCTGATCCCACTTGCTTTCAATTACCATTAAAATTATAATACAATAATTGTAAATAGTGAATTATTTTATTTATTTTTTAAAATTGTAACTAATACTATTGAGGACTAAGCTCTGATTTTTTATCTTACCCAAATTCCTACCTAAGGGGTCTAGGGAGTCACGCCCTACAAACCATAAATTCTCATCAGATGAGTTTTATTTGACTCTATATATAATGACTTTTCAGTCTGACTCTGCCATAACATTATGAGACAAGGAAAAAATATTTAACCCCAAAATATATTTCCTTCTCATACCTTGAAATTGCCCTGCAAAGTCTCTTGTGGGAAAAATCCACATCTTATAGAGAATCACCTTTCCCCTTTGTTTTCCTTCCTTTCTTTCCAGATCCAGGAGATAATCAGCTAGGAGCCAGGCACCCTTTCAGGTCCTATAAGAAACATTTTACAACCTGCCCTCTCTCTGAAGCCTGCTATCTGAGAGATTCCTCTGCACAATAAAACTTGGTCTCCCAAATCCTTTATCTTAACCTGAACATTCCTTTCCATTGATCCTAGGTCTTCAGATAAACTCAACCAATTATCAACCAGAAAATGTTTAAATTTACCTATAGCCTGGAAGCACCACCCCCCCGCTGCCCCCGCTTTGAGTTGTCCCGCCTTTCTGAACCAAACCAATGTATTTCTTAAATGTATTTGATTGATGTATCATGGCTCCCTAAAATATATAAAACCAAGCTGTACCCCGACCACCTGGGGCACATGTTCTCAGGACCTCCTGAGGGCTGTGTCATGGGTCATGGTCTCTCATATTTGGCTCAGAATAAATCTCTTCTTTGACTCTTTTCGTCAACACTATCCTTGTTATTTTATATATTATTTTAGAGACTCGGGAGAAGGATTTCCTGCTTTATGAATTTATTACAAATTAATGAAACATTACTCTAAAAGGTCATAAAATAGCAAAATTATTTTAAGGAAGGAGAAAATGTCAGAAGAAATCTTCTTGGTTTTCATCTGCTTCTTCCTATTCCATTCTGCCATATTTCCCAGTGGGAAACTGGCCCCTCACTGTTATAAACCTTGTCTAAAACTAGTTAAATGGCTTAGTTTAAAACAAATTTATCATCTTCATTCTGAGGAGAAAATGAATGAGCAAGAAACAGTTTTGATATCAATTTTTCTTGATGTCAGGTTAGTATTGCTTTGAGGATTGTGTTTTTAATGCTGACAAACACACACAAATCTTCACATTTATCCCAAGGATCATACTTTTTTATAGCTCTATAAATTCTCCAGGCCAGCCTATTTCAATTATACCTTTCAATTTTTGAGCCATTTATCCTGCCTGTGTGGGTAGGTGATTCTACAGAAGCTAAGACATTGCTAATTATTCAACAACACTTTACTTTTCCTATTTAGATTACAAATGATAAATGAGGTTTCATGAATGTGTAACACAGTTTGTAATATCAGAGAAAATTGCAGGGAGCTTTACATAGCTATTCATAAACCTCATGATTCAAGGTATTACTCTCAAAAGGGGAAAGAAATTTTTGTGGAATGTTGAGTGTATTTCCTGTTTGATCCCAGGATAGCTATAATGCTTTATTTCCTACAATAGAATTAGGATGTGGTTTTAGAATGTGCTTATCAAATGTACAAGAAATAAGATTAAGCAAGTTTGGTTAATTAATATTATATATTATTTATGTAACACAATCTATACCCAACATCTCTTTCCCTCTCCCTACTCGCAAGAACACAGATATAAAAATCAGATATTTCTAGACAATCGTTGATAGACCTAGAATATTTTGAAGAAATAGGTTATGGTTAATTATGGTAGAGTATGTTTTTTGTTATCCTTTTTATACTGTGATTTATGGAACTAAACAGATGTCCATTTTTTGTTTATTGACTGTCAGAAACCTCAGAGGTAAATCTCTGGCCCTCTTTTGACAAGTATGCTATAGTCAAATAATTATTACAGATTACTTTTAAATTGAGATATTACATCCATACAGTAAAGCAAACAAATCTTAAGTGTACAGATTGATGAATTTTTGTTATACTATGTTATTTTTAAATTCATGAATTTACTACCTAAATCAAAATAGAGAATATTCCTAACACCCTAGAATGCTGTCTCCATGTCCTTTTCCTATCAGTATCCCACAAAAGGTGACCACTATTCTAACCACTATATAATTTGAAGTGTTATGACACTTTATACTACATTAATTATTCTTATTTTTGGTTTGAATTATTTTTCTTTACCTACTTCTAAATTACATTTTTTGATTTATCTTATTTATAAGTACAAGACATCTTGAATTCTTAACTCAGGACAAGATAAGTCATAAAATCTTCTTACGCCAGGCATGGTGGCTCACACCTGTAATCTCAGCGCTTTGGGTGAGGGAAGAGAGAGACCCTCTCATATTGGGAAGAGAGAGACTCTCTCGTATTGTTTTATATTGTATTATACTCAGTACCTGTTTTCAAACAAACAAACAAAAACAACAAGGAAGTAAAACCAAAGACAGGCAGCCCGGCGCCAGGCCCGAAACCAGGCCTGGGCCTGCCTGGCCTAAACCCAGTAGTTAAAAATCAACTCATAACTTAGAAACCGATGTTATTCATAGATTCCAGACATTGTATAGAAGAACATTGTGAAACTCCCTGCCCTGTTCTGTTTCTCTCTGACTACCAGTGCATGAAACCCCTGTTAGGTATCCCCTAGATTGCTCAATCAATCACCATCCTTTCATATGAAATCTTCAGTGTTGTGAGCCCTTAAAAAGGGCAGAAATTGTGCATTCAGGGAGCTCGGATTTTAAGGCAGTAGCTTGCCAATGCTCCCAGCTGAGTAAAGCCCTTCCGTATACAACTCGGTGTCTGAGAGGTTTTGTCTGTGGCTTGTCCTGCTACTTGGGAGGACGAGGCCTGTGGATCACCTGAGGTCAAGAGTTTGAGACCAGCTTGGACAACGTGGTGAAATCCTGTCTCTACTAAAAATGCAAAAAATTGGCCGGGTCTGGTGGTGTGTGCCTGTAATCTCAGCTACTTGTGAGGCTGAAGCAGGATAATCGCTTGAACCCAGGAGGTGGAGGCTGCAGTGAGCGAAGATCGCACCACTGCACTCCAGCCTGGGTGATAGATAGAGTGAGACTCCGTCAAAAAAAAAAAAAAAAAAAAAAAAAAAAAAAATGTTCTTAGGATTAATCAGATTGGAATGGGAATGTTGGAACTGGGGAGTACAATTACAAATATACTTCTGAGACATCAAAATGCTTAGGCAGATAAAAAGGGGTCCCTGGACAATCTCCAACCCACCCCACAATTGTTTACATCAAATGCTTTTGTGCAGAGAGAGAGCCTGCTCAGGGCTCGTCTGGGCATGCTCACAGCAGGTTGGAGCCTGACACGTGCACTGGGGGAAGTGGGAAGAGCCATGGGGAATTTGAGCCTTGTGCAGAGGGGGAGCCTGCTCTCTTCAGCTTGTGTGGTGACCTGGGAGTCAGTCTGTGAGGTGGAGGGACTGTTAGCAGGACTCCATCTTACTTTGCTGAGTTTTTTTTTTTTTCTTTTTTGCTTTTCACCCAGTAAAGTCCTGCTCTACCAACCTTTCAATGTGTCTATGTGCCTACATTTTTCTGGTAGTGTGACAAAAACCTGGGTTTTAGCTGAACTAAGGAGCAAATTTCTACAACATTTTTGGTGCCCAGTGTGGGGCTTGAGGAAGGGTGAGTAAGATAGAACCACATTTTTTTTGGTTTTTCCTTTTGCTTCTAAACCTTTTTGTCTTTGGACTTCTTCTGAGGGTAGAGGAAATTATGCCTCCCCACCCCTTCCCACATTGCTACCCAGGGTCGGCCATGTCAGCCTTTTCCTTGTTGTTCGGGGATGAACAGGTAAACTGGTGGCTCCCCCACTCCCCTCTTAAGTTTCTCTCCAGGTTGGAGAAACACATTTGCATAAGAATAAGAGGTTCTTTCCCCAGGCATCTTTCCAACCCTGCACATTGAACTTTTTTTTTTTTTTCCAAGGATGGGTTCATTTCAAAATTGTAAAGATTTATATATTTTTTTATTACATATAATAAGCAATTTTTAGCTTAAAATAAGTTTCACGTTTAAAGGAAAAAAAAAACTTAAAAATGCAGACTTTTTTAAAAGCCAAAAAATCTTAATTATCTTGCAGCACAGGTCTACCCTTAAATATTCACATTTCAAAGCTGTTTTGAAAAGATTTAAAAATTGGCTAAAAATAATTTACAACTGGCAGTGATTAAAAATCTTATCTTTGGAAAAGCGTATTAATGACACATAATGAATTTAAAGTTACAAGCATTTAATGGTTTAATCAAGCATGTAGTTTTTACCAGTATACAAAATGAGACTTAGTACAAAACGGTCTTCAACTGTCACTTCAGTTGTTTCTGGAGTATTTTATGGGGAAAAGCAAACTTCACCAAACATAGAGTATCAACATTCAAGTACTCTTTTCCACGAGTTTCTGATTTTCAACTTAGGAGAGAAGAACAGCATTTGATAACTGCATCCCTTGCATATGGGGTGTACGACAGGCTATACCAGGTCATTGACAAGAACTGCAATATGCAGAATAACACAGCCAGTCCCTTCTTATGCCACCAAAGAGCAGCACACAGGGTAAATATGAAACACAACAGCATAATAATTGTTGCAAGCAATCTTGTTGTTTCAAACATTTTCTTCAGTTGTTTCACAGGTCCCATCAAAAAGCATGTACTGGCTAACGCAGCAAGATTGCCGAGGGTATAAAACACTGCAAAAGCTTTATGCTGCCCAGAAGCCACAGCAATCCAGTTCCAAGAATAGAAAAGAAAACGCCACATACGAAGCAGATGGCAAACCATTTCAATCTGGTGTTGAAACTAAGGGATGAGGCATCCAGGACCTGCGCGGTCAGGCCCTGCTCCTCGTCGTCCTGGCCGCTCAGGACTCGCCGCAGCTTCTACATGGCGCCGTTCCAGGGCCGTAGCGGCCGCCACTCTGTTGCCTGCCCCTGACGCCCACCAAGAAACCCCGAACCCGAATCCCCACAGACCAGCCCGCGCATTAAACTTTTGTCCTTTTCTTTACCCTGTCAGCAGTTAATTTTTAAGTGAGAGGATTTTTTTTTTCCTTTTAGACATTTCACTAGGCCAGGAATGATAAGGATCACTGTTTATATTCCCTGTAAAGTTTTAATTCTGAAAAAGGACTTGTGACTTTGGTCTTAAGTTGTAGCCAATCTGGTATGACCAGTAGCAAACTTTGCTGCTGGCCTCCATCTTGTTTTATGTCCTTGGCAGCATAACCTGTAACCACAGGACAATGTTTTGTCTAGCTTCTGCAATTTTACAATGGTGGCCAGGTTCAATCTTGGCTTAGAGAATGAGTCCTTTCTGGTTTGATATCTGTGTAACCTTTGCTACTTGTTGATTCTCTTCCCCTCCACAAACTGACTTGGGTTTTTCTTTCTCTGAGCCTTTACTAGAGTTTGAAAGCCAGAAATACTGGCTGCTTGGTGTGCAGATGAGGGAAGTTTGCCAGGGCTTGTCTGGGCATGCGCACAGTGGACTGGAGCCCAACATGCACATGGGGGATGTGGGTGGAGGAAGTGGGTGGAGAAGTGGGGGGAAGTGGGTGGAGCCACAGGGAATTCACACACTATGCAGGGGAGGAGCCTGCTTTCTTCAGTCTATGTGGTGACCTGGGAATCAATCTATGAGGTAGAGGGTCTGTTAGCAGGTCTCTATCTCACTTTGCTGACTTTTTTTTTTCGTTTTTTCCTTTTTGCTCAATAAAGTCGTGTTATACTCACACTTCAATGTGTCTGTGTGCCTAAATTTTTCGGGTCATGTGACAAGAAGCTAGGTTTTAGCTACACTAAGGAGCAAAGTTCTACAACACTTCTCCACTACTGGTTTTTAAATAAATAAAGCTGGAATACTAATATAATCTTGCCTTTCAAATTGCAAAAGACAATCTTTTACCCTCCCCCCATCCTCTTTAAAAGAGAAGTATCTATAGACTCAATCAAAAATGATTCTGTAACCAAGAGTGCACCTGATTAAACAATAAATTATTAATAATAATCCATGTAAGGAATCTCTGCTTCTGACTGACATGGAGTTAACAGGGGCTGGATTTGTCATTTGTGTGAGTCCATTTGCAGTGCTACAAGGGAATATCTGATGCTGGGTAATTTATAAACAAAAGAGACTTATTTGGCTCATGGTTCTGCAGGCTGTACAAGAAGCATGGCACCTGCATCCACTTCTGGTGAGAGCCTCTGACTGCTTCTACTCATTGCAGAAGGCAATGGAGGGCCAGCATGTGCCAAAATCACATGGCAAGGAAAGAAACAAGAGAAAAACAGAGGGAAGGTGCCAGGCTCTTTTTAACAAAAAGCTCTCATAGGAACTCATAAGAGTTACATACCCTTCCAATCACCCCAGGGAGGGCATTAATCTATTCACGAGGATCTGCCTCATGACTCAAACACCTCCCATTAGGCTCCACCTTCAACATTGGAATCAAATTTCAATATGAGCTTTGGGGGAACAAACATCTAAACTACAGCACCATCCTTTCTGAAATATCCAAAAGGCAAGAAATACATTGGAAATACCCAAAAATGAACAATCTCAGAAAGAAGAAAAAAAAAAAAGGAATAAGAAAAAGACAGTGTGGAAAAGAGGAACCCGGTTCTAGCCCAGCAGACTCCTTATGTTGAAAAGACAGAGATGAACGTCTGGGGAAACCAAAGCATCTAGAGTTCATAGGACAAGCTATCTGTAAAGAGAGAGCTAAGCAGAGAGAATGCTGGTGATCCACAGTGGAGCCTTCTTGATTTAGCTGAGTACTGACAGGTATGTGTGTGAGGAAACCACACAAACAAGGCGTTATGTATAATGTGGCTGTTTTTGCTCCACTCTGAGCCTCAGGAAGATTCTCATAGACTACATCATCTAGTCTTTGCCTTTGGCTTTTGATTAATTTTAAATAGTGGGAGGCACTTCTAGGAGGTGGGAAGAGAGGAGGAAAGAGATACTGATGGGTTTATTCTTTCTGTTTCTTCCCTGCTTCCTTGAGGTTCTGCAGTGGTTGACTCACTAGGCCCTTGCTATTTCAAGTGTGATCCTTGAACCAGCAGCATCAGGAGCACCTGGGAGTTGTTAAAAATGCAGAATACCTGGCTTGCTTCCATCAGAATCTCCATTTAAATAGGATCCCCAGTTGTGCTTCATATACATACTAAAGGTCACTCTGTGTTCCAAGGCTGCAGCTTTCTCCAAGTTAAGGTACCACCTTTTCCTCCGCTTGTCTCTCCTGGCCCTGGGCCCATAATGGTTTTCTGCTGTGACTAGTCCCTTGTTAGATTGTGTAGCTCTGTCAACATCTCTGTAAATAGATCCTGTAAAAATGTATCTTTTAGTCCAACACTTTTAAGTGTACAATCTGTTTCCTGCCAACACCTTAAATGATACAGTAATATACTATCCATCTTAATATCTATAAATCTATGTTGATAGCTATATACATACTCTATCTTTATAATACTTTTAGCATCCCTACCTCTTCCTGAAATTCAAAACAGCCTTTTTTATGTTTTATTAAAAAATACATAGTATTAGCACTTTTTCCCCAGTTACAACTAAATAATATCTAATGATATACATCATTATTGCCCAAAAATGAAAGTTCAGTTTTGGAGAAAAATTAAGGACTTCTGTGAATCTGGAGAAGAAAGCAAGACAGTACTTTGTGTTTGTACGCTAGTTTGGTAGGCAGCCTCTAAATTGCCCTACAGCGATCCCTGTCTGCTGATTTTTACACTGTTTTGTAATCTCCTTCTCTTGAAAATGGGCTGAAGTTACTGACTCACTTCTAACAAATAAGAATATGACAGAAGTGATGAAATGTGACTTCTGGGATTAGGTTATAAAAAGATGGTGGTTTTTGTCTTGAGCACTCTCTGTTACTCTGTCTTGCATTCCTCACATGGGAGGAAGCTGGCTGCCATGTTGTGAGGGAAGTTCTGTAAAGGGGCTTTACCTGGAGAGAAACTGAGACCTATTGATATATAGATAAATGAGCTTGGAAGTGGATCCCCACTGTCCCCATCCCCACCATTGAACAGTTCAGACGAGAGACACCAGCCCCAGCCATGAAGCAAAAAATTAACTGCAGTAATGAAAGAAAAACTTCAGCCAAATTAAATCTAAAGGAGTTTAATTGAGCAATGAATGGTTCTTATATCAGGCAGCCTCCTGAGCCAGAGTAGGCTCTGAGACTATAGTGCAGCCACGTGGTAGAAGAAGATTTATGGACAGAAAAAGGAAAGCGATGTACAGAAAACAGAAGCAAGGTACAGAAACAACTGGATTGGTTACAGGTTAATGTTTGCCTTATTTGAACACAGTTCAAACAGTTGGCTACATTTGATTGGCCAAAACTTGGTGATTGGCACAAGTGTAAGCTGCAGTCTGTTTACACCTCCACTTGTTATAGTTCATGATATACAGAGAAACCTTTAGGCAGAACTTAAAATATGTAAGGAGGCAGCTTTAGCTGAAACTTGAATTAACCATTCTCCACTTTTGGTCATCTTCTCAATTTTGAGAGATTGATAAGAACTTTAGTCATTGATGTCACCCTCACCATCATAAATATACTTATTTGGTCTTGAAATCCACTGGGAAACGGTAGAGCAGTGGGTTTTGAAAGGTGGGAACAAGGACTGAGTAGAAGGTACCTCTTTATGCTGGAACGTTCTGTTTACAGGAGAAAAACAAAACCTGGTCTGTGTTTTCTTAAAGTCTTAGTTTGATTATGTCATATTTAGCATGAGTGACTCCATTTTGCTTTGATCTGTTCTGTTGAGGCCTAGTGCATGAGCTCAGTCCAAAGCAATTGCTTCACATAATTTAGTTTAATAAGACTCCCCCATTTTAGTCACAACTTAGGTGAGAGTGTGATCAAAACTTAGGGCCTAGTACCACTCTCAGTTACCATCATTTTGGGATTCTGGTCTCAGCATGTCATTCATAGGTTATGGTACCCTCATGGCCAGACATTTATTTTGGCTCTTGTCATTTCAGTTGAAGACAGACCACTTGACATTCTAGAGATGGCTGCATGCAAATGCTTAAAACTTTTGAGACAATACAGCATGATGGTCAGGAGGATAATATCAAGAGTTTGGGGTATGCTCGTTGCCCAAGGTCCCCATAAACCAAACCACCTAGAATTAAATAGATTAAATAATGAGCTACATAAAGGGTCTACTCATTTAACTAAGCAGTCTCTTCGTTATTCCCTGCAACTGAATCTCTATAATCTACATTTGTTGTATTTTTCCATAGGGCACTAGTGTCCGCAGCTGCACAGATACTTCTGTTTAGCCAGTAAGTAATCTAGAGCAATTCCATTATTTAGCATAACTTTCAGAAGAGAATTTAAAGTCTGTTGTGTAACCATAGCCTTTATAGTAGAGTCTGCTATAGAGCCTGTCATGAGGGATACATTTCTAATCATCGCCTCTTTTACTCCAAACCATGGAAAAAGGACCACACAAATGATGCCTTTCTAGAAAAGCCAAGGCCTCTGAGAGATTTTTTCTTTAGCCCATGATGTAGGTTAAGAGGGGTGAACCAATGTTCTGTTTCTGACTGATTATGAGGCAAAGTATGTACCATTAAAATTTCTCATCTACGTTGGGCCTTCATCTTCCATCTAGTAAGGTATAAGGTTATGCATGTGTAAGGCTGGCTGCAAAATCCTTCACAAATAAAAGTATACCCCATGAGTGCACACAACAGATCCCCTTTTCACTTCTATTGTCCTTAGAGGCATAAGCAAGGGAAAAAATATTAAAAGGTAAGAGCCTCATGATAGTAGAGAAGTCTTAACCCATGATCTTGGGAAAAGCTGTTCACATCAAAGATGCCAGCTTCTTCTGGGGAGAAACTTCCCTGGTAGGCTTTACCTTAAGGGTTCCAATGGGTGTACAGTTCAAAGATTGTGGAGGGAAACTTCTCAGTTGTGAAATTATAAACTCAAAGTTCAAGGTCGCAGAGTTTTTCTGTACTGTGGATGGAAAGGGCAGTCTTTCTCTGATGTTCTCAGAAGATGCAATCTTCAGGTTCTAGATTGTGAAGAAGTTGATTGTT
Organism: Hylobates moloch; assembly: GCF_009828535.3. NCBI lineage: Eukaryota > Metazoa > Chordata > Mammalia > Primates > Hylobatidae > Hylobates > Hylobates moloch. The sequence goes on along the minus strand of NW_026652282.1, from coordinate 30,954,377 downwards.
CTCAGGCATAAAATCCTTCCTTTACTTGGTGAAAATACCCTGTGGCATAACATATCTACTGTTATAACATCAGCCCTCTTGCATGGGAAAGCTTTTGTACAACCAGAAAAAATGCACTGAACGTGACAATTGAATTAAATCCCTCTATAAATGTTTAAATGGCCCATCAGATAGCCAAATGTACCTAGAGCTTTGATTGTCTTCCCAGGAATATGGGTTTGACAAACCAAACATTGGTTACAAACGATTTCAGCAATTTAGAAGTCACCACACCAATATATATTTAATTTGGATCATTTTATCTTTTTCATGATGAGTCATGGAATGCAGAACCTTTAATACGAAAGATTTAAGGACTCAGGAAGGACAAGGCTGCTGTCCTGGTTCTCCATGAGTCCATGCTTAACACTGGTCTTATGTCCTCTTGAATACCAGTTGTTTCTCCAATTTAGGTGCACAGCACTAATAACTGATGGGTTATCATAGGTCATTTTACTTAGACCATGGAGTTCATTCAAGTTGTATATCTAAACAATTTCAGTATTGGCTGATTTAGCATGAGAATCTGGCAATTTTTTTTGGTATTCATTTAATTTTTGTTCTACTTGGGTTAGTAGGTTTATAAACCAGTCAGTCTTTTAATTATAGTTCCAGGAATTCTTACCCAGTCTAAATGATATGATTCTAAAGTTACCTGAAACCCATATTCAAGAGGGCTTTTCAGGGTTCTTTCCATTCTTTCATGAACCTCCAAAAAGACACCATATTCTAGAATTCTGAGTGCTTGTGACTTTTTTTAGAAACTGCATCAGAATTAAGCAATTAACTGTGGAAGTGACTTTAAACACTCATCGTTAAAGACACAATTGACAAGGAAATTTGGTTATTTCTGTGGTCTACAATAACTTAACATTAATAACCATAATTATGATTAATAACATATAATCAATTAGAATTTTTAAAATTCCATAAAATTTTGGAACATATATTAACATCATTCACTAAAATATAACCTGGAGAAGGTTAAACATTATTTTTTATTTTGACGATGCTCCCCATGTAACTTAACATGTCAAATAATCCTATTTACCTCTCTTTTGGATGCTTCAGGTGTTCTCTGTAGCATCCCAAAGTTAGAGGTTAGAAAAGACAATTTTGAAGCTGAAATTTGATTTGGGGAAGTCTATCAAATATGTTGAAGGATTAAAACACTTGATATTATAAAAATATAATTCCAGGTCACCATAAGTTATTCATTTAGCAAAAATAATGACTCAAAAATTTTAAAAAGGCAAAAACCTTTACTCATTGATAGAGGGAAGACTTAGCTTTCCAGAAAAATTGTGTCTTGTCTTTTCCTTCTTTTTCCTGTAGTTTATTCAAATGGCAGATAAAAATATTTCATTATCCTTCAATATTACATGAAAATTTTGTTCAAGAAAGCTGAATTTTAGGCTTGCATTAGTGTACTCCTAATGTCAACCCCAATTTTTAATAAAACCTTATATATAAATATATCCAGTCTTACACAGTTAGACCATAAGGTGAGATTCTCATAAACCTTTTATAACCCTTTATGAATTTTTGTTAAAAAGCATATCAGCGGTCTAAGAAAATCCTGTTTTGCTTTTACCCCAATGTTCAATTTACAGAAAAATTGAATAATACCCCTTTAATTTTCACCAGATATTTCTTTTACAAGATTAATCTTTCACAACCTTCCATAACTTGGTCAAATTTTCAGCTTTATCCTTTCTAATTTAAAATAATCTTTTAACCCTTTAATCTAAGCAGAAAAATCCATATTTCCAGGCCTTCTTATAATCTTTTACCAAAAGCACATTTCACTTTCCTCACACACTTTGCATGTAAAACTGTTTTTTCAATAGTCTCAATTACATGTTACAATGTTATCTCTTAGCAATTTTTATTTTTAGTGAAAGACTTGCTAAGTGATTTTAATTATGTACTAGGTGTGGAGCCTAGAACACAAGACAGATGTGCAGATAAAGTCTAACTCTTTACAGCATAGCCAGTGGCCTTGGCTAACTCCACATGTCCCTAGCCCTTACCTAGGCTAATGGCTCCAAATCAGGTAAGTTGAACAACTGTCAAAAGTCGAAGAAGCAGTTTATTACCTTAAAGCATTTAGCAAATCTAATATCTGACCTGCCTAATTTAGACCGAATGTCTTTATTTTACCAATAATCTTTAAAACTCTTTATTTTCCAAGGCCTACTAAAGTCACATGAACTAAAATGCATCATTGTTTTTATTTTCCTAACAAAATATTTGATTAAAGTGCTTATTATTTTCAAGCCAATAAATCAGAGCTCTTTCATATGTAAATGACGCATACAGAACACATATAAATACACAGAAAGACAGAAGAAAATCCAGTGATTGTACAATTTTTTATTTGCCAGTCTTTAAATGTCTTAATTGCATTACTGGCTTCAGGGTGGAGTCCTTCTAGGAAGAGGTCAAGGAAAACATGCAGTTTCTAGGGCTTAATTAGCAAGCACAGCTGGAAGGCAAAACACATCCCCAACAATTCACAGTCCCATTTTTAAAAATTTTAATGATATATTTTATTTAATCCAATACATCAAAAATACTACTGTTTCAACATGTTATCAATATAAAAAACCTACTAGTGAGATACATTCTTTCCATCATACCAAGCTTCAAAATCTAATGTGTATTTTATGGTTGCTGCACATCTCAACTGAGACCAGCCACCTTTCAGGTGCTCAGTGGCTACATGTAGCTACTGAAACCAACCTAATAGACCCATAAACAGTTGTTTTTGGATAAACATAAAAATTGACCCTTCTGGTCTTAAAGCTGGAAACTTAAAGCCACAAGTTGTTTTGGATGGTTGTACATCCCCATCTCCTCCACTGTGACATTGGCTCTTCTGAGGGTTCACTTCCCCTTGTCCCTGTAGGTGATCCAGGTAAGCCCTGACCTGGCTCCAGGCTTTGGTTCCTTCTCCTTCCAAGGGCAACCTTACAGGTTGAACTTGTGGGACCCACCTCCACTAGCTAAAGAAACTGACCTAATAGGGTTCCATTTTTATACTGGATCTTGGATCCTCGAAAGAGAAATGCTGTGGAACATGACAATGCAATGATTTTACTGTGCATTTCATTGCAAAGCAACCCAAAGCTCATCAGCCCATTCTGTGATTAGCTCATTTCCCATGGGACTCTTATCTCTCAGTGGGGGTTGGGGCCATTTACATACTTTCTAGGTAGCCAAGAGCATGCTTTTCTTATTCAAACATGCAAAGAGCTGAGTATCCCCTCTATGTTTTAATCAATTTTCACACTGCTATAAAGAACTGCCTGAGACTGGGTAATTTATAAAGGAAAGATGTTTAATTGACTCACAGTTCAGCATGGATGGGGAAGCCTAGGGAAACTTATAATCATGGCAGAAGGTGAAGGGGAAGCAAGGCGTCTTCTACACAAGGCAGCAGGAAGGATAATAAATGCAGCAGGAACTACCAAACACCTTATAAAACCACCAGTTCTTGTGAGAACTCACTCACCGTCATGAGAATAGCATAGGGTAAATCACCCTCGCGATGCAATTACCTCCACTGGGTCTCTCCCTTGACACATCGGGATTATGGGGATTATAATTCAAGATGAGATTTGGGTAGGGACACAAAGCCTAATCATATCACCCCATAACTGCCATTTGCCTTAGATTTTGAGAGGGATCTATTTGCTTTCAATTACTGTGATTTCATGAGGAAAACAGAGTTTGTTTCCCAAAATGGGATTTGTGGCATCTCCTCTGTTTTTTTCCAAGGAGTTGCAACACGTTAGAAGTTATCTTAGGTCCCCTCATGTGGGCATCAAGAGAGGTAAGAAGACAAAATGGAGAAAAACAATTCAGTTGACTGAAAAGAAAAACACTTAAAAAAAAAAACAAAATTCCAAGATCCAACAAGAAAAAAAACATAAAAACTTTAAAAATATATCTATAGATTGAATATCTGCTTTTAATTAAGCTGACTTTTAACAAAACATCTTATTACCCGACTCTAGCCAGAAAGAAACTAAAAATAGCAAATATTTCTGGCTTTTGCACTTTACCCAGAGGTTACCCCCCAGGCGCTCAGAGAAAGGAAACTTCAAGATGGGAAGTCAGAAGTTGCTCATGGAGAAGAAGAGAATCAATAAATGGTTAAAGGTCACACAGAAAGTACTTATTCCTTAAGCCAGGATTGAACCTAGGTCACCATTATAAAATTGCAAAGCCTTAGCTGCTAAGCTACAGCATTTGGATGGTTTCTGTTACTCTTCCCAGAAGGAGCCCAGAGCAGTAAAATTTGAGCTTGTTGCAATGGCTTTTAATTGGTCAAGAGAATTTTTAGAGCTATGACATAAACCCCCAAATCCTGTTCCCTGGATGGCAGAGAAAGTACCACCATGTGGTTACAAGGTCAAGCTCCCAAGAGTTTAAAACAAGACAAGAGGAAAACCTTATCCAGTTTTGTTGTTGTTGCTGTTGTTGTTGTTGTTGTTTCAGGGACCTGCAGCAAAGTTTGCAACTGATTAGTTTGCTGGGCTGGCTTGAACAGTGAGCTTCTGGGGGTCCTAGGCCTGCATTCTATCCTGTGGTGGTACCACTTTTTATGACAGAACAATGGGGAAGGACAAATTCATAGCACAAAGTACAACAGATTTGCTACAGCTTAAAACTAACCTCACAAATCTTTTTTTTTCCCATTAGTCAAAACTTTACAGAGGAGATAAACAGTGATTTTTACCATTCATTCAACCAGTTTGCACAGAAACAGAGAGGCCAGAAGTCTGACTGGTAAGAAATCCTTACCCTTTTTGCTGACATGCCCGGGTTCCCTTTCCTTGAGTGGCACTAGCAACCCTGCCAGCTGCTCCATAGCCATGGGCCCCAAGTCACAACGCAAAGGAAAATCATCTTTTTTGGTTTCGTGGAACCATAGGCAAAAGCTTATCAATTTTGTAAGTTGCCGCGCAACCAGCTGCATGGAGGACCCGAATTAACATTTTCCATTCCAGTTGGAGCATATGTGTGACAAAACATAGACATTAGCCACTCTGCTTAGTGCCCAATATCGAACGGGCCAGGCTTAAACTTGCCACTGGTTGGGCTCTGTCATCTTTAATCCCTTCAAAGAGGATTAAAGGAGTTTCAACATGTGGTCTCTGGGCAAGGTGGTCATCCTGAGTAAAGAAAAGATAGGAAAGAAAAAAGAGACAAAGAGAGAGAGAAAAGCATTGCCTGCAGTGAGATGGGGAGGGCAAGAACCTCGGAGAGACCAGAGAAAGACCCACTCATTGCAGCAACACTGAATCAAAAGTTCAGACAGCCACTTGCCATCCATGAAGGGATCTTTTCTAGCATTCCCATACGCCCTCAAGTTTCCCCCTTTGGGGAGAAAAAAAATTCTCCATGTTCCATGGTCCTGTACGTGTCTAATCCTGTCACCCATAGCTGTCAGCAAAGAGTGCAAGGCAGATTTATATTTTTTTAGATCAATTAGTTGCTTAAGCTTTAATTTGCCTTTTGTAAAGACTTTAAATACAAATGGAGAAAATTTTTAGAAGCTTCTGTATATTAATAGGCATCCCTAGATGAGACTAATTTGAGAGCTCTAATTTTCTAATGCATTTCAGTGCAGTGTTGTTCATTTGGAACATTCTAGGACAAGCTAGACCTTAGATATTTAGGGGTCTGCATTCCATTGTAAAAATCCATTATTTGGCCAGGCACACCTATAATCCCAGCACTTTGTAAGTCCAAGGTGGGCGGATCACTTGAGGCCAGGTGTTCAAGACCAGCTTGATCAAAATGGTGAAACCCCGTCTCTACTGAAAATACAAAAATTAGCCGGGCACGGGGATGCACACCTGTAATCCCAGCTACTGGGGAGGCTGAAGCATAAGAATCCCTTGAGCCTGGGAGGTGGAGATTGCAGTGAGCCGAGATCGTGCCACTACACTCCAGCCTGGGTGACAAAGTGAGATTCTGTCTCAACAACAACAACAACAACAACAACAACAACAACACAACAACAACAACACATTATTATATTAGGGAAGCTTCTTGGTTTCCTCTTTTCTGGACATATATAATTTTAAATTGATGTATATCATAATCGTAGAGGTAAAAATAGAAGCTTAGTGCTAAGTTCTAATATGAGGACTAGTAATATTCCCTCTGGACCCACTAGTTAGAGTAAAGCACAAGAAGAAGAGAAAGGAAAAAAAGATAAAGACTTGGAGAAAACTGAGTAGGCTAAAGGACTAGAACAGGGGTTCTCAGACTTTAGGGATGTACAGAATCATCTAGAGGGCTTGTTAAGCTACAAATTTCTGGTCTCTACCCACACAAGTTTCTGATTCAGTAGGCCCTGTAGGGACCCCAAAATTTGCATTTCTAACAAATTCTAGGTGATATTGATGTTACTAGTCTGGAAGCCACAGTTTTATAACCATTGGACTAGGGTATTTGGCTTAATTGTAACTTAGTGTAATCAATGTTTCCTAACTTATTCCTAGTACTCTTGTTTTAAATCTTCAGTGATGACACAAATGTTAATTATGCTTGGTGGTTATTCATCCTCCCTCTTCTTTCATCTGTTCAGGGGAAAAATAAAAGAGGAAGAAGGGATTGTAGAAAATCAAATGTTGAGTGTTGCCTAATTTTTCACTGTCTCACTCTTTGTGAAAGTAGGCAACATCTTTGGTTAGCAGAAATATTTTGATCAGTTACTGGTGTAGATTAATAGTTCTTTTTTTTTTTTTTTTTGAGACAGAGCCTCACTCTGTTGCCCAGGCTGGAGTGCAGTGGTGTGATCTCGGATCTCGGCTCACTGCAACCTCTGCCTCCTGGGTTCACACCATTCTCCTGCCTCAGCCTCCCAAGTAGCTGGGACTACAGGCGCCTGCCACCATGCCCAGCTAAGTTTTTTTTTGTATTTTTAGGACAGAGGGGGTTTCACCGTGTTAGCCAGGATGGTCTCGGTCTCCTGACCTCCTGATCCACCTGCCTCAGCCTCCCAAAGTGCTGGGATTACAGGCTTGAGCCACCGCGCCCAGCAGATTAATAGTTCTTTTTAGGAAACTCTTTGATGGAAATTGTCCATGGAGCTACTCAATCCTGGGATGTCCTACTGGAGGCTCTGCCAAATCAATTAGACATAGTTATATATGGGAAGAAATAGTTATAAGTTTGAAGTATTAGTACCTTCTGCAGAAAAAGGAATGGGACCAAACATTCATTGAACATACAAGGATTTTATGAATTTAGCATTGGACTGCTGCTCTGTACGATTTTCTGTCTTATTTATATTGGATTGATAGAGTCCTAATAAAATCTATATGTCATATTGCTATGGTTTTGGATATGATTTGTTTGGCCCTGACAAGTCCTGTGTTGGAATTTTTTTTTTTTTTTTTTTTTTGCTCTTGTTGCCCAGGCTGGAGTGCAATGGCACGATCTCGGCTCACCACAACCTCCGCCTCCCGGGTTCAAGTGATTCTCCTGCCTCAGCCCCCCGAGAAGCTGGGATTACAGGCACGCACCACCACGCCTGGCTAATTTTGTATTTTTAGTAGAGATGAGGTTTCTCCATGTTAGTCAGGCTGGTCTCGAACTCCCAACCTCAGGTGATCCGCCCACCTCGGCCTCCCAAAGTGCTGGGATTACAGGCGTGAGCCACTGCACCCGGCCCTTGTGTTGGAATTTGATCCCCAGTGTTGGAAGTAGGGCCTGGTGAGAGGTGTTTGGGTCATGGAGACAAATCCTTCATGAATGACTTGGTACCATATACATGGTAATGAGTGAGTTCTTGCTCTATGAATTGCTATGAGAACTTCTTGTTAAAAAGGGCCTGACATCTTCCTCCTTTCTCTTTTGCTTCCCACCATGTGATCTCTACACATCAGCTCCCTTTCCCCTTCCACTCTGAGTGGAAGTAACTTGAGGCCCTCACCAGAAGCAGATGCTGATATCCTGCTTCTTGTACAGCCTGAAGAAACTTGAGCTAAATAAATCTCCTTTCTTTATAAATTACCCAGCCTCAGGTATTCCTTCAGAGCAACACAAACCAAGATGCACACACACACACATACACACACACATATGTTAGTATGTGTGTGTGTGTGTGTATATATATATATGGAACTATTAAGTCATGCACTTATATATTTCTTGGCCTACTGAAGTAATCAGCATTGACTGCAAGGGTATTTAAAAAACCAGTTCTCTGCAACATTTTCTTCAAAGTGTAACATAATACACATCTATTGTAGAAAGTTAGATTTCTTCGTGCTCAGATCACTTTTCTCAAAGACTAGATAACTTCAGGGATATCAGTATGCTATAGACTAAAACTAATTTTTAATGCCTTTCCAAATAGATCTGTTACTAGTAACAATACTGTCTGATATGGTTTGAATTTATGTCCCTGCCCAAATCTCATGTCAAATTGAAATACCCAGTGTTGGAGGAGGTGCCTGGTGGGAGATGACCAGATCATAGAGGTGGACTTCTCCCTTACTGTTCTCATGATAGTGAGTGAGTTTTCATGAGATCTGGTTGTTTAAAAGTGTGTGAAACATCCCCCTTCTCTCTTTTCCTTCTGCTCCAGCCATGTAGGATGTGCCAACTTCCCCTTGAACTTTTGCAAAGATTGTTAAGTTTCCTGATGACTCCCTAGCCATGCTTTCTGTACATGTGGAATCATGTGCCAATTAAACCTCTTTTCTTTGTAAATTACCCAATCTCAGGTCGGTCTTTATAGCAATGTGAGAATGGACTAACCATACACCATCATTGAAAACATTTTGATTTTCATAAAAAATATTTTTTAAGTTTTTTAAAAGAATAATTTTTTTGTTAATATTATAAAATCGATACATGTTCAAAAATGATCCAAGCACTGGATGAAGATAAAAGCAAAAGTATTATCCCAAATTCAACCATTCAGAAATAAACATTATCAGCATTTGGTGAATTTAATTTCTTGTATCTCTGTGTGAATGTTGGTAAAACTTTAGATAGATACAACCTTAGAAATATTGGATCATAATAAAATGCTATTTTAATTAAAAGCAGTTGTGGCAGACACATTGATTTATCTAACATCTATCCACGCTTTATTTCTTTCTGATAATACCCTGGCACTTTTTGTGCCCAGACCCAAAGAATATTAGATACTAATTTTCCACTCTCCTTTGCAGCTAGGAGTGGTCATGTGATGAGATTTTGGATAATGAAACCCAAGACAATATTGCTATGAACGTTCTGAAAGATTTTTATCTTGGATAACAAAACAATCTCAGAGGGGAAGAACTTTTATCCTTTCCCCTTACTTTCTGCTTGGATTGCTGTTATGAGAACCTGATACCTGGGATGGCAGCAAGTCACAAATATTAATCTGAGGATTAAAAGCGAATATGGTAAGGATGGCAGACTGAAAGAATTTAAAAGCCACAGTTTTTGGTGGCTTTCGTAACTAACTGCTTATATTTAGGCTTCTGGTTAAGAACACAAATAATGGTCTTATGGTTTAGACCCTAGTTAGTCAGAAAAAACATTTTTGACTAATACAATCTTATATTTAATTTGCTTGAATTTGATGGGGGAGTGGGAATTAAAATAAATAGGAAGAATTGTTAACCTTGTGGTGATGCAGGTTTTTTTTTTCCACCATAAGAAGATAATAGGCCCTAAAAGATTTCTGTAAAGGAAGGTGGGAGTAGAGGGGAAATTATGTCTCTTTAAGAGGTGGGAATCATCACTAAAATAAAGAATGAGGAAAATAAGCCAGTTAAAGAAGTACAAACATTGCATGATGCCACTGATATGAAGTATCTAATTTATTCAAATTCATAGAAGCAGAAAGTAGAATTGCAGTTGCCAGGGGAAGGGCCTAGGGGAAAATAGGGAGTTGATATTCAATGGGTATAACATTTCAATTATGCTAGATTGAGAAGTTTTAGGGATCTGCTGTAGAAAATGGTGCTTATAAGTTAGGAACACTGTTTTGAGCATTTAAAATTTTAAGAGGGTGGATCTCTTGTTATGTGTGTGTGTTTTACCACAATAAAAAAAAAACACTAAAAATTTGAGAGTTTTATCTCATTCATTTAGGTCTATTATCCATTTTGGATTAATTTTTGTGTATGGTGTGAGGTAAGAGTCTATTTTTTTTTTTTTTTTGCCTATGGATAATGCATTGTCCCAGCATCATTTCATTTCTTGAAAAGATTATTCTTTCCCCATTGTATTGTCATCTTGTTGAAAATTAATTGACCATGAATATAAATCTTTTATTTCTAGACAGCTAATTTTTCTCCATTGATGTATATATTTATCCTTGGCAATACCACATTTACTTATTAACTGTTGCTTTCTATTAAGTTTTGAAATTGCATAGTGTTTTATTTGTTTGTAATTGTTTTGGCTATTCTAAGACCTTTGATTTTCTTTATAAATTTAAGATAAGCTTGCCAATTTCTAAATTTTGATGGGATTTTGATACCAATTGCCAGAAAACTTACAGATGACCTATAGGAAAATTACCGTCTTGACGATATTGAGTCATTTAATTCATGATTATTTTCACTTACTTATATGTCACTTCATGTATCTCAGAAATATTTTGTAGTTTTTAGTGTACAAGTGATAAACCTCTTTTGGTAAATTTATTTTTGATTGTTTATCCTTTTTGATATTATTGTGAATAAAATTGCTTCTTCCTTTCATTTCTGGAGTTATCATTGCTAATATATCGAAATACAATGATTTATTTTCTTTTTTAAACACCACATGTGGCATCTGAATACAATTGATGGTTATAGTATAATTTTACATGCCATTTAATACAATCTTGCTAAACTCATTTACTAGGTCCAGTTTTTTTTTTTTTTCCAGATTTTGTGGCATTGTCTACATATGGGACTATGTCACTATGTCATCTTCATATATGGATGGTTTCATTTCTTCTTCTTTTTTTTTTTTTTTTTTGAGACGGAGTCTCGCTCTGTCACCCAGGCTGGAGTGCAGTGGCGTGATCTCGACTCACTGCAAGCTCCATCTCTCGGATTCACGCCATTTTCCTGCCTCAGCCTCCCGAGTAGCTGGGACTACAGGCGCCTGCCACCACGCCCAGCTAATTTTTTTTTTTTTTGTATTTTTAGTAGAGACGGGCTCTCACCGTGGTCTCGATCTCCTGACTTCGTGATCCACCCACCTCAGCCTCCCAAAGTGCTGGGATTGCAGGCGTGAGCCACCGCGCCCGGCCCATTTCTTCTTCTTATATTTTGTTACCTTTAACTTACTCTTCTTTCCTTCCTTCCTTCCCTCCTTCTTCCCTTCCATGCTTTTAATGTTTATGTTTTCCCTGAATCATATGTTAAAACTTAATCTCCAATGTGACAGCATTAAGAGTTGAGGACTTTGGGGGAGGTTATTAGGTCATGGGGGCAGAGGTGTTATAAATGGGATTAGTGACTTTATAAAAGTAATCTGAGGGAGCTTGTTCCCCATTTTTGCCATATGAAGACATAACTAGACGGTACTGTTTATGAGGAATGGGCCATGATCAGACATTAAATCTGCTAGTACCTTGATCTTGGACTTCTCATCCTCTAGAACTATGAGCAATAAATTTCTTTTGTTTATAAATTACCCACTCTAAGGTGTTTGTTATAGTAGCCAAATGGACTAAGACAATTTCCTTATTGCCTTTTTGCATTGGAGGAAATTACTCAGATTATTTGTTGTTTCCCTTTGGATAATTTCAAGAGTGCTGACAATGTTTTTGTTTTAAATCAGTTTTGTTCAGCTTTATAACTGCTTTTTAGGGAGAAGACTCGCTGACTTCCCTACTTGGCTATAGATAGAAGATTGCTTCTAACAACCTCTTTTTGAGTACTTATGCTTCTATTCTCTTTATGTTCTTTTTTTACACAAATCACTTTGTCTGTAATATTTCAGAGACTGTGCAAAATAGTTTGTCCCAAATATTTCTATATTTATTTAGGCAGTTCTTTTTTATGATTTGTATTCTATATTTTCCTTTTCAGTTATTATAAATAAGTACTATTTTGGTTCCTTTCCTATTCGTCTTTGATTGAAGCAGGCTACATGCTGACAAATAATGGAAGGGAAGTGAAGTGAACTGAACAGTCCATTCTTTCTATTTGGGCTTTTCTTTCACATTCTTCCTCCAAAGGGCTATTTATCCTGGAAGTATACATTGCTTAGATGTTGGATGCAAAGCTATATAAAACAGATGTTTCTCCATACTAGTATTTGGCATCCACAGACCTTCCTCCATCCTTTGTCCACTTAACACCCATCCCACCCCCACCTTCCCTAGCAAAAGACGAGATTGTAAACAACAGAAATGGCTTGTGGCCTGCCAAGTGCATAATTCTCTTTACTTTACGTCCCCCTCCCTGTGGCTCTGTGGTATCATGCCGCAGCCTCTGCAGTGACCTAAACAATCTTTCCTGTGACATTAAAACTCAAGGTGTTCTAATCAAAGGGACACTGGTTATGCCTTTCAGAATACTGATTTTTAACTTTTACAAGATCTGGGGTGGCACTGGCAACTCACATCATTGTTTCAGCTCTGATTTCTCACTGCTTATCATGTGCAACTGAGAAAATCATTCGTTATATTGTTTATTCTCCAGTTTGTTCTTTACATTTTCCTTTGAGAAGATTTGAGAGAGGATATATGGCAATAATTCTCTTTTATTATATTAAATCAGAAGTCTTGAAGGACGTTCTGTCTTCACAATTATTCCTTGAACTAGTCCCATTGGCAAGTTGGGAAAATAAAGAACAGAGAGACTAAATCATTTACAGAAGGTAATGAAGTTAGCTATACACAAAAGAGAAAATCCATCTACCTCAAGGGTCGTTCTTGGCCAGCCTCCTAATTATTATCTTGGACACTTAATCCCTATAGAAATGATTTCCTCAACATGACAAGGAACACAACAGAAAAAGAGAGATGCTTAGTATTAAAAAAATGTTTTTGTCAACAACCAAGAGAATCTGCAAAGAAAGTGAGGCCAAAAGTATTAGTTAATCTAAGTTTATATCAAAGTTTAGAGCATTAAATTCAATTTTAAAACTTATGTATAATTTAATAATCTTTTATTTCCATAACACGTATACTACTTAAACTGCTGGACACTTAGCCTAAATATATATCTATGGTTGCCACTCTTCTTGGATGTACTTTCACAATGACAAGAAATAACCCACAAGGGGTAAATAAAGTATAACAGCTCCAATGCAATCAATAGGGTTTAAGACTTCAAGTATCTTCTTTTAGGTTAAATTGTGTTAAAATGATTCTAAAAAAATAATTGCCACAGCAACCTCAAGCAATGTTCCTTTTGAGAATCACATAATTTTTGTTTCTCGTACCATTTCTCTGGTCAATTTATTGTTTCTATAGAACTGAGAGAGTGGAGGGAAGTTGGGGCTAAATGCTATGATTTTATATTCTTACTTGGTGGTTACAAGTGAGACTAAAGGAAATTATCTTCTACCATGTAGAGTTTGTTTTTTAGGAAAGCAGAAGGAAGCCCTTATATTCACACAGCTGCAGGCTATTAAAATCTAACAGAATGCAAACAAAATAACGTCTGACATCAGAGCACAACAAAGTTTTGCTTTGGCTGTGCCTAAGTATATGAAAACCAAACATAAGCTAAATTGCTGAAACCAATGGTTAGTTTTAAAACATTTGTGAATAATTGATTGACCATGTTCTACTGATTCAATCTGACTTGTGTGCATTGGCTTAGACTTTGATAATAATACGTAGAAAACAGAGAGAGTTACCAAGCATTCAGAGTGGATAATTTTAAAGTGAATTTTTAAAAACCTATGGAATTTTCTGTAATGACTTTTTATCCAGATGCTGCTCCATAAATGAATCTCTCTCTCTCTCTCTCTCTCTGCCTCTCTCTTTAAAAGGTTTGTGCAGCTACCTTTTTTTATTTCTCAAAATTTTTATGTTTAAATTCAGTCAGTTACCTCTAAGGGTTTAAAGCTACAGCCTTTCTTCACACAAAACGTAAGCATGAAGCCCTAACAGGTTACAACAGGCAAAGTGTTACCATAGAGGGTACCTACGTGCAGTTCTCAATTGAAAAATGTCAGTAAATTATAAGTATTCAGATGGTTGCATGTTTGGTGACATGTGGCATACACCATTTTTCCTTGAAATACTTATTTTCCCTCACATCTCTCTGCACATACACAGTCATGGTGGGGAACAAAAATCTACTTCACATTCCAGTTAAAATAATGCATATCTACATTCTGACATGATGTCTTTTAAGTGGATGATGTAAGGATAATTTCCACTTTTATTTGAAATAGACTACAGATCCCAAGCAAACTTTTACACTTAGAAAATTAAAATTGTATGTTTCATTTAGATTTCTGTACAATGACTCACTTGAATTTTTCTACAGATCTTTAATCATATATTCTTAGGCTAGTTTCACATTTTAGGTTATAGTTTACTGTCAAAGCACGACCGATATCAAATTTGGAAGATATTCTCATTTACACTGAAAACAGTTTTCGGATTCATTCATTGGACGAAAGAAGGAAAAGAATGAGACTATCAAGATAAATATATTATATATTAAAATAAATTTAAAAATACTGGCACACATTATTGGTATGATCTTGATGAACTTTCATTTTATAACATTACAATGCCAGACTTAGCCAATTATAAAAATGTTATTTGTTTTTATTTATTATTTTGTTACTAATATTCAGAAATGTAGTTGTCCAAATTTGAGTTTTATTTTTAACAATTTAAGAACACTTCTAACCTTATAATCTTTCTCTTTCCTTGTTTTTGAATGATGCATTTACCCATTGATCACAAAAATTGTACAATATCCTAATATTTCAAGCTTTTGTGTATCCACAATTTAAATAAATTAACTCGTAATTCTAAAATTTTCTATTAATATGAGTTGTTTTGTATGTACCATTTGTTCATGATTAATTCTTATTTAGATCATACCCAGTTTTAAACAATGTGTTTATACAGGAATCAACAATGATATTACTTGAATGGGATTTTATAATCAGCTTTATAAATGCCTGTGTATTAATATTCCTTCCAAAATGACACTTCTTTTATGGTCTTGGTGTGAATAAGGGTAAACGTGCTTACTATGACATAAAGGCATTCACTAAACAAGTACTGTTCTGGGAAACTCTGACCTAATTCACATATTAGAAAATAAGAACAAGTATTCCTACTTAACTAGTTTTGTCTATTATAGTGAGAGTTTGCTATATATCACAAAAATGTGGGATATAGGCTTGGACTTTCTGAATAGGTAAATTGATATTTTAGTAAGGTGCTTTACAGCAACATTTTAATGTGCTGAAAAAATGCTTAGGTGAGAGTTCTGAAAATGCGTATCCGCAGTGAGCTTCAGCAGAGCAAAGAACATGAGGATGTTCTCAGAAGCGCTTTGCTATCTATTATTTAGCATATTTCTGCTGAAGTGTCAATATGTGCTAATTCAGTTAGCTATAGATAGGTGAGGGCTTATAAATTATTTCGCTCTTCTGATTTTAGAGGTGCCTATGCCTCTTTCCCCATCAGGTGTATCATGTGGAATTAGTCCCTGGTTTACCTACAAAGTGGAAAAAGAGATGAAATTTATACCGGATGTTCTTTAGTGTTTTATTTTTTGATACCTTTACAGTCCTTTATTTTGTTTTATTTTTGAGGGGGCTTCCATTTCTTTTTCATTTTTTTATAGACTCAGGGGGTACATGTGCAGGTTTGTTACATGGATATATTGCATGATGCTGAGATTTGGGCTTCTAGTGTATCCATCACCCTAATAGTGAATATTGTATCCAATAGGTAAGTTTTCAACCCTCACTTGCCTCCCAATTTCTCCCTTTTGGAGTCACCAGTGTCTAATATTTCCCTCTGTATATCTATGTGTACCCATTGTTTTGCTCCCACTTGTAAGTGGGAACATGTAATATTTGATTTTATGTTTCTTAGTTATTTTTCTTAGGATAATAGTCTCTAATTCTATCTATGTTGCCACGAAACCCCCCACAAATCTCATTCTTTTTATGGCTGTATAGTATTTTGTGATTTGGTAGTTGTTACCCTCTTCCTCCTGCCCCCTTTTCCTCCCTCCTTCCCTGTCCTCCTCCCCCTCTGTACTTCCCTCTCCCTTTTTCTTCTTTTTGAAAGTAAATATGCATCAAGCTCTGAATTTTAATATGTTTCCCTCTTTTTGGATTCATAGTACATAAAACTTTAGTTAAAGTAAAACCAATATAATTTTAACATATACTTTGGCAATTTTCTCATATCAGGGTTAAAAAAATTGCGCATTCTCACCTAAGCATACAGAAAGAGATAATGTGTAAACCACAAATAAAGGTACACATAATATATAATATATAAATTCCAGGCAATTGAAAACATTAACATTAATATGTTAGTGTCAAATATTAGTATCAGCAGGTTATGTCATGGGCAATATTTTCATGGCGGAAAAAAGAATTAATAACATTATGACCTAAGCTTCAGTTTACACTTCCATTCACAATTTTATTTTTTTGAGATAGGGTCTCCGTCTGTCACCCAGGCTGCAGTGCATTGACACGAATGCAGCTCACTGCTGCCTCGACCTCCTGGGGTCAAGTGATCCTCCTGTCTCAACCTCCCAAGTTGCTGGGACTAAAGGAATGCAGCACCACAGCTGGCTAATTTTTTGTTTTCATGTTTTGTAGAAATGAGGTCTCACTTTGTTGCCCAGGCTGGTCTTGAACTCCTGCGCTCAAGCCATCCTCCCACCTCGGCCTCCCAGAATGTTGAGATCACAGGTATGAGCAACTGTGTCTGGCCTCTGTTAACAATTTTACTTGTTTCTTTCCAAGTAAACTTCTGTAATCTGATCAGCTGATGATAATGCTGGTACTGTCACTAGCTATGAGAACATGGGAAAATTCCATAATTGTTGAAAGTCATAATTTCCCTCTCTATATAATGAGACTATTCCTAGAAACAACCCCAAAGGTTATTAGGAAGATTAAATGAGATTAAACCTCACTCGCGATTAAATACAAAAAGCCCATTAGAAACAGCTGAAGAGAGAATGAGTGAACTAAAAATCAATTCAGCATACTATATCAAAAAGTTAGCACATAGAGACAAAAAATAAAGGTGGAACAAAAAGAGTAAAAATCATACAGCATGCAGTGAGAAGGCCTAATATATCTTCAGTTGGAATCCAAAAACGTAGATGAGAAAGAAAGTGACCAAAGCAATACTTGATGTGACTGTGTGTGAAAATTTTACAGAATTTATGAGAGACTATAATCCATAAATGTAATAAATCCAATGAATCTCAAACCATATGAATAAATAAAAAACCACAGTCACATTACAGTAAAACTTTAAAATTACAAAGGCATATATATTAAAATAAGTGAGAAGAAAATATTGTCTTCAATGAGCAACAGTTACAGAAATCATAGCTGATTTCTCAACAGTAACTAAAGTTAGAAAAGAGCGTAATACCAAAGTGATAGCAAAATATACTGCATACCAAAACCTTTGGAATGTTGTGAAAGCAGTACTTAGTAGAAATTTACAGTCTTAAATGTAAACATTAAAAATAAAGAGCCAGGTGCAGTGGTTCATGCCTGTAATCCCAGCATTTTGGGAAGCCAAAATGGGAGGCTGCTTGGGCCCAGGAGTTCATGAGCAACCTGGGGCAACACAGTGAGACCCCATATCTACAAAAGAAAATTGAAAAATTAGCCAGGTGTGGTGGCACAGTTCCAGCTACTCCAGAAACTGAGATGGGAGGATCATTTGAGCCAGGAGGTTGAGGCTGCAGTGAGCCATAATTGCACCCCTGCACACCAGCCTGGGCAATACACACACAGAGAGAAATTCTGTCTCAAAAAAATTAATTAAATAAATAAAGGTTAAAAGTTAATAAACTACACAACCAAGTCAATTTGGTGGGGAAAAAGTCAGTACAATAGCCTAAATAATCTAGAAGCAAATGGTAATGATAATATATTAACAAATAGAAAACAAATATCTACTAGGGACCAAGAACTAGGGACTATTTGAAATGAGTGATATAACAAATTTAATGAGACTAACAAATTGCAAATGTGAGACACAAATAACCACAATAATAAAAAAAGGAATATCTCTATAATGCTTGAAGTTATTTAAAAAATAAGATATTTAAAGAACGTTTTAGCAATAACTTGAATTCTGAGATTAAATGTTCAAATTGCCAAAGAGCTTAGTTATCAAAACTAACTGAAGAGAAATTATCATATTTCTTAAATTATTTCAGTGCTATTTTGGGCCTTTCTATTCTGTTCCCTTTGTCTATTATTTTATATTTGTATCATAATAATTTTAAAAATACAGAAATCAAATTGATAATCAGAAATGTTTTCACAAAGAAAATTTTGAGCTAAATGCCTTCAGTGATGAGTTCTCTAAAATATTCAAAAAAGAAATAATTCCAATTTTATAAAAACTCTAAGAGAATAGAAAACAGGGCACATTTCCAATCTCATTTTTCTAAATTACCTTGATACCGAAATGCAGCAAAGACTGTATGAATAACAAAATTAGAGTTAAATTTGGTCATGAACATAGACGTAAAAATCCTAAACAAATTTTCTTCAGAAATTCATTACATTAAAAAATGTTATACAAGCAACCTAAAAAATATGAAAGGCATGATTGATAAAATTTAATATTCATTGATGATTTAACAAACTTGGCAAACTAGAAATAGAAGGTTACTTCCTCAATCTGATCAAGTATAATTATTGAATTATTCCATTTTCTGTTTCTTACTACAGAGTACCTAACATTGGGTTGTTTATAAAGAAAAGGAATTCATTTCTTACAATTATGGAGGCTGAGAAGTTTAAGGTCAAAGGGCCGCATCTGGTGAGGGCCTTCTTGCTGGTGGGGACTCTGCAGAGTCCCAAGATGGCACAGGGCACCATATGGCAAGGCGGAAGAGCATGGGTCTCTATTCTTCTTCTTATAAAGCCACGAGTCCCATTCCTATGATAAACCATTAATCTATTAATTTATTAAGGGATTAATCCATTCATGAGGACAAAGCCCTCATGACCTAATCACCTCTTAAAGTCCCCACTTCCAATATTGCCACATAGGGAATTAAATTTCAACGTGAGTTTTGGAGGGGACAATCAAACCATAGAAATAATCCAAAATGCAAACCTCATACTTAATTCTGAAATACTAAAAGTTTTCTCTTAGAAAACAGGAATGACATAACAACTACCATTATTATAACTTTTATACAATTTTTTATACAATGTTTTAGCTAGTATAATAAGGAAAGAAAAAATATATGTAAAGAATCAAAAATATACAGTCATTGTCCACAAGTGTTATGATTGTATATAAGGAATATCTAAAATAATAAGCAGATAAATCATTGTATCTATAAGTGACATTAACAAAGTTTATATATATAACATGCATAGAAATATATCATATTTCTATATATCAACAAGAAAACAAAAGAGCGAAATCTGACTTTAATTTAAACAGCATAAAATTGAAATTGCCTGGGAGTAAATCTAACAAAAGACATCCAATACGTCTACATGTGAAACCATATGGTTTTATTGAGACTTATTAAGAAAATGTATGTAAATGCAGGGGTATATCATGTTTACGGATTGAAAGAGTCAATGATATAAAGATACCAATTATCCTCAAATTTATTTATAGATTCAATGTATTGTTATTATTTTTAGAGATGAGGGTCTTACTATGTTGCCCAGACTGGTCTCAAACTCCTGAGCTCAAGTGATCCTCCAGTCTCAGCTTCCCAAGTATCTGGAACTACAGGAGTATGCCAATACACCCAGCCAGAATTTTTATAAAATTTGATATGCTGTTTCTCCATTGCACTTGAAATAGAACAGGCCAGATACAGAGAGGCAATTCTAGAAATATACATACGAAAAATAGTTATTAAGTCTTTTGGATACAACGATAGACTAATAGACCAAAAGAACAGAGTACAGAGATCCAGAATGACTCTTGTATATACAGCTACTTGATTAATGACAGACACAGTACTTGCATAAAAGTGAAAAAAACGGTACTCTTAAATGGTGCTCAGAAACTTGGTTTTCCTCATGAAATAAAACCAAATGGAACCCCTACTTCACATAATAAACAAAAATCAATTCCACATAGATTAGTGCTCTAAATGTGAAATACAAATTAATAAAACTTTAAAAATGTAATACAGTATCTTCTAGAATTCTGGAAAGTAAATACATCTTAAATAAAATGAAATGGCACTGAATACCCAGAAACAGATTGATAAGTTTGACAATATAAAAATTAAGAACTTTTGATCATTAAACGATATAAAAAATGAAAAGATAAGCCACAGAATAGGAAAATAAGCTTGCCACATATACAACTGGCAATCAATTTGTATAAAGAACTCTTACAAATTAATTAGAAAAAGACAACTCAATAGAAAAGAATGGGCAAAATTTTGAGCAGGTAATAAAAGAGGAAATCAAATAGCCAGTGAAAATATATTAAGTGCTTACCTTATTAATTGCAAGGGAAATGGTAAACATACAACATGATAGGTCTATACCTCACAGGTAAGTTGAAACAAAAGTAGGATAATGCTAATTGGTGGGGATAATGTGGAGCAATGAAAACTATTATGAACTGTTGTGTGGAATTTAAATTGTAAAACCATTTTAGAAAACAGTTTGTCATTATTCAGTAATTTTAAAGATGCATGTATCCAATGGCCCTGCAAATCTACGCCTAAACATATACTTTAGAGAAACATTCATTTAAACACCAGGATGTACATACAAAAATATTTATTTCAGCATTTTTTATAATAGCCCCAAATTGAAAACAATTTAAACATTTATCAAAAGTAGAATGGATAAATTGTAGCATACTCCTTTGTTAGAACATCATCAGCGATGAAATCAATTACTGCTGCATTTAACAAACTTTATATAAAGGATCCAAACACAAAAGAATATGAATTGTGTAGTTTTATTTATATAAATTTCAAAAATAGATAAAAGAAAAAGTGTATTTTTGTAGGAATGTATATTCACACACTGAAGAAATAATGAAGCGTGAAACTGGTAAGGGAGCTCTTGGGGATCTTGTAGTACTACATTTCTTGATTCAAGTACTTACGTATTTTACTTTCTGTATGGATCTTATATTAATCTGTTAAAATATTTTTAAACATTAACTAGAGACCATATCGTCTTTTGATTTTCTCCAGATTTTCAAAGTCCCTCTGTTGACACGCATTTAAATATTACTTGCTAATAACAGAAGCAGATTTACTAGCAGTAATGGAGAAATTACAGAGGATATTGTTTCCATCCCAGTAAACCTCAAATTACTTTTATAGTATTGAACTTGGCAGCAATCAATCAACAAATTCTCCACCTCCTTAGAAGGGTGCAGACAATCTGATAATATTCTGATGATGATGATTTTGTGACCATTGGTACATTTTTTTCTTGGGAAACTATATGAAAGAAAGCTATAAAAATAGGCTTTTCTTTTTCAAAAACATCCAGTAATAAGAGACAAAGAAAAACTATTCAGAAGAAAATAAACTGTCAAAATGGGGGAAAAGAGACCATTCATGAAAACAAAATCATGGTATTATTTTGAAACTATAGACAGAAGTCAAGTGGGGGAAAACAAAACTGGATACTTCTCAAATAATTTAGGAAGAAGAACCCAGATACATACTTTTCGCTTGCATATAATATGTATCAGTGAACACATTATATTCTGAATAGCCCAGATTTCTCTTAAAAGGAATCATATTCTTTGAGGAAAGCACCATGATAAGGGCCCTGATGTGTGTGTGTGTGTGTGTGTGTGTTCTAAGAAAGGAAGCTACCCCCACGGTAGTCTTTGTTTCAACTTAAGTATACATTATACGTTCAAGTATATTTCAGAAGTTAAAACATTGATGTAAAGTAGAACTCAATAATAATGTGCTCTGGATATAGCACGATTGGTGATTGGCACTCCCAACACCTGTGTCTTAGCCTGTTTTATGCTACTATAACAGAATACTTGAGGTTGGGTAATTTATAAAGGACAAAAATTTATTTACTCACAGTTCTGGAGGCTGGGAAGTCCAAGATCAAGGCACTGGCATTTGGTGCGTGGTGGGGGCCTTCTTGCTGCACCATTACATGGCAGAAAAACAAGAGAACATGCTACCTGAACACTGCATAAAGCCACTTTTTAAGAGCTTTAATTTCATTAATGAGGAAAAATCCCTAATGGCCCGATCACCTTGCAAGGGCCTTACCTCTTAATACTATAAAAAATGTTATCACGTTGGCAACATCTGAATTTTGGAAAGACCATTCAAACCATAGTACCCTGTTTTCTGTTCATAACCTGTTCTTAAATGCAACTGGGAAAAGATTTTATATGGAGAATGGGGAAAATAGGAGGGTTAGAAAGTGATGGACACCTGATTCTTTCAGAATTCCTAGGTTTAGTATATAGTCACTTAAGTAAAATATAAGTTTCACTCTCTTTTCTTTTGCATTTAGCAGTTCAGGCTGTTTGAAAAACATATTCTTTTGCTGTTGTTGTTAAACTCACAATATCATGACACCATACTTTATGTGATTAAAATTCTGAATATCACATAGCATGCTGTGGTGAGATTTTACTGTATTTCCGTAAGGGTCAGAAAAGAGCCTCCCAAGCCCCCTAAATGAACCTCTGCTGTCCAGATTCCTCAACTTTACTCCCAAGGACCCAAAAATCTGCCTAGAAGGGCACCTGTAAGACGCTGCTTCAAAGCTCAGTCTGGTGGTCATTTATTGAATTTAATTTGTCAATCAGTTGTTAAAGATATTGAATAATATCCAGATTCCCCTGCAATGCTTGATTTTTCTCTATACCATTTCCTGAAGAATAAATAATATTTATTTATTTGTTTATAGCTTCGTTCAGTGCTAAAAGGGCACCATCCTCTTCTATTTTGTTCATGGCTATAAACTCAGTACCAAGAAGAAATTTTGGCCCAAAGAAGTGTAATAAGTATTTGTTGAATTAATGGGTAAGTGATTAAATGACTATATATAATGTCTAAGTAGAAATGATCACTTTTTGAAGAATGTGCTACATCTAAAGCCTGGCAGGGAATTACCAATGAAATTAAATATGCAGAACTTTAGTTTGGGGGACATTTAATAAACACCATGAACAGAGTGCAGATATTAATATTTATATTTCATTGACATTAAAATTCATGCTGTTTCCACAAGATTAATAAAAGTGCTTATTCCTTACTTTATTGATGATAATTAGAATGTAAAACACATTTTATTGTCTTCATAATAGATGCCACCATTCATCTTTGCAAGCTGGTGAAGCATTAAGTTACTAATTGGATTTCAATAAGCATTTAGCAGATTATCAATGATTTTGTCTGTGTTATGAATAATTGGAAGCCTTACAGAAGATGTCTTATTAATACCAAAGAATCTGAATAACAAAAATAATTCAGAAGTGTAAGAATTTAGAAAATTTGTTAAAAAATTCCAACTTTGAGGATATGGAGCTCATATAAAACAACTGAAGCCTTCTTGTCTAACATGTAAATAAATATTTGATTATAATAATGATTTTATATAATACATATAATTATTGAAACCTAAAGAAGATTATAACTTCAGAGAAAGAGAGAAATAGTAGGAATAATCTATTGTGGGAATTATGTCAGTGATAGAAATTGTGGAGGCAGCATGAATTAGAGACTTTGGCATCAGACCTGAATTAAGATTTCTATCCAACCACTGACTAACTGGAAAACGGAGGCAAATTATATAAACGTTTAAAGCCTATCTTCTATTCCGAATATTTCTCTTCCTTCCTTCAGTTCTTCTCTTCCCTCCTCTCTTTTTCCCTCTCTCTCTCACAAGCCCACACAGATTTCCTGTTTTGGAAAACCAATTTTTAAATTTGTAAATGTAGTGCAATTTTAGCAACATTATTACCATAGAATCTGATTGCTTAATCTACACACAAGACCTACTGTTAGCTGGGAAACATCTTTTCTCTGCACAGGCTGATAACCATTAAGACAGTATAGATGAGACTAAATTTATTGCACAGAGATACATTTTACTCACTAGCTTCCACTGATATGTCCGGTGCCTGTTTTTGAGATAATCTAGTTCAGGTTTATTGATCGGATTTAACATTTCTTGATGTGCTCAACTCATAGTCATTCTGACTTGAAACACAGTTTTCTTTTTTCTCTGCCAGCCTCTTTTGCTTCCTAGATTCTAGGAGTAGATTATGTCTAGTAGAAGTCTAGTAACAAATAGCCAATCAAGACCTGCAGGAAAAATATATGTGAAGATAGTGTCTCCTTTTAGCTCACCCTCTCTTCTGATAATTGTAACGTTTTGATGAAAATATAATCCTAGTGTGTGGGGGCATTCAAATACTTGTGTTTCAGATTTTATGTGTGGGCATGTAAAATATTTATATTTAGACCAAATGTGTGCCTGCCTCTAAGATCTGCAATAATAATAAGACATCCAAAATTGGCCTACCAAAGGGTAGAGATACTGTGTTTGAAGGAAAAGATGTAAAACAATCGACATGAAGATTGGAATTTTAAAGATAATGGAATAAAGTGTCTTGGAATTCAACAACAAAGATTTCTGTACCCTTGATTGACAAGATATTATCTGTTGAAATCTTCTCTGATAACAATCATGTTGGTCCTTATTGTATATGTGGAGAGTTTTTGTTTGTCAAATATATATTCTTCACTTTGGTATCCCCAATTTTTTGTTAACATACTTTCACCTGTGTTCAATTATCATTATAATTTTCAACTTTTGAGCCTTCCACTGCTTCTTCATCATTTTCAAGATTCAGGCTACTCCTAATGACCTTCTGGCTTTTCCCAGGAACAGGGGAGCACCAGGAAGAGGAGCAGGATGAGCATAAAGAGCCATGACTGTAGCCCAGGTAGAAATGATGATGTATACATTAAAATTTTTCAATGAAGATTAAATTAGGTGATATTAATAAAGCTCTTGCAGAAGATGAACATTGCACTAATCTTCTGTAGGATGATAGTAGAACATATCTTAGTAAATAATAGCTTTTTTGCTTTGTTTGTCCCCAGCTTCCTCTAATTTCACTTCTAGATCCTTATATAACACTATGTTATTTTTCCATGCCTAACTCAGGAAATGGTTTCCCACTTCTTGACATGAATAAGGAACACTGGATTTGGATTTAGAATAACTTCTTTTCAGAAATGGCTTCATCCTAAACTAGACCTATGATGATTTAAGGCAACTTAGTTAAATTCATTTTCTCACTTAGTAAATCAGGAAATTTAGTTTACAGTAGTAACGAAATAGACTGAGATAGTAATTAATGAATATGAATAAATGCAGTTAACAAATGTAAGACACTTCAAGTTGGTAATTTAATTCAACATTTAACTCCTCCAGTGGAATAGTATTCTCCAGTGGAAAATGACATGGATTTTTTTTCAGATTTTTTTCAAGTAACCTCCCTTCCTATCCCAACTCATATCTCATTCTTTAGCCAGATATTTTTCTTATTGTGGCAATGAGGGAGGTAAAAATTGTTTTTGTCTCAAGGACTTTCAATGCTTTAAGTCTAGCATTAATTTCTTTAAATAACTATCACACCAACTTGAGCAACATTTACTTGTACTTTTCAAGCAACTATTTAGTCCCCTTATAATTAATTAGGATAAGCCACAGGAATAATTTCAAGCCTAAAATTGATGTCTCGTTATCCATTTTAGTGCTGGGCAAATTGGCATTGGCATATGGGAGAAGGGTGTCTTTTCTATTATCATTCCAATCATCCAAGCTCTATTTTGCAGTTTTCCTAGGAGGCTAGACTATTTCTGGAAATACCATGAAAATTCATGAACTCAGAGAAGCCAGAAATATGACCTTACCCTGGGGAGATTTTGCCAGTTGGCAAAAACTTAATAGTAATGAGATTGAATTATCTGCTATGGATCAATGGAGTATATTCTATTATATAGCCTTAAGCTATGCACCAAATTTAACCAATCATGTCAGCATTGTATACCAGGCTGAACTGAATGAATCAACAAAAATATATGTCCATGACTACAAAAATGTTTAAAACTATATGGTCTAATTTTCTGGATTAGTACCATAATGCTCTGATTAGGAGAAAATCAAATAGAGAGTGAACACAAACTGATGAGTCAAGATGAGCCAATTTTCCAAAGTTCCTCTGAATCTGGTCAATTATTTCCAAGTTTTAAATTATACCTCTGGATTAGTCCATTCTCACACTGCTAGAAAGAACTACCTGAGACTGCGTAATTTATGAAAAAAATGAGGTTTAAATGACTCACAGTTCCACAGGCTTAACAGGAAGCACGACTGGGAGGCTTCAGGAAACTTATGATCATGGCAGAAGGTGAAGGGGAAGCAAGCTTGTCTTACCATGGTGGAGCAGGAGAGAAAGAGAATGAAGGGGGAAGTGCCACACACTTTTAAACAATCAAATCTTGTGAGAACTCCCTTACTATCATGAGAACTGCAAAGGGGAAGTCCCCCCGCATAATCCAGTCACTTCCCACCAGGTCCCTCCCTCAAATCCTGGGGATTACAATTTGAGATGAGATTTGGGTGGGGACACAGATCCAAACCATATCAGCCCGTAAGTGAGGGCAGGTCCAGCATAAAAGAAAAGCAGAATAACACTTTGTTATTAAGATTCTCATGCCTGAACATGATTCATTCTAGGATGTGCCTCAAGCTGGGGTAAAGGCTCTTATTTAGTATCATTTCTTTCAAATTGCAGTGGTATCCCTGGCATATACCAAGGCAATAACAAATGTTTATGTAGTGACTGATGTCAGGATACTTTGGTTGAGCATTCTGTGAAGACCACCAGAAATACCTGTTCATTAAGCAAATCTAAGTTCATTAAAGTTACTGTGGTAAAAAAGAACACCTTAACAGAGGCTTAGCAATGTCTCCAAATGGTGAAATAAAGAAAGGATGTTTGTAGCTTTTAGAGGCCTGAAATGGATGATTTTAAGGTGAATCTTGCAACCTGGGGAACTGGTTGAGAGCGGACAGAGTTTTTGACATAGCTTTCTATTGGTAGGCACAGTGAGGCAAGGGCTTGAAGTAAATATTCATAAGCAAGCTGTTAGTCTTGATAAAAACTCTTTTTATTTGGTTAATTGTTTTTATCATTGAGGGACAGGCAGCTCTTGGTGTGAGAGCTAACATACTTTTCCTTAGTATCAGTATAGTATTTATGATAGAGAAAGAAACTATTCCTGGTCCCAGTATTATTTAATACAGGGATAAGAAATAATGTTGGTTTTAGGTGTGAATAAAAAATTAAGTGACGAGTAAGTAAACCTTCACAGAATCACCTAATGACAAAAATTATCTTAATGAGACAGTGGTATTCTACTCCATTACAAAAAAGTTATTATCTCAATGCAAAGAATTCAGTGATATTATTCTTCGTTATTCTTCTTTCTGTGTTTATTCTATGTCTTATTGCAGTTAATTGAATACACTGAGAGTATAATCACACTTTTTCTGAGGTAGTCAATGCCCTGTGTCACCTTTAATTAAATATTTTTGCCAATGAAGAGTTTTTGCATTGGCACATCTGCCTAACTTATTTTTCTATAGTCCATGGGAGAAGCAGTAAGCAGGAAAAGAATATTGCAATTTTTATCATTTTTCTAATTAATATTTCTGGCATTTCAAATGTTAGTACTTTATCTTGTATAGGTAAGACTTTCATTTCTTAAGTAATTTTTTTACCAATTTTGATTGGAAGATCAAATTTCTCTTTGGCTACATTACCCTCCATGTATATTCTAGTTTTGTGCTCCTCCATTGCTTCATGAGCCCATGAAATCCTGTCTTGCAGAAAATTCATAGAAATCCCTGTTCTTCCATTATTTCTGCTGTGGATTTGTATTTTTCCATTTATTTACTGCCATTAAATGGCAGTAAATAAATG